>NW_026694542.1:2527500-3127500 GCF_021218885.2 Marmota monax | reverse complement strand
CCCTAGTCACCATATCCAGTAGCCACAGGCTACCACTTCAGTTGCTACTTGGTTAATCCCTATCAGGGGATTAATCACTGATGGGTTAAGACTTTCAAAACCCAATCATTTCTCCTCTGAACCTTCTTGCATTGTTTCACCAGTGAGTTTCTGGGGGACACCTCACATCCAAAACCATAACACTCAATAAACAAATTCAGTTAATGATAGTAATATAGGCTCCAGAGTCAGACAACCATGATTCAAACTCATTTGTGAAAATGAGTTCCCAGTTGACCTCAGGGAGCAAGATCCACAGGCACATGTAGCCCATTTTATGCCTAACTGACATGGCCTGCAGAGGACCCACTCTCTACAAGCTCCCCCATAGCTCACTGGAGATTGTAAACATCACTAATCCAAGGTTAACTGAATGCAAAATCCAAGAGAGAAATTCGGGTTCTGCGAAAACCGCCAGAAAGGGCTTCTCAAATTCAGATTTACATTCCAAAGTAGCCCTGACGCCAAATCCCTGCCAGAGCAGAAGGAAAGTCCCTCTATTCTCCGGAAAACAGTTCCTAGGAGAAGGAGTTAGAAACCAAGATCTCTTATGGTGGCGCCCTGCGGTTCCCCTTGGAAACAGGAGAGATACATGGCGCCGCTTGGGAGAACCCACACTGGTTTTCCAACAGGTCTTCTCTCATCACCCGCCACTTTAAAGGACAGCCACGGCTTGGCTCCCCTATCTCTATGGCAGGGCGGCAGTGGGATGTATATTTCTAGCTATTCAATTTTTTCAATGGTTAAAGATTTTATGGATGACTTAAGCGGTTTATGTCCTTTCCTTAATTCTGACAATAATCCCGAGGCTCATGTTATTAACCCTGTATTTCCTTGCCTACAAAGGGCGGAGAAAAGGACGCAGAGAAGGGTGGCAATCCGCCCAGGAAGCGGTGGGAGCAGAGCCGGGGTCTCCACCTCCCACTCTGGGCTTCTGCCTGCCTGCCTCGGAGTAGCTAGCCCGCCTGGGTGCGGGGCGGGCGCCGTGTCCCTCCCGCGGGCTCCAAGCGCTGGGCGGTGCCCGCGGCCACACCTGATGCAGGGCGCACGCTGCAGGTGCGAGGTGCGCCCGAGACTCCGCCCCGCGCCCCCCGCCCGAGCTGGGTGCCCCGCAGCGGCCGCAGGACGCGCCGCCTCCGCCCGCGCCCGCCAAGAGGAGGAGCCACGGGCACCAAGCGGGAGGAGTCCGGAGTCGGAGGGCGGCGGGCGGAGGCGGATTTCCTGGGCCCGGCTCTCTGGGGCCACTATGGCGTTTGGGAAGAGCCACCGGGATCCCTACGCCTCCTCCGTGGGCCAACTCATAGGTAAGGCGGCGCGGGGAGACACGCCCGGGCGGGCGGGCAGGCGGGCTGTGGGGATCGCGGGGTCTGTCCCCGCTCGACTCCATTCTTGGCCTGCGGAGGACGGAGTTGATCCCAGTTGGGGGAGATCCTTCCGCCCCCATCCCCCCAGCTTTCCCAGGGCACCCACATTCCACCAGCCCCCTTCCCGCGTTACTTTCTGGGCCAACTCACCTTGGAACTCCTTTTCCCCAAGTTCTCTCTCTTTTGCTGACTTCTGGGTAGTGGAACCCAACAGGTGAACCCCAAGGCTTTGGCGTGGTGTGTTGGGGCCTCTACCAGGAGAGGCTGGAAACTTGTTTGACTAGAGGAAGGTTATTCAACAAGTGCGTTCACCCGTGGGCTGTTAGGCGTGTAGTGTTGTTCCATACTGTTATGCCCATTTTGCAGATGAGGGAAAGATGTGATCTCACTGTGAGAGGCTCAGCAAACCTGAGCTGTCTTTTGAGGTAAACAAAGAGAATGAAAATGCTTGGCATTGGAGTAAAGGGAGGAAAGAGGAGAGGTGTTAGCTGGAGACACAACTGGAGACAAGAAGAAGGCCTTTCTGAGACCAGGGTGGGCCGCCTAGGCACCGTCCTACCTCTTTTCTATCTCCAGTGGCTATCCTCTGAATTATGTAGGTGTAAGCATAAGTCAGTGATTGGACTCTTCCCAACACCACGTCACTTCTCCCTCTTTTTCTTGATTCCTCCCCTTGGGAACGGGGTGTGGCACCCTGGCATATTAAAGGCAGGCAAACTGTCTGTTGGGAACTTAGTGGGATGATGAAATCGTGAGAACCTGGTACTTGGAGCAAGAAGGCTCAGACTTGCAAGATTTGGGTTACAGCACACCTAATTGCTGTGTGACACAGAACAGACCACTTACCCTGAACCTGAGTTTCCACATCTTTATGGGACCAGGCACCCCAGCCAGGCTAAATAAGACATGGTCTCAAGCTTCAGGGAATTCACTTTCTTTTATTTTTAATTTTTTCCCAGTAATGTGGATTGAACTCAGGGACACTCTACCACTGACCCACATCCCCAGCCCTTTTGATTTTTTGAGAAAGGATTTTGCTAAGTTGCTCAGGCTGGTCTGGGATTTGCAATCCTCCTGCCTCAGCCTCTCAAATCACTGGATTACAGTCATGCACCACCACACTCATCTGATGGGAACTCACTTTCTTATAGGGCAGACAAGTTTGTAGTAACTTCTGTATGATACTTTTAGAAGAAAAATATAAAACACATAAAACCTATGAAAAGGGAGAGATGAACCCTGTCAGGGTCTTTGAAGGGTGAATAGGAGTTTCTAGGAAGATAAGGTTGGGAGAAGAGCAAGGAATGGAAGGAGACATCTGATAGATGGGACAACCATATATGCCTGACAGTGCAACGTTGCTCACCTTTGTTCACCGAGTGCCAAATTCTAATAGCTCTTTTCCTGGGTGGGAAGCAGGCTAAACTTGGGGGTTCTCCCAACCAAGTCCTTATTCTTCTTCCCCTTCATTAGTCTTTTCTCGTTGTTTTGTCTTCATTTTCCTCAAAAACGATGTTATTTTCATGCTTATGGATCACACCTTTCTCCAACGAAGATATTAAATTCATTCATATAGGGTATTTCCCTTCCTAGAGAGCATTTTGTTTGAGGTACTGGGGATCAAACCCAAGGCCTGGCACATGGTAGTCAAGCGCTCTACCACTGAGCTGCATCTTTAGCTCTTCTTATTCTTTCTTTCTTTTTAAATATATATATATATATATATATATATATATATATATATATATATATATATATATATATATATATTTAGATGTAGATGGACACAATGCCTTTATTTTGTTTGTTTATTTTATGTGGTGCTAGGGATCCAACCCAGTGCCTCATGCATGCTAGGCAAGTGTTCTACCACTGAGCCACAACCCCGGCCCCTTATTCTTTATTTTGAGACAGGTTCTTGCTAAGTTGCCCAGGCTGGCCTTGAACTTGCCATCCTTCTGCCATGGCCTCCCCAATAGTTGGGATACAGTCATGCACAATAACACCTGCTTTAACATTTGGTATTCTTGAAGAGAATGTCTGGAAAAGGGAAAATATCTGATTATTTAACGATGGGGTTCCAGGTACAGTCTGCATGGAAGTCTGCCTGTGGTAGCTTTGATAGTATAGACTAAAAGTGGTCTTGCTCAGTCATTCTGTTCTCTCTCCCTTTTTCTCACCCCCACCTAACAAATGATTTTAAAAAACAAACAAACACTGAGATCAAGCAATTTTGGATTTCAATATAAGTTCTACCTCCTACTTGCTCTGTAACCTTGGGTAATTTCCTTAACCTCTCACAATTTGTTTGATCATGTCCAACAGTGGGTTAAATGGGATTGCAAAATAAAATACTTAGCTCTGTGTAGTTCCCCTAGTAGGCGGCTGCTGAATAAGCTCTAGTGCTGTTCTCTGAAAGTCGGGCAGATGGAGATCTAGCTGGCCTGCTTTAGTCCCGTAGCCAGGTGTTATGCTTGCAGTCTTCATTAATAGGTCACTCATTACTGTTGCAACAGCAATACTCTGAACTTGAGTTCTGAGTGATTCCTGAATTACTGAGGATTGTTCAGGGGAAAAAAAAGGAGTCACTTTGCCCTATATAAACTTAATGGTACTTGCTGTTACACCCTGGGGCAGATTATTTAAGGGAGACATTTTTTACTCTGTTGTAACTCAGACTCAACACAAGCAGCTTTTTCTTTGCAGAAAAGGCTACATTTGCTGGAGTTCAGACCGAAGACTGGGGCCAGTTCATGCACATCTGTGACATAATTAACACTACCCAGGATGGGTGAGTTCAGTGTGGTGTCCAAGTCTTTACCTTTGATAAGAAGCATCAGATCTATAACATGTTTTTTCTTGCCAACTCTGGTTTTCTTATTGAAAGAGGATTTTTATCATCCCTTAGGGACCCTCTACCTTTTAAAGATGTCAGGTTTTGACTTATTGGGGCAGCTCTTGCTGGGACATGTGGAATATCTGAGAATCCATTGTAATTTTTTTCCCTCTCCTCTTTCAGTTTTCCTTAACAGTTTCAAATTTTGTCTCTGAGAAACTCAGACACCTTGTTTTTAAAAGATTAAATATATATATATATATATATATATATATATATATATATATATATATATAGAGAGAGAGAGAGAGAGAGAGAGAGAGAGAGAGAGGGAGATTGTTTCCTTCCTTAGGAATTTTTTCTGCTCTGATTGCCAGTATTTTGTGTAACTAAAAAATATTATCCAGAAACTGGTTAACTCCTGGTGGTGAACAATCTCTGGACATTCATCTTTATAACCAGGAAATGATCTAGCAGTCTTTTTCTTCCTTGTCATGGGACAGGTTGCTTTGTTTTGTTTTCTCCTTAATGCCAATATAGCCATGTTTGTGCTGTGTATATTTTAAATAATGGATGCTACTTTTTTTATATACTTTTTAAACTTTAGAGAATTGAAGTTATAAGAGAAGTTATTAAAAAGGGCCTACATGGGCTAGAGTTGTGGCTCAGTGGCAGAGCACTTGCCTAGCAACATCGACAATTGAAAAAAATATTAAAAAAAAAAAAAGGGCCTACTAGTTTGAATTTAGTCAGCTAAGGTTATTATAAAAGACACAATTCCATTAATTTTCTTATAGGTATTCAAGTGACATTTGACAGGAAAAGATGTAATCTAGCTCATGTTGAGAAGAAAACATGACAACTTAATTATTGATTATATATTGATGGAAAGTACTATGTCACCATCACACTGTTCATGATTTTTTTTCTCTATAATCTTGTTTACCATGTTTAGATCTTCTGTGAAGCTTTTCATTGATACGACCAATTTCTTCACTGCTAATACATAAGGAGAATCTAGTAAATTCTAGCCCTCTATTTATAGTTCTTCCTTTGTAACATGATATTGAGGCATCTCAGAAGCTGACCTCATTTGCTGTAATTCTTCCACCATCCCTTTGCCTAGAGGGTGCTCAGGAAATGCCAGTTGACATTAAAGTGGTAACTTTCATTGATTGTCTTGGAAGTTAGATTTCCTGTAAACTGGTTCTGTGTATTGGTAGAGGAAATGGGTATAAGCATATTTCATGAGTAGTGCTTTCTGGGTAATACTCTTAGGTAAATATTTTGATTCCCACCATAAGGTAGGTGGCATTGTCTGATTGTATCCATGAGGGGAAATTTAGGTAAGAGAAGGTACATGATCTCCTGAGATGGCAAACCAAAACCAAGGCCTTGGTCTTGTGCTCCTTAGACATTTCTGTTTGCACAATGCATATTGGTTTTCAGAAAACAATTTGCATGCCTAAATTGGTGATTTCTGTGTTTATTGCTATAGGCCAAAAGATGCAGTGAAAGCTTTGAAGAAAAGAATTTCCAAAAATTACAATCATAAAGAAATCCAACTTACCTTGTCAGTAAGTACTTGAATGTTCTAAGTAAGATTCTAGGATTTCCCAAGTTATAATTACATTTTTAATCCTGGGTTTTAAAAAAATCTACCTATCTGTGTATACACACACACACATACATACACACACACACAAATATTCTGAAGTAACAATAGGTTAGCAAAATTTTATACACTGTATGAGTTAAGTTTATTTATAGAGAATTGCAGAATAGAATTTAATTGATTATAATGGCATTTGATTTTGTGGAAAGAGTACTCCTGGAAAATCAGTTTTTCCTGGTCAGGAGATAGGAACTTGTGATTAAAAACTTATAGATGCTGAACCAGTGAAGAAGTTTGGGCATGTCTTAATTAACCATAACTGAAGGTGGGAGGAATTAAAGTCTTGAAAAATGCCCCCCCCCCCCAACCCTTAGTTTTATATCTTCCTTGAACACTTGTGTGGAATCCTGCATGCTGGCAGCTCATTTAGTTTGAACCAAGTTCTGCTGCATGGTATCATTGGGAAAATGTTCTTTGTTGATTTAAGCAGTTCTGTGTACTGTGTTGTCTGTGGTCTCTTACGTGACTTGTTCCCATTCCCCCTCCCCCATTCTTGGCCACATGACCTCTTCAGTCACATTGGTGAGTTGCCCTTTTTACTTTGATATGTGTTGCAAGCTCTGCCTGCTGCCTGAGAGTGAGCTGTGACATGGCTCTCCAATTTCTTCTGCATGCTTTATTTACCTCTGCCAGGCCCCAGACCATGCATGGTTATAAGGCTCTGGTTGGCCAGCTTCATGCTACTCTGAGGAGCTGGGGGAGAGTTGATCAGGAGGGTGATGGGGCAGAGGAGAGTGCGGCTCCCTGGTTTTAGATTCACAAGGAAGAAGAAGGGTCACATCTTGTGTGCTTGGAGACTAATTCAATGAAAAGAAATGAACAGTCTTCAAGATGCAGTCACTAAAGAAACCCTTCACAGAGGAATCTGAATGTAGCTTAGGAGCATTTCCCTTTTTTGACCTCTTTTCTGTCTTTACCTCATGGTAGTAACCTCAGGAATTTCACAGAATGGAGGGGAGACATGAGTAAGGCATTTCTGTGGAAATACCAGAACAATGTCCCAGTGTTAGAAATGCCTGGCACCTGACTGATATTCTTGACGTCAGTAGAGATGGTTATGTTATTAATTCCATTTCAAAGGTGACGAATCTAAGACTAAGCAAGGTTAAGTGATTCCCCTCCCCACAAGATTAAATGGCTATTACATGGCCTAGGCAGGATTTGAACCTAGTCCTCAGATTCCAAATCCCATACCCTTACCCCCAAACTACTTTGCCCCTTGGAATGAATCAAGTCTCTTATAGAGCAGACTACTGTATTTCATTTGTGACTTCAGCTCCTTCATGTGTGTGTGTTGGGCCAGGCTCATCAGTATTGACTGAATAGATGATCATCTGCACATTCCCCTCCCACTTCTCCTGGTATCCAGGAAGCCTCAACAGCTAATGAAAGGGATAGTAGAGCTGTGGTAGAAACCAATGTGCCCTAAAATGAAATGGATCCAGGATATCTCAAGGCTGCAGAAGGTTAAGAGAATTGAGCGAGGAAGAAAGGGGATGGCGAATTTGGGGAACACCACCTTCTCTGTTTCAACTCACAATTGTTTACCCTTTGTAAGGGTCTGCCTCTTTCTGTACTGTGTCTGGCTTGCTTTGACATTTCTGTGGTTGCGTGTCTCCGTCTCCATGCCTTCCTCCATTATGGGTTCTTCCCTCTGGGGATGAACCAGTGCCTTCCCTGAGGAAGCTGGGTTGTGTCAGATTGTTGTGGTTCCTTTTTGGAGGGGTCACAGTGTTTCTGCTCTTAACTCAAGCTTTGACTTCTCAAGCCTTGCTCTGAGCTAGCTGCTTGTTTTCCATGAACTTGTCCACCTCATAACTGTGCCACCTCCGTCCCAAGCTTGCTGTGCCAGTGTGAGAACAAAGCAATCTAAAACCTGTACTGAAATAAGGATGAGTCACGATGGAGGGATTAGAATACAACTTTGTTGTTAGAGTCAGAGTTCATGAAGGTCAGAGAAAAATGCATCTTTTCTCTTGAATTCCCTTTAATATCTTCGTGCAGATTTCCCCAGGCTGTGTACATAAAGGCCCAGGCACCTCACCTCAGACCAGTGCTTATGGACTGGCTCCAGAATTCAGTTGAGCCAAACTGAATTATGAGGGAAATTAGTCACAGAAAGAATCATCCAATGTCTGCCAAAGGCAATTATAAGTTTACTAATAAACTCTTTAAAAAAAGTAATTCCCCTATGTGACATTTCCATTTTATCACTATGAAGTTATGACAGCCTGTCAAAGTCAATTATACATGTTCTTCATTTTATCTGCCATTTTGGGTTCTCCATGGACTTGTTAGCCTTGATTAGGTCCTTGATGGGATCTGACTGTACTATGATTTCTTACCATAAGTTGATAAGTTTTATTAAGGAGCCAGTCATTTGTTTTTGCTTTGTTTCTGTTGTGCTGAGGATTAAACCCAGGGCTTTGTGCATGCAAGGGCCATACCTTTGAGCTACATGCCCAGCCCAAGAAGTCAGTAGTTTTGTTTTTGTTGTTTTTGTTTTGTTTTGGGTACTGAGGATGGAATCCAGTTTTGTTTTGTTTTGTTTTTTAAATACTGCTGTTTGATTGTATTGCTCTCATCCAGAAGCTAACCTATTCTTGAATGAGTCAATTGTGATAGATCTCAGCAAAGTATCATTGTTAAACACAGGAAAGTGGTCGAACAGGTTCCTGAGAATCAATGAATTAATAGACCTTTGTGGAATACCCATTAAGTAGTGAGCTCTAGTAGTTTCAAAAGTATTGTGAAATGTGGCTCTCCCTTCAGCAGCAGTTAGAGGGGCTGTGGAGGCTGCATTGTCTCCTGTGGGTGTCACAGTAGGGTAACGTAACCATACCTTGGTATGGTCACCAAGAATGGTCCAGGTGTATTTTTCAGCTCTGATGGCTCTGAAACCTGATTGTTGTCACTGTACCTGGTTTAGAATTTACTATGAAAAACATAAAGCCACATAGCTCTTTTTCTTCCAGTCCTCTCTGAAGAGAATATTTCTATCAGCAGATTGGTTCCTTCTCTTCTAGAAGGATCTACTCCATGGAAGCAAATGATCAAAATGGCTACTGTCTACTGTTTCATGTCAGGTCCTGTTCATGTCAGGCTCTTAGCATACATTATATTTTATATAGTCTTTAACAACAAGCCTCTACATGGAGGTACTTGTGTCCATTTTGCGTGAGGATACCCAGGTTTCAGATAAATGACTTACCCAGCTGAGCACAAAAGTAGACCAGTGAAGCTTAAGTTATCCACTTAGGTTTCTCTTGGTCCCTTGGCTCCTCGGTTCTCTATCACACCTGAGATTATGGACTCTTGCTTCTCCAGTTTTCCAAGGTGGGTTATCTAATCTCATATACACCAAAGTTAAATTGCAAAATATGTAAAAGGGACTTATGTAATTTTTCCAATTTGCCACAATAGGTTTTATGACCAATCTAACTGGGCTGCTGGGTGAGTACTGGAGACATAATGGAAGAGGTGATAGAGAAGTAATTAGTCCTGACATCCTAGATTCCAATGGGAAAACACAAAGGGCATGATTGCTGATCTCCAGATGTTAACATTCTCAGAATTTCACTTTGGCTGTTTGATCCTGTGTATGTGCCCCCAGGGAATGTTACCCGTTATAGTAAAATACCAGTGCTCCAAAAGACAAAGTTGATTTGTGGAATATTTAGAAAGAAATTCACCATTCACTTCATTATAAGCAAAAGTGAAACTCAGAGGCAAGGTACCTACACCGAGATTCCGGTGAAGTATTTCTGTAAACTCATTAAACCAATGACACTCACCCTCTCAGCATCCCACCCATTAAAAACTTTTATCAAGTTCATTGTCATTTGTCACTTCCCTTTTCAACTTTGTCTAATCAACTTGTATTAGTAAAGATTCAACTTACTGTGCTATGGATTTTTTTCCTTTGCTTTAAAGGTGTTCCTTGGGTGTCACCTAGCTCCATGTGCTCAGCCCCTCCATTTCCTGATTGCCTTCTTGGTCACATCGCCTTAAAACTATAGCTTTCATATGGCAAAAAATGACACTCAAAATATAGAGCATGGTAGCAAGTCAAGTTTCAAGGCTACTTCTCTGCAGAAATGATAATCCCTATCCTGGTTGGTTATGGTTTCTGTGACCTCGCTCACTCAAGGTGGTGGAGTGATTTAATTTTGTTTTTAGATCACTTGTTGAAGTCTACCTTCTGCATGCAGTTCTTCCATACCAGCTCATTCTCTGATTTCTGCTCATGTTGCTTTTTGAAAATTCTTCTTTCAGGGCAACAGTTACCCCACATGGGTTTTTCTTCATCCCTATTTTTTACTATTTAACACATCATCCTCCTGGAAGCTTCTCTTTTGACCTTACTAATGTTGTGTTTGCCTTATGTTGTGCTTCATTTCTGTTGCTCTTTGGTTTCCTTCTGTGAGTTTCTCTGGCCTGTGTAATAGGTAACACCAGTGTCCCCGCCATTCTTCCTCTGCTTATCAGAAGTGACCTTGATGGCTCACTCTCCTGACCTGTGTCTGCTCAACAGCTACTCGAATGTCCCACTTTTCTTTCAAACTAAAATATCTAAATTTCAACCCATCATTTTTGTTCCTAGGAACCCCACCCACTTCCAGATTTCCATCAATGGTGTCCTCAGTCTCTTGCAGAATGAAGGCCACTTAACTTTCAGTCTTCCTTCATCCACAGTCAGGCCGAAGTCTTCCTTCATAGTTCTTCCCTGACTTTCCTCCCTTGCTTCTGCCTCATTCATTTCAGGTCTCCATAAATGGTGGGAGCCTACTGGATCTTTCTTTCTTTCCAAGAATTTTCACCCTCTGGTTTCCTTTGTAAGTGCTGCCTGACAGCATTTCCAGAGTGCTGCTTTGCATACATTATCCTTTTTCCGGAGCTCCAGAGTGAGGTGTGATGGTGACAGACTAAACAGGAATCCCTGCCTTCAGGATAATGTCCAGATGCTTTACACTGCCACATAAATTTCTGTGCAGTCTGAGTGACATCCTGACAGACTTTATTCATTCAACCTCTGCAGTGTCCCTAGTTTGCCACTCAAGAAGCCACTACCAGAGACAAACAAGAGGACTTCTATTTCCCCTCAAAATTCATACATTGCCACCTTTCTAGTTTTTTTCAAGCCATTTGTGTTAGTTACCTTCCCATGACTGTTGCAAATACCTGATGTAATCAACTTAGAAAGGTTTATTTTGGCTCACGGTTTCAGAGGTTTCAGTCCATGATTGGTTGGCACTGTCACTTTTAGTCTTGGAATAAGGTTGGCTTCAATGCATGGCAGTGCAAAACCTCTCACCTCATGGCAGGGAAAAGAGAAAGAGAGAGAGAGAGAGAGAGAGAGACACAACACACACACACACCGTGGACCCAAGATCACCTTTGAGGACACACCTGCAATGATCTAAAGCTTCCTGTTGTTCCTTCCACCTATTGAAATGTCCACCACCTCCTAACAGCACCAAGTTAGGGACCAAGCCTTAAACTCATAGACTTGTGAGAGACATTCCAGATCCAAACTATAGCAACACTTGTCTGTCGAAAATGTAACTCTGTACTTCTTTTTTTTTTTTTTTTACTTTTCATATTCATTTTTCAATGCCTAGTTCAGGACCAGCCTTTTCCAAAAATCTTGTAAGGCCACCCAGTCCTAAATAATCACACTGACATAAATAGGTTTGTAGCTAGGCTTACTGCTGTGCAATTTATTATCCAAACCAGAATGTGTGAGAGTGAGAGGATGTGTCGTCATTAACAAAGTCAGGACAACAGGAATGGAACAGGTCTTCCCTGGATAAACTGGGACAGATGTCATGCTGTCTTTAGCCCGTGTGGCTTGCTCACACTTCCCACTTAGCAGGTAGCGTCTACTACCTTATTTTGCTGATAATGCTGTGATAGTGGTGTCCCCGCTCCCCATCAAGCCCAGCCCCCGGGTAGCTACATTATACTTATTCTTCCTCATATCCCTAGAACCTACCATTTTGCTGTGTCTTGTAGTAGAAAGTAAATAATGTTTATTAATTAGAATGCTGGTAGAAATCATTAGTTGGCAGTTTTTGCCTTATATTTCTGTGGTGATCTTGCCAGAGAAATACACTGTTTAATTTTTCTTATTTAGCTCATTGACATGTGCATGCAGAACTGTGGTCCAAGTTTCCAATCTCTGATTGTGAAGAAAGAATTCATTAAAGATAGTCTGGTTAAGCTGTTGGATCCTAAATACACCTTACCATTGGACATTCAGAATAGAATCTTGAACTTCATTAAGGTGAGTCTGTTGTCTACTTGCCACATCCTAAATAAAGGACGGTATGTTTCTAAGATTAGAGATTTAATGGGATAGCTTCTGATTGTTTCAATGATCCTTCTTAACCTAGGATTGAGCCAGAGAACATTCCCATTCCTTTGTTTCTGTGGCATAATGATTTCTAGGTGTTGGATAATAACCTTTTCCTGAAGAATTTGTATTCATCTCCCTCCCTTCCTCTTAGTTTCTATTTCATCCACATCAGGAAAGACATTGATGGGTATTTTCATTTTGTAGATATGGAAACTATCTTCTGGAGCAGATAAATGACTATTTCAAGGTTACCTGGCTAAAGAGTTACTGATACTATTTTGGAATCTATTAATTTTATGTTTAGCACAGCAAAAAATGATTGATCGTATCTATTTCAGGGTTCTATCAAGATGTTGAAGCATAGGATTCTGAGGATTTAAAGTATTTTATAATATCCTAGCCTTGAAAATGAATACTTTGTTCATGGCATTCAGAAATAGCTTTGTGTTTCCTAATAAAGGACACAGTTGTTAATTTCTCATCTTATATCGCAAGTTTAAAAACTGCTTTTGCTGCTATTTTAACTCCAGAACTTTCTGTCTCTTGAACTCAGTGTTGGTCACAGGGTTTCCCAGGAGGTGTGGATGTAAGTGAAGTGAAAGAAGTGTACCTGGATCTGCTTAAGAAGGGTGTTCAGTTTCCTTCCTCAGATGCAGAGGCTCCAACAGCAAGACAAGAGGTAGGAGGCTTTTCTTTGACCCATGTGGAGTAAGAGAATGTTACCTGGATCTTTTTATATTGTAAGCCACACCCTGGCTCAACTAGGTGGAGCCAAAAGATGAGTTTACTAGAAGGATGTGGCCACATCTTGCAGAATAACAATGGCTAAGGACCTGGTTGCTTGGTGATTTTGGGGTCTGATCTGGAAGCAAGTTAGAAATGCTTCATGCCCAAATAAGTCAGAATCCTCATTTTTATAAGATTTGCAAGTGTTTTCTCTGCACATTGGTGTTGATAAGCACTGGCCTAGAGCCCATGCTATGGGCTGTCCACCTAATGTTTCAGGTAAGGCATTGACTCAGGGAGTGGTGATTGGTGGAGGATGTGCTTTGCCAACTGTGGCTTAAAAAAACTTAATATGAATTTAGTTACCATTTGTTTTTAATGACCTAAAGAGAGGGCAGTAATCATCTCACATGACAGTTTATCAGGCAGACACTTTGTACAAACCAAGAGTACTTTATTGAATTGTTATTCAGTTAGTAAACTGAATAGCAGCCACATTGCTATTGAATACCTGCCGAATGCTATTGAATACCTGCTCTGTTATGGGCATGTCATTTGCTTAGGGCTTTTCTCAAAATGATGGACAGGTTATATGCTTGATGATTGAATCTGGGCTACTCAGGACTTTGGTTGAGAGTGCCTGAGTCAACTCAGAAAACGGGGCTTGAAGTGGCTATGTGAGTCTCATAGAATTTCTTCCTTTCATTCTCAGACCTCATTGACTCCACCAGCATCTGTTCCTACTGCACCAGCTCTTTCTTCAGTAATTCCTCCCAGGAACTCAACTATTACTTTGGTCCCAGAACAGGTAACAAGCGCAAAAAATATATTTGTTGATGCCTTTTCTAAGTTCTAAGCATTGTATATATAGTTTGTTTGTTTTAACAACATTATGAGGTATATGTGCATTATTCCCTGTGGTTTAAGAGCACAGAAGACTATGGCTTGGGGATACTTCTGTGAATTACCGTGGTTGATTTCTGAGGAGAATTTATCCAGTTGCTTCTGTCTGATTCCATAGCTTACTTTTAATTGTGTGTATCTAGTTGATTTCAGGGCTTTGTGAAGTTTTGACTGTGGACTGAGACTTATGTCCATCAGTTGATTCCTGTTCCTACTGATAGGACTGTCTGAATATCATTTCAGAGAGCTCAGGAAATGGGGGTCTTTATTAATTGTGCCAACTAAGAGGCTTCTTTGTCCCTGTCCATCAAAGGGGCACATGAACAATTATGTAACACTTAGGTCCTGCTATAAAGGAACTGTCACTGAAGATTTGTATTAGTATTATTCAATTAATATTTGTATTAATATTATCAATAAACATGAAAATCTGTGTGATTAATCCCTTTTCCTGTTTAATTGGGGAGGAAAAAAAAGGGGTTTTATTTTTTATCCTTCTTGCTATGATGCCATCAGAGTGCTAAACATTCTCATTTTCTCCCCAGCTCTTATTGGTTACCAAGAAACTCAGGGTAACATTTGCCATTTTTTTCCAGGTTCTTAATTCTCCTACTATGTACTTAGTACCTCCTCCTCTAATTGTTTTAATCTTTTTTTTTCATCCCTTCATTTTTAATTTTCCTAAAGTGTAATTTTGGGTTTGTTACAAGAAATCTCAAGACCATTTATTAACAGTATAATACATAAAGTAATTAAATGTGTGTGTTTGTATAAACTTAAATGTGTTTGAAGACATGAAATTTTGCAGCATTATCTCCTCCAGCATAAGTCCTGGGAGTGGGAAGCAAGCTAGCCACAGCCATTCTTCTTCAAGCAGTGCACTTACTGGGGATTATGTTGCTCTCCACAGATTGGAAAGCTGCACAGTGAATTGGATATGGTGAAAATGAATGTGAGAGTGATGTCTGCCATACTGATGGAGAACACTCCCGGGTCTGAGAACCATGAAGACCTAGAGCTTCTGCAGGTGCTGTATGATCAGAGACAGAGTGTCTTGTGCCGTCATTCTCTAAACTTTTGAGCTTTGGAGATGGAAGACACTACTGTTGCCTAGTCCTTCCCCTTGCATCTGACTTCATTTGATTTCTAAACTTGAGAAGAAAAGATCAAAGAATGACATTAGCAGAAATGCAGTAGTAACTTAAACATGATTCTTCCTTGCCCTGATGCAATTTATGACCTTGGTCATATGCAGTCAAGTACCCCATTGGGTTTTGTTTTCTTTTTAAATTTTCATTTATTTATTTATTTTTCAATTTTGCAGTACTATGAATCAAACCCCAGGGCCTTGCATGCTGGGCAAGTGCTCTATAGCTGAGTCACACCCCCATCCCTTGTCATTTTATTTTGAGGGAGAGTCTCCCTATGTTGCACAGGCTGGCCTCTAAGTTTTGTGATTGTTTTGCCTCGGCCTCTGGAGTAGCTACGATTATAGGCGTGTGCCACCATGAGTATCTTCTCATTGTTTTAAGTGTAAAAAAATTGCATCCATTCAGCAAATGTATTGAATAACTATAAGGAATATAGATATAAAGAGGCTGTCTGTAATCCTTAAGAACTTTTGTCTAGTGAGCAAGATTAGTTTATAAACAACCAAATCAAGTATTACAGATGCTGTAATATAAAATTTGTCAGAATGGGATGGCCTCATGAATGGGGATGAGGAGAAAGGTGAAGATTTTAGGAAAGCTTTAGATGGGGGCAGTACTCATCTGTGGAGGAACAAATGAAAAGGCATTGGGACTTTCATGAACATGGGAGGAAAACCATGAGCATTTGGAGGGTCCTCCCAAACCTCCTGTACATTCATATACTTTATTTTTTCACTCTATTCATTTGTTCATTGAATTATCAATTTTTAAATTTTAATACTTATTACTTTTAGCGACTTGTTATAGCACATGTCTGTAATTCTAGCACTTAGGAAGCTGAGTAGGGAGGCTTACTTGAGTCCAGGAGTTCAAGACCAGCCTGGGCAACATAATGAGTTAGTGAGACCTTCTCTCAAAACAAAAGAATAAAATATAGACTTCCTTTTAATGCTTATTAAATTTAGAAGTCATTAAAAAAAAAAAAAAGATCTGTTTCTAAGTCTCCCTAGGCAATTTAACAATCTGTCAGATTTTTATTTTTCTCAGAAGATTCTCACTCCCTGCTTCTCATGTTGGTGTTCTCTTTAATTCCTTAGATAGTTAGTGAGTGATATTCCACTTCCTCCTGATTTACTAGGGTTACAGACATGCGCCACCACACCTAATTAAGAAGCATTTTTAAAGAGTTGATTCTAATGTGATTAAAATAAAAAGAAAAGAAAAACAGAAAAACAGAGGTTACTTCTCACTCTGTGTATCTCTGCAAACCTTTACCAGAGACCACTGGGTCTCCTTGTAAGGAACTCCTTGCGGCTCCCAACCCCACTGTCAGTGGATGTGAATTTGCGTGTTTCTCAGGTGTGTAGGCAGAAGAGGATGCAAACACATAACTTGAAGCATAAAGTAAGATCTGATCTGTACAAGTTCTTAGGGACTCTTCAAGCCTTGGAGATTCTTGGGGATTCTTCAAGGCTTGAGCACTTGGAGGGTCCTCCCAAACTCCTGTGTCTATATATTCATATACTTTGGGACGTTTGCAAAGTTCATTGTTATAGTAAGATTGAGTCTTTGTTTTTAACCCAACATTTGCAGACTTACTTGACCAAAGAATCCTGATTTTCTAAATACCTGTTAATATTCTGCAGAATATGAAAGCAGTGTACCTTGAGAAACAAATCAATGTTATGATCATTGGTTTAAGTGTATCATTCTTGGAATATTTTACTTAGGAGTATTGTAAAATATCATTTCATTGAACAATGGAGGTCTTGCCCTTGGTCTAGTCATTGGGCTTTGTTTCTGCATGTCTAAAATGAAGAGCTTAGATGATACTTTATAAATAAAGGGAATATTAAACACATGCTATTAATTTAGAAGAATAAAAGGA
Source organism: Marmota monax (assembly GCF_021218885.2). NCBI lineage: Eukaryota > Metazoa > Chordata > Mammalia > Rodentia > Sciuridae > Marmota > Marmota monax. The sequence continues at coordinate 3,110,560 of NW_026694542.1, read as the reverse complement.
AAATCAATCATTAGAATTCATATTCAGCAACCCTTTAAAAAATCCACAATTGGGGCTGGGGATATAGCTCAGTTGGTAGGGCACTTGCCTTACATGCACAAGGCCCTAGGTTCGATCCCAGTACCACCAAAAAATAAATAAATAAATAAAACAAATCCACAATTGGAGTCTTTTATGTGTAGAGACTTTGTAACCTGTTAACTAGTGAGTTAAACTAAAATTTAAATATCCAAGTAAAAGGGTATGTGGCAGATAATAGATTTTGAAAATGGCCATAGCAATATTTCTAGTTTCACATGGTCTTCACAGGCCAGTCAGACCTCTGAAATGAATTGATTTATGACTTGTTTCTCATAGTCTCATCCATTTGTAGCAAAGAGCCCTGTGGTAAAAATGCACACACTTCTATTTAAATACCTGAATCCAGTTTTATCTTTTATTCACCATGACTGAAATGCCTTTTTGTCTGAGTCCTTGGGTGCAGATGTTTGGTTGAATCTTACAAGTATGATGAGAATTTGTGGGTTGCTGTTTTAATGCCAGAGCTCAGGGTTGTGTATTGCTTTGAATAGTAAAGAGATTTAGGTTATAAATCAACATTGGAATACTGCTCCTAGCCAATTCAAGTTGAATGGGTTCTGGCATCCAGTCAACTTGTTTACAGAGACTGCTAGATGGGAAACTTTGTTTTTCTTCCCATGCTTTTTGGCAATAACAGATAAAGATCTGGTGTAGGGTAGGCTATTCCAAATTTCTTTTGACCCATATTTGAAGTTTTAAAATCTAAGTAACTCTGCTGTGGTTGATTTCTTCACCTGCTATGGAGGGAAAGGACAAGGAACCTATCTGACTGAAAGATCTAAAAAAGGAGAGTAACCAAAGGTAGACTATGGAGAAGCAAAGGAATTCTTTACATTTTACTTTGTCAAAGGTTTGCTCATCTGTCTGCACTACTGAGATCAGTAAGAGGGAGGAACCTAGGATGATGTGCTAGTTCCCTGGCTGCTGTCCTCAGAACTGCTGGGGCTTCCAAAAGCTGCATCATGAACCCAAGTGGTCATTAGAAGGAGTTGGCAGCCAGATGGGAGGAAGAACCCAAAGGAAAGAATAATGCAGAGAGAGCAGCCTTGACAATAGCAGTGTCGTTGGTAGAAGGAGTGGAACCATCCAGACCTCATTCTCCTCCTGCTTCCCGTCCCTGTCCTGATAGCTGAATCCAGTCAGAAACCAGAGGGCAGCGGACCTGGTGGTGTGGTCCCTACAAGCCAGCTTCCCTGGCAGAAAGTGGCCAGTGGATCTGCAGGGCAAAAGAAAGGTGGCCAGCCATAGGAAAGTCTCCACTCGGAAATTGTCTGGCTCTTCTAGCACATAACCAGTGACCACAGTCTTATCATTTGTTAGTGTTAAAATCAGAATTTTATCTGTTTGAGGTTACCTTCTACTGGTTGTTCTATTTCTTTGGAACCTGTTTCCTACCTGTTTCCTTCCATCTGAAATCTAATGTATTTCCCTGGAACTCCCTCTCTGTTCCTCCAGTCCATGTTGAGCCATTAGATCCTGAAACGCTGTTGATTCACAGGGCTCCTGCACTCTGTTAGACCTTTGGGTCATAAAACCATTTTGTGCAGTAGATGCCGTTTCTTATCACTCACTGTGCTTAACTGGGCAGGGACTGAATTTCCTTTGCTAGGGGGGAGTGTGAGGCTGCAGCCAATCTCAGGTATGTGGTGATGAGCTGTGGGTGTCTGCCCTGGCCACAAGTATGAAGAATTGCAACACCCGTTTCCTGTATGTGTTTTCTTGCCCATTGTGCATTTGGCCTTGGGCACTTTCCTCTTATCTTGAGAAACCAACTTTCTCAGGACCTCCCACTTTAGTCTTTCTTACCTTTTGCCTCTTCCCAGTAGACCAAACTAAGAAAATATTTTGGTCTTTTGTGGAATCAAGAGAGCTCAGATGATCATGTGAGGATGATCTATAAACCAATTAAAAAAAAAAAAAAGGAAGAAAGAAAAGAAAAATCACCCTCCTCTGACCAAGTCTTTATCCTTCTCAGGAACTTGTAAGATACTTGGAAGGGACTTTCCATGTCATGGACGAAGCTGCATATTTAGAAGAGGGATGGCTTGCCCACCCACTAGTAAGCAGGGAGGGGAATGAGAACTGTATTCTCCTAAGCCTGTGTTCTATCCTTGATGCCAGCTCCTTTCTTATTGTGAACCAAGGGCTGATTTTTCTAGGGTAGAAGGCTAACCTATTTTATTTTTAAAATTATTTATTCATCAATTCATTTATTTACCCTTTTTATTTCTACTTTTGAGACAGGATTGCACTAAGTTGCCAAGGTTGGCCTCAAACTTTCACTCCTCCTGCCTCAGCCTTCCTAGCTGCTGGGATGATAGGCATGCACAACCATGGCCACCCTAACGGACTGTCTTTTCCTGTAGGTATGAAATTAGCTCTGAACTAGTTAGAAAGCCACTTGAATACAGTAACCAAGGCCTATCCTTGTAAAGCCATTACAGTGCTTCATGGAGTTATGCATATTTGTATTACATGCTTGGCACACTGAGTGAGGTTATTAAACATCAGTTGAATAGATCAATGCACTTTGTTGAAGAATGAGTGACTTAGGACAAAGGAAGTTACATAGAAGGATTTATTGAAGACATAGGTATTAGGGAAATAAGATGTTGACAATATTTAATGGGGCAAAAGAGTCAAAGAATTCCAATGATGATCTGAGGATTCTATTGACAGTTCATCCTTCAGCTGAGGTGTGTATGAGGAACAACTGTGTGAACAATTGATTTAAGCTGATAAATGTTTCATTTTGGAGTGTGGGAGAGTTTTTCTTTTTTAGCAGATAGAGGCATCCTCTCAATCTCTTGCAGTCGGGTTGGAAGCACTGGGAGAGGAAAAATATGTTATGGACTGATGATAGGGATGTCGCCACACAGATACTCTATTTTATAGAGATTCTTTCATGCAAACACACTATTTCCTGTTTGTACATTTCTCTTTCTGTTTTCAGTGTGTGGCCCTGTCTTGGTAAACGTAGGTCAACTGTAGTTTGTGCTGAAAGTTCAGAGGGCTCTCCTTCCTTAATTCCTGAAAGCTTTGTGGAGGATTAAGAGCCATCTGGATGTTGGAAGAGGAAGCTCTTAATGAGCTCCTTTTTGTTTTGCTCCAAAGCTTTTTGAATTGATTGTTAAATTCATTCTAACTTGGAAGCCTGACTTTGCCTTTATAATAAAAGGAGGTGATTCCAGAGGCTCTGTCAGTGACACTTGTGTTAGCATCTGTCATTCTTGACTCATTCCCCATGGCTCCCTGTATCCACAGCCCTGCAGGTTCCGACTGTGAGGAACTCTGACCCATCTTTTTTGTCCATGGTGCTTGGTCTCTGCTGTTTCCAGGTGATGCAGCCCTCCTCTGAGACAGACATCAATTGCAAAGATCAGAGTGGGCTGGCTTTTGAAGAGGTTTTTCTCATTCTGCTTTGCAAACCTGCTGAGAGATGTGATGTTCCTTTCATGTTTCCATTCCATTTGGCTCTTGAAAGGGCAAAGGGAGGGTCTTCTTATGACTGGGGGCTATTGATGTTGGCTGCAAATTCATTTCAAATTAATGTCTACATTTTTGTCATGGGCATCTAACACCCATTGTATTTCCTTGATCTTGACCTTGTTCTAGCAAGGCTGCCAGTGAGCAACAAGAGGAACAATTGCTGTACCCTTTAAAGCAAGAACAAAGGAAACATTCTCATTCATCAGAGAAATAGATGCTCTTGGTTCTCTGCTTTGCATGATATTGGTTCCTAGGTGATGGTGCAAGTATTAGAGGATTGTATGAATTATTGAGATGAGCTTCTCTTCACCAATGTAATATGTCGTGGCTACTCACTGTATACTAGACATTGTGGGGCTTCAGATAGTCATTTCCTGTCCTTACAATAACCCTGAAAAATGGTTGTTATTGCTGTGTTATAGATGTGGGGAGAAACAAGCCTTCTGTTAAATTTTAGCCTTATTTCTCTAAATTCCATAGCAGGTATGTATACTGGGTCTACTTTTAGCCTATTGCATCTGCAGTCCTTTCTCTTTCCATGTAGCTACCACTTGTCTTTTGTTTTATTAGAAGTTTGTCACAACCATCTCTTGTTTTCTAGGGTTGTTTTCACCCCATAATGGCAGAGTTCAGTACTTTCAACAGACTAGATGCTCCACGAAACAAAATATTTAATATCTGGAGCTTTAAGAAAAATTTTGACCCCCCAACACCATGCCATGGTTGATGGTGGCCATGTCATTAGCAAATAGGACAGTTTTTCTGGCTACACATTGGAAGTATTAATACCCACTCTCAGCTATCTGTCTGATTCCCCCCTTGTTTTTCCCTTTTCATTTCATCTGTGTTCTAAATATTTTTATGATTTTGTGGAGGGTAGTGGCTTTTATCTCTCAGTCTAAATGCCAGTTATTAAAAGGTCGATTTATTTATTTAGAGATTTCCTCTCAGGAGTCTTGTAATATAGATTGTTTGAGATTCTAAATGGTCTTCTGAAGCATTAATTTTTCAGTAGTCTGTTTCTTGAGGGGAAAATGTCAGATTGTTTAATTGTGTGATGCTTAAGCAACTTGAGTTGCATTCACTGCAAGAGGAGGATCAGCCCTGTGCTTTTGGCTAATGTTGGCAATGTTACACAGGCAAATTCTAGCCAAGGTAGGGCAGAGGAGATAATAACATTAGTTGGATGCACTTCAGGTTTATTGGAGGTTTGCCTAGAAGGAAGTCAGTTGTAAGGCGGCACTTTTCAAATGTCAGTGTACATAAGAACTTTTTGGTGTGCTTGTTTAAAAGTATAGATCCTCAGACCCCAAGTCCTGGAGATTATGGAATCAGTAAGTGTGTTTTAGGTGCCTCTAATGCTTGTGAGAAAGGTACTGATTTGGAGCATGGTGGTTGTGGCTCACTGCAGGGATTCTAGGTATCTCAATAAGGTTATTACCTGTGAGGAGTTTTTTAATCCTGGTAGTGTTTACACTGGAATGTGATATGTCTGTAAACTCTTAGTGTTTAAGTACAGTATAACAGGAAGTAAAATTATACCACTGTCAATGTTTTTTTACTACTTCTTCTCCCATCACTAATAACGACAATAACATTTTATGTTTGTGCTTCCTAGTTATAGAGTTACTCATTATGTACATCTCATTTCATTTTTATGTCAACCCTTGAGGCAGATGGAGCAAATGGTTATTTTTCATCTATCAATGAGAAAACTGAGATTTAGAAAAGAATAATATTTTTTCCCCCAACATGGCATAGGTAATAAGTACTGCATCTAGAATTCCCATATAGCACCTCTAATTTGTAGTCCAAGCATTGCTTCTGGTATACTGTATTGTCCTTAGGACACCCATTTTGGCTTTCAGAGAAAAATAAAAGCATTTTTAAAACTGATTGCCTTCCAATTTGAAAGATGCACTTTCCACAGTTGAACACCTTGTAGGCTCTCACAGGTGACTTGGCCTGAGGTGATCACATGTATATGTAGACTGGCATGTTGTGTCTATAGAGCCTAGCATGGAAGAAGAAACGACTCTCCTTTCTTTGACAGAAACTTTACAAGACATGTCGGGAGATGCAGGAGAGGATCATGGACCTGCTTGTGGTGGTGGAGAACGAAGATGTAACTGTTGAGCTGATTCAAGTGAATGAGGATTTGAATAATGCCATCCTTGGATATGAGAGGTGAGCTGATAGTGTCCCCTCTTTGGCCCTCTTTCGGTCACAGTTGCACCATTCACTCAGTGACCTCACAACAGTGCCCAATGGGGGACACCTTTTTCTAGATCCTTTTTTCTCAGTACGTGTGGCATTCTGCAAGGGACAGTTTTCCCTTGTGTGGCTTCTCTTCACTAAATGCCAGAGGTGTTCCTCCCAGTTTAAGTGATTTACGAGGCGCCCTTAAAGACACATTTCTGAGGAGAATTACTTGGAATGTTTAAATGTACAGTGGCTGTATTCCTAGCTAGCAGATGAAGAGCGAGGCATAAAAAAAGAGAATCGGTGAAATAAAACCAGCACCTGTAGAAGGGTAGGTTCTTCCTTTGCTGCCTACCAGGACAGCAGCTGTTTGTAAGAAAAGATGAGGGGGCATTGACTGATGATGCGAACCTTGCTCTCTTTCTTAGCACTAAAGAAATTCACAGTCCCATCCTGTGTTTATTTTTGTATGGTATAAATCTTGGTAAGCAGAGAAATATCCAAGGAAAACCATGTGTTTTTTAGTCTAGTTGTGTCCTGGTTTTTATTTGGGAGGATTCTATTGCAGACCATAAGTCCAGTGCCTAAAGGTCTCCTTCGTCAGGAGAGAGTTTATTTGGTCTAGATATCAGGGAATGGGGTTACTTCTGTGAACACTAGGTTCTGGTTCAGCTTTGAACTACATGTGCCAAGGTGACTGTGGCAAGTTGTGTGATAAACGCTTGAGTCCTGAGATCCAGAGAGAAATTCTTGCCTCTAGAAAAAATACAGACCTGTGTTTTAGTTTTCTTCGGCTGCTGTATCAAGTGACCATGGACCTGGTGGCTTAAAACAACACAAATTTATTATCATAGGATAATAAATGAATTCTCCAGGTCAGGAGTACCAGTGGATGTCGTTAGGCTAAATCCTGGGTGTTGGCAGGGCTGTTTTTCCTTTCTGGAGGCCCTGGAGGAGATTCTGTTTACAACTTCTAGAGACTGCTTGCTTTTTCTCATGACCCCTTTCCCCTGTCTTCAAAGCCAATGCCTGGTTCAGAACTCTACATGTATCACTCTTACTTCCTCTTCTGCCTCCTCTTCCAAGTTTAAGGACTTTTGTGACTACATTGGGCTCTTCTGTACTGTTTAGGATAAATGCCCAGCTAGGGTCAGCTCACTGGTCAGCTTCATTCCATTTGCAACCTTTAATCTCCCCTTGCAGCATAACCTAATAAATTCACTGGTTTTGTTGAGTAGGACAGAGATACATTTGGAGGGGTTATTATTCTGCCTATCCCAATCAGTCCAGTGGTCCCCCAAAGATTCCCCTTCATCCCTCATACAAAATACATTCATCTTATTCCAACATTCCCTAAATCCAATTCCTCACTCAATGCTTCCAGGGGATAGTTTTGAAAATAAGGAAATTGATATCAGTTACCTACAGCTTGATCTGGGAACGCTGTTCTTACCTCACACATAACTGAGTAATGTAACAAAGAAGCCAAAACTAACAGTAGAAGACATTAAAAAGCATATATTTTTGAAAAATCCTTAAACCTAGTGCATACTCAGATGCAGTGTAAACTTTAAGACCGTAAGGCTCATGAAGTCGGTGTGTCCTAATGGTCATACTGGATGCTTACTACAGAAGGGTCTCCACCTTCATCTACCTGGATTATCTGTGTATCTATTTATCTATTTTTGACCCTGAAAATAAATTTCTTCTACTTTGTTTTCCTTTATTGCACTAAGGATTGAACCTGGAGCCTCACACATGCTAGGCAAGCTCTTTATCAGTGAGCTACTGAGCTATATCCCCAGCCCCTGAAAACAGATTTCTGAAGTAGTTCAAATATTGTTATTCCCTTTTAGCAAATGGAGAACTGAGGTTTAGGAAGTCATGTCCATTGTCTCTTAGTTTCTATGGAATAGTAGTGACAGCTGTACTTTGGACAAGGATTTCAACTCTTCTGCCTTTACCTCAATGCCTACACAAATAAAATTAAGTCAGAGATACAAAAGGTTAATATTTTTGGAAGGTATCAAGTGTCTTACAGAAATAGAAATAAACAGTGAAACATAGATTACTTTAAATGTATTTTAATTGTTCTGGACAAATATTTATAATGGCAAAATAAGTAATAGCTTAAGTGAGAATAAGATGGTTAAAGGAGTAATAGATTCATGTGGTAAAATGTTATAGCTATTAAAATTATAGTTCTGAATAACTCACAACACAATTGAATTAGGATATAAAATTATGTAAAGTGTAATTTCAACTATTTAAAATTAAATTTATTGTAAGAAATACTGGGGGAAATATACATAATATTAATAAATTTCTTAGTGATGCGATTTTTAATTATTTATTGGTTCCTTTTCTGTGGAAGGCTTTGTATTTGATCCTCAATTCTGAAGCTTACTTTTGTGGACTGTGGTATTCTTTCTTGGCATCCATTTTCTTGCAGATCTTAGTAAAAGTCTAAGACTTCCTAGCTTTCAGGGTCTGGGTTGAGAAATCAACTGAGATCTGGGTTGGTTTATCTCTAAATGTAACCTATATTTTTTCTATAGCATGTTTTAAAATTTTGCCCTTATTCTGTATGGTAGGCATTTTCATAATAATGTGACTTGGGTTTGGTCTGTTGTAATTTTGTAAATTTGGAGTCCTCTATGCCTCCTGTATTTGATTTTGCCACTTATTCTTAAAGTTTGGGAAATTATCTCATATTATTTCATTGAAAAGATTTTGTATTTCTTTCATTTATATTCCAGAGGATAGAAACAAATATGTATATGAATAAAAGTCCATGAACCCTTTAGTACATATTCAAAACAAGAAAATCTTGATGAAAAATTAAGGAGTAGTTTCCTTTGTGATGGACAAAATAATCAATGAGAATATATGCATGTTATCTGTTTCTGACTTTCTTCCTTCCTTTTTTTTAAAAAATTTGTTCTTTTCAGTTATACTTGATAGTAGAGTATATTTTGACATATTTATATAGACATGGAGTATATATTATTCTAATTAGGATCCCAGTCTTGTGGTTGTACATGATGTGGGGATTCACTGTGGTGTATTTATATATGTACATAAAAAAGATTCATTACACTATCTTTCCTATTTCTTTTCCACACTCCTTCCCTTCATTCCCCTTTAGACAAATCTACTTCTGTCTAATCTACTGAACTTCTGTTCTTCTCTAATCCCCCCTTGTTATGTATTCATATTTACATATCAGAGAGAACATTCGCCTTTGGTTTTTAGGATTGGCTTATTTCACTTAGCATGATAGTCTCCAGATCCATCCATTTTCTGGCAGATATCATACAGTCATTCTTCTTTATGACTGAGTAATATTCCATTGTGTATACATACCATGTTTTCTTTATCCATTCATCTGTTGAAGGGCATCTAGGTTGGTTCCATAGCTTAGCTATTGTGAATTGAACTTCTATAAACATTGATGTGGCTGCATCAATGTAGTATTCTGTTTTTAAGTACTTTGGGTATATATTAAGGAGTGAGATAACTGGGTAAAATAGTGGTTCCATTTCTGGTTTTCTGAGGAATCTCTATACTGCTTTCCAGAGTAGTTGTACCAATCTGCAGTCCCACCAACAATGCATGAGTGTACTTTTCCCCCCCAACATCCTCACCAGCATTTATTGTTACTTGTATTCTTGATTATTGCCATTCTGACTGGAGTGAGATAAAATCTCAGTGTAGTTTTAATTTCCATTTCTGTAATTGCTAGAAATGTTGAACTTTTAAAAAAAATATATTTGTTGACCATATATCTTCTTTTTCGAAGTGTCTGTTTGTTGATTGGGTTATTTGGGGTTTTTTGGTGCTTTTTAGAGTTCTTTGTTTATCCTGGAAATTAATGCCTTAACTGAGGTACAAGTGGGAAAATTTTCTCCCATTCTCTAGGCTCTCTCTTCATATTCTTTATTGCTTCCTTTGCTGTGAAGAAGCTGTTTAGTTTGATACCATCTCATTTATTAATTTTTAAATTTTATTTCTTGTACTCTAGGAACCATGTTGAGGAAGTCGGGTTCTAAGCCGACATGAGGGAGTGTTGTGCCTATGTTTTTTCTAAGAGGTGTAGGTTTTCTTGTCTAACCTCTAGGTCTTTGAACCACTTTGATTTGAGTTTTGGTAACTTTCTTTTTCTTTCTTCTTGAGGTATGTACTGAATGAAAGGGTAGGGGCCCCAGGCTGTCAAATCTTTTCTTTTTATTGTGTTGCTCACCAAGATGCCAGTTGGAGTTTGAAACTTCTCAGCTTCCCTCTGGGCTGTGTGATGTAGGATGAAATGGGAAGTACTGTCAGCTCCATTCCCAGGGTGAAGTCATTGCTAAGTTCTGTGAGAGGAGTTCCTGTAGATTGAGCTCCCAGGGGCAGGGCTTAGGTCTAGTGAGGCCCCTGGTGCTTTATGCATGGCCAGTTGTCTGGAGGTATTAAATATACACATGTCTAGAGCCCAGCGGTTGCTGATCTATGCTGAGAGACTACCTCAGGAGCCTCCCCAGGGTTCCACTCCTGGGACACTGGAGACAGTCCTTTGCCACTTCTGTTGTTTCTCCTAGGCTCAGACCCTGATCATTCAGTCACACCCCGCAGGTTCAAATTCCCAACCCCTCCTAGGACCAGCTGCAGGACTCACAGGGGTTAGGGTGCTGGGCTCTCCCTAGCCTCCCTGACTTGTATTTCCCCAGCAAAATGCTCTCTATGCCTGCTTTTCTCCAGATTTGGTAGACACAGACTAGGTCAGGCGGCTGTTGTCTGCTAAGACTATGTATTGGACCCAGCCCCAAACTCCTGGATAGGACACCTGAGCTCCCAGGTCCAAGTTAATGGTTCCTGTTGGTGCTGGCAGTGTGGTGGCCTCAAAGCGGATCCTGCCTCAGCTGTCAGTGAACACGGGTTTATTGTGCTGAACAGCCTCTGAATTGGCCTAGGGCAAGCTTCCCCTCCACTCTCAGGTTTTTCCACACTTAAGACCATCCATTTCTCAGCTTTTTCCATCTTTGTGTGCTAATTCTCCTGCAAGCAGCTTAGCTCTAACTTTGTCCCTTTTCCTTGTTTAATATACCCGACATTTCTAAGTCTTTAGGGCACTCTAACTGGTCCAGTATTGAGTTTTAATGAAATCTCTCTTTTACCCGTCTTGCTGGAGCAGTATTTCTGCTGCTCAAATCCCAGGTCACAGGGCTAGAGAAATGCTGCTTCACCCTAGTTCACCGTCTTGGATCCTGATTTTTATTTTTATTATTTTTAATGTTTTTCTGTTTCTTCACAGTTTTCTCTAAGGTGGTTAATACTTTATAAAATGCAAAAAAGTGATTAAAGTATTTTATTATGAATTGAAAAGGAATTGTCATTGATCCCAAATACTTTTGTATTTAATAATTGTTAGATTTTGTAACGTCCTCATATCTATTTTCTTTTAAGTACCTGCATTTTGCTAATTCAAACAGGTTTATTCGAAACCAGCAAAGGCTTTTGGAGCAACATACGAACCAGATGGAAGCCACCAATGTAAGTGATTAGAAATGTTATAAAATAAATAATTGAATGTTTTTCCAATTGTACAGTAAGAAGCCAGGCTTACATAAAACAGATCTTTATAAAGAGGAGACATGCACTGACAATTTGAAGTAGTTTGATGGGGTCTAGGTATTTGTATTAAATACAAGTTCATGAGAAGAGTCCGAAGTTAAACAGAAATCCATGTGGATGGTGAGGTGTTACTCACCATGGCTACTCAGTGAATGGAGGCTTCTTCCTTCAGTGCATCCAAATGGGGTTCTTCTGTCTCCAGTAGAGATTCTGAGATGGAAAAGCCACAATAAATTACATGACATGTTTTTCTAAATGGCATTTTTGCTTGCCTTATTTTCAGACCACCAGTGAGCCCTCCGCTCCATCTTGTGAGCTCCTGGATTTAAGTCCCAGCACCCTGATGTCAATGGCCACTCAAGGAGAACTCAGCAACGTGAATTCTCAGCTTTCAAACTTAAGTAAATAAGCAGTTGGGCCTTTTCAGATCAGCAGAAGAGCTTGATGTGAAACATTTCTCCTTGATTTCATGATTAAATGGCTCCTGAGAAGGACTGAAGTCAGTGTGAATATCAGAGAACTGTATCAGCAGATGCAGTTACTTCCTGGCAAATGATTGGGTCAAACCCAGTATAGGAAGGGAATATGTCTTGGGGAGGAGGTCTTGGAAATTCATCCCACTGGCTTAGAATCTCAAGGAATTCACCTGGCCTGCTTGGTAGAGGTGTCCAGCTCAGTAGCCAGTATTTAAATCTCTTCTGAATCCACACAGTATTATCGTTGGGTTTCTCTGCTGTACCGCAGCACCAGGTAAGGTAATATTTGATGCAGACAGGAAATTCAGGAATTACAAGGCATGATTCATGTGATTGTGAAATGAGGAGGGAAAAACAGGTTAGAGACAGAAGTCCAAGTTCAAATCCCAATTCTGCCACCTCTTAGTCACTTGACCTTTGACACATTCTTCCTTTAAAAAAAAAAAAGGTAAAAATGGTTGCCTTGAAGGGTTGTGTGAGGGTAAATGAAATAACGTTTGCAAGATATATTTGTAAGCTTGGGGCTACCTGTCTTATCTAGCTTATTTGTTGTCCTCTGTGATCCTTATTCTCAAGTATTCGTAAATTATGAAAATAAGGATGGTGAAAAAAATACTACAAAATCAGTTCATTTTCCTCTTACATTATCTTGTGTTTCTAATGCAGAGATATTCGGTACCCCAGAATTAGTGGTTTTCTTATAACTCACTTCATTTCTAAAATATTGGCTGTCTGCTCATATAGGCCAGGATGATGTGTGGAATCACTTGCATTAGAGAATTTTGTTGGGTTTTGATCAGGAATTTTCCAGAGGGGAGAGTAATTATTCCTATTAGGGAGTCTCAACATTATAGGAAGAACTTAGAGGTGAGGATTGAGCTCCATATAAACCGTAAAATTTTTCTATGAGATGGGCAGAGCAAGTCATATAAAATCCTTTTCATTCTAGAACAGCATGAGATGGCAGAAAACTCAGTAAATGATATTTGTTCCCTTCCTACCCCCTTTTTGTGGCAGGAAATGTCTGTCTCTCTGTCATCTCCCTCTCACAAATGTTGCTTTTAAATCTCTTTTAAAGGAAATTCTGTGATTTTTGTGGTGACAGAAATATCTAAATCTCTTTGAATTTTTTTTTTTTTAAACTGTGGAAAATCTGGCAAGTGATTGAAAAAGGGTTTCAAAAACCAAAGAAGTTCATTTTGTGTTTCTAGGTTTCAGCTCTCCAAGTCCTATTGTAAGAAACAACTTGAATCCCAGTCTTCATTCAAATGTGGATTTGCTAGCCTCGGAAAATACAGAAATGCCCCTGTAAGTATGTCAGTAACACCACAGAGCTAGTACTGAGACATTCTTATCCTTACATTTAAGAAAACATGGCATGATCAAAAGAAGTAGAGAATTAAGAATCAGACAGACTGCAGTTAGATTCTCAGCATTGCTTCCTATGAGACTTAGGGCCTAGGATGACATATTTAGCCACTGTGAATCTTCCTTTTTTCCTCAGAATACTTCTAGTGTCTTACAAAGATCTATGAGATGTTACATGTAAAACTCCTAATGTGGAATTTGGTACATAATAAGCCTTCAATAAATTGTCTCTGTTTTTCTGTTTGTCTTTTTAGTGATAACAGGAGATGAGGGAAAATGGGCAATATGATAGAGGAGGAGGAAGAGAAATGAGTTTCAGGATTGTTAAGGGTAATAGCCACACTGGTCTCTTGACATGCCTGGCACATATCAAGCACTCCATGTTTTTTTTGGTTTTGTTTCTTTCATGTAATCTTTGCAGAAGTTCTCTGGCCAATGCTGTAATCATTTTATGTCTTTTGTTCAGGACCTGAGACATAGGGACTAGAACTTGCCAAAATTCACATAGTCAGTAAGGAGCAAGTCTGAATGATAGAGCAACAAAAAGAAATTTGGTTGGACCATAAACACATAAAATGATATTCAGATTTACTTAGGGAAACATAAGATAAAACTCCAAGACATTGTGTTTTTAACCTGTCAGATTGGCAAAAATCCAAATATTTGTTAATAGGCTTTGTTGAAATGGAAAGACAGACACTATTACAAAATTATGCAGTCCTTATGAAGAGCAAGTGATGGTATGTATTAAAAATAGTGCATTTAGCTTTGAACCTTCAGTCTTATTTCTAGGAATTGGTGCTGCATTCATACAAAATTAGGTGTTTATAAAATTATTCTTTACAACATTTTTGGCAATAGTGAATAAATGGATACAACTCAGGTATCTATTAGTTGGAAGCTTGTTAAATAAACATCTATTTAATGTATTATTAAACAGCTAGGGGGAGAAAGTAGGCTTTCTGTATGAGAGACCAGTAACCAGTATATGAACTGTGAAGTGGAAAAAAAGATGCAAAATAATGTTTGTACGCTGTATTGCAGTTAATGTAGGAAACTGGGGGAAAATATACATGTATATGCCTGTACTTTCATAGGTAATACAAGAAGGAGACAGAAGAAACTAAAAAGAGTGGTGATTTAATTTAAGGGAAAGGCAAGATATAGTAAATAGAATGAAAAATGAACAGAAGTTGAATTTGTCTTATGATCAGGCTGATGTTCTCTTTTTTCCCCTTTTAAATATATATAGTTTAGGTCATAGGCAATGCATTTCCATGAGTCACATCAAAACAACCTACACTTAAAAAAGACAATTCTTTTTGTTCATCTATTTATTTATTTATTTTAAATTATAATTGTTATAAATGATAATAAAATGTATTTCAGTTCATATTACACATATAGAGCACAATTTTTCATATCTCTGGTTGTATACAAAGTATATTCACACCATTCCTGTTTTCATACATGTACTTAGGGTAATGATGTCCATCTCATTCCACCATCTTTTCTGTCCCCGTGCCCCCTCCCTTCCCCTCACAAAATTCTTGATCTCATCCCCAGTTCATCCTTCCTCCCTGGTACCACACTCTGTTCCCATCTGGGTAATCACTTTGTTAGGTTTTTATTTATCCCTCCAAAGTGTCTTTAGGTAAATATAAATATGTATTTTTTCCTTTTTAAAATTAAATGTAGCTTATTATTATACTTTTCTGAACTTTGGTTTTTTCATTAACTTACCAATATATTTTGACAGTTTTTCTATCAATGAATTCAGGTTGTTTTTTTTTTTTTTAAATTGCCCATTGTCTTGTTAAACATTATTTGTATCCTCAGTCACTGAATTATTTTTCTATATTTAAAAATGGGAGGGCCATGAGGACAAGAATGAAAAAATAAACAAACTTGGAATAAAAAAGAGCAAAGAACAGAAGTGTATAGAGCTATTATATATATGATTATATAAAGAAGAAGAGGTGAAAGGAAAGGTTCATGTATTGAGAAATCATGTGTATCTGTGGCCATCTCATGCACCACTTTATTGGTCAGTGCCTCAGGTTGGCAACATGAGGTCCTAACTGCATGCAGTGCAAGTAAATATTGAAATGTTCTAGGCAGATTTCTAGTGAAATTGTTTAATAATGTGGTCTAGAATAGCTGATTGTTTTCCTGTTATCTTTTTGATCTTGGTGGGTAATAGTAGAATGAGTAATACAGACAAAGTTGTATTTCAGCATGTATCTCCATAAAACTCATTAAAAACCAAATGCTAGCAAATAGCTATTTTAGTCTGTGACCCAGTAGATCTTATACTTTAGTATGTGTAAAAAAATCACCTGGTGACTGTTAAAAAGTGAAATTGGTAACCACCAGAAATTCTGATTCAATAGTGAGAATTTTTAGTTTTAACAAGCATCCTAGGAGAATGAATTACAAAGCAGTGGTTTTTTAGTCATATATTGAGAGACCCTATTATGGGTCTCTATCCCAGGATCCAGATATAATAATTTTTAAGAGTTTTTGAAATTCACTAGAATGAAAGATAATCTGTGGCAACTGTTACTTTTTGTTTTCTAGACAATCCTTTGTACCTATATTTTTCAAACTTTCCAAAAATCTTCTAGATGAATCAAATTATAATTAGACCAAACTTATAATTAGACCAGTGTCAGAAATCGAAACATTAAAGTTGATTAGGACATTAAAGTTGATCTGGACTAAACCATATGCCTCAGACCAAATACAACAAGAAGAATGAGCCATTAAAATGTCTTATGGTCTTGTCATTTGTCAACCACTCTGTAGGTTAACTGGTTCAGCATCACAGAATAATTATGTGATGCAGTTATTTTTAACCAAAAGGATCCTTGAAACACAATGACAATGGGATAGTCATTAAGTCATATTTATAGCCCACTTACTATCAGGTAACAGGCTGAGAACTGTAAGAAATGCTTTCTTATGACTTATTAATGCTCTCAATAAGCTGTGAGAAGTACCACCATCATTCTTACCTTACCAATGAGGAAACCAAGGCCAAAAGAAAGTTTTAACTTTGTATTGGTTGCCCAGTTAGTGCTGAAACAGATTCAAATTTAAACAGTACCTGCTCTATATTTTCTCTTGCATTTTAATTTTGCTTTAAGAAATTTACTTTTTTTTTTTTTTTTTTAGGTTTGGTGAATTTGAACATATGATTAGACTCACATAACCACCATAGTCAGGATACAGAGTGGTCCAACACCGCCCCCTCCTGTCCCCACAAAAAAACCCACTCTTGTGCTATTTTATTCTTTTATAATCACATCTTCCTGGCCCCTAACCCTAAACTCCTAGCAACCCCCAGTCTGTTCTCTATCACTACATTTTATCTTTAAAAATGACATCTAAATAGAATCATATGTATCTTTCTTGAAGAGACTGTAAATTTGGCATTTGCTTCATGTCATTTGAAGCTCTGTCATTAAGTACATATTCACTTAGGAATAGAATGTCTTCATAGCAGATTGGCCCTGCATCATTATGTAATTCCCCTCTCTGTTCCCCTTAATTTTCCTTACCATATTTATTTTAGTACTAATATTCCTGTTTTCTTTGGATTAGTATTTGCATGGTATCTTTTCCCATTTTTTTACTTAACCTATATCAAAATATTTGTAGTTTATGGTTAGGTAGCACATAGTTGGGTCATGCATTTTTATGTATTCTCACAATTTCTGTTTTTAATTGATGTATTTAGACCATTTACATTTAATGTAATTCTCTGTTGAATTCATTGTTTAATTTGTTTTCTGACTCTTTTTTCCCTATTTCTTCTTTTGGATTATGAGAATGTTTGTTGTATTCCATTTTAATTTATCTATTGTGATTTTTGGTTATATCTTTGGTGTGTATGTGTGAGAGAGAGAATGGGGGTACTTAGGTGATCACAATATATTTATAGTTTGTCAGTCTACCTAACTAGTGTAGAAAACTTATCACTATTTAAGTCCTCCTTTATGTAATCATATGTATAATAACTCTAAACATTGGGGGAAAATATCAAAGGACCATGTTATATCTTTTGCTTACAACCTTCAAATATATTTTGAAGAACTCAAGAAAATAGTCTATTATTATTCAATAGTTACCATTTCTATTGCTCATCTTTTCTCTGGTGTAACATACCCTCTCTCTGAAGTTCTCTTGGCAATTCTTTTTATAGAAGGTATATCCCCAGCAAAGTTTTACTTTAATGGAGAATGTTTTTATTTCATCTTTGTTCCTGAAGGGTAGTCTTACTGATTGTGGATTCTGGGTTCACAGTTTTTTTTTCTTTCAGCAGTTGTAAAAGGTTGTCACTCTCTCTTTTGGCCTACATGGTTTCTAGTAAGAAACCTATATTGATTTGAATAGTCATTTCTCTATACATAATGTGTTCTATTCTCTGCATACTTTAAATATTTTTTCTTTTTAAATTTTGAGCGTTTGTGATGTCTATACTTGATTTCTTTTTGTTTGGGGGGATTGGGAGAATGTATTAATAGTTTCCTATGGCTGCCATAACAAAGTACCACAAAATGGGTGGTTTAAAACCACAAGTATTCATTCTCTCATAGTTTTGGAAACAGGAAGTCTGAAATTCAGTCCCTTATGGACTTTTAGGGTAGAATCTGTTCTCTGCCTCTTCCAAATTCTGGTGGCTTGGCATTCCTTGGCTTGACTGGTTTATTACCATGTCACTCGTTTCTGTTGCCACCCTAACCTGGCCTTCTCTGTATGTCTCAAATCTCCCTCTGCTTTTCTCTTTTAAGATCATTTGTCACTGGATTTAGAATCCAGCCAGCTATGATAATCCACATCTTAAGATCCTTAATTTAATTATGTTTGTAGGGACCCTTTTTTCTAATGAGATAACATTCTCAGATTCTGGGGATTGTGATTTAAACATGTCTTTGGGGGGACTTCATTTAATATACTACACAGAACTTCTTGAATCTGTGGGTTTTGTCTTTCAACAAACTTGTGAAATTTTCAGCCTGTACTTCTTCAGATAGTTTTTTTCCCTTTCAACACTACATAGTTTCTGCTTTCCTGTTAGGACTCTGAGGACATAATTGTTGCAGCTGTATCATTATCTCATAGGTGTTTGGGGTTCAGTTTAATTACTCTTTTCACTTTTTTTCCCTTTATATTCAGATTAGATAATTTCTGTGATCTCTGTTCAAGTTTACTCTTACCTCTTTTATCTCTTTTTTGTACTAGGGACAGAATTGAACCTAGGGAGCACTTAATCACTGAGCCACATCCCTAGTCCTCTCTCCCCCTTTTGTTTTTTTGAGACTTGATAGGTTGCTGAGGCTGGCTTTGAACTTGCGATTCTCCTGTTTCAGACTCCCTAGCTGCTGGGATTACAGATTTTCGCCACTATACCCAGCTCCTCCCTCATCTCTATTTTGCTATTGAGCTCATTAGAAAACTTTTTAAAATTTCATTTATTGAATTTTTCAACTTTAAAATCTTCTTTTGGCGCGCGCTTGTGCGCGCTCTCTGTCTCTCTCTCATATATCTTTTTTTCTTTTTTTGGCTGAGACTTTTCTGTTTTCCTCAAGTGTGTTCCCAATTGCATCTTAGAGTATTTACATAATAACTGGTTTAAAATCTCTTGGAGATGATTTCAATATCTAGGTCCTCTTGATATCCATGCCTGTTGATTTTCTTCTTAATGCAAGATGAAATTTTCCATTACCTAGTAATTTGGGGTTATATCTTGGCTTTTTTTTTTTTTTTTTTTTGCGGTGCTGGGCATTGAACTCGGGACCTCACACATGCAAGGCAAGCACTCTCCTGAACTATATCCTTAACTCCTTATTTTATTTTGAAACAGATCTAAGTTTCTGAGTCTGGCCTTGAACTTGTTGTAATCCTCCTCCATCAGCTTTCTGAGTAGCTAAGGTTATAGGTATGTGCCACTGAGCTTCATGTTCTTGGGTATTACTAACAATTTATTATGAGATGTGTGGTCTTAATTAAATCTTGTCCAGAATTTTGATATTTTAATTTTAAAAGGCAAACAACTTGGTTAGATTTAAAGCACAATTTTAGCCTGCCCATTGGCTGTGGTTCCAGTGTCAACCAAGTTTTCTAAATCTTTGTCGTGCTACTGAGATCTGTCTTGCCTATGTACCAATCTAAGGTCTAGATAGCAGGTTGTGTGCTCAGTTCTCAACTTTCTCGACATCCTGATTGATACCAGATCCATGGGTGTGATGCAGTAGGTCACGTTTCATAAGCAACTTTGAGATTGTTTTCCTGAATTCTTCTATCCCTCTGATTTCTCTGGTGCTTCCTGGTTTCCTGGGGCTCCCCTCTCAACTTTCCAGTCACAAAGCTGCTGTCATTATTATACCATGCATTTCTTCAACTATGTGTATGTCTGAGACTACATGGCAAGGCCAAATGGAAGAAAGAAAATGGGTTTTTCCGTGTCCCCTTGGGGTCACAGCTCTACTTATAAAAGGGGAAAATGTTTTTCATTCAGAGTTTTATCTCTGTGTTGCCTCTGCTGTTACTGCAGCCACCTTGGGGTTACCTGTGGCTTTGGATGTGAACAGAGATAAAAAATAAGAAAGGGGTTAAATTTCTGTTCTCTATGAGTGTAATTTCTTTTGCCTGCTCTTGATAAAATGGGTTTTCTCGTGGAGCTCTGTCCTCACTGATGCTCACATTTGGGGCTGCATTGCATTCAGGTGACTGAACACAAAAAATGATAAATTCACCACAGTTCAGCAATGTTTGAATTTATGTTTGCATTCAGGGGGACAATGGGAGGAAAATGTGTTTGTTCCCCCTTAACCAGAATTGGAATCCTCACCTACCTTCTTAACCTCTACTCCACCCACTTCTAATCCTTCACAAGGAGATGGGATGGTAGCTACTCTGACAGAAAGACCGAAGGCTCCGTTCTTAGTGATGTGTGCTTCACACTCAGGTTTTGGGACCATACTGCAAAGGGACAATGCTTTGTGTCTTTGCTGTCCTTGATATTTAGGCATCATAATTTGGAAGGCACTGAAACCTGAAGGCAATTGTTATAGTAAAATACCACTTACGTGTTATCAGTAGGTACATGATAGTTTTGTGTTTAGACCAGGAAAATCATCTTACTTTTTGCATTTGTGTTCTCACTGTAGGGTAATCATGCTGTGTTATCACACTATCCTAGGTTTGCCCAAAGGACACACCAAAACCACGCCTCAAGTCACACATATGATAATGTAAGTAACAAGACCCTTTTGTGGCACCACACTAGTCAGCAGAGTATTGTGGCCAAAAAGAACTCTTGGTCATTAACTTCCCTATTCTGTTCAGCATTTCTTTACCCTGTGTTGATGTAGCTGTTGTTAGGATTTTTAATTTCCTTTAAAATTTTTCTAAGATAGGCAAGTTATCACGCTCCTGTTAGAGAAATGGTTAAAGATGTAATTCCTGGCAGAGATGTAGCTCAGAGGACATGCTTGCCTAGCATGCAAAGACCTGGGTTTGAATCCCAGCACTGAAGAAAAAAAAAAAAAAAAAACTGTAATTCTCAGTGTTTATCTTGCCTGATTTATTAGTAGCATGTGATGATGTTGATCACTTCCTTCATTTTGCAACGTGGCTTTCAGACAACACCCACTTTTAATTCTTCTGTTGCATCACTTCCATTTCTTCTCTTTTGCTGGCATTTCTTCCTCTCTTGGCCTTTTCATATTGGAAACATCAGGCTTAGGCTAATGATTTTTCTGTTGACATTAATTCCTCCAAGGTCTTTTACTTGAAATAACCACTCAAGTTTTGACAACCTACAAGTTCATATCTCCAGCCCAGACTTTTCCCTAAATGTAGAACTCATGTATCTACTTTCCACTTAACACCTCTTTATTTATTCTCAGTCCCTGCTCTTTTTACACACTTGCCATCTCAGTAAATGGCTACTCCACTCCTAGTTGTAAAGGGAGAAAACCTTTGAGGAAATAGTGCTTGACCTCTAACTTTTTACCTTTTATCTTCAAAAATATGTCCATTATCCAGCCACTTCTCGCTACCTCTACTTCTGTTCCTCAGTCGAAGCCTCCTTCAGAAGGATGCTGCAGTGGCTACTTAAGGATTGACATTTGCCTCCCTGCACTTCCTCCCACCCTCACCCCACCTCACACCTCACAATCTAGACCTAAAACAAAAAACAGAGCAGTCCTTTTTTTAAAAAAAAGTCAAGTCATATCACTATCTGTTCAAAGCTCACTTAGGATTTTTCTTCCTCCCTCCATTTTGCCCAATAAGTCTGTGATGCTGATATGACCCTCCAGCTTACCTCTTGCCTCCCCACCTTGGCCCACTCTACTCCAACCATATTGGCCTCCTTCAGAGTCCGTGAGCTCATATCCTTTTTGATAATCATTCCAGTCAGGGTTTTGCTTGAATGTGCCCAGGGTCGGAAATCCGCTGACCATGGCCTGAATCCCACCATAGCCTCCTCTTCCCATTACCCTGTTTTTTACTGTAGCATATGCCATCTGACATGGATTTACATTTGGTTATTATCTGCTGCCTGAGGTTGGGGACTTGGCCTTTTTTTCTTTTTTTATTAATAGTGCATGGTAGCTAATAAGTATCCAGGACACATTTGTGGAATGAATGAGAAAATTACAAGAAGATACATTTCTAATTCAGAATTCGATCTTTATCCTATCACTCCTGGTTTGATAGCATCACTGTGTGCCTTTCTGTAGCTGTGAGACTTTATTTTTCTTTCCCATTCAAAGCTGAGATTTATATTCAGGGCGAAACAACAGAGATTCTAGACTGAGTCAGTCAATACAGCTTGTTTTATGAAGGCAATAATTTTTAAACATTTCATATTTTTTGTGGAAATGGAGTGCAATGAGCATGAAAACAGACAGAAAAGTAATAAATCTTGTAAGTGGTAATTCCTTAGAAACTGAAGTAATAATTAAATATTACTAGTATTTATCCAGCTGAGTATACATGGTTCTTGGCAACACTGTCCCTAGGAAACTTAAGGCTTAATGAGTTAAAACAAACCAAACCAAAAAAAAGCCTAATGTGGAGTGTATGTTTGAACATGTTATGCTTTCTTCAGTTTCTAGAACACTCAAATCCAGTATTACTACAGCCAGTTAGCCTACAGACTGCCACAGTAACACCGTCAAACCAGAGGCCACCCTCCTTGCCCAACAATCATCCAGGTACTTGAGACCTTGTAATTGCCATCATATAAGGAAACTTGAAGAGAATGTATGATATGTCAGAGATGTAAAGATAATTGAACATAGATAAAGGGGAGACATCAGAGTAGCTCATTGCATTTTTAAGCTATTTAAAGTAAATTCAGGGCTGTTACCATTATGCCTAACATTAGGAAATTATAAAAAGGCTTGTGTTAAATTGAATTTTTATGTAGAACACAAAGGCAAATAGACCTTTAGTTAAGGTTTGGAAATCTTTTATGGGTTTTTTTTTTTTAACTGGGCAATTATTAAAACAATGGTCTGTTTTACTTTGGATTGTATTTATTAGAATCTTATATTTCAAGTCTAAGTTAAAACTGTTCAATATATTAATTATAAAAGAACATATGAGTACTACTCACAAGCATGTGTGTTTAGGGTCTCTTTTTTCACCTACAGCAATGACAAAGAATGATCTCCAGCCACCCAATTACTATGAGGTAATGGAGTTTGATCCCTTAGCTCCTGCTGTCACTACAGAGTAAGTCATTTACAAAATGATTAATTTAGTTTGTCTTGGTTTCGTTTCATAGCAGAGCTAACAGCTTGGTTACACGTTTAACTTTGTTTAGGTCTTGACTGAAATTGATGGCCTTATTAAAATAGATTTGTGAGGTTTTATGGTGGCTGTTGCTTGTAGAGATCTTTATCACTCTCAGCCTTTTGACATAAAAATAAAAATGCTGGGCTGAACATCAATACACAACCAGAACCAACATGTGCATTCTTCCTAGATATCTTGGCAGAAAGGCAGATTCCCTCTCACTTGAGAGGGCACTCTTCACTGATGACATGATACAATAACAATGGGATATTTTAATTGTTCTTTGAGAACTAATCCAAAAGAAAACTAGTATATATATAAGAACTTTTTAGTAGTCACTACACATGACAACAATGTACTTAAAATGTTTTGATAAGATATTTGTGTTAGCTTTCTGTTGCTGTGACAAAATACCTGATACAAACAACTTAAAGGGAGAAAAGGTACATTTTGGCTCATAGTTTTAGTCTGTGATCACTTGGCCTGATGGCTTTGGGGTCTATACTGAGAGAGTCCATCATGGCAGAATTGCATGGCAGACGATATTTGCTTACCCTCCCGGCAGCCAGGAAGCAGAGAGCATGCTTTTATAAGAAAGCCTCTGCCCCCCAAACCCTATAGGGTATAAATCCATCAATGGACTAATCCACTGATGAGGTCACTGCCCTGTCACCTCTCAAAAGCTACACCTCTGAACACTCCTCCATTGAGGACTAAGTCTTGAATACATGAGCTTTTTGGGGCTATTTTAGATTCCAATCATAACATTATCAGTGTAAAACTTGCTTTTTCACTTGAAATTCTTAAAAGCACCAACCATTATTTTATGATTTCCTCCTGGTCAAGTGTATATATTTGTAGGATGGTAGATTTTTTAGAGCATAGTACCAGAGTGGAAAATAATTTTGTAGGAAAGATTAGTGAGTGCAAAATTATGATGTACATTGAGAGGATAAGTAGGTTGAGAACTGAAAACTAGATAATGGATTTAAGTAAATCATTGGTGATTTCAATGGAAATCATTGATTTTAATTAAAACCATTTTGGTGAGTTGATGGGGACAGAAGCCAGATTTCAGTGCATTAAAAAAGCAAGATGAAGTAGAGACAGGAAGTGCAAGAACCTAGGAAGAGATGGTAGGAAGTGGTTTGGCAATTAGAGGATTACTGAGGTGGTTACTGCAAGTGGACATAAGATGATAGACTGTACGATGTCCCGTAAAATGGGAGACACGAGAGCATTTGTGAATACCAAGTATCTATACTAGTATAGAGGGTGAGGTTGAAGATTCAGGAAGGGAAGACAACTGTATGAAGTATTTAAGAAGCCAGATAGGATCATGGAAGTAGAGAATGGTGCAGATGACAAGAGACTTAGGATTTAGTGATGGTAAGATGAGAAAGTTTTTTGATATTAAGACATATAATTTGTTAAAAAGTACAGATTCTGGGCTGGGGTTGTGGCTCAGTGGTAAAGTGCTCACCTATCATGCATGAGGCACTGGGTTTGATCCTCAACACCACATAAAAATAAAATAAAGGTATTGTGTCCACCTACAACTAAAAAATATACTTTACAGTTTCTTCCTGAGAGATCTGAAGATCAGAGATATAACAAGAGTGAAGGCTGAAATAATTTCTTAGAAAACGAAAGACAAAACTTTACAGAAACACAGTAAATCGCAGGACCATGCTGAGGCCTCATGAAGTGACTGATTTCATAGTGCTTCATTTTTAGACTTTCTGCAGCCATGTTTTACTCTCTCTATGAGTGTCATGTTTTAGGGTATTGATATTTCTAGTGAAAGACATGTAAAACATAAAGAAGTGAGGGATAGAAAAACTATTATATTAAAGGTTCAGAGATGATAATTACAAACTAAAGGATGCTTAGGAATCTGGATTATAAACATAGAAATTAAATGAGCTAGACATTAATATTTCTATTTTTTTTTTACCCACAACCCAGGGGTGATCTACCACTGAGCATATCTCAGCTCTTTATTTTTCGAGACAGGGTCTTAACAGAGTTTCTCAGGCTGGCCTTGACATTGCAGTCCGCCTGATTCTGCTTCCAAGTTGTTGGGATTGCAGGCATATGCCTCCACACATGGTTACAACATTTTTTTCTTTAAGGGTTTAAATTAGAAGCTGAATGATTTTCTAAAAAAAAAAAAAAAGAAGAAGAAGAAGAAGAAGAATGAGCCCAAATTTGAGCCATGTTTTTTCCTTTAAATCACAAGTAAAAATGATTTGGTCTTGAAAAGGAATGTACCCTTGAATTTAAGAAAGTTAGACTTCAAGCTTCAGGACAGATATCTTTGTTTTTATTCATTGATGCCAGCCCCAGATATTTAATTATGGTGCTGAAGTTTAAAAAGCAACATAATACTTTGAATTGATATATAACACTTTAACTGTGATAACTTTTTTTGTTTCAGAGCTATTTATGAAGAAATAGATGTTCATCCCCACAAAGGAGCTCGAAGTCATAGTGACTGTTGAGGTAAAAACTTCAGTTACATTCCATATTCCATCTAATTTCAGTGTAACATCACCTTTTGCATTTAGTAGTTATATTTTGTAATGGCTGAGTTTTACGCTTATGGTTAATGAAATAACAGGAATTCCTCTGGATCATTCAAACTGTAAAGAACTGTTTTTCACTAAGGAAATACAATCTTTGTGATCTTGTCAGCAAAAAGCAATGAGACTTGGGAATGCAGAAGTTGGGTTTATGGGATTGAAATGTTAATGCTAAAAAAATTATTTGATCAATAGAAATTCCCTATCACTAAAATCAGGTGTTTGGCTTTAATGTGCAGTTAAAACCTGTTAACTGGTACCAAGAAAACCTATTCATTGTTAGTCCTCCAAATAGGCCTGGTTTTTCCCTATTTGTTGCATTAGTCATCCCACTTACTTCCTGATAAATGTCTGATTATCAGGTGCCTATTATGTATTCCCGCCACACCATCCCCTACAGAAGTAGTAGGTTACCACCATTCCTCTATTTGACTGGCTCTTCTATCTCCCAGTAGAGAAAAGACAAAGAGTTATCAAGAAGTAAACAAGAGTTATCAAGGAGGGCAGGATGGAGAATGACCAATTTTCTTCTGTTTTAGGTTAAAGTGGATGATCAATCAGCTCATTAGCAGCACAGAGAGGCTAGCTCTCTTAAAGGGTAGATCCTATCCAGCTTTGAGACCTGGAAGACAAGACCTACCAACATGTGAAAGCCACAGTGGACCATTTCTTCTCTGCTATAATGAAGTATAAACAGAAGAATAATAATTTCAGAGTAATATTCATGATTAATGACAACCAATCAAGATTTCAGTAGAATGTGGTTGTAGCAAATATTCACTTAAAACTTTGGAAGAACAATTACTTAGTCCTTAGGCCAACCAGTTTAATTGCAGTACCTTCTGTTGCTTACATCTTCCTATATATAGAAAACAAATAATCACACAGCTGTGATAAAAGTAGATAAAGATTGTTACTTTATTATTATTACTACAAAATAATTCTAAATAGATGTGAGAAACTAAATGTATTATTCAGGAAGAACATTTTGTGCCTTCACTTAACTAAAATTGAATGTAAGATAATTTGCACTTCTTTAAAAATAATTCTTTGATTCTTTATAATGCTAAATTATTTTCTATTGCCCCCTACCCTTTTTATTATAATTAATATTTCTATTTGGAACAAAGACTACTGGAAAACATTCAGAATAAATTGTGTATTCATTTACATAAATTACAATGACAAATAACTTAAAATAATTTATTATTATTATTTTTTTATACAGTTTTGATCCCAGAACTTCTATGTCAGTAATCTTCATAATCCCATCCTTCCCTTTTAACATTCAGGGGCTTGGAACTAAGAAAGTAAATGCAAGCAGTCTAATTAGATATATTACATTATTATTACATTATATTACGTTTTATTTCAATTTCATAGTGTCACAATTTCAAAGTAATTCAATATTCAAATGTAAAATAGCCCTAGGCCTTAAAGGGAAACTAAAGTCAAATTTGAAATAAGAATATAATCTTTGAGCCGTCTTAGGGCTTAGTGACTTCTCTTTCACCTTTGAATTTTTTTAAATAATGGCCATTCACACTGAAGGAAAATAGCTGTTTTGGAGATAAATAAACATGCTCCAACATTCTGTTCTATAGCCTGATACAGATAACTGTGCGCGTGTGGGCGTGTGTGTGTGTGTATGAAGGGCCAATAATTTGAAAAGCAACTATAGAATTAAGCTGAACAATGATCAAGTTCATGCCTGCACATGTAAGAAACAAAGCAGTTTCTCTTCATATTATCACATTCTTAAATATGGTAGTGAACAGTCATACAGTCTATATAAACATGTGGGTTTCTTATGGTAAAAAGCTGAAACTGTTCTTTTATTTTTAAGTGTCATAAATTAGTTAGCAAGAAAAAAATGCTCAAAATAGAAGGCTTCACTTCATCTCATTACAGAATATTTCTCTTCTGAGAAGGCAGGATACATGATTTCTCAAAAATCATAAATCTGAAGTAGGACTTGGTTGCTACTTCAATTATAGCCTGGAACTGGCAACTTGTGCCCTTCCTTTGCTTCAAAAAAGGTATAAGAAAGAGTGATAAGATCAACATTCACCATTCTTGGATCTTCAGCAAATTCAGGATCAATGTAAAAAAATACTGGCATATCTACTTCCTCTTGGGGGTTAAGCCTTTGTTCTTCAAAACAGAAGCACTAGAAATTATAGAAAGGTATTTGTTTAATAACATTTCTATTACCTGTAACAAAGGAATAGTCACTTCTTGACTTTTAAGTTCTATGATAGACTAATAGCATGTTTCAAGCTCAGATTGAGTTTTGTTTTAAGGACTGAAATTCTAATCTTAAAAGCAAAATATTAATTTGGTTTGACGATCAGTCTTTATATAGCAGTTTAAACAGAGAAGATAAAAGTAGCTTGAAGTCTATAAGAAACAGTTTTCAGAAATTATAAGTATCTACTAAAACATTATAGTAAGTTTCATACTAAACAGTTTCATGTACCTTTACTATATTCCTTGTTTGCACTGTTTACCTGTATTTTATTGAAATACTGTCCAGCTTCAAATGGTACAACATTGTATGTAGAAATTCCAATTATTGGTTTGTCAGTAGGATTCTTAGCTTTATAAAATGCCAGTGCAGTCTCTCCTGGTACTACCTGTTTTAAAGAACACACGTTATCAGTACTTTAAATCTCACATACCTCCTTTTTTTCCCTACTAAATTACAATCCTTATTTTTGCTGTTCTTCAGACCACCACACCTGAGGTTCAGCAAAATAAATTGTGAATCTTACCCACAAACCTGAGTCTCAAATTTTATTTGCATGTCAATGAAGAATCAGTGTATTGTTAGGTATAATTAGTTATGTATTACCCTCAGATATATCTGAGATTTTCAAACAACAGTCTACAAATTATTCAAAAATACGTCCAAGGACAAGCCAACTATATCACAGCCCAAGCCTCACTTCTTTGTAACACTTAAACATGAATGTCATGATTATTTTTTTTAAATGATACTAACATTAAACTTACCTTGAATTAAATTATAATCAAAGTAAATTCAAATGAATAAAACCAAAAAATGCTAATGCACTGAAAATAGGGAAGCTTAAAATAAAAAATTTCCAAAAGATAGTCTTGTCTACTTGTACCAGTATACCATCTTGTACCTTGTTTTCTACCACATAAATGAACCAGTGCAAAATTATAACCTATGAAACCCTTAGTCATTGAAGATACTCAGTCAGGTTAACTAAACTGGACAAGTACTAATATTTAGAAGCGTTTTCCAATGAGGGTTGAAATTAAGTCTTTCCTGTTAATCCTCAATTGAGAGAATTTCAGTTAAAATCCTTGCAAGGTTGCAATTAGTTAACATTTAAGAAAGCTTTAAAGTATATGCTCTATTACATTAAGTACAAAGCACTATTAAAAAGTCATTTCAGCTGGGCATAGTGGTGCATGCCTATAATCCCAGTGACTCAGGAAGCTGATGCCAGCCTAGGCAACTCAGTGAGACTCTGTATCAAAATAAAAAATTAAAAAGAAATGGGGATGTAGCTTAGTGGTACAGGTTCTCTGGGTTCAAACCCAATACAAAGGAAAAAAAAAAGCAGTTATTTCAAAATACTAACAAATTCCATGAATAATTCCATTTCATGAAATATATTCCATGAATTATTCATGGAATCTGTTAGTATTTTTAAATTGAGTTTTGATAAGTCAGACAACTTAAGATGAAACGGTTTTTACATTGAAAAAAGAAATCTAATGATTGCTTTAGTTACTTACATATATTTCTGTTTGCTGAGGTCTAAAGTTCCACTGGAGCCTTGCATGCACATCTGCATTAAAGGTACCTTAATGATTCGATCCTTGACAGGCACCATGTTTTCAGTTTGGTCTGATGAATGACCTGCTACTGCTGAAATCTAATGACTGCTTTAGTTACTTACATATATTTCTGTTTGCTGAGGTCTAAAGTTCCACTGGAGACTTGCATGCACATCTGCATTAAAGGTAACCTTAATGATTCGATCCTTGACAGGCACCATGTTTTCAATTTGGTCTGATGAATGACCTGCTACTGCTGATCCTCCAAGTCCAGTAGTCTAGGAAAAAAGATACTAAATATGTTAAATAATACAGATGTTGATCTATTTCTTGAACAAAGCAAAATTTTAAAAGCAATAATCCAGCTAGAGCCATGTTTAAATACTATCTCTGACCATTTCCTATAACTGCCAATGGTTTGCCCATTTTTAAGGTGTCAAAAGCCTATGTTAAAGTGATCCATATGGTATGTTTCAACAAAGTCGTGATTATCTGAATGATCAAAAGTGAATCCTTTGGGAAAAGTAGTTTCTTTGAATTAAAAAAACTATTATCTATTATCACAGAAAATAGAGCACAGAATTTCCAGATTAGCCTTTTATTAAACATACTTCCCTTTATTATTAGTATCTTGTACTCACTAGAATAAAATTTACCCCAAACCTGGTCATTTCAATGAAAATACTTATTATTTCCACTTTTCCATGTTTCTTTCTGGTTCTTTTCCATATCAAAATTACACTGTAGTTTTATTTCCATATACTGCTTTTCTACAGCATTTTAAGTATTTTCCCATGCCAGTTAAAGTTTTTGTATGGTTTACTTCTTCTCATGATATAACTTTTGTAGATGTCACTAGTTAACTAGAGGACATGTCGTCTTTGGCCATTGAATCAGCCTATCACAGGGCATGTAGCTGACATTTCTTGTTTAACTTCATTGGCATTGATTGTTTTCTTGTTTGACTTTATTACTTTCTCATATGCTTAAAAAAAAAAAAAAAGTCCTTGCATCCCTGGTTGTCATTCTTCTGATGCTTGAGGTTATCAGAATTTTGGTTTCCAGATAATTTACCTTTTACTGTACTATATTGGAAACACAACAAAACAAAATTTCAGGTTAGGGGTAGATTCCCAGCAAGATATAATATTACTATCTTCTGCTACTTATAGTCACCTAGCTTCATTTAACTTCCATGTGACATTATCAAATTGCACTATAATCAAAAAAGAAGCATCAGAGGGCAAGTCATTATCCTTGCTTAAAAGATAAGTATATTCTTCTGCCTAATAATA
This sequence comes from Marmota monax, assembly GCF_021218885.2. NCBI lineage: Eukaryota > Metazoa > Chordata > Mammalia > Rodentia > Sciuridae > Marmota > Marmota monax. The sequence continues at coordinate 3,079,819 of NW_026694542.1, read as the reverse complement.
ATATTTGAGTTTTGAGATGTAACTTCTTTTCCTAAGAGTCACTTTAATTTGTCCTCCCTCAATATAAGATTCCTTAATATACTTTTTGAACACAGATTCTTCAAAATTTCTAAGTTCAGTGTTTAATATACACACAATTAAAAAGCATTGAAAAGATGTACTGAGCTCAGGTCTAGTTTTGCAACTTATTGAATAAATCTTATTTTCTTTGGATTACATTTTACATGCTCATAAAATGAGGACACTGTTAAGTGGTTTGTATAATCCCTTATTTCTGGTTATAAAATTTTTGTGATTCCAGAAGTAACAGAAGATGTTCATCACATATCACTGTTTTAACATCCAACCTGATTTTAGGATTACAATATTTTTCACCTTTCTGCCCTACCATTCCAAGTGAAGACAGACAGACACATATACAATATTCTCAACTGTTTGGAGCAGGGTTTCTTAACCAGTACTGATATTTGGGGGTGGATAATTTTGGGGGGAAAGTGAGGGTGTCCTGTGCACTGTTGGATATTTGGCAGCATCTCTAGCCTCTACCCACTTGTATGCCAGTACCACTCAACCCGATATCACCCCAGGTTGTAACAAACAGGTCTTCAAACATTGCTAACAGTTCCCTGGGGGGACAAAAATCACTCCCTTCCAGCCAATGATGGTTTCTGAGGAGGATCTACACTTGATCTGGATTTGGTTCTTCTAATGAACTGATCAGGTGATAGTTTGGGGGTTCATATTCGGTCCTCCTGGGTGGCGAGGTAGAGATCAGAGAAATCCACTCTGCTGCGTGGAATAAACAACCACTATGGGGACTAGGGTTCTACTGAGCTTTTCCACTTTCTCGGTGACCTTGAACAAGTCACTGATAGAGCCAGTTTCCTCTTTGAGACCTAACCTTAGACAACCTTCCAACTATGAGCCTCTTCTAGAGGGGCGGCTTCCGAGGTTCTGCCCCGCACCAAATGCGGTTTGCCCTTCCGTGTGCAGTGTTATCATCATCTGTGATTGTACCCCTGACCTTCCTAAACTCCACCAGTCTTTGTCTTGACCCTCGCGATCGCGCCGCCCCCTACCTGGCAATAGAGCCGATAAAGGGGCACAGCGGCGTAAGAGGCCCCCAGCATGCCCACGGCGGCCGCGGTCACGTAGGTGAGCACCGTCTTGTTCCGCCGCCTCCAGTCCTCCTCCTGCGCTCGTGTGAAAGGGTTTGTGCTCTTTGGTCGCCGCCGCCACTGCGCGGCTGGGTCCCGGGCCGGTCTCCGGCGTTCCCATGTCCACAGCCGCCTCAGCCCTCTTTCAGCCCCTCCAGTTCCACTCCACCCCAGGCTAAAGAACGGCTCTACCCTCCCCGCAGCCCCAGTCGGGGACCCAGGGTGGCTCCATCCACAAAAAGCAACAAGCCTCCATCCCGGACGCCAGATCGCTCCCATAACCCCCTGAAAGTACGCCCGCCTGTCAGGGACGAGAGGTCCGATCTCGCGAGGCCTGTTACTTCTCGCGGTATCTGGGTTGAGCCGGCCCCTGCCTTGGCTACCAGACTCCTCAGGTGGCAACGCTTGCAGTCTAGCTACGGAGGCCGGTTTGCGGGACTAACGGTAAGTTCGCGTTTTACCTTCGTGGCTGTCCCTCCCACTTTGCTCCCTTCCAGGGCACTCTTTAACTTAATCTTGAGGAAAATGCGGTTTGCCCTTCCGTGTGCAGTGTTATCATCATCTGTGATTGTACCCCTGACCTTCCTAAAGTCCACCAGTCTTTGTCTTGACCTGGCGGCCGGCGCTCCCGCGGTACCTCTGCTTAGGGCGCCCCAGCTCTGGTCCCCGTGCTTACTGCCCTTGACTTGGGCTCGGGGATCGCTTGTCGCAGGAAGCCTTCTGTGTTAACCACAGTCCTCTCGGATACTCAACATGTGCAACTTCTCACCTGGGCATCGGCTTCTACTGCTGTGATGTCCCTTTGCCACTCGCCCAGTGACAGTCACCACGTCTGGAGCGAAAGAGACTTAGCAAACCTGAGTATGCTCAGAAGGGAGTGACCAGAGTATGAGGGTCACTTAAAAGGAGGGATTGGGGAGAAATGGAGATGTTCATTTTGGGAGGAAAAAAACAAAACCAAAGAGAGAGGGATGTGACGCTTTCTTCAGCTGTCCCAAAATACTTAACTAGGACCAAAGAGGGAGCAGATTGCAGAGCCGATTTTACTGAAATAGAAGGAAGCATCTTTCTGCAGATTATAAAATCGTGATTCAGAACTCAGATTCTCAGGTTAGGCGTTTCCCGGGCCCTCAAGGTGGCCAGTAACTTGACCGAAAACTTAGTGTCCATATTCCTAAAATGGAAATCATCATAATTAATGTGACTATGTATATAAAGTGATTTTTCACCAGTACCTGAGGCATAGTAAGAATCTTAGTAAAAGGCTTTATTTCTAAGGGCTAGCACAAATCAATTATCCCCACTTTATAGATGAAGAAACTGAAGGCCTGAGAAACTTTGTCACTCAACATTTATTTGTTGCACTCTTACTGTGGTCCACACACTTCAATCTGCTAGGAAGAACACAGGAGATAATCAAGTTACAGATACATAAGAAGGGAATTTCAGATAATAATCAGTCAAGGATGACATTGAAATGACATAAAGTTTAATTTGAGAGTGATGACCCCAGGAGGGGCAGCAAAATTAGGTCTTATTTTAAAAAGGCCCAAATAAGATCTTTCTAAAGAAGTGATATTTGAGCCTAGTCCAAAACCATGATAAAGAGCTACTTGCGCAATGACAAGCTGGCTGGAGAGAGGAAGAAAATGGGGTCAGAGTTGTTATACAGAGGCCTAATAATACAAAGCCTCCTAAGCCATGTCCAAGGGAACCTATTAGGAGTGTTTGGAGCATACAACATGACCCAATTTGAGGCACAGTGAAAAAGAGAGATTGGTTACTTTGGGGTGGGGTAAGGGGCGGGAATGAAAGTGGAACAGTTAGAAGCGATTATGGTAGTCCCGGTGAGTGATGACAGTCACCTTGAGTGATGACTGTCACCTTGAGTGAATAATTAACTTGTGGTCCTAAGACCACAATTGCAGAGCCAATAAAATTCAGTTATTTTCTGACTCCTTTCTACTTTGGTACACTTAAAATTTTCAAAATTCTATGATTCTTCAAATTTATTCATATTGTGTTATGACAATGTTTGAAAATCTTTTTCACGTATATGTATCTTGGTGTTCTTATAGCAGATTGTGAGCTCTTTTGGATAAGACCTCATATTTTAACTTTTTTGCAGCATAGACTCAAATACCATGCAATCATTCATGTTCTTGAAGCCAGTAATACATTTCTTCTTAACCATACCTTCCACCCAGACACCCCTTCTACATAGCTCCAGGTAGCAATATAAATATGTCAATAATACTGACTTTGTATTAGATTATTTATTTGATTTTACCTCACTTTATTTTTTGTAAATGTGAAATGAAACTATTCCTTTCCAAGGTACAATAATGTTGGTAGCAAATTTTGGCGTTGGTCTTTGTATATTTCTCATTTAATAAAAGAAAATATGTGACATATCTAATCTTATGATAATATAAAAGGGCAATTCATGTTTATGGAATATTTCTAGATGACAAAATATTTTTGATATTTCAAATGTACTATGCAAAACATCATTTAGTTCAACCTTCAGTTTTTTTTAATTAGAGCATTATAGATATACATCGTAGTTGGGTTCATTTTTTCAAAATCATACATGCTGGAATTTAATTTACTCAATTTCATTCCCTGTTCTCCTTCCCTTTTGCTCCTCTCCTCCATTCCCATTTTCCTTCCTCTACTGATTTTCCTTTTGCTATTCTGTTTACTTTTGATTTGTGATGTCTGCATACACATAAATGTGGAATTCCCTGTGTTATATTTGTACATGCACATAGGGTAATTTTGTTAAATTAATTTCACGTTTTCTCCCCTTTCCCGACCCTCCCCCTTACCCCCTCTTGATCCCCCTTCCACTTCACTGATTTTCTCTATATCATTGAAATATCTGACGCCCCCACCTTTTTTTTTTTCTTATTTTGTTCTAACTTCTGCGTATGAGAGAAAACATCTGACCCTTGATTTTCTGAGTCTGGTTTATTTCACTTAGCATGATATTCTATATTTCTATCCTACTAGCAGATGCCATAATTTCATTCTTAATGGCTGAGTAAAACTCCATTATGTATATATACCACATTTTCTTAGTCCATTCATCTATTGACAAGCATAGGGCTATGGACGTCCAATTTTACTTTGAAATAATTAAAAAATATACATAAAAGTTGCAGCAATAGTGCACAAATTTCTAGCATATCTTTTATCTAGATTCTCTTAAAAATTTTGCACCATTGAAAGATATGAGATGATATTCCAAAACTGTAACCTTAATACTTCCAGGTGTATCTTCTAATTATAAGGACACTTTCTCCTTCATAATCACGGTACAGACATAAAAATGAAGAAGTTAATATTAACCTAGTATTACCATCTGTGGTCACCTTGAGCTGCTATATTGAAATACCATAGTCAGTATCATGAAAATGACACTGGGATTTCATTCTGAGCAAAAATTTGGTAAAGAATGAACTCTTGTCTCCATGGCAGACGAATTCAATGACCTAATATATTAGTTTTCTAGATCTACAACAGCAAATTACTGCAGATGGGGTTGTTTAAACTACAGCGATTTATTTCTCACATTTCTGGAGGCCTAAAGTCCAATATCAAGGTGCTGAAAGATTCAGTTCCTGGTGAGGGTTCTCCTCACTTGTAGCAGTCTGCCATCTTTCTGTGTCCTCTCGTCATTGAGAGGAGTGAACAAGCTCTCTAATGTCTTTTTTTAAAAAGGACACTAATCACTTCCCATCAAGGTTCTACATTTATGACCTTAATTACTTCTTCAATTCATATGCAGCTTCACTTGGGGTTAGGGCTTCAACTTAAGAATTTTGGGGGACAGATACATTGAGTCCTTAACACCATGTTGTCCTTAGACTCTATTGGAATTTTTGTTTGTTTTTATTTGTTTGTTTTAGTTATTCATGACAGTAGAATCTATTTTGATATATTTATACAAGCATCAAATATATTTTATTCTAGTTAGGATCTCAGTCTTGTGGATGTATATATTGTTGAGATTCATTGTGGTGTGTTCATATATGTACATAGGAAAGTTATGTCAGATTCATTCTACTGTCTTTCCTATTCCTATCCTTGCTCCCTTCCCTTCATTACCCTTTGTCTAATCCCCTAAACCATATTCTTTCCTCTCCTTCTCCTTGTTGTGGGTTAGTGTTCACATTTCAGAAAGAACATTTAACCTTTGTTTTTTGGGGATTGGCTTATTTCACTTAGCATGATAGTATCCAGATCCACCCATTTACTGGCAAATGTCATAAAATCACTCTTCTTTATGGCTGAGTAATACTCCATTGTGAATATAGATATCACAGTTTCTTTATCCTTTCATCTGTTCAAGGTCATCTACGTTTGTTCCATAGCTTAGCTGTTGTGAATAAGCATTGATGTGGACGTGTCACTGTAGTATGTTGATTTTAATTTTGGATGTATACCAAGGAGTGGGATAACTGGGTCAAATAGTAGTTTCATTCTTAGTTTTTTGAGGAATCTACATACTGCTTTCCAGATTGGTTGCTTCAGTTTACCGTCCCACCAATAGTATATGAGTGTACCCTTTTCCCCACATCTCGCCAATATTTATTACTTGTATTCTTGATTATTGCCATTCTGGTTGGAGTGAGATAAAAACTCAATGTAATTTTAATTTGCATTTCTTTAATTGCTAGAGATGTTGAACATTTTTTTCATATATTGGTTGAACAGTCATATTATCTTCTTTTGAGAAGCGTCTTTTCAGTTTGTGGGCCCATCTGTTGACTGGGTTACTGGGGTTTTTTGTTTGTTTGTTTGTTTGTTGTTAAACTTTTGAGTTCTTTGTATATCCTGGAAATTGATGCCTCTGAGGTGCAGGTTGCAAAGATTTTCTCCTGTTCTGTAGGCTCTCTCTGCACACTCTTGATTGTTTCCTTTTCTGTGAAGAAGCTTTTTTGATACCATCCCATTTATTGACTATTGATTTTACTTCTGTCCTTAGGAGTCTTGTTAAGGAAGTCATCTTCTGAGCTGATATATTGGAGTGTTGGGCCTACATTTTCTTCTAGTAGGTGCAGGGTTTCTGGTCTAATACCTAGAACTTCAGTCCACTTTGAGTTGAGTTTTATGTAGGGTTTGAGATAAGGATTAAAATTCATTCTACTACATATGGATTTCTAATTTTCCCAGCACCATTTGTTGAAGAGGCTGTCTCTTCTCCAGTGTATGTTTCTGGCATCTTTGCATGGACTTTGTTTGAATCCTCTGCTCATCCCAACATTGCCACTTTAGTTCTAGGATCCAGTCAAGGATTCTTCCTTTTTGTTTTGTTTTCACTTTTTAAAAAATATTTACTTTTTAGTTGTAGTTGGACACAATACCTTTATTATACTTATTTATTTTTATGTGGTGCTGAGGATCGAACTCAGGGCCTCACATGTGTTAGGCGAGCGCTCTATCACAGAGCCACAACCCTGGCCCCCTGTTTTGTTTCATTTTTGGATGTCATGTCTCCTTAGTTTTCTTCAATCTGAAATAGTTCTTCAGTCTCATAATTTTTCAAGACCTTGCTATTTTTGAAGAATATAGACTGGTTACTTGATACAGTGCCCCTCAGTATGGGTGTGTATGATGTACTGTCATGGCTTATGAGTCTTTGACAGGAACATCATAGAAGTGCTGCCCCTCAGAACTCACAGGATGTCAATTTTTTCTATGACTGTGATGTTAACATTATGTATTAAGATATGCCTGCCAGATTTTTCTATTAAAATATTAATTAATAAATACTTTATACTCATTAATAAGCAATTAATATATTTTGTGGGGATAAAACTTTGAAACTGTATAAATATTCTGCTCCTAATCAAATTTTCTCGCAAAATTTAACTTTAGGATGTCAAATGATAATTTTCTAATGTTATTCCTCTTTCCAAGTTTATTAGTTGGAATTTAACTGTATGGTTAAATTCCTTTCTCTATATTTTTTTCATTTATTTGTTTATATCAGAATAACTCATGAATTTCTATTTTAATCAAGGTTTAAATTTCATTGTGATCATTTTTTATTCTGATTTCAAAATTTCCTAGACTTGGCCAATACATGCCCACTTTTGACATGTTCCCAACATTCTTTGGTTATTTCCTTCCCTTCCAACACAAGATGTGCAAGGCCCACCTTGTGTTTTCCTATCCTAATCCTGGAGTCAGCCATTTCTTCAAGGAATTTTGGTTCCTTTAGTGGAGAGTGGTATTTAGAAACAAAATCTTGGAACCAGAAGTGATTATTGCTATTTGAGTGACATTGCTTCTAGACCTTAGTAGAGAAAACTAAATAGTTTGTATGTATAAACAGTTATCAGTGTGTGTCCAACGATGAAAATTACCATCGTTAAGATGGCATATTTTGAAATTATTTCTGAGTCAGAACAAACTGTTTAGATAGAGTTGACATAGGATTGACGTCAGAGACTAAGGTTGACATATGGTTCCAAGGAGTTATTATAATAAAAGGTCTATCAGTGCACATAGGTACAATAATAATGCAGCACTGGGGGATGCTGAAATGCATGTTTTTCTTTAAAGCTTTAAATGAGTGCATAACCCTGGTCTGCAATTTTTATGAGTTGGAGTGTGCTTGTGTTGTTGCGTAATTATATTACAGATCATTGTGATTAGTGATGCTAGATAATAGATTCTGCCATGAATGGCATAAGAGCTCCCTGGGGCAAGGTTAGTCCAACCCTGTTATACAGGTAGAAGTGTTGATTACACATTTAAAATATAAAAGACTGGTGTGGCATTAAAGACTTGACAACTTTAATTTTCAGTATCATTCTTCAGTGGAAAATAATCAGCCTTATAAACTCTTTCTGGTTAGTTTTGCTGTGTCCAATTTTACGTATTAGGTTAAATATATTATCATATAAGCCATTTTGATATTCACGTCATGTTTTCCTATATGATTGTTTTCAGGCTTTCTGAAGACTTAAGGATTGATTATAAAGATGTGAATTTTAAATTTTGATTTGCAGTTACTTTTTTTTTAGTATTTTAAAGCATAATATAAAATAAGAAAATTGCAACTTCAATTTTAATATGGTAGTCACTGATCTGTATTTCTTGACTGTTTGCATAATAAAGCTCCTGGATCCATTCAGAAATGTGAAATATCTAACAATTATTCTAGCAGTATTAACAGCTATTTATTTGGTAGCTATTTATTGTAACTCTTGTACATAATGGAGGAAGAGTAGAGTATTTGAATAATAGTAAGAACACATGAACTGTAATTTACTTGAGAACTGCTGGGCATGCGCTGTTTTCCAGTTAGTGCACAATAATGCCATGAAGTTGCCTCAGAAAGTCATCTTTGTTTCCTATTTCTTGGCAGCTGCTTTTGTGCCCCTTTTTTTGAGGAGCTACTCTATTTGAAAGATCTTGAATAAGTTTATATGGTTAACAGATAATGTGAAATGGAAATCGAAATCATTAATAAAAGGTATCCATTTAGTCACAAAACATTTATCAAGACCAAGGTTACCTTCTTGGATATGAGACTTTTGTAATCACACAGGATCCTGCTTTTAAAAGGACTTAGATGGGCTCTTGCACTTGTTTTAACTCTTTGCTACCACTGTCTTGAAATTCTTAATAATTGCTTAACATGAGGCCTTGCATTTTTTGTGGGGGGGGCTATTAGGCTTTGCAGTTTATATAACTGGTCCTGGTCAAGACACACACATGCAGGCACACAGTGTTATATTCCACGTGGACTGAAAGACATTCTGACATGATTCAGGCTAAATCATAGCCTACCTATTGTAATAAGAAAGGTTAAAGACAAAGGCAGAAAACTAGAGCCCAAATTCAGGAGGCTAAAGGTAAGAAATAAGGCAAAAGGAAAATCTGGTCTCCTGAGAATAATAAGGATATGTTTTGAAATAAGAATAAGCAAAAGTTAAACTGTACCTTGACCCATATGACTAGATAATCTAAACACTGCCTACTTCTCCAACATCATCCCTACCACTGTCTCCCCATGCACCATGCTCCAGCTACACATCCTTGGGTTCTATAAATACCTAAGTTTGTTTTGCTGCTGTGAGACCTTTTGACTGCCTGGAATGCTTTGTTCTTCAGTCATAGCTGACTTATTGTTTGGGTTTTAGATAGAATGAACACCCAGTTTAAATTTGCCCTCCTCTACCTGGTCACATTTGATATTACTTTTCAGTAACTGAAATCTAGTTCATTTCATTTTTTCTTTTTTTAATCGATTTTCTCCTACCACTAGAATGCAAATGCCCTAAGAACAGAGATTTTGATTTGTTCACCATATTATCACACGGATTTAATATCAAGATCGAGGTATGGTAGCACACTCCTGTAATCTCAGTGACTAGAAAGGCTAAGGCAGGATATGGCAAGTTGAGACCAGTCTCAGCAACTTAGCCAGACCCGTAGTAACTTAGCAAGACCCTGTCTCCAAATAAAAGCTGAAAACACCTAGGGATGTAGCTCAATGGTAAAGCACTCCTAGGTTCAATCACTGGTACCAAATAGCAACAACAACAATAAAATAACTTAATGTATAATGCCTGTATGTAATTGTGATAAATAAATGTTTGGTGGATAAATGCATGTATAAAAACATGCATTCAGGAGCAATCAGGTAGTCTAAGGAAACTTCCAAGAGTAGTAAGCTGTTGTGCTGATGAAGATCTCATACTTGAAGACCTGAAAACTCCTTCTTAGGAGGAGTTTTCCAGTGTTACCCACAACGCTGGGTTGTGTGTACAAGCGGATTTGTAGGCGTCCATCCTCAAGATTCCAGAACTGTTTCAATTCAAGAAAAGGAAAGGAACTAGCAAAGGAAATATTTCCTTTGGATACAGAATAAAAGAGACAGTAAAATAACTCTGTCTAATCTTTTGGAACTTTCTTGTCATTTAAAAAAGATCATTTAACTAAAGTTTAGCCCATTCCTGATTTTGCCAGTGTTAAGCAACCCTAGAGTTGTGTGCACAGCTGATATTTTATCTGGAAGATCTTTGCTGTGATAAAGTATACAAGTTGCCACTGCTTCTAAATGCTATTATTTTTATGTCTCTTCCAGTATAATACTGAATTGAAGATCAATTTTACAACAAAAAAAAATAGTGACATTTTTAATATTAGCTTTAGTGAATCAATATATAACAGGCATTTCTGTCTTGCCAGTCTAGTCACAGAATCTGTACAGATTATTTATTAAGTAGCTAGCATCATCATGCCCTCATCCTCTCTTGAAATGATTTTAATATAAAACATCATTACACTAGTATTTTTCCCCCCTTTGGTGTATTCCCACCCATATGACCTGACTGTAAGCTACCATATCCTAGGCAAGGATCACTCTGACCATAGAGTGCATGTACATTTCAAAAATTCTCCCCTTATGAATGTTTTTTATTTTCACAGAGCCCAAAAGAAGCTTTATATTTCATTTTATGAATAATTTTGTCATTCTATTTATGGAGAGACTGGGGTTGGGGGCAGGATAATTGACTGCTGAAAACCACATGGGTAGGGGTCAGCAGAAATGGAACTCAGACCTCTAGAGTAGCATCTTTGGCTGCAGTGCACTTCCAAATACATAATCAGTGGCAGGAAAAATTCCCAGTTTTTCTTTTTGAACAGACTATAAATGGCTAATTTCAGAAGAAAAGAAAGTTAAATGCCTCTTGTACTATGACTTTCTGTGCTTTGAGTGTTTCTTAAATTATTGCAGGAAAAAAGGTGTGGTTTATTTATTTTTACTGCTTATCAATTTGCATACACAGGAGTAATTATAAGAAATTTTTTAAGGGTATTTCCAGTTTTGTTTGGGAAACACCTTTACATCTTTTACAAAATGTAAAATTTGTCAATATCTTAGCAAATGGAGAAAAAAGAATGATATAAAGAAGACATAACTGGAAAGAGCTAATTTTAAATGCTACATATCAAAAAGGAAGGACAAATATGTTATAATTACTAACTATTCTATGATGATATTGATGTACTGACAAATATTTTCATATATTTGTTCAGTCACCTCTTGCCGACCCATAGGGTATTAAAAATTACTTACCTTTGGGCTGGGGTTGTGGCTCAGTGGTAGCGCGCTCGCCTCGCACATGCTAGACCCTGGGTTTGATCCTCAGCACCACATAAAAATAAATAAGTGAAATAAAGGTATTGTATCCAACTACAAGTAAAAAAAATAAATAGTAAAAAAATTACTTACCTTTAAGAAAATATCTTTCCTTTTATACACATGTTCTAGATTTGGATTTATCACCACTACTATTTAAAATGTTTTTTTTTTTATCATTTGTTCTAACCCTCTTTTTTTATTTTTCATAATTATTAAATGTGCCAAATTTTCATTTTCAAGGGATAATTGACAAGCCATATTCACCTGCCTTCCTTGGGCACTTCTGACCTTAACTATATCTTCCTGTTTGAACATAAGTCAAGGTGTGCCCTCCAGTTGGAGGTGGGTTACTTTATATAATGTGTAAACCTTTAAAAACAATCTCTCCTCTATGTCCTTGGACAAGGTAACAGTGCTCTCTTCTGAGAGGCTTCCTTGAGCTCCTTCCTTTCCTTTTGTTCCCTAGCAATATAAGCATAAGCCCTCACTTGCAGAATCAACTAAAGATTTCCAACCAGTTGATCAGATAGTCTGGTGGATCTTCAGAGACCTCTGCATGGCCAGGGGCTTCTTAGCAATCATTTTCTTATGAGCTTAAGAATAGAACTATTTCTGACCTACATGCCCAGCCCTTGTTTTAATTTAATTTTGAGACATAGTCTTGCTAAATTGCCTAGGCCAGCCTCAAATTTACAGTCCTCCTGTCTTGGCCTCCGGAGTAGCTGGAATAATAGGCATATACCTCTATGTCCAATTAAAGTTATTTATGTTATTGTTATTATTATTATGAAGAGAATGGGCTTCATATTAAACCAGCAAATTTCTCCATGACTGGTATCACACCATGTTCTTTCCTTTCCTCTTGTAATCTTTGTAGAGACAGACTATTAAAAGACATCAGAACTCCTTGACCTCACAGCTTGTGGCATACTTTGAAGTATATATGAAAGTACTTTGTCAAGGAAGGATGGGAATGTTCTTGCTTACAAAGCTCTTATGAGTCTATTGAAGATGAATTGTTTTAATCTTTGCAACGAAAGCTGAATAAATTTAGTTTATGATAAAGACTGTGTTGAGGTGTTAAGATGTACTTGGTTATAAATTAATATAATGCAGACGCACAGTTTACAATGAAAATCTAACATGAATAGTGCCTGTCTTTTCTTCTTCTAGTTTATTAGCAACATTTAAAAATGAAAACATTTAATCACATTGTAGAATTTCAAATAGAAAGGAAATTTTTTTCTAGAAGATAACTGTACCTAAAGCTTTACAAAAATAGCTTTTGTTATTTACAAATTAATGTATTTTAAAAGGCATTAAATTAACAACAACAAAAAAGAGAAAGTATCTAGGAATTAACTTAGAAATGTACAAGATGGATGTGAAGATAACTTTAAAACTCTATAGAAGGTCACAGAATATTTGAACAAATGGAAAGACATACCAAGTTCTTGGATAAGAAGACTTAAAAATAACATCAAAATATAGATACTAATACTGTCTCAATTAATTTGTGATTAATCAGTTTTAATGTGATTTCTTAATAAATAGCATTATTTTACTTTTTAACCAAGGTAGGGAGATTTTGATGGTTATGTGTAAAAATAAACAGCTAAAACTAACTAGGGAAACTTGTTTAGAAAACAAGAGGAGATTGGTTTTTTTTTTTTTTTTTTTTTAGCCCAAGTTCAGTAAATTTATTTTGTCAAAACAATTGATATCTTGAGCATTACTGAGCCAACAGGACATCAAAATAAAAAGTTGTCTAAAGTTAAAGGCACAGTACATTAACAAACAAATGATCCTCAATCACAAAATTATAAATGCAGTTTGGGATGGGGATAGGCGGGAGGGGAGTTAATCCAAACTACAGCAATGAAGTCTTCAAACCACCTTCCGAACAGGGCTGCTGAGGAGATTGGTTTCACTAGATATAGAAACATTACAATGCTGTAGAAAACCACTGTGAGTATCTTCTCTCAGTATGGTAGCCAGGGAGATTTAGGTTTGGCATTGCTAACTATCCGAACTAGAACTATCCGTGGCTCTTCTACAGCAATAGATTGCCCAATGCACATGACCTTTATCTCTAATCTGCTAAGAAGATACCTCATAATAGCTCTGGAGATGGCAGATTGAGAACTGAACAGCCCAGCCTTAACCCTTTCTAGTGAAGAGCATTCTGTGGAAGGCCTTTGATGTTTCCCAGTATGAATAAATCAGGCACAGGCTCCATTTTGCCGTTAGGCTAGAAGCTCGATCGATCCTTCTCATCTGCTGGTCCCACCCTCTGCTTTTGAAATTATTTTCTGTGTCCTGTGGTTTTTTGGTCATTCTATTTTTCCTAGCTTTTATTTCTCAGCCAGCCCGTTCCATGGAGGGGAACCCCATTTTCACTGCCCATGTGGGATTTGGATGGACAAAGTCTTAGTAATTGAAACAGATCAGTTTTGGAACATGAATATATTGACTAACCAGAATAAGAATTATGGAAGTAAACCCAAATACTTAATAAGATTTGGTATGCTATAAAGTGTCCATCTCATATCAGTGGAGAAAAGATGGGTTGTTTAATAAATGTGGTTATGACAATAGGTGATTTTCCAGGGAGGAATTATAATAGTCAGATCGATACTTTAGATCATACGGTAGGATAGATTCCATATGGATCATATTTTTAAATTAAAGTATAAAAATACCAGAAGAAAAATATGAGATTTGTTAACTTTGGAGTGGACAAGGAATTTCTAATTTGATCTTAAACCCAGAAATCATAGAAGACTAATGTATTTAGCCACAAACCTTTTCATAACAAAACGTCATAACCAAGAACAAAAGGAGGTGGGGAAAATACTTGCAATTCTTAGTGCAGGTAGAGGAGAAATCTTCCTGGAATTTAAGAAACTGAACTCAAAAAAAAAATTACCAATGAATAGAAAAATTGGCAAAATGCTAGATGGTTCACATGAAAGGAGATATTAAATGGTTCTTAAAGCATAAAGGAGAAAAGAAGCTTAGCCTTAGTCAGGTTAACTTAAGATACCATTTTCATGAAGAAGACTAGCAAACCCCCCCCCCCAAAATGTAGAATATTATGTTGGTGAAAATTCAGAATCTAACAGACAAGAGTATTTATGGAACAGTATATTAGTACAATCCTGAATGATGGCAATTTCAGTTTTATGGCATTTCAGTAATTTCATCAAGTTAATATTTACTATAATTTCTGGCAGAAGATATTTTTATTCCTTTCTCTTGTATACTGTCTGTTTTTCATCTAAGAACTAGTTTTAGAAATTATTAACTAGCATGTCTCTGCAAATATCAATTATCAAGTCTTACTCAAACACCATATGTGTAATGTACAGATTCTTCCTCTGATGACGTTTCTAATTAAATGGGATAAAAACTGGTTTGATAAGATTGTAGGGGGAAAGATTTATACACTGAAGTAAAGCTAAGTTTTCTGTTGATTTTGCTGACCTAAACTTTTCCCCCTATTATGACTCACCAAACTTGATAAACAGTTGGCATATTTTTAAGTAAAGGAATAAGAATTTACTCTTTAGTCATTCTTTAATAATGTTTGGTTGTGGGATATGTGCACATCTGTGTGTGTGACTGTGAGTGTAACATTACTAAATGTGTCATAAAATGCCTATCCCTCCTGTCTTGTTTACCTGTTTCTACCTATTCTTGCAAGGCCCTCCAACAACAGGGTTTTAGTAATGTCTTCAGGGTAGACTTTGCTTTCCATCTCATCTCCAGTACATAGTTATGGCCAGGCATGTGAAGTGAATGGAGCAATTTAAACACTTAACTGTTATACTAACACTTTAAATAGAAATATTTTAAACATCTAATTATTTGTAGCATTTTGTGGAATGCATTGTAGAGAGTTAGAGTTGATATGTCCATTGGACTTGGCTATGTTCCAAGGGACGCTGAGAACCCTGTGTTCTGCTGAGACAAATCACCATTAGATGGGGATCTTGGTCATTTGATACCAGTGAAGATAACTGCTCATAATTTTTTTTTTTTTTTTTTACATCTCCCTTTGAGCCGGTGTTACTATTCCTACCTTAATATGGTGTTACCTATGTGTTACCAAGAGGCTGGGTAATTCTTTCTAAGGCCACATGATTAGCACATAGCAGTCCTGCCATTTGAACTTTTTTCACTTAGTTGTAGTACATTCTCTGTGATATTAAATAAGATGCTTGTATTTGGAATACTTAGTGTAGTGTGTGACACACAGTGACAATAAATGGTGGTTACTATTTCTTATTATATCAAAACTTCCTCCCCTGAGGTTTGAGAATCTGCCCCATGCATAGTATAGATTAAAACAAACTATAATAAACTTACTTTTAGAATTGAGTTCTCTTCTGGGCTGGGGTTATGGCTCAGTGGTAGAGTGCTTGCCTAGCATGTGTGAGGCACTGGTTCAAACCTCAGCACCACATAAAAATAAATAAACAAAATAAAGGCATTGTGGCCATGTGCAACAACAACAAAAAAAATTGAATTCTCTTCCATAACTGGCTTTGTCAGTCTTTTTGTTTAATTGGTGCATAATAATTTTATAGAATAGTGAGTTTCACTGTGGCATATTCATTCTTGCACATAATTTGATCAATTTTATTCCTCACTACCTCCCTTGCTCTCTCTCCTCCCTCTCCCTTATTCCCTTCCTCTACCCTAATGTTTTCCCTGCTATTCTCATGAAAATACCCCCTACACCCCACCCCGAGTTATTTCAGTGCTTTGGACAACTGAGTAGCTCTTCTCTCTGAGTCAGTACTGGCCACATCCCTAGGATTTTAAGCTCTTCAAGACACCTCTCTTTTCCTCATGGGGTAGTACTGCATAATTTTCTTGCTTCGTGGCTGTTGACATTGCTGCTGACAGTGTTGTTGCTTGGTGGTTTCCTTTCTCTTGCTGCTTGATATACTTCTGCTGTTCCTTTGCTTGCCACTGTAGGGGCTGTGATAGTTAAGTGTGCTTTGAACTCCCAGGCCAGTGAGTAACTGTGCTAAGCTCCTAAAAGGTAGTTAGCTTTTGTTCAAGGTATGTTCAATTTATTTATAGAAGAATCTATAATTTCTTCTGCATGCAATGGTTAGAAAAGAGATAGGATAAACCCTTGATTTGAGTTCTTTACCTCTGTAATTGGTTTACAACAAATATCCAATGTTTAAGGAAAATTTGGCAAGTTTCCACACATGTAACCATCGGTGAAACCATCACTACTCCTAAGGTACCTACTGTGCCTATGAAAATTGAGGCTTGAAGAAACCCCAAAAGCTCAAAATGGAACCAAGGTCTACTGAATCTCAAGATTCATACTAGATAGAATCTCTAAAGCCCAAGTTCTTGCTGGGGGGTAAAAATCACTATTTCTCATTTGTGTGGGGAAAAAACACAATCTCTGAATCCAGCTACTGCTTGCTTCAATAAGAGAGTTATGCTAAATGAGCCTAAAGTGTTTTTCAACTATAAGTATCTTCTGTTTGTTATAAATATGTTATATCTTAATAAAGTTAAATTTTTAGAAAACTGATATTTAGTTAAAAATGATGTCTCTACTTTCCCTCCCAAGAGGCAACTAATATGTATTGAAGAGGTTAAAAAAAGTAAAAATTCATGATGTTAGTGAGCAGGTTCCTTTTCTTCATTCATGTCTTATGCAAAGGTAATAAACCTCTGTTCAAATTCAGTTTGTTTTAATTAAATGAAATTGTACTATTCTCTGTAATTTTCACAGTGGAGCTATATGAGACTATAATTTTTTTCTTTTCATAGGGAAGTGTTTAAGAAGATCATGGAGTAATATGAGTCAGAGTAATAAAAGATCTGCAGGAAATCCCTCAAGAGAGTTGGTGAGATAATAAGAATTTCTGTTTTCTTCAAGTGTGTTCTATAATTATTTTTCTAACTGTGAACATCATAGTCTTGTGCTCACAAGAGACATTTTCCTCAATCTTGTATTATTGTGTGATTTGTTAAGCATATCAGTGGTGGAAATTATAATAATTACTACCTAAAGCTTTGCTGCATTCTTCACTTTTGCCAGAGAATTCAGATTTTATATAGATATAGTTATTCATAATGATGTAGATATAGGCCAATCTATCTAGAGAGTTATCATTACCTTTAAGATATTATCATCAATGACTAAAATGCTATAGCTCAAAGTACACAAAATATATAAAACATCTGTATATGAGCATATATTGTTTATGTAAATAATATACAAAGTTGGAGTCAAATTTGACTATTTTAATATCTATTCATTTTCTACTGTTTCAGTTTTAGGAAAAGAAGAATTTGTAGACCCTTCACCAAATTCTTCATTTATACCACTGTTAAATCCAAGGCACCTGTGGTGAAAGCATGAATAAAAACACATCTGCTACAGCATCATCTGGTCTACTTGAAAAGTAATTTAAATCAAATTCAATGTGTTTTAAAATATTGAAGTTTGAAATATATAGACTATTAATGAACATTTCTTAAAAGTTTTTATACCTACCTTTCTCATGTGGTCTAGGACAGCAGTGATGAGTAATGAGTAAAGTAATACATTGAATTACCAGTATTTCAGTGTGTGTTAGTCAGCTTCCCAAATCTGTGACAAAAATACTTGAGTTAATCAACTTATAAGGAGGAAAGATTTTTTTGGCTCATGGTTTCACAAGTTTCAGTTCATGATCACTTGGTGCTGGCACTTTGAGCCTGTAGCAGCATAGTACATGATGACAGGACCACATGGAGGAGGAGTTCTTTCTACCTCATGGTGGCCAGGAGACAGATCCTAATAGCTCCTTCAAGGCCACGCCCTGGTGACCTAACTGCCTCCAACAAGACCTCATCTCCTAAGAGCCCACCACCTCCCAGTAGCACTACAGGCTGGCAACCACGCCTCTGAACACATGGGCCTTTGGGGGACACTTCTAAACCATAACACAGTGTACATCGATGTGTGGGACAAATTCTGCATTCTCTTTAAAATGGCCTGTAGAAATTAGACTTTTTAAAATTTTCATTTGATTTTTTTTAAATATCTAAAAGATTTTATAATTCAGTGTAAAAATTACATAGTATAAGATTAGCTTTGGCTAACTAACCATTCCAAAGCACCTTAAAACAATAAGAATTCATTTGTTCTTACAATTCTGTAGATTTGCTGAGAAGTCTGGTCTATACCAGATACGCAGAATGGCTCCTTCAAGGAGAACAGATATAGACCTTACTTTTAATATAAAGGAGCAGTAAAGTCACAATGTCAAGAGGCATGCAACCAGGGATAGAAAAAATTAGTGGCCATTTTGCTAACATATAAATATATTGACAAGGTTTAATTGGGAAAGTCTGGCTCTTATTCTTATCCTTCCCTCTATGTCCTTAATCATCCTATAGATAACTTTTTATTCTTTTTTTCAGTGTTATTTTTGTATAAATAAATGAATGCATATATAAATACACAAATATTATATACATAATATATAGACATAATTGTATATATTTGGATTCTACTCTCCAAAATATTCTAAACTAAAAGTATGTTACATATATACTCTTTTGATTTTGCCCTTTTGTCTTAAAATTATTTCCTGATGATCACTGCAAATCAGTTTATAAAGATTATTCTTGTTCCTTGTCAAAATTGCATAATAGTCTCTTCCTGTGTATGTACTGTAATTTGTTCAGCCACTAACTTCTTGATGGATAATTGGATTGTTTGCAATTTTTGGTAAGCACAAGTTATGCTAAAATGAAGAATCATTGGACTTTTTCCAAGAATCTCTTTGAGAATGGGATTGCTAGATTAGAGGGTAATGTTTTTGGAGGGGTTACTAAATTTGAGTTTTTGAGGTTGTACCAATGTATAAAAGTGCCTCTTTACCAGGTTCAGTAACACATACCTGTAATCCTAGTGGCTTGGGAGGCTGAGGCAGGAGGATCACAAATTCAAGGCCAGTCTCAGCAATTTAGTGAGGACCTAAGCAACTTAGAGCCTGTCTCAAAGTAAAATATAAAAAAGGGCTGGGGATGTAGCTCAGTGATTAAGTGCCTCAGGGTTCAATCCTCAATACCAAAATGAATGAATGAATGAATGAATGAATGAACCTCTTTTCCTATAGCTTTGTGATCAGAGGATTTTGTTCAGATTTTAAGTATTTGTCGATCTGATAAGTAAAGAATAATAGCTCTTCTTAGTTTTAACTTGTAATTCTCTTATTACTGCTAACTGTTGATCAGCTGAACAGCTTTTAAAATTAAAAAAATAAGTAATCTAAATTCTTAAAAGGGTAATTTTAAGATCCTAGTCATGTGATAAAGTTTTATGCTATCATTGAAGTTTATGTTTAGAAAATCTTTTAACAGCATGGAGATTGAATATAATAATTCTGGGGGGAAAAACAGGACCTATAACTGTTTATATAGAGCAATGTTAATTCAGAAAGAAAAAAATATAGATAGATTTGTAGAAAGAAGATTAGAAGTAAACATACTGCTTTGTTAATAGTGCATAATCTGTTGGGATGAGAAAAAGAAGGTTTTTTTTTTTACTGAAATAATAATATATGCTGGATGCTGTATATAACCTTATTGAAGGAAATTCACATTTAGGTTTGCTAATGAGGTACCTTAGTTCCCTTTCTCTCTGTCATCTCTCCCATTTCTAGGCTTCATTCATTTATGCTTTTGCAACCTAATATCCCATGAAGAATGGGCTGGAATTTATGTTAGTGGAATATTTTAGACCCAGTCCTCTCTGCCTTCTGTCTTTTTTCCTAGCTAATTGCCTATTACCCTAGTAACTAGATAGGCTTTCTAACACAAGCACTGAATTCAGCATAATGCAATCCTAAAGGATGTACAGATAGGGAAAAAAATATTCAATAACAGGAGATTTTGTAAGTTTTTAAAATTTCTTTTCTATTTTTCATTATTATGTAACTTTTGAATGTAGCGGTTTTCTTAAAGGCATACTTAGAATTTCTGTGGCAGAAGCTAAGAAAGCTTTTTCTAAGAACTATAATCATATGTAAGTTATGAAGTAACATCTTCTTCCCTATCCCTTTTTGGGCTAGGAATTGAACTTAGGGTATCACACATGATAAGCACGTGCTCTACTGAGCTACACCCCATCCCCTAAAGTAACTCTTTTTTTTTTTCCCCAAGGTTGACCTTATTTGATATATCTGAAGATAGCTGGAAGTCTCGTATTCAACAAAGACTTAATACAACTCATAGCACCCTTGTCTCTGAGCTTATATTACAGCTCTCTTTGTGACCTGGGTCACCAACTTACCTATCTGAATTTTTGGTATTTTAGGAAAGTGAGAGTAAGAATCTTACAGTTTGTGTTAATATTAAATTGGATGGCATTATTACATATGCATAAGCATATTACCCAGAACATAATACACAGCAGCCCTAAGCTTTATTTCAGACTTTATTCAAGTTATTCAAACAGTAAAATACTCTGCTGACTGGAGTGTTCGGGAACACCTCTTGGTGATATACCTTTTGCAGAATTCTCTGACAGTTCCTTCTTTTCTAATGGCAGGAGTAAGTACTTCATAACAGGAAAATACTCTTCCTAAGTTAAAAAAAAAATGAAATGTTTTTTGAGATTCAAATGAAAATGATAATTATTTTGCTTTAAATGTCCATAAATATGTCTTTTAAAATTACTTACCGAGTTCATTAAAATATTTAGTTTTGAATTCCTTCAGTGTCGTCCAATAATCAACTGAAAACAAATCTCTTCAGTCACTCTTAATAAATCCCTAAATTTACTTAAATAATATTTTTAAGGTATTTTCTTTGTTTTCCCCCAAGAAATAAGTATTATACCATAAATTCTTTTATGCTTTTGGTTGTTTTGGAAGAAAGAATTAAAAATAATGTAAGAAAATTTGATTGTTTTTCTGTCACCATACTTTTTAAAAGTAGGCTTTAAGTATATTGGTTGTCTAGATCTAAGAATTTGATTTAAGAAGTAATTGAAAGAAGACATAGGTATAGATCTCTAACCTAACCTGTGAATACTAATTTACTTTATCTTAGGGATCCTGCCTTTCAGATGATAACAGTTGCCAAGGAAACAGGACTTGGTCTAAAGATCCTAGGAGGAATTAACCGGAATGAAGGTCCATTGGTCTATGTTCAAGAAATCATTCCTGGAGGAGACTGTTGTAAGGTAAAAATGAAAATAAAAATATTCCCCATTAACTGGGCATGGTGGCTTATAGCTGTCATTCCAGCAACTCAGGAGGCTAAGGCTGGAGGATCACAAGTTTGAAGTCAGCCTCAGCAATTTAGTGAGACCCTGCCTCAAACTAAATAGTAAAAAGGGCTGGGGATGTGACTCAGTAGGTAAGCACCCCTGAATTCAATCCTTGGTACCAAAAAAAAAAAAGATTGAAAAGCAAATAACAAATACACTCATGCCAGTAGTAAGGTTTGTTTTCCTCTTTTATCAGCAAAATTTTAGTGTAAATTGAATGTCTTCATTGAAAGATAAAAAGGAACCAAGAAAAGACCTTAAACCCAGGAGCTTTACCCTAACAAATGAATAGGTTCTTTACATATAAAAATAATAGACATACTCGACTAACTAAAGGTTACATATTTTTTTAATTACATACGGTTCAACTTTTAAGTAGAGTTAAGAGAAATTTTATTTGAAATCGTGTTATCTGGATGGCATTCTAAGTTTGGGTTGGGTTAGATCTGTTCAATTTGAATTACATTCACTATCCTCCCCTAAATGCAAAGTCAAACAAAATAAGCAAAAACAGCAAACAAATCTATTCCTTTCTGAATTTTCAGTAATTCTTATTGAATCTGTTAATTATGTACCTCATTAGTTGCCCCCAGGAGAAATTGGGTTTAGAATTAAGACAAAAAATATGGGCTTTTAAAATGAATTAGAAAGTTTTTCTCTCAACATCTTACTTTCCCTTGATGGAGGAAAGTCTTACTTTTCTTCAATGTAGTAAATATGTGATACCATGAGTTCCTTTTTGCTCTGGGTGCTAGGAAGTGCAGATGCAAATTTGAAGCAAAAGACCAGCAACTTCTTTAATTATATTTTCATTGTCATTTATTTTGAATTTCATTTTCTATTTCTGTTTTATTAATATGGTTATTTATATATGTGTGTGTGTGTGTGTGTGTGTGTGTGTGAGTGTGTAACTTGTTAAGAATGCCTCCAGTTCTTTTTGGAGAGATATAGGATATAAAGAATTTAATAAAATATTCTGATAATACCAAGCTAAATAGCCTGAGAAAGGATTGTCTGTTATTAATTTTGTTCTTATTCTTTTTCATCCTATTATTATCCTCTTTGTTTTGGTTAAATATATAGTCCCACCTTATCCCCTCTCCCACTAAAAACACATAGCAAGCAGTTTATTTTCTCAACTAGATTTTTTTTCTTTGTTATTAAAAAAAACTCAATTTCAAAATAGGTACGTTTTAGTCAGCCTGTTTACTGCTGTGACCAAAAGACCTAATGAGCAATTTTAGAGGAGGAAAAATTTATTTGGGCCTCACAGTTTCAGAAATCTCAGTCCAGAGATGGCCAACTCCATTGCACCGGGGAGAGTGAGGCAGGACATTACGGTGGGAGAGTGTGGTAAAAGAAAGTGGCTTAGGACATGGCTACCAGGAAGAGGAGAAAGAGAGCATTTTTTTGTCTCCAGGGACAAAAATATATACTCTAAAAGCATACCCACCGGTGACCCACCTCCTCCAGTCACATCCTACCTGCTTATAGTTACCACCTAGTTACTCCCTATCAGGGGATTAATGCACTGATAAAGGTAAAACTCAACCTAATTATTTCACCTCTAAAATTTCTTGCATTGTTTCAAACAGGAGCCTTTGGGGGACAAAAAAAAGTTATGATTTCAGTTGTTTGTGCATATTTGGATAATAAGACATTTTCTAAACGTACTTTCTAATATAATAAGTTCAAGATGGTATAATGATAAAAATTTTTACTATTCAATTTAAATTACTAACCAAATAAGAACATAATTAGATGTTAAATGTAATTAAAGCAAAAAATGATTACTGTTTTCCTAAAGAATGGAGATATTTAGTGCAACTGTAGTTTTAAAGCTGAGGGATGGAATGGTGAGTGGAAGGTGTGGGTATTTCTTGGATTATATGTGATATAATGCAGTAATGGATCAAACTGCCTAATAAGTGATAGGAATTTACTTTTAAGACAAGTATCAATTTGTTCTTTTTTATGTACTTGAAAAGCATATGAATTAGAGTAATAAATTGATAGTGTTGGTGCAGAATTTCTGACTCTTTATATGCTCTCAGTGATTATAGACTAAGAAATTATGCCCATGATACATACTTTTTTCTTGTTTGTTATTCTAGGATTATCATTTGAGAGTATCAAAACAAAACTTTGAATGGACTATATTCTTTGTTTACCACTAGAGGGCAGCATAGAGTTATTAATGTTCTGGCCATGTCCAAAAAGATGGAAACATCCAAAATAGAGAAAGGTGTAGCAGAATAAGTAGTTTTCCAGAGCTCATATCCATTTTTTAATATTTCCTCAATATGGAGTACTATATTTATATTTTCTCTGTAAACACAAAATTGATACCCTTTACTTTAAAATATTAATAATAATTTACTCACTGAGTTCCAAATACTGTTTTAAGCATATTAATAAATTTCTAATCTGCAAAATTTTCTGAATAGTAGGTATTTTCATAGAATATAAAACAAAAGCTTATAAGATTATCCTTATCAAAGTAGTATTAATATTTTTTTTAAATGCATGTAAGTGCTGTAACTTGTTATAATTTTGTTTTAATCTTATAATGATTCAGAATCAACAATATAGGCAATCTCACACTTATGGCTAGATTACGTTTCATTTATATCCCCAAACTCTTCAAGCAGTATGGAAATTATAAAAATTTTCTTTAGTTAATTTCGGTTAGCCAGCATCACCCCTAAAATGTTTTTCTCCTGGCAGACATGAAAATATAAAATTGGCTCATTAAAGCCAAAATATCATGTTTCTTGAAAAACATTCAGAGTTTATATTTGAGATATCAAGAATACAGTTTTCCAGTTAAGTAGGAAAAAAGATTCTCCTAGCTCTAAGAGTAGGTAGCCTATAGCTTGAGAACAACTACACCAGGTACTGAATTAAGGAAATATGGGAACCCCAAGGTCCTTTTCACCCAATCATCTAGCCCCATCCCATATTATTCTGAAGTGCTTAGCATTTAATCTTAGACCCTTTGTTGGCTTGGACACCCCTTTGAGCTTTATACACACCTACCAATTTCATAATAAAAATTTCCACCTGGATCTCTTATAGCATCTCAAACTCAGTATTTCTCAGGCAGAATTATTATATTTACCTCACACCCTCATCTTATCTTCTCATCTTCCCAAACAGAAAATTCTTCCAGTGATGAGTGACACCTTCCAGCGGCACCAAGTCAGCTAACCAACAAACTTCCTAGCTACTTCCTCTCCCAGAATAACCATATCCGATTCATTGGAACACATTGTTGACTTTTCTACTCTCTAAATATCTCATGAGCCCATCTCTTTTTGATCTCCACTCTCATCACCACAGCTTAAGTGAGCATCAGTTTTTAGCATCCCTCTCTAAAGCTTTGCCTGCTCTTCTGCACTATGCCTATTTCCCTCCCATCCTACCTATTGCCTGAAAGGCTCTAGATAGTGCATTGTCTACTCTAGTCCTCCATCATGTGCTTCCCCACTGACATTCCCTCTAATCCTGAAAGATTAGTTTCTTGTTTATCTCATATGCTGTTCCTCTAGACTGGAAATAGCACACTCGTCTCATTCCATTAATTCCACATATCAGTTCCAAAGGCCCCTGCCTAAATGTGTTCTCTATTCTCTTCCAGTGTGACTGCTTTTGTTTTTCCTATAGGTGCTCCTAGATCTTGTTCTTTCCTTCATATCACCTACCTCTGTTGTAATGATGCCTGGATATATGTAATTGTTTTATCAACTCTGGCTTAACCATAAGACAGTATGTTTCCTAAGGACAAGGATTCCAATTTTATTCACAGTAATATTGTTGGTATGATGCATGACACATTTCAATTGCTGAATTAATATTAATGAATGAATGGTCCCTTGGTTATTCTCATAATTTCTGAGAATTATTCACCTGTCTATTTAGCATTCTATTGCTACCATCTGGATTTCACATCAAGATACTTGTCCTCTCCATGGCCTTTTGTGTCAAATTCTGTATAACACTTTGAAGTTTGCAAATATTTTTATTTCTTTTGTTGCAATAATGTAGAGGAAGCAGCAGAAATCAAAAGCTTTGTTTCAAACTTGATACTGTATATTTCACTTAGTAAATTCTAATACCCATATTGAAACATAGTCATATAAAGTACATATATGCATATGTATAGCTAAGAGTGCATGTAGTGTGTGTGTGTGTGTGTGTGCGTGCGTGCATGTGTGAATGTTTCCTCTTACCTCTCTGAAATTGGGATGGGTCTCACAATCAATGTCATTATAATTGGAATCTTTTTTCCCTAGTCATACATAAAGTAATAGTGTCTCTTACAATTAGCAGCATCTTACATTTGATAAATTCAGGATTTTGTTGTCAAGCCCTATAGCTAAAGACAAAGGTCACACAGAGAAGTGTGGTGTCTATAAAGTTAAGTAGAGGGACACTTAATTTTCAAATGAAATATTCTTTCAATAGGCTGAACAGATCACTGGAACTGGGACCAAAGATTTTAGATAAATAATAGGGCCAGGCCTCTGGGTGGCAGAGTATGAAGGAAGCAATGCCACTTGTGAGAGCAGAATGCATAACAGCAGATAGTATTCTCTTTGCAACATCACTCTCTTCTTTGCCATTATTATTTCTGTCACAGCCACCTTAATTTCTATAAGCTGTTCCCTGGATCTCATTAATTTATTATTGACTTATTGTATACTTATCAATGTGGTGGGGAAACAACTGTGAGAAGGACAGGGTTCTGGCCAACTGAGAGAATCCATGGTACCAGCCTGGGAATTACTGAATTAACAAGCTCAAATGCAGGGGCAGTGAAAGTAAATGTGAACAAAAAGGATGCTACAAATAAGTTAAATAAAAGTGCTTTTTGAGCAAAGAGGAAGAAACAATTAACTAAATCTGGAGAATTAGAGAAAACTCGCAGTAAAGGTAGTATTTGAATTTTGCTGTGAAATTTTAAGTGAGAATTCATCAGGAGAAGTGGAAGGGTATGTGGTGGCCTTCTGGATAGGAACCTGTATTTGTAAACCAATTGAAGTCTGAAAGACCATCGGTAGTTCAAGGGACACTCTCTGAAAACAGAATGAGGAGTTGATAGATGGGATGGAAGTTGTATGAAGAGGGTGGAAAAGTAGGTTGCAGGCAGCTTGCACTAGGTTTAGGAAGTTAAGAATTTTGAACTTTTATTCTACCAATAGGCAATCAACCAAGGTTCTCAATTTGAGAAGTAACATAATCAGATTTGCTGTCGTGTAAAGATTATTTGTAACAGAAAATTGGATTAACCTCACCTTACACTGTTTTATAGTTTATATATGTTATGTGATTCTTATAGAAAACTTGTGTTATAGATATTTATCCCCACATTACAACTGAGAAAAGGGATGGAGTCTCATAGAGGTTAAGCAACTTCCCTATGTTTATGTTAATAACACACCATGCAATCATTTCCAAGGGGACAATGAGCTTTCTTCCAATGGCTTTCTTCTGCTCTCAAAACTAATTGGGAACCGGGCGCAGTGGTGCTCGCCCATAATCCCAGCAGTTCGGGAGGGTGAGGCAGGAGGATCTCAAGTTTAAAGCTAGCCTCAGCAAAAATGAGGTGCTAAGCAACTCAGTGAGATCCTGTCTCTAAATAAAATACAAATTAGGGCTGGGGATGTGGCTCAGTGGTTGAGTGTCCCTGAGATCAACCCAGGTACCCCCTACAAAAAAAAGGTAGGGGGCTATGTTCAATCTGTAGATCATGAAAGTATGGGGAATAAAGAGTTGGTTAAATCAGAATCATAATATCAAATGGTTTCTAATAATATGGTAAAGTATTATTAAGAAAATTACATAGTAAGGTTAAAATTGGAAATAAAGAATGCTAGTAGTTTTTAACAGTACTACTTAAATGCTCAGGAATACATTATTTCAAGGTCTGCACAAATGTCAATGTGAGAGAGTTCAGACTTTGAAGTTGAGCATGTGAAAGTGCTTAGCACATTGCCTGTCACATCCTGTAGTTGCTTGGGAACTGCTGAGTCAGAATCTAGACTATGGAAAAAGGCCTCTCAGCACAGCCCTGAAGTTAGTATCTTCACATATACATTAATCCAGCTGGGGCAGAATTCACTCCTTTAGAATGCTAGACTTTTACAGAAATAGCTTTGTTTTCATTTGCAGGTTCTAACTTTTAAACGGGTTCAGAAATTCATGTCATCGGCTAAGGTCTTATTCCAGGAAGCAAAGAAAAGTAACTCACAGCTGTAAATACTTTTTAGAAAGTGTGTGTGTGTGTGTGTGTGTGTGTGTGTGTGTGTATAAAAATCAGAGTCAGAAAGCATTCTTCTTCTCTCTTCGGATTACTACTTTGTTGGAAAATGCTACTTCCTTCATTAGGGTACTTGAACGCAATGTGGGGTATAAATGGTCTTCATGAAATTTTCCCTCTGTACTGCTCACACTGCATAGCCTGAGAGGAGAATGTGGGAGGCTGTAGGTGGCCTCAGCTCTTTTACCCACCTGTGTTTTCTTAGCCTTCTTCTCTATAATCCTGACAAACTGTGATTTCTATTAGATATGCGCATACCAGAGTTATCTCCAAATAATGAAGAATTTAGTTCCAAGTTCATAATGAACAATATTGTGAGCTAAGCAACTCAGTGAGACCCTGTCTCTAAATAAAATAAAAAATAGGGCGGGAAATGTGGCTCAGTGGTCGAGTTTCCCCTCAGTTCAATCCCCGGTCCCCGTCCCCCAAAAGAAAATTAAATTGCAGGCTAATGTATAATATACTTAAGTGTCTGAGAATAGTCTTGATATAGTTGATTTAAACACATATGTAACAAAATGTTAATAAGACTTGCACCCAGGCAATACAGAACTGTGTTTATAAAGTCTTAGAAAATCAACAATTCTGTTTTATTGAGCATATAAGAAGGATCCAAATGGAAGATGTTTTTTCCATATTACTTTCTGTTCTACCATTGTTACTGTATATTCCTCCTCACACAATTATTAAATGTAAGAGATAAAAATGACTTATAATTATAGCTATTGTATATTATGTTCTGACTTAGAAGTTATTTAATTACATATTTGTAATAGCCAAATGGTTCAAATTTTATATATTTTAAAATCAAATTGCCTTTTTTTGTTTAGGTTTTTTAATGTTTAGATTTCAGAAGATCATAAAGTTATAATGTATTTAGATAATGACATCTTTATACAGTATTTGGAATGACATATTCCTATCAAATCTCTTGATTTTATAATTCTGTACTGCCTGTTGTGTATTTATTTAGTTTTTCTATATATGCATTAGTCAATGCAAGAGATAATACCACATATCTTTGTAATAAACAGAAATAACTGTTTTAATAAAAACAGAAATAACTATTGTTATTTAGGCATAAAATACCCATCAATCACCATTTTTGTAAGTCATATGGTTCAGACTAATAATCATTTATCCAAGGAATAGGTTTTAGTAGGTAAGACTTCAAAATAAGATGTTTCCTTGAATTTCTGGAAATTACTTCAATACTATCAACGTGAATAATCTATCTTTTAAACCATACATGTTAGTCAGTTTTCCGTCACTACCACAAATACCTGAGAATAATCAACTTATGAAAATAAGTGGCTTATTTGGGTTCACAGTTTTTCAGGTTTCAGTCTAGATTTGGGTCCAAAGAGGCACCTCATGGCAGGATACATGGTGGAGCAAAACCACTTACCTCATGACCTGGAAGCAACAGAGAAAGAGAAAGAGACTAGAGTCCCACAATCCCCTTCAAGAGTCTTCCCCCAATGACCCCAAGACCTCCCATTAGGCCCCATCTCTTCAAGTTTCTACCACTTCCCAGTAGTGCCACCCTGGGAACCAAACATCTAACACCTGGGCCTTCGGTTGACACTCAAGTTCCAGATCATAGAACCTATGTAAGCTTTTCCCATAGTTGTAGAATAATATTTCCTGCCTTAGTATGAGGATAAATGGAGAAGTATCTTAAGAAATGAAAATGAATAAAGCTTATTTCTTATTTCAGTTTGAATTAAGAGGAAAAAAAAAGAGATGAATACTTGCTTAACAACCACAATAAATCTTGTAGTTGACATAGTCTCGGTCATTTAGGCTACTTATAAGCAAAGCCAGGACTTATCAAAGACAATGCCAGGTCTCCTGTTAGTATTGCTCTTGATTAGCAGGGTATGGCTAACACTGTAGACACAGTCAATTAGATCTAGTCACAGGAACCAATCTAGTAAAGAAGATATTTGATCATGAGCTGAAATGTGGATAGGTTAGCCAATCTAGTAAGAAGATATTTGATCATGAGCTGAAATATGGATTGATAAATATAATTAAGAGCTTCAGTTAAATTTTTAAAAATCTAGCCCACATTTATTCCAGAAATGATGCAGGAATGTTCAGAAATGAAGGTGAATGAATCTTGAATTCTGAAATATCTCATATGAGTATTTGGCTGGATTTTTCACAGAGCCAAAGAGTTTTATCAGTCTCATCTCCATTCTGATATGCAGGCCTAACAATTAATATAGGCAGGATTCCTTGGCATGCAAATTTTACTCACGTGTATTATGAAGCCAGGCTTTTAAACATTTTCCTGTTGAGATTCTATAAACTTTTTTTTTTCACTCTTTCAGACATTCTTCCTAAAAACTTTTTGTTGCCATAATTGTATCCACTAATTTTTAAAAAAATTAGTTTCTTTATAAATGCTATTGTTTTTGTTAGGATGGACGTTTGAAGCCAGGAGATCAACTTGTCTCAGTAAACAAGGAATCTATGATTGGTGTATCATTTGAAGAAGCAAAAAGTATAATTACCAGAGCCAAGTTGAGGTAACGTTTCTATGCATAAGATAGAATGAGTCATTTAGCATGTCTCTTCAAAAATAGCAAAGATGTTTTAAGTACTTCAAATGCTTAAAGAAATATTTTAATAATATTTGAAACATTATCTTAGAGTTCAGTTGTACTATGTCCATTACATATCTATAAAGTGATTTCTTTGTAATGCTAGGTCAGAATCTGCTTGGGAGATAGCATTCATAAGACAAAAATCTGATGGCAGTCGTCCAGAAAATCTATCATGCACATCCCTTTTACAAGCTTCAAGAGAAAATGGACCTCAGGCCTCAACATTTAGTCTTCTTTCTTCTCCCCCTGAAATACTAATTCCAAAGACCTCATCTACTCCAAAAACTCAAGCTGCCATTTTACCTTCTACTAAGATGAGTCAGGTAATCTTAAGTTTCTCCATTTATTAATCCATACATCCACTGTATGTTTTTATCTTGGTTAAATAGATACAGAATTGTGATTTGGGCCATATAGTTTCTTAACAAATTAAATAACTTTTTAAAAAACTTTTTTTTTCCTGTTTTAGATTTTATACTGTGTTATCAATAAATATGATTTTTCAAGCCAAGAATTCTATGTCCAGAAGCATAATCAGTTAGAAAAATATAAGCATGACAAAAATGGCACTATGGAGATATATCTAAATATCACTCAAAACTGTTAGGGAAGCAGTATTTAGTTTGAGACACTTACTAATGAGGTTCAATTAATTATTTCTGTTTTCTGCTTGACAAAAGCCAGACAGTGTTTTATTATTGTTTCTGTTGTTATTCCTTAGCTTATTTTCTACATAGTGAGGTTAATCCTAGTCATCCAATCTGTGTAGGTAATGCTCCTTACATGTGTATATTAGAAAATAGCTTGCTTTATTGGAATCATAAAAATGGGGAATTTATAATATCAAAATTAACAATCATTATTAACTGTCGCATTACCTAGTTAATCAGTTATAAAATAGAGCATATACTATATAAATATCTGTTTCAGCTATAAAATCAAATAGGAAACTCAAAGAGGCTTTCAGTCAGTGAAATGAATTCCTTAAGGGTAACTTAAGTTTTAGGGATATGCTGATCAAAAACAGGCTCTTATTGTCATTTGAAGTTATAGTGTCTTAAAAGATAGGATATATGGCTTTATATGTTCCTGTCCTTGGATGTGGTAAAGCTAAAGCAACTGTTAACCTTTAATTCTAAAATGTTTTGTTTGAAGATAAATATTAGAGGTCTCATATTTTTCATAATATTACTTTAATCTCTTTAACCATTTTTTATGTTAACATAAACATCTAGTCTGATCTTTGACTTGCTTTAGAAAATGATATTGCATGTTTCTCATTTTCTTTCACAGATAAAAACTGAATACCATAAAACAGAATATACTCCAATTACTTCTACAGAGAACAGCCCTACAGATACGTCTATTTCAGGTAAATACACATTTAATTCCTCTTTCCTACTATTTTTTTCAATTTCTTTCTCTCAGTGTAGAGTACATAATGTGGTTTAATAGACTTTAAAGAAGAGCACATTATGCCTTTTTTCTGTCAGTGAATAAAAGAATAAAATGAATGTATTGTCAGTGGTTCCTGTTAGATTCTGACTTTCATTGGAAATTGCCCTGAACAAAGGTTGAAATTTTAAGAGATACTTTTTCATAAGTGTCTATGAAGCTGTAATAGTTAATGAATTGTAGAAACCAAATAATGAAAACTCTTCTATAAATTATATTCGGTTACCTTGTCCTTTTAGTGAAATACTGAAAGGTACATTAAATGGATCTTTCAAAAAACTCGTCGGAAAAAGGAACACAGCTTAAGAAAATAAATTTTTTTTAGAAAGCATATGAATATAAATTAGAAGGGCCATCAGTGTTGTAAATTCAACATTATTGGGTTTTAATTACCCTAAAATGATTTATGGAGTTTTTAAAACAATAAAGCAATACTTGTCTAAATTACCCATAAAGAAAAGGATTTTTATCAAGCTATAAATCAAGTGCTTATTAGCCCAAGTATTAAGGGAAAAAAACTTTCCCTTGAAATTATCTCCAAAATCTAAAGGAAACAATAATTTAAAAACTATACTTAATATGAACAAAAGCTAATTATATGTTGCTAAATTATAAAGCAGATTATCACCCTTATATTTTAATTTTTAACAGTGTTATTTACCTGAGACTTGCAAAGAGAGTTAGCTTCAATTAAATAGCTACCATACATGGGTTAGGGAGATAGCTCAGTGGAAGGGTTTGTATTTAGCATGCATGAAGTTCTGGGTTTAATCCCCAACACTGAAAAAAAAAAAAACAGAATTTATGCTAGATTTCATAGTAGTTTCCTTGGATTCAGATCAGTACTGACCAATGGGTTTGTAGCGATCTTTAGAAAAATTGTATTCCTTTTAATTTAGTGAGATTTATTGACTCCCAGAAACTTTGTTAGCAGTAATGCCCTTTACATAATTAATGTCCAGTCTACTATTATACTGTTTTTATTTTAAAGTGGGAAGAAAGAGATAGATGAATGAAGCAAAAACTAAGGAGATGGGGGATCGACATTGTTAGATGACAGAGGTCAAGGTCCTTTATTCCTTGATGCTATCATAAACACTAATTATGTAGCATTTATATCATGTTTTCAATATTTGAAGTAATTGAACTACTCGGTGCCTCTTTGAGCCATTTATTTATTCAGTATGCATTTACTAAATATATGTGTAGAAAACAGTACAGTTGGAATTTGAAAAAATTAAGATTCTTCTCTAAGATAATGGCATATTGTGAGATAAATCATGGGGTTAAAAATTCTTTGTTATTCAAATTAGAAAGTATTTAATTTCATGTATATATTTGTTAATATACATATGTTCTGATTTTATAACACCTTCACACAAATAATGTAAAGACATGAACAAAGTAAACTGAAGAAATAATGAATGGCTTGAGTATGATAAAGACTGTGATAACTGTGATTACTACCAGGTTCTGAACCTAGACTTACACTTTTAAATCCTAACCCAGCATATTAGCTCTGTAACCTTAAAATAGTTGCCTCTTGGGGTTGTTATGAGGATTAAAGATCATAAGTGTCTAGCACTTAACATTATAATTGGTACAGAAAATTTTGCCGTTGTTTTTGTTATGAATATTACAGAATCCTTACCTAATCTGTAGCTCAGATAACATTCCAGGGTATGTTTTTAGAGCAGACATGATGAGAGCTTCAACATTTGATTCCATTTTGTGACTTCCTTTCAACCCCTGAAACTGGTTTATACTAAGGGATTTGTTACAATATGCAGAAATCAGTTAAGAAAAACACCTTAGCGATGTCCAACATTATCCAAATATTGAAGGAAGTGGTACTCAGGCAAGAGATTATCCCAAGTTTGGAAAGTATCATGAGCACCAGGCATGGAGGTGCAGGTCTACAATCTCAGTGACTTAAGAAGCTAAGACAGGAGGATGGCAGGTTCAAGGCCAGTCTAAGCAACTTAGCAAGACCCTGTCTCAAAATAAAAAATAAAAAGGGCTTAGATGTAGCTCAGTGTTAGAGCCACCTCTGGGTTTAACCCCCAGTACCAAGTACCAAAAAAATAAAAGGAAAAAAAGGAGAGGCACAGAACTAGAATAAGCAAGATGTCAGGTGACCTTAAGAGGTAGGTCTGATTAGAGCAAAGAGATCTTGTAATCATTAATAAAGTGAGAGAATTTTATACCATTGACTAAGAAATGATGCTAGGTTTTATAATAGGAAAATAATGGAAAAATATTTTAAGTATGTAAGTTTTTATAAAGTACATATTAAAATGGAATTTTTTCTAGGGTTAAAAATAACAATAACTCAGCCTCATTTTCTTATTTCCACATAAATATAAGGAGGTAAGCTACTTCTGGGCAGGGAGCAAGGAAAGAAGAAGCAAACTCAACTCTAAATTATCTCTTAAGTATCTTAGTATATTATGATTTTTCTTTTATAAGTACTTAATTATAGATTCTTTCCAAATTAGATCCTTAGCCATCATTTCTATACTCCTTTAGTTGATAGTCACAAAAATAAATGTTTTAATGTTAACCTCAATAAAAGTAAACTTAATAAGGGAGCTACACCTCTATCCCCATCTCAGTTATTCCAAGGTATAAAATTGATTAGAATTTTTAAAATCAGTATGATACTTGAATATTTTTAAAATCATTTATCCTATCATATCAATTTATTCAAAATCAGAGTTGTTTACTATTGCCACAAGTTAACACATGAGTTTGTGGGTCAGCTAAAAGTAAAGACATTGCTAAGGGAATAAGAAATACTGTCATAATTTTAACAGTGGCACAAGCTTTAATTCCTCTTCATCAAGTCTTTTGAAATTACACAAAGTACTGATAGGGAAAAATATCCTTTGAAGGTTCATGGAACTAATCAAATGGTATTGATCCTGCTCTTATAAATCATTCCCTTTCTTCTGCTTCTAAAAAGAGGAATAGGAAAGAAGATCCAGGAGAATGATATGTTTTTGAAAAGCGCCCCTCCCCCCCCAGAGAGAGGAGCAAATAAAGAGCTTGTTTTGATAAAGAGATGTGATTAGCTAATGAGGAAAACAGTCTTTGAGGTACTTTTTGGGTCAAGCTATTCCGAATTGCCAAAACATGCTGGTCTTATGCACAAGACCCTCTTAATTAAGGTTCATCTCACAAGTAAAGATTTAGAAAACAATGTTTTGTTAAGCCATGACTAAATATTGCTAAATGGGGTGAGGGGGGACTAGTATCATTTTATATTATCTCGTATTAACACTGTATCTCTGTGTTAATTTGGTTTTTGTAGTAGTCTTCTAGGATTTTGTTGATTTTTACCTTTACATCTCATATGAGATTATCAGTTTTATTCTTCCTACTATTCAGATGAGAAAACTGATATAAAAAAGGTTGACAAATAAGAACACTGGTTTCTGTGTGACAAGAGATTAGAATTGTAACATTGTTATTATGTACTAGCTGTGTGACCTGGAGCCAATTTCTTTACCTTTCTGGGCTTTAGTCTTTGGGATAAGAATAGTCAACACCTATGTTATGTTATTGTTGTGAAGATTAGTGAGCTTAAATATGTAATTGATTCACTCCCTGGCTAGAAATAAGCATAAATATAAGCTAATCTTTTGTTATTTCCACTATTAGACATAGCAAGTTTTTATGCTCAGATGTAGGGAAACGTGAGTGAGAAGCTTATGTTGGTGTTGTGTGTATCCCTGTCTCTGCTTCTCTCCCCCTTTATTCCTCTTGCTCTCATCTCTGTGTCCCTTCCACACACTTACTCTTTTTTTTTTTTTTTAAAGTAATTCAAACTTACTTAGTCTTAGCGAGGCCCTAGGTTAGTTTGTGTTCACCTAGTGTTAGTGTGTCTTAATTGCAGGTCAAGTACCAAGCTGGAAGTCAATTCCAAATCTAAAAGATGAAAAGTAAAGTTGACTTACCTGCTATTTTATCTTCCATAACATTTCACTCCATAAAGATCTTTTTTTGCCATGCTGTAGGTTTGTTATAGAATTTCTCTTAAGAAAAAATAATATTTAATATTTTTATCCTTCAGCCAACAATTAGATGTTATGATAACAAAGAAGATTTTCTAGCTTTTATCAGGATTGTAAAATTCTGTTACACTAAAGTCAGTCTTTATAAGGTTTATTTCCATTTGGAGCTAAAAGTCAGTAACCATTTTTTTTTATAATCTTGACACCTATAAGCTATATTAAAGATTTTACATAGAATGTTGAGGATGTGTTAAAGGTTTAGAGGAAGACTATTTATTTTCATATGCACTTCTTATGTTCTTAAGAAAGAGAATGCAAATCATTTTGTACTTAGAGACAGATGCTCTGAGAAATTAAAAAAAAATTAAAACACTGCATAAAGATGTGACATTTTAAGAAGTTTTTTTCTCTTCCTCTTGTTTCTATGTAGAACTAGTAAAATACCATTTAAAAGTGTATTTGGAATATAGTGACAATTTAGGTAATAAGGATTGACATAAATTTTTATAGAAATTTGATTTACAAACTTTGGCATATTAATACAAATAGATTTTCAAGTTCTAGCCTCTTACGGAACCTGATTTCTTATTCACGTGACAAGGACAAAGGCATAATCAAGGGACATGGACAAGGTTTATTGAAAAGGTATAAGAAAATAGGTGAGAAGTATATTACCCTCAGTTCTTAAAAGTCCAGTTATTTACTTAAAATATAACCCTTCTATAAAATTAGGCTTTTATTTTTAGCCCAAAAAGTTTTGTGTCTGTGTAATATTTTATGTGATTTAATGCAGACTTGAAATGATCTGCATTCATGGGTTTTTCCAGAGTACTTCCATAATTCACATAACAAAGCCATTTTGCCAATTTAAGATCATGATCTTTTTGAATTTTTAATATGACTTTTTTTGAGAAAAAACTTTTTAATATTACAATGATGGTCATAGTGTTGAGATATATGTTTGTCTTTTAATATTTCCATGGGACTTCACAGTGCATAATTGGTACTCTTTTTATATCTTTGAGGGCTCAAGTAAAGCTGATTTATATGATACATTTTAAACTTACAGGGAAAAAAATTATGAAAACAAAAGTGAAAACTGCCAACTGATTAACCAGAATTATTTTTGAACAGCAGGAGCCCAGAACACATCCTGTCAAATGAAAAGTTCTATTCCAATTAAGTTTCCAATTAATGTGCACCCTGTTGTCTCTTAGATATTGCTCCTGCCTGGACTGATAATTATGGACCACAGGGAAAGAAGATTTTCCTAAATCCCTCTATTCGCCTTAAGGCAGAGAAACTGGAAATGGTAAATCCCTTAAATTTTCATTTTGCTTTGGAATACAGCAGGAAAGAAGTATTCTCATTCCTTGAGAGGATAAAGTACTGGAGCCATTTTTGCCTCAAGTTCTTTGCAATTGAATGAAGGGCAGTTGGGGTTTAGATTATTTAATTAATGTTTGCTTTTGGCAATTCATGGTGATTTGCTAATACAAAATAGAAATAAAACCTTTGTAACTAAGTTGACCTGCAGATAATAAGTTTCTTTCTCTTCTGCAATAAGAAAATAATGATGCTTTGCAATCTAGAATCAGTGGGAACATGGAATAAATTGAGACAAGGTATATTTGGCTTCATATATAATAGAAATAAATGCAATGAAGTAGCACTTCATTGTTGTTGTTTTTGAATGCAAAAGTTGCTAAATTCTAAAGAACAAAATAGTTCTTAAATTTAAAAAAATTTTAGCAGTGTACTGAGGCACTAAAATATGGTCATGGGGAAGGCTGGGCATATAGCAGGATGGTAGAAGTGCTTGCCTACCATGCTCTGCATTCCAAGACCAGCACTGCAAAGAAAAGGGGTAAGACAAAAATAGTCCTGGGAAGAGTAGAGCATTGAGGACTATTGGTACCACATGATGGGTTCCTTACTTCTTGCCTTCTCAAAAGAAAGATTTGTCAGGAAACACAGATAAAGTGAGCATAAAGGGTTTAAACCTTTAGTGAAGTGAAAGTTCACCCCCAAGAATGCAGAACAGGTCCCCATTAGTACCTAAGCAAAACCCATAGGGAGTGATCAAAACCAGAGTGTAAATGATATTACAGTGGATACCGTCACCCAAATAACAATGCCTCCTGTTCTGTATGCCCCAAAGTGGAAAGTTCTGAGGTTGGTTACAGCCCAGTTTCTTAGTTTTGAAAGGTTGTATCTGACCCTGAAGGAAGCGGTTTTCTGCCCACAGATTAGAATGCTCCTTTCTCCATCAAGACGGAATGAGTTCTATTCTTCCTTTCCCCATCCTAGGCTCATGTCTGTCTACCTGCCTACTCTACACACTAATATATGTAAAAGAAATTTAGGATGATTATAAAAAGGGGAAACTAAAGGTGGGAAAGCACTTTAAAACTTATCTTAAGGTAACCAGCAACTGAGAAAGAAAATGTGCTACATCTTTTTTTCTTCCCCCAAAGGCACAGAGGTTTATTTAGGAAAGTAGATACATATTGAAGAAAAGATGTGTCAATATCAAGAAAGCCTTCAGGGTAAAGCAAAGAATACACATTATTGAGGGCTCTCTTCAGGAGAGACAACCACCCCGCCCCTTTTTTTTTAAATATAAATTACATATAAAGCTGAAGGTCCACAACCTCTACTTTCCTGTGAGTTGTTGTGGATTTTTTTCCCACATTTTAGAAAGAAGATGAAATTGCAAAGCTAGAGTGAATAAACATAGCATATATGTACTTACCCAACCTTTGCTCAGTCCTGTCTTTCTCATTGAAATCTGAAATTTGAACAGTCTAATTGTTCAAATGCTGACTCAATTTCTTTGTCATCCAAACTTTGCTAATTATGATAAATACTGTGCTACTTTGTGTATCTGTAGCACTGACCATCAGTCAGTGTTTTATTGTACGATGAGCTTTTGTGTTTCATGCTTTATCAGTGAGATCAGTTTCTTTACCCATAGTACCTCCTTCTGTTTAAGTACCTGACTTTTGCTTCTAGGAGAGGAAAGATTTCTTTTCTCATCTATCACTAAGTTCATGGCTGGCAGAAGCACCTATAACAAAAAAGATTAACAAGAGAAATAGATACACATTTATTTAATATGAATATGAATTTTACATGACACAGAAGCCTTCAGCAATGAAGACCCAATGAAATAATACAGTCTTTATAATTTTTTGCTTATGTTTGGGATGAAGGTGAACAGTCATGGAAGAGTGTTGATTGAACAAAGGGGATATAGCTTAATAGTAATAAACTAAGGGAACTTAGAAAGTCCTGTTTGTTCAGGGTTTTCATTATATCCCTGTGTTTTAAGAAAAAGAGATGTATGTATCTAAATGACCACTAAATGCTTCAATAAAAGTACCTGACAGTACTATGAGAAATATTTTTAAAAACATGTAGTAGATCTAAAATGTATACAATGGGAGGTTGTGATATAGTGACAATTTTTAATCATAGATCATTATATATAATGAAACTTAAATTTGTGCAAAAAATACATGATTTATATAAGCATGTATTGGCATTATGTTCATAGTAAAAGCTTGAACATAATGCCAATACATGCTTATATAAATTAACCAAGTTAATAGTGTTGCTTAAGCAGTAGTTCTTAAGGATGGGAGTATGATTTTTCTCCTCAGGGGACATTTGGCAATGTCTAGGAAGTTTTGATTGTCAATATTGGAAGACTGCCTCCAAATTAGTAATCAGTAACAAAAGATACATCTTAAAACTCTATGAAAATTTAAAACATATTTTAAATAATTTATAAGTCAAAAACACTGCTAATGAACATGAAAAAAATATTTATTCTCACTTGTAATTAAGGGAATTCGAATTAACAACATAATATTTCATATCCAACATACTGACAAAAAATGAAAGTGTAAAAACAGCAAATGCTGTTGAAATGTAGAAAACAGGAATGCTTATATACTATTAGTATGTATAAGTTGGCACAACCAATGTGAAGAACAATTAAACAATACCTAATAAAGTGGTCACTGAATATCCCTAAGACTTAGCACTTTCTCTTCTAAGAATATACTGTGGAGAAATTTTCACACATCTACAAAAAGAGGCATATATATTTTGTAATCAAAATACAAATCAGAGTAATTAAAGAGTCCATCAATCATGGAACTTTTGGACAATACATTATTACTTATAGATAACAAACTACTTATGAATAATAAATTATAATGTATTCATACATGAAATACCATTTACAGTTAAAATAAGTAAACTAGTTTTACAGATAATATTGAGCAATTATAAAATAATAAGGTTAAGGTAAAATAAAACTAATTTGTAGAGTTAATACTTTTAGATTATACTATTTATGTAAGATTTTAAATGCATAAAATTAAAGTGCATATTACTTAGGGGATACATAATTATATAGTAAATGACGTTAAAGTATGGCTGCTTAAGAACAATAAAGAAATTTTCAATTAAATTAGTTTTATTTCACATATTTATAAATTTCAAGCTAATACATGATATATTTGATGACATGGAGTTTTTGTGTTCTCTTTTTTTTTTTTGAGGGATGGTATTTGGAACATTTTTATAACTGAAGAGGAAAACACACAAAGCTAAGAATTATTATTCCATGTACACAAGGCAAATACTTAGGACTTCAACAGGGCAGACAGATGATGCTAAGAAACTTTTGGAAGAATCTTTCCTGATATTCTGCCTCCTGTTTCCTACTTTCATTGTGCCCAGTAAGATTGTGTGCCTGGGGATTAACTAGTTGCTTTTTGAAATAGCATACCCTGCACACACTATGTTAAATTGTGTATTGTAGTTACTATATTTGTTCACATCTTATTCTCTCCTTCAAGACCATAGAGTCTTTGAGGGTAGGGACCATATATCATGTCTATCCCTTGTATTTAGTTTTGTACCTGACAAATAGTAAGTACCATGTAAATATTTGGTGAATGAAATGAGGAATGAGTGAACGTATTACAAAGGCAGAAGAAATTTGTAAGGAATAATTACCAATATTAAACTACCTACCTTTTAGTTGTGATGTGATTGACAGTATATATTGTTTTTGCTA
This sequence comes from Marmota monax, assembly GCF_021218885.2. Taxonomy (NCBI): domain Eukaryota; kingdom Metazoa; phylum Chordata; class Mammalia; order Rodentia; family Sciuridae; genus Marmota; species Marmota monax. The sequence continues at coordinate 3,038,682 of NW_026694542.1, read as the reverse complement.
GAAACCAATAATAGGGCATCTGATCAGCCCCTGTACATTGGGTAAGATATATCCAATATATTTTATATATATATATATGTGTATATATATATATATATATATATATATATATATATATATATATTTATTTATTTATAATAAGATATATTATATATATATGTATATATATATATATATATATATATATATAGAGAGAGAGAGAGAGAGAGAGAGAGAGAGAGAGAGAGAGAGAGAATCCAAAATAATAGTGGTTATATTTCTCTCACACCAAGAAGCCTGAAAAAATGTAGTCCAAGGCTGACAAGGAGGCTTCACAGTGCAGGGGACCCACATTCAACTGCCCTTCTATTTTACCATCTTTATTGAGGTACCTCATGAACCAAGGTAACTGCTCAAAACTCCAGCAGTGTTTCCTTCCTCCTATCTTCTTTCTTCTTTCTCTTTCCTACCCTTCCTTTTCTCCTTCCTGTCTTACCTTCTTTCTTTCTCCTTTCTCTCTTCCTTTACCTTATTAAGCCAAAAGAGAGAAGGAAAAGGAAAAAGAAGTGCTTAATTCTGCTTTGGAAAAGAGACTTTCTAGAAATGGTCTCCAGGACTTTGCCATATATTTCATTGGCTAGTAATCTTTATAGGCAGTTAATCCATAAATAGCATACTTTCCTTGGCCATTTGGTTTTGATCACTGTTCCTAATGTGGATTTTTTTTTCACTGGGTTGGAAAAATTGCAATGAAAAGTTTTATTCTTTGAAGATTTGAAATCTTGCTTTACATGAGGCCTTTTCCTTCCAGGCTCTAAATTATCTTGGTATCCAGCCCACAAAGGAACAACACCAAGTCCTGAAACAGCAAGTACAAGCAGACTCAAAGGGGACAGTGTCATTTGGAGGTAATATTAGGTTCATCGTGTATATCACAGAAACTCAGTGAAGAATTACTGTGACCCATTTTCAGCAAGCATGTCTGTTCTTTAGAAGGAGAGAATGAAGAGTAAAACCACATTGACTTAAAGATCCTTAGTCTCAGTACTCTAAAAATTCTAATAGTTAATAGCAGAAAGGAGAACTTTATTAGAACCTTTCATCTCTAAAATATCATTATTCTATTTAATTTTATATTCTTTTTAATTTTATTTTTATTGCATAGATTGCTTTAATAATAACAAAAGAAGCAAAGACAATATATAGAAGTCCTGATTTACTACTGTGAGATTAGTTCTAGTTCCTCTTTTTAGCTAGAATGATATAAATATATTTATAGTGCTACATAATTATTTGTATTAGAGACAACATAATTTACCACTTAATTGACAAACTATAGTATTAAGCCTTTCTACTGTTGGGAATTTTGATGGTTTGTAGTATAAATCTGTATTTATTATTGTGAATGTATCCCCTTTCTTGGGATAAATCCTCACAAATGATTTTGACTTTCAGTGCATATTGGTAAGTTATTTTCCAAAGACATTTTACATATACTTGTTCTGCTATCAATAATGTTTGAATGTTACAGTTTTTTTCCATCTCTGGTGGCATTAAATATTTCATGTTTTTCTTATATTGTGGATGCCCCATTGAATCATTTTAAAAACATCTATTATTACTAAAAAGAAAATCTGCCTTTTTGTTTTGAAGCCATAAAAAAGGATAATTTTGGTCTCATCTCCTCTTGAAAATCATGTCAAAGTAATAAGAACAAGAAACAGAAATGCATATATAACCAAACCCACAATATCTAAGGAAAGTACAGTAAATGAATTAGTGGGTAGAGTCAGGTAAAGCCCAAGTATTCAGAGATTAAACAAAGTCACAATAGAGATCGTGTAGATTTGACCCTTGGAAATTAAAAGCATTTAGGCAGCACATTTGAAACAGGACTGTTAGAAATGTTCCTAAGAAGAATTATAGGTGCTGTTTCTTGCCCCTTGTCAAGCAGGCTAGCAACTACCACTCCCTTACACCTCCAGGGAAAAAGAAGTTTATTTCCTTGAGAAATTAAAGCAGAGAGATTATGGCCCTATAATTGCCAGCAGCAAAGAAATTTGGGGGAGTGTATGGTGAGTCATTACTCACAACACACACCCAGATTGCTCCATGGAATTTACAGCCATGTTTATAACTGTAGGCAGGAGGTTGTAGGATTCTGTCTGAAGAAGCTTAACAAAAATGTCAGCAGGCCACTCGGTTGCCCTGTAGTTTAATCTGCCAATTGACAAGCCAAGTTATGCATAACAAAATTTCCAACTAACTTTTTTAATGCCTGATTCTTAAATATATTATTATAACCAATGGTTACCAGACATTTGGGGAAATCCTCTATCAGAAAATATAGTTCAAAGTATCAGACAAACAGGAAAAAAAGGAATTTGAAAAGAAGGAGAAATGATGAAGAGCCAAACAAGAATATCGGATAAACCGTAATTAACATCTTTAAAAAGACAAATGAAGATAATGCATCTATGAAACAGGAGTAAGAATTTGTAAATTAGGAATAATCAGAAAATATTTAAAAGAATCCTTAGAAATTAAGAAATATAATAGTCAAAACTAAAAATTTTGAGAATACATAGATAAATAATTCACTCTTAGTGTCTAAGAAAGCTACAGACTGCTGCTATTTATTTTCTCAGTGTCCATGGGCAGGTTAAGACGGTTAAGACAATTAACTTGTGTTTGCCCCAATTTATTCATCTTTAAAGTGGAAAAGACAAGAGAACCTCCCTCCAAAGGTTGTTGTGAGGATAAAATTGCTAAGCACCATGCCTGGCATAGAGCAGCTGTTACGTAAACAGTAGCTGCTGCTATTATTCTAAACTTCAGATTCTTCCAGCTAGAAAAGCCATAAGTCATAATATTGTCATATGTTTCAGGAAAAGTTCTACTTACAATAAAGAGTTGGAGAATTAAAGACATCTGTAATATGTTTGCTTTATTATTATCTTAACTGAATTATTAGCTTTAGCAAAGTTAACTAAAATGAGATAAAACCAGTTTCTTACTTATTTGAACTTACATTTACCCATCAGTTGGCAAATACAATTTTAAGATAAATTATGCAAGTTAAATCTGAAGCACTAGTTCTAATACATAGTTACAACTTTATGTGGGAAAAGATGACATTTATTTAGATGAGGTTAAATGCTATGTTCTTACTGAAATGTGTTCATTTCAGATTTTGTACAGGTTGCCAGAAATTTGTTTTGCTTGCAGTTGGATGAAGTAAATGTTGGTGCACATGAAATTTCCAACATATTAGATTCACAGGTAGAGTATGCCCTATAGAATTATCTTGCCCTATAGAATTATCTTGATTCAGTTTTAAGTCACAGTCTTATGTTACAGATCATATATGTAGGCCTTTTAAAATTTTTCACTAGCTTTTTAAAAAATTATACAAACAATACATGTTCTGTCATAGCATGATAGCATACACCTATAATCCCAGTAACTTTTTGAACTCTGGCAAGTTCAAGGACAGCCTTGGCAACTTAGCAAGATCCCATCCCAAACTAAAAAACATAAAGGGCTGGTGACTTAGCTCAGTAGTAAAGTGTTCCTATGTTCAATACCAGGACTACACAAAAGAACAACTTCCTTGGAAAGATATATATATATATATATTTGTTTATTTATCCAAGGAAGATACATATATCTTCCTTGGATAAATAAACAAATTTATTTGTGTGTGTGTGTGTGTGTGTGTTTATTTATCCAAGGAAGATATATGTATCTTCTTTGGATAAATAAACAAATATATATTTATTATAAACTATATTTCGTATATAATAAATATGCATTTATAAACTTAAATACATATAAATATATATAAACTTCCTTGGATAAATACATATATATATTATATATATACACACACACACTCACACACACACATATATATAAAAACAGATTAATTTAAAACCAAAAATAGGAGTTTTTTCAATCTCCTCCAGCCTTTTCTCTCCTTAGCTCCTCTACTCCCATATGTAAAGTCATGAGTATTGACAACTTGCCAATTGGAAAGCTAATTAAACAGATAAGTATCATGTGTCCAATCTAATTTGTTTAACACACCATAATATATACATGGAAGAGTGCCTCTATCATAAGTTTATATCCTTTGATATGTTACAATCAGAACCAATCCCATGAAGCATAACATTAAATAAAGAAATACATTATCAGGACCCCCGGTGCTCTCCTACACCCATGTTCCTTTCCTGTTACTAGCAATAACGCCCCCACTCCTAAAAATCAGAGTAACTACTCTTTATTTTTCTAACATCATAAATTTGATTTTGACTGTTTTTGTGCTTTATATAAAATTGATTTTTTAAATTTATTAACTTCATAAGTATAAACTTGGCATTTATACTATCAAATCTTTCCGTCCTTTTATGAATTTTTGATACTGTGTTATTTTAAAGACACCTTCCCAATTTATATTATATACAATTTATATATTTTAATTAATTCAAAAGTTATTCTTATTTATGCATCTGAAGCCCTTGTCCGGTTCCATTGTCAAATAACAACCTGTCCTTGTGCACTTTGGCTATTGAATTGAAATGCAAACTTTATATTTGCTAAATTTATATCTAGATAAGCAGATCTGTTTCTAGATCCACCATTCTATTCCATTTCTGTTTGCTAGTTCATTACTGTTTTAATTACTGTAGCTCTATAATACCAGATTCATTATTATCTGGTATATTAGATAATTCTTAATTTTGATCTTCTAGATGATCTTTAGAATCATTTTGCTATGATAATAAAAACACATGGGACTTTTTTCATTTTTGTTTGGAATTGTATTGAATTCAGCGGATGGTTTTGGAAGAATTGAAAATAACTTATTTCTTTACTCAGATCTTTGCTCATCTTTTAGAAAAAGAAAATTATAGCTTACTTCATATATATTTTGAGTATTTATTTTTGGATTAATTGCTAAGATATTATAACTTATGATGCTATTGGAAATGGGATATTTATTTTTCATTGTTACATTTTTGATTGATTAAGAAATATGATCATTTTAAGCTGCTTATTTTGTGTGATATCATTTTACCTGTCTCCCTTGTTCCAAGTGTTTTTCAGTTATTTTTCTTGGATTTTCTAGGTAGACATTTGATTACGTTTTTGTCATTTCCACAGAATTGTACCTATTCTAAATACTATTGAATACAAGCAGCAAAACTGAGTAAAAAATAATTTCTAAGATACTTTAATCGTTTTACACATCTTAAATTTTTTTACCATTTCTATTTTTCTGGAAAAATCTTAACAATTGAAACTATTTCTTTAGAACTTGAAAATGTTTTATCTGCAAATTGTCTAGGCCTAGATTCTTTCAGGAGAGGAATGTACTTCCTACTTTTAATCAGTATTATATAAGGCTATTATTCTGTTCAATTGTTTTGTTCTTTTCTTGAATATTTTGTTAATGTGTGTCTTTCTAGAAAAGTTCTCCTTTTACCAAAATACTCAAATTTACCAAAGATTAATATAGATTTGTTTAGATCCTTAATTTTGTTTCAAAAATATACTATATAATTTTTACAAGTAATTCCACCAATACATTTTATAGATCATATATTAATCATCATTTGGTATGTAATATTTCCACTTCTTTGCCTTCTTTGATGCTTATCTTGATCTTTTTTGGGGGCTTAACTTCTAAATAGTTTTTTCTTATACAGTTTCTTTTTGGTTACTTATTTTTAGTTTAATTCTTCTAAAATTAGAGACATATTCTGTGTGATATTAATTCTTTGACTATACATGTAGTGATTATAGTCAATTAAATATTCCCAATCTGTTGAAAAGAAAGTATATTCTGCAGTTTGGAGTACAGTGCTTCCCATGTCAATAAAGTCAAGGTTGTTTCATGGTTTCATATTTTCTGTTTTTTTTACTCATTTTTCTCATTTTTTATTATCAGTTACTGAAAGAGTTTTAAATTTCCCCCCACTTAGTCTTGTTTATTTTTGTTTTACATCATCATAGACTGTATTATTAGGTATATATAATTTTGAATTGTTATAGTCTTATCCCAGGTATTGAATCTCAATATCCTAAGATGTTTCTTTATTTTCCTATTTAGTTAAATAGAGTAGCTATACCATCTTTATTTTGGTTAGTGTTTTGTTCAGGTTTCCAATTATTATAATTATTTTTTTTTAAAGAAAGCAGTTATATAAATCTTTTAAATATATCAAGTAAAATTTAAACACTATCATTTTTGCTACTCATAAACACTTGAAAGAAAATTTATGCATCAATTCTTTCTTCTGAGAAGTATATCTTTTCTTTCCTTTTGTTAGCTCTTATTTCTATAGTTCTAGAATGTTCTATTGATGGACTCTGATTTTATGCTCAAAAGTCATTGATCATCCTATCATTTTGCTGCAAAAAATTTACATGAATAAAATGTTTTCATTGCTTCATAAGACTTTAATCTTTTCTTCTAGATTGAATTGTAGTTATACTTATTAATTGATCAAAACAATAGAAACATCACATAATTTTTTTTTTAATTTTTTATTGTGGGTTGTTCAAAACATTACAAATTTCTTGACATATCATATTCCACACTTTGATTCAAGTGGGTTATGAACTCCCACCTTCACCCCATACACAGATTGCAGAATCACATCAGTTACACATCCATTGATTTACATATTGCCATACTAGTGTCTGTTGTGCTCCGCTGCCTTTCCCATCCTCCCCCCTCCCCACCTCTCCCCTCCCCTCCCCTCCTCTCTCTCTACCCCCTCCACTGTATAGCCCTGAGTGTCTCCTTCCATTTCCATGCAATTTCCCTTCTCTCTCCCTTTCCCTCCCACCTCTCATCCCTGTTAAATGTTAATCTTCTTCTCCTGCTCTTCGTCCCTACTCTGATCTTAGTTACTCTCCTTATATCAAAGAAGACATTTGGCATTTGTTTTTTAGGGATTGGCTAGCTTCACTTAGCATAATCTGCTCTAATGCCATCCATTTCCCTGTAAATTCTATGATTTTGTCATTTTTTAATGCAGAGTAATACTCCATTGTGTATAAATGCCACATTTTTTTTATCCATTCGTCTATTGAAGGGCATGTAGGTTGGTTCCACACTCTTGCTATTGTGAACTGTGCTGCTATGAACATCGATATAGCAGTGTCCCTGTAGCATGCTCTTTTTAGGTCTTTAGGGAATAGACCAAGAAGGGGAATAGCTGGGTCAAATAGTGGCTCCATTCCCAGCTTTCCAAGAAATCTCCATACTGCTTTCCAAATTGGCTGCACCAATTGGCAGTCCCACCAGCAATGTACAAGTGTACCCTTTTCCCCACATCCTCGCCAGCACTTGTTGTTGTTTGACTTCATAATGGCTGCCAATCTTACTGGAGTGAGATGGTATCTTAGGGTGGTTTTGATTTGCATTTCTCTGACAGCTAGAGATGTTGAGCATTTTTTCATGTACTTATTGATTGACTGTATGTCCTCCTCTGAGAAGTGTCTGTTCAGGTCCTTGGCCCATTTGTTGATTGGGTTGTTTGTTCTCTTATTGTCTAATTTTTTGAGTTATTTGTATACTCTGGATATTAGGGCTCTATCTGAAGTGTGAGGAGTAAAGATTTGTTCCCAGGGTGTAGGCTCCCTATTTACCTCTCTTATTGTATCTTTTGCTGAGAAAAAACTTTTTAGTTTGAGTAAGTCCCATTTGTTGATTCTAGTTATTAACTTTTGTGCTATGGGTGTCCTATTGAGGAATTTGGAGCCCGACCCCACCGACTGTAGATCGTAGCCAACTTTTTCTTCTATCAGACGGCGCGTCTCTGATTTGATATCAAGCTCCTTGATCCATTTTGAATTCACTTTTGTGCATGGCGAGAGAAAGGGATTCAGTTTCATTTTGTTGCATATGGATTTCCAGTTTTCCCAGCACCATTTGTTGAAGATGCTATCCTTCCTCCATTGCATGCTTTTAGACCCTTTATCAAATATAAGATAGTTGTAGTTTTGTGGATTGGTTTCTGTGTCCTCTATTCTGTACCATTGGTCCACCCGCCTGTTTTGGTACCAGTACCATGCTGTTTTTGTTACTATTGCTCTGTAGTATAGTTTGAAGTCTGGTATCGCTATACCGCCTGATTCACACTTCCTGCTTAGCATTGTTTTTGCTATTCTGGGTCTTTTATTTTTCCATATGAATTTCATGATTGCTTTCTCTTTCTACAAGAAATGCCGTTGGGATTTTGATTGGCATTGCATTAAACCTATAGAGAACTTTTGGTAATATCGCCATTTTGATGATGTTAGTTCTGCCTATCCATGAACAGGGTATATTTTTCCATCTTCTAAGATCTTCTTCTATTTCTCTCTTTAGGGTTCTGTAGTTTTCATTGTATAAGTCTTTCACCTCTTTTGTTAGGTTGATTCCCAAGTATTTTATTTTTTTTGAAGATATTGTGAATGGAGTGGTTGTCCTCATTTCCATTTCAGAGGATTTGTCGCTGATATACAGGAATGCCTTTGATTTATGCGTGTTGATTTTATAGCCTGCCACTTTGCTGAATTCACTTATTAGCTCTAATAGTTTCTTTGTAGAGCCTTTTGGGTCTGCTAGGTATAGAATCATATCATCTGCAAATAGTGATAATTTAAGTTCTTCTTTTCCTATTTTTATGCCTTTAATTTCTTTCGTCTGTCTAATTGCTCTGGCCAGTGTTTCGAGAACTATGTTGAACAGAAGTGGAGAGAGAGGGCATCCCTGTCTTGTTCCAGATTTTAGAGGGAATGCCTTCAATTTTTCTCCATTCAGAATGATGCTAGCCTGAGGCTTAGCATAGATTGCTTTTACAATATTGAGGTATGTTCCTGTTATCCGTAGTTTTTCTAGAGTTTTGAACATAACGGGATGCTGTACTTTGTCAAATGCTTTTTCCGCATCTATCGAGATGATCATATGGTTCTTATTTTTAAGTCTATTGATGTGGTGAATAACATTTATTGATTTCCGTATATTGAACCAGCCTTGCATCCCAGGGATGAATCCTACTTGATCATGGTGTACAATTTTTTTGATATGTTTTGTATCCGATTCGCTAAGGGTCTGTCGATGTTCTATCTTCTAAGTGTTCTACTCTGCTGGTAGTATTCTCCATTGAGTTTTTAAGTTGGTTTATTGCTTCCTGCATTTCTAGGATTTCTGATTGCTTGTTTTTTATGACCTCTATCTCCCTGTATAGTTGATCCTTTGCTTCCTGGATTTGTTTGCGTAATTCGTTGTCGAAGTGATCTTTCATTGTCTGATTTTGCTGTTTAATGTCTTCCTTGATACTCCAGATCATCTGAAGCATGTATATCCTGAATTCTTTATCTGACATTCCATCTGCTGCAGCTGTTACCTCTTCTAAAGTTGCGTTGACCTGCTTTGCTTGTGGTCCTTTCTTTCCTTGTCTTTTCATACTGCTTGCATATCTTTCCTGCAGGCGCGGGCGGCGGCTCTGCTCTCTCCTTATTCCAATTGGGGTGTCGTGGCTACCACGCCGGCAGGTCACTGGGCCTGTTCTGGGCGCTGGGGGCGGCTCTGTTCTGCCCCTACTCCAATTGGGGTGACGAGTGTACCACGCCGGCAGGCCACCGGGCCTGATCCGCCAGTCGGTTGCAGGTTTGCCTACCCTGCAGGCACGGGCGGCGGCTCTACTCTGCCCCTACTCCAAATGGGGTGACGTGTCTGTCGTACCGGCAGGCCACTGGGCCTGTCCCGCTGGTCGGTCGCAGATCTGCCCACCTTTCGGGCACGGGTGGAGGCTCTGCTCTGCCCCTACTCCAATTGGGGTGTCGTGACTACCCCGCCTGCAGGACGCTGGGCCTGTTCCTGGCATGGGCGGCGACTCTGCTCTGCCCCTACTCCAATTAGGGTGGTGTGTGTACCACGCCGGCAGGCTCCTGGGCCTGATCCGCCGGTCTGTTGCAGGTCTGCCTACCTTGGAGGCGCAGGTGGCGGATCTGCCCTGCCCCTCCTACCACGCCCGCAGACCCCTGGGCCTGATCTGCAGGTTGGTCACAGGTCTGCTCACCCTGCGGCCACGGGTGGCGGTTCCACTCCGCCCCCACTCCAATTGGGGTCACGTGGCCACCACACCGGCAGGGCCTGATCCGGGCATGGGAGAAGGATCTGCTCTGCCCATACTCCAGTTGGGGTGACGTGTGTACCACACTGGCAGGCCACTGGGCCTGACCCACCAGGCTGTCACAGGTCTGTTTACCTTGCAAGTGCGAAAGGCGGCTCTGCCCTGCCCCTCCTACCACGCCCATGTACCACTGGGTCGCGGGTCTGCCCACCTTGCGGGTGCGGGTGGCGGCTCCGCTCAGCCCCCTCTCCAATTGGGGTCTCGCGGTCACCACGCTGGCGAGCCGCTGGGCCTGCTCCGGGCGCTGGCGGCGGCCCAGCTCCTCCCCTCTGGCTGGACGACAAATTGAGGAGACTCGGGTGTCTGTGCCTCACCCCCCGTACCAGGAGACCAACTGTTTATGTCGCCGCTGGTATTGATGAAGTTCTCTCCTCCGCCGCTTTCTGATGACATCAGATCTCTGCCATGTTGGTATCCTATGCGAATGGCAGCATTTCGTTCCCCTTGTCGGGCAACCAAAGCAACGGGTGAGTCCTGACCGGCCCTCAGCAGGACCTGGACCGAGAAGCAGTTTCCGCAGGCTCCTAGCCCCGGGCCAGGGAAGTTCCGGGAGCCTGAACTTGGCCGCTCCGTGCTCGGTGTAAGCTCCTATAAGAGTAGGCTCCAAGAAGCAGTCCCCGCGGGCTCAGTTCCGGGAGCCGGAATTCGGCCGCTTAGTGCTTGGTGTATGCTCTGATAGGAGCAGGGTCCAAGAAGCAGCCTCTGCAGGCTCCCCAGCCCTGGGCCAGGGCGGTTCCGGAGCCGGAACTCGGCCGCCCCGCGCTCGGTGTTTGCTCCGATAAGATCAGGTTCTAAGAAGCACCCAGGCACTGAACCCTAGCAATCTGTCTGCAAGCCGCAGGCGAATGGCAGCCTGAAATTACCTGTTCTATGGCTGAATGAGCTGCGGTCAGTCAAAAACAGGGATGGTGACGTCAGCTTTCCAACATGGTGGCCGCTGGCCTCCTCTGTGGTCTGACCGGTGTGGAGAACCGAGATGGACGGCTTCCTTCCCCCGTCTCAAACCCAGAATTCAGCCCTGAGTGCGGTGCTTGCACGGCTGGCAGAAACTGCAGCGCTGTATCCCTGCGTCGCTATCTCCTCATTTCCCAGCGCGTGCTGCAGACTCTAGCCGTGGGGCGATTTGCTGAATAAGCAGTGTTACCCTCCGTGCGACAAATCTCTCGCGTTTGAGTCCCCGTGGCCGATCCTCGTGCGATGGAAATCCTTCCTCCAGGTTCCGGAGCACCCCACTATTGCTGGAAATTCCTAACAAGATAGCCTTTAGCCGTCCTGACTTGTCATACTCCCACACAGTGAAGCAGCACACAGGGGCAATGCACTCCCCTCGCCGCCATCTTCCTCAAAATTCCTCCACATAAATTTTTATCAGTTATTTTAAAAATTGTTTTAAAATTCAAATTCCTATTTTAATGTGATGTGTTATTTGCAATCCAGAGCCATCATTTATAAAATTTGCATATTTACTTGAGCACTTCTGCATTCTTCCGCTCAATTATTTATAGATTCAAAAGGTATAATATCTGATAAAGACTTGTTTCCAACCTTGTAGTTATTTGTCTTACTTACGTATATATGTATGTATGAAGGTATGTTTAATCGAGAAGTTAAAATATATATTTATCATGTACAACATGATGTTTCAAAAAATGTATATATATATATATATATATATATATATATATATATATATATATATATATAATACACACACACACATACACACACACACAATGAAATGGCTCCATTCAAGCTAATTAACCCCACATATTTAGTTTTTGTGGTGAAAATGGTGTTCTACTCTCTTAGAATTTCCAAAATATAATACATTGTTTTTAAGTAGTCAGCACTTTCTACAAATATCACTTGAGTTTATTTTTCCTACCTAACTGAAATTTGTATCCCTCTACCAACATCTCTCTAACTGTGCCCCCATACAGTTACTCCTAAAATATAGCTTTGACTATTGTTGATCATGTCTATATAAGTTTCACAAACATTTTTCACTATTAAATTTATAGATCATTTTGGGAAGAATCAACATCTTCCTATATATGAAAATGTTTTGGCTTTTCATTTATTTATGTCTTCTTTGATGTCATTTAATACATTTCATATATTCTAATATAGGCTTTATTGATATTTTATAGGCTAAATGAATCTAGTTAATCTTATTTTATATATTTTGTTGCCATTATAGTAAATGGTTTCTTTTTAAAATTTAAGATGAATTTTTAATTCTTTGTTTTTGTATAAAAATACAACTGACAACCAGGAGGCCTGTCATTTTCCAGAAAACTCTCATTATTGCTTATATTTCTATATGATTATATTTATTTTCCTTCTTATTGTTTTCAAATGTGATTTTAAATGAATAATATGGTGAATCAGTTGCTAACTACCTGTAAATTTGAATGAGAGGATAAAATGTCACATATTTCTAAAAACTTTCTTTTAGTTCATGATTAAGAATTAAAATTACACTTTTACTTTATGGTTATTTTTAGAGCTCTATTCATATTAGTGCATATTCTATTACTATAGTGAAATACCTGAAACAGGCTAATTAGAAAGCAAAGGGGTTTATTTAGCTCACAGTTCTAGAGTTCAAGTCCAGAGTCTAAAATTTGTTATGGGGAAGGGTGACATTGATTCTACTTCTGGTCAGAACCTAACAGCAGAAATTTATCTGGAGGAATAGATCACATTTGGAAACAGTAAGTTAGAGACTGATGACCCACCTCTTAAAGGTCCATCACTTCAACACTACCATACTATGGACCAAATCCCCAAACATGAACCCTTGGGGACAAACCAAAACCAAATTATAGAATTGAGGTTTTTAAGTAATAACCTTGTTAACAGGAAGTTCAAATGCTATTTATTATTAACTACATGGTTCTGGAAATACAAAGTATAAATATATGATTGGCTTAGTAGAAAAAATAAAGCTGATTCTCTCAATAAGAAAATAATGTATGTTAGTATTTTTAAAGTTTAAAATTACTTTGTTTTATTTAGTAATCCTTTTTTTTTTTTTTTTACTTCTAAGCATTTGCCCATCTGAACACTTAGTTTTTCAGTAACTCTCAGGAAAGCACCCAGTTTTCCCAGAATTGAGGCACTGATTTATCAGAACAAATTTTTTAGCATTTATCAGAGAATAACTACAGTGTAGAAGCACAACTGATTCGGTGTTATGTATTCATCTACACAATGTTGATGGCAGAGCATTGTTTTTTTTTTTACTACCAAATAGTTCTCAAAGCTGCTATGCCCATTTTTTATGAGGAAAGACAAAGGTGGTTTACATCATGCCAGTGAAGTGGCAAACTATAGAAGCATGCAAAGATTTTTAAAGCAGGTGAAAAGAGATACTCATGCTCCAAATTAGTAGTTTATTTCTTTATTACCCACATGATTTTAGGGCAGATAAGAATTTGCTTAATCTGTGATACATTGATAGAAGAAGCATAGTGCTGATGGCAATTATGCAAGGTGTTCTACATGCCAGTAGTATCCTCTTGTGGCTTCAGAACAAAAATGTTGTGCAATCATTATTACATTATGTTATATCATGTTGTATTTGTTTGTCACAGGAATATATTCTTGTCAATTATTGGCTTTCCTTTTTTTGAATCCATAATACTAGTACATTTTTTTTACTACACTCACATATATACCTAAAACAAAAATCTCTCAAATCATCAGTTTCCTATACGTATTGCATTCTTATTTAATAATAATTCAATTCTATTTCACTAAAAATTTTGGTCTCTCAGTTCACTAGAGGATGATGTACCACAGTTTGAAAAACACCATAAAATTCCCTACTTTTCAAGTAACTCACCAAAAACAAATAACTTTTATTTTATAATGTAATTCCCAACATTTTGGGGTTGAAAAATAGTGTAGTGTTTCCTGAAACATATCAATTGATCTGTGGTTGAGAATGATGACAGTCTAGGAAGGTGGGGAAATTCCACTGTGGCTATCCCCTCAACCATCTCAGTTTCAAAAATAGCAGAGTCAAGTTCATTATCATTTTGTTTGGGTTGCTTGTCTTTTACTCACATGTTTTCCCTTTGAGGGGCTGCTAAAGATATCTTAATTTATTTTTTTTTTAGAAATATTTTTACTGAAATCCAGCATACACATAGAAAAGCCCAAAAATCTTAGGTGTACAATGTGATGAATTTGGATCATTATCTCAAGTGGAATCACTGCTCTAAAGTCTCCTTCAGGCCATCTTTCCACTCAGCTGCCACTCCCACCTTCACATGGGAACCACCATGCTCTCTTCTAACAGCTAGGTTGCTTTTGCCTGATTGTGAGCTTCATAATGAACAGAATCAGTATACTCTTTTGTAACTAGCTTCTTCTGTTCATCATTTTGTCTGACTCATAAGGTTTCTTGAGATGCGATCTTTTAAGTAGGAATTGCTGAGTCAGTATAAGTCAGTCCTACTTTTGTTTATGTGACAAAAAGCTTTCGGATCTTGGAGAATATGGTATTTAGAACTGAAAATATAATTATCTTGCCGTGATTCTAATCACTGTTATATTAAAAGAAAGTCTCACAGGGTTACATGGCCGACACAAGGTCATACACAGAAAAGGCAAGGCTGGGGCACATTCAGCAGTACTCTGAACCTTGCAACAGCAGACTGTAGCCCATCATAATATGACAGTCTTATCAGGATAATCAGTAATCTGAATGGATTATTTTAAAAGCACAGTGAGAACACTGTAAATTCCCTAGAGCAGACTTTTCACAGTTTGGGCTCTGGTTGGGTGTAGTGGCATACAACAGTAATCCTAGTGGCTCTGAAGACTGAGGCAGGAGAATCACAGTTTAAGGCCAGCCTCAGCAACTTAGTGAGGCCCTAAAACACCTTATCGAAACCCTGTCTCAAAGAAGGGAGTGGGTGGGGCTGTGGCTATAGTTCAGTGGTAAATTGTCCCTGGGTTCGGTCCCCAGTACCAGAAAAAAATAACATCTACCAGATATATATTGAACAGCTACAGTACACATTACATTGTTTCAGGTGCCATGGCACATGTTATTAAGATAGATAAAATCTGGTCCTTACGGTATGTGGGAAAGTCATGTACACAAATAATTATGGTTAAAAAAACGTGTGTTGTATAAGATCATAATAATAACAATAGCTTAAAACATTTAGGGAAGATTCATAACAGAGTTGGCATTTGAACTAGTTTAAAATGGTAAGTTGGATTCTGTCTGCTTAAGAGGTGAGCATAGAATGATAAGAGTATTAGAGTGTACAGGAAAAAGGTTAGAATGTGATTGTAAGCAGAAAGTAGTTTACTTTGTCAAAAAGATAACTGGGTACATGAAGGTGACAGAAAGTTAGATCTTAGAGGGTAAACATTAAATGTAAAGTTTAGTTTTTTATCCCATACTCAGAATCCACTTAGGAGAATAGTGCCAAGATCAAATTAGTATTTTAGAAAGAGGAATTGTATGTATTGGTTACCTAGGAAAGGAATGAAACTGGTGCTTGGTAGTCTAAATACTGAACTATGCACAAAAATCTAAAAAAGGATAATAAGAACTAAACTATTGTGAAAGCAGGAAAAATATAAAGGAAATGAAAGACAAATATAAAGGAAATGAAAAAACAAATCTAAGTTGTTACCAGAAACAACCACAGGTATATCATCAGTAGAGCTTAACTTACCGTTTAGATGTGAGAACCCCAGGAGAAGAACAAAGATAACTCCAAAGTTGTGGTTAGGATGATTATGAATGATGATACCTTAAGAGATAGAGGAAAATAAGGAGAAAACCTTATTCAAGGTAGAGAAGATGATGAGTTGTGCTTTAGAGAGAGTGAATCCAAGTTACTGATAGGTGTAAATAACCAAAGGCCGTTGAAATTCAGGAACTTTCACACCAGGAGAAGGAATGTTTAGGAAAGTGATAGTTAAAGCATGACAGTGAGGGTGATCACCCAGTTTGTAGAAAGAAAGGGAGAAAGGAACAATCTTTGGGGAATTCTCCCTTCTCCCAGTTAAGCAGCAAAAATGAAGATAAGTCACTGGAAGCAGATCAACAAACTATTCAGAAGGGTAGGTGAGATGGTAGAGTAGCACAACCCTGGAGAAGAAAGTTTCAAGGAAAAAAAGGCTTGAGCAAAGAGGTTAAGAAAGTTAGCAGAGGCATTTACTTTGTCAAATAGCAGTTGGATTGGTGAAGCTGCTTGTAATTATTTTAGAAATATGAGGATGGGAGGGAAGTTGTATAAAACACAAGAAGTAAAAAGTAGTAGGGGAAATAGAAGATCAGAAGAGGATACACAGACATTTTTAGGTGACTGGAATTGTATAGTCCAATTTTTAAGGAAAGGAGGTAGTTGAATGGGTTCCTAATATAAAACCTTATCAATAAAATTAGACTGAAACAGAAGTTATTGTTTTGTTCTATTTAACCTGAATTTAGGTCAGGGAATGTGGCCAGTGGAATAGTATCTGTCCAGAATTGACGGAAATCAAAACTAACTAAAATGATGATGGTGGAGCCACAGTGAAAGAGAGGTGAGCTCAGACCTATTAGTGCAATTCAGTGACTCACAGTGTCTCAGCTTCTCCAGAGGGAAACTGGAGAATGCAGAGAAGAAATGCCTCCCAAGGTCATTTGCCAGCTCTTGCAAGGTCAAGGAGCTTGAGGGTCACAAATGATGATGTGAGACCCAGGCAGGAAAGGGATTTACAATGTAAGGAGAGGGAAGTTAAAGCATTTTAGGTAGATTTGAAATTAAGCATCTGTCTGGAATTATTGGTGTTAAATAGCAACAGTTCATTTTATTTGTTGCTTGATTAGCTGAAATATATTTAAATAGAATTTTATTTTTTAAAAAAAGTCAGTGAGCATAAAGGGATTTTTTTTAAAGAATTAACAAATAGTATCTATAGCTAATCCTCTGGCTGCAGTTTTTATGTTGAGTAGTCCAAAATAGTGACAGGATTAAAGTTATGGTTTGTCCTCTGATTGTTTAGGCTAGTGCTTTGACTCCCCCATTGACTCTTTTATGTGTGATTTACATCCATGATGTTAAGCTCAAAAGTTAATGATCACAGGGCTGGGGCTATAGCTCAGTGGTAGAGTGCTTGCCTAGTATGCGCTAGGCACTGGGTTCGATGCTCAGCACCACATAAAAATAAACAAATAAAATAAAGGCATTCTGCCCATCTACAATCTACAAAAAAAATTTTTTTAAAGTTAATGATCACATTCCTAAAATCCCAATCCATAGTTTCCTCTCAATAAATTGTTATAAATTCATTATCTAAAATTTTATATAGACTTCTGAATTCTCTTGTTTCTCAGAATAAAAACTTTGACTAGGCCCATGTGAATGTTAAGTAGCTGTAACTCCTAAATTGTGCTTTGTAGACATGAATTCTATGAGCTAAATAAAACAAATTAATAGAGGCAGCAGGGGCAAAAGCATGAGGTTTGTAGTATGGTCAAATTACTGAAGAAATGGAACAAATTGTTAAATTAGTTTTTCTTTTTGGAAATGTACATGCTCATGAGATAATAAGACTATTGGGAAGCAAAGCAAGAAATTTTTTTTTTACTTTTTAAAAATTTTGTATAGGTACATTATGATTCTGCATAATAGAGGGATTTGTTATGATGTGTTTGTACATGCACATAACATAATTTGATCAATCTCATTCCTCAGTATCTTCCCTTTCTCTCCCCCATCCCTTAAGCTCTTTCACTTGCTCTACTCTACTGATTTCCCTTCTATTATTATTGTTATTAATCATAATTATATATTTTTCTATTATTTATATTTTTCTATACCACTGTTACTACCACTCAATTTTGCTTTTACACAAAATTAGTTAATGACTTTTAGAACATGCTTTGGAAAATAGTGTTACATTTGAAAATATTTTAAAAATCAGTCTTATAAAATGTAAGAATCTGGGCTGGGGCTGGGGCTCAGTGGTAGCACACTTGCCTGGTTTGTGTGAGGCAGTGGGTTCGATTCTCAGCACCACATATAAATTAATAAAAAAATAAAGATCTATCAACAACTAAAAATATTTTTAAGAAGTAAGAATCAATTCCTATGAATGTACATATTGAGTAATTCTGAGACATTGGAGCAACAGATAAAAAATATGAAATCATTTTCATTATGGATAATGACCATAGATACTCAAATGTTAATGTGGCAGGGCAAAAGAAGTCAATAATGTTTGGGGGAAAACTTGAAGAATAATTCTTACTTCTGTTGTTCAGGTATACAATGCAAATCTGATCAGGTCTATTGTACCTTGATTTTTGTTAAATAGTATGATATAGGACCTCTGTGAGAATCTTTTTTTTTTTTTTTTTTTTGGTGTAGGGCCGGGGTTTACCTGGGATTCGACTCAGGGGCATTCAACCACTAAGTCACAACCCCAGCCTTGTATGGTGTTTTATTTAGAGACATGGTCTCACTGAGTTGCTTAGCAGCTTTGCCTTTGCTGAGGCTGGCTTTGAACTAGGGATCCTCCTGCCTCAGCCTCTGGAACTGCTGGGATTATAATTGTGCACCACTGTGTCTGGCTCTCTATGAGAATCTTGAAATGACCATTTATTGACTATGAAACCTTAGGCAAGTTACCAACATTTTGGAGCCTGTTTTCTCTTCTGTAAAATGGTGACAAGATTATTAGAAAGCTATAACTGAATAGTCCTTAGCAATGAATCTACACTAATAGGTTCCCATTAAATGCTTGATGTTATTAATAATTTTTGTTATCTTTTCCTTACTCTACATTTGTGTCTCCTATTTAAAGGACTGTGTTTTAAGCTCACACTTAATATAGTAATCCTTTATAGCACTTAATAAACTTAATCCTTTAAATTATATTTTCTGTACTATTTTCAAGTTCTATTGTAGCTTCCATGAAGAAGATAACTGTAATCAGACTTATGTGTTTTTCTCTGCTTAGATTGTTATTTTTTTCTACAGTAATTCATTTTCAAAGAAATCATGCTACATGTAAGAGAAATTGTCATCTTTGCTGCTTGTTGTTATTCTCTAGCAGATGAATTATTAATACTATCTTCAATCCACAGTTTCTGTGCAGGAATTTCTTTAAGCCATTTGGCTGTTGCATTGTCTTTCATTGGGTTTAAAACCAAATATAAAATTAATAAGCATACTTCACTAAGCTTGTATAAACCATCTTAATTGATACTGTACACATTTTGGTGTTTACTTGACATCATAAACACCGTCATGGAATTTGAACTTTTAAGGAAAATTATATTGGTTAAAATAAGTCTCATAAGTGGATTTGCAGAGTATGTCTATCTCTTAATCATTCAAATTGTAATAAGAAACAGCAATGTAAGGTTAAACTTACACGAATGGAATTGTGCCAGATTACTTTAGTATTCTCTTTAATCTAATCCAACAACTCCAAAGTAAGAAACCGAATTTTGTTAGTAGAATGCAAAAGCCTAAGACAAGTCAGAAGAGATTTTTTTTGTTAGGCCTCATATTTACCATCTAATATATAATGTTCCTCTTATTTTTTAATGTTGATAGCTTCTGCCCTGTGACTCTTCAGAAGCAGATGAAATGGAAAGACTTAGGTGTGAAAGAAATAATGCCTTAGAAGAAGTGAATTTATTGAAGGTAACCTCCTGTTTAGTTTCCTTATATTTTCTTTAGAAAAAAGAAAAACAGCAAACCTGTATTGGATTCTGAAGTATTAGGGCTATTTTATTTTTAATAATAAAAATATTAATAGCAAATAGGTCTTTAGAGAGTTAATTTCTTAGTTCACACATGTGTTTCTACTTGGCAATATCCATGTTTATTGTGAACAGTGAGTTTTGCTTATGCCTTCTGATGTAGCTACTTTTCTTCTCTTGTTGGTAGCAGTAGCAGAATTAGATGAAGAGCAACAAAGCAAGCTGTGAGAGTTTTGGGTCCTCCAATGTTCATTGAGAAACATTTTTCCCATGTGCAGGGGCATGTGTAAAGTGCATCATGTTTTGCTAATGTAAATGAAATTAAGCAGTATGATATATGGGAAGAAAGATTACACATCCCAAATATACTGTAACATGTGGATTCTCTTTAGACAGTTTGTTTCTGTTTTTAGTAGAATATTAAATTTAAATTATATCCTTATTTTTTACAGAAAGTCATTATATTTTTCAGATCTTTAAGAAAAGCAACATAGCTGCTTTATTTTCCAGTAATTCACTTTAGAAATATATAGTTTAAATTACTTTGTTAAATAAGTGAAATTCTGTTGTTAATTGTTTTATTTTTGTTGAAATAAATAACTTGCAGCAAAAAAAAAGAAAGAATTCTTGCTGATCTCCCTTAGTTTTTACAGTTCCACCCTCTAGCAGAAGCCATTATTTTAAAAAAAAAATCTTTTATCTTTTCAGACAGCTTCTGTACACAGCCAGTCCTATTTCAAAAAATAAATGTATATGTGGTGTCAGGGAATATCTGGGAAATCTCTGTGCTTTCTCTCAATTTTACTGTGAACCTAAAACTGCTCTAAAAATGTGAAGTCTTAACAAAAAAAAAAAGAAAAGAAAGAAAGTGTATATGTGTATTTTAATTTTTTTATAAGTTACTTCATACAGTGAAACATTTTTACAACTTGTCTTGTCTTTTTATCAGAGTTAAATTTTTGGCAGCTTTTCAGGTAATATATATAGATCTGCCATATTATTCTGAACAGTGAATAGTTCTCTACTAGGTTATGTAGCCAATTCCCTGTGGATGGATAGTTAGGCTCTTTCCATTATTAGAAATAATTCCACTTTCAGGCTGGGGGTATAGCTCACCTAACATGCATGAGGCTTTGGGTGCAATCCCCAGCATCATACAAGTAAATAAATAAATAAGTAAATATAAGAAAAACCAGTTACACTTTAAAAGCTTTGTAGATGTATTTTTGGGCCAGTTGTATAAGTATCTGAATAGAATAAATTTCTGAAAGTGGAATTGCTGTATTAAAGGATATGTAAACATAGAAATTTCTATAATGGTATCAGATTTCCTTTCAAAGACTTTGCCAATTCACATTCTTTCCAGATGTTTACAAGCATTTCACTGGTATAGGAATAGTTTATATATTTCTGTTAATAATTTTGAAGTTATTATTATCTTTCCTCATCTTTTTGTAACAAAAGTTGAGATGGAAAAATAGAAACTTAGTTTTAAAAATAAATGGATGGTTTTTGCCTCATATTCTCTTAAAAAAACAGCTTCAATGTTGATTACCCTGATAAAATACCATTTTTACTTTACATATTGCTACATAAATAAGTAAATCATGTGAATATCAGAATTTTCAGACTCTAAATCTTCTTTGTTTTCTTAAATTTTATCATTGTTAAATTTAATGATATATTTCAGTTTTTATTTGAACATCAATATTACTAATATTTTAAATTAAAATTATATAATTCATAGTTATGTAATATTTACACAAGGTTCTCTGAGGAGCCATGCAATAAATTAGGGTCACATTTGAAGTTCATGAAATGTAACTGAACAAATCCGATTGTGGCAAAACTGAAATCCCAGATAAAACAAATTGTACGTTTTATAATTACCTTTACCTCAAAATTTACCTATTGACTGAAGATGATTTTTAAAAGCTATACAAAATATTGTACTATGCAATTAATACTTTTGAGGTAATGTTTGTATTTTCAGTTGTCTTCTTGTAGCGTAACATAAACACACACACACATACAGGTTGTTAAGGGAAGTTGTGAGTATGGAGATGCTCTGTCATCACTTTTCATTGTCCTGTGACATCTCTATTCTTCATGTCTGACTTTTGGTACAAATAAAAATGACACCAAGATAATTCTATGCCAATGGCTGATTTTTATTTTGTAGAAATAATCTTTAAAAAAGCACTGTGGGCTGAACTTATAGCCTTTTTTGCAGAATTCACAGCAATGCTACTTTGCAGAGAGGTGAATGAAAATAGATATTTTCCATTCACTGAATGCAAAAGCCTAGAGGACAAAGAGTGAAGGTGAATTCCAGAACATAAAAGCATAAGAGCCAGCAGTCTTGTGGTTCCTGATCTGCAGCATGTTCATTAGATCACTATATTATATTCATCTTTACATACCTTCATTTCACCTCTTAGACAAGAGTGAGCTGAACTATTTCAGAAAACAGATTGCCTCTTATAAACATTGCAATGTTGCCATGAATCTTTTACCACTCAATTTTAACATTCAATAATTCCTCTCCTCAGGTTTGTAGTAAAACAATTCTTAAATTACTGTTACAATTTCTGAGTTGATCAATAAAATTTGGATATATTTAAAATATATTTAAGAAAATTGGACTATTTATAATATATGCTTGCCTTAATTTTAACTTCAAGGGTAATAATATTTTACTCTGTATTAATACTCTTATTTCACATTTGGTTTATACCTGTCCTATCTTCCTTCTTTTGGACAATCTTCTAAGAGTAAGTTAAATTTAAATTAGTAAAATAATAGGCAACCCAACCTTATATGTTCTCTCTTTACTTCTAATTCCTAATGATAATGCTAACATATTATTAGCTAATATTAATGATAATGATAACATATTTAGAAGCTCTTTGGTGAAGATAGCTCTTGTCCAAAACTTAGTTAATATTTATACATTTGGATTCTGATTCACATTTTTGGACCTCAGATATTGAGGCAAAAATATCTTTACATCACAATTATATAATAGATACCTAATTACTTTTAAATGATATGTGTAAAGCCAGGAAAGTGACTGGGAACTACATTTTTAGATTTGTAGCAGTTTTTGATGTGTGGGGAATTCATAAGTTTGAAATAAAGAATCAAAAATTATACTGATGAATACCTTTATAAGAAGTTACTAATTCAAGGTGTTTAAATACAGGCAAAATTATTGGAGTCAGAGAGGCAAAGGAAACAATTGACAGAAGAGCTCCAGAATGCGAAACAAGTGAGTACATGTAGCATATGTCTGTCTGTCTGTCTTGCCCGTGTGTGTAAACAAGGTATAATTTAAAGCAGTGCTTCTTTATAATATCCCAGAGTTTACTGATGCAAATTATTCAGTATAAAATGGTATATGTCTTTAAGAAAAATCACTTTTGTTGACTGTATCTGCACTAACATCCTGCTACTGTTGCTCAAAGAAATGTCAGAACTCCTTTTTGAAATGCTTTCCATGGACCAAAATGACCAATCTCATTTCTATTCTTTTCTTTCTTTCTTTCTTTTTGTCTTCCTTCTTTTTTCCCTTTCTATTGTTATTCATACCTTATCCTATTAAAGGAAAGCAAAATAATTCAAAATAAAATAAAACTCCAAGACAAAGCATTTTTTTACATTTAGTTGTTAATTAAAAAAAAAAAACTTAGTTTTACTCTGCATACTCTTCAAAGAATTTGATGTCAAATTAAAAAAAATATCATTATGAAAGAAAAGCACAAATACAACTAAAATATAAATAGGAGTAGAGAGTTAAGAGAATACTTTTTAAAGTTCAGTGGAGATGCTTGATTTTGAATCTCTTTCCCCCTAAACTGCCAGAAAACATAAAATCAACAAAGAGATAATGTAGTCATACAGGAATCATCTTCAGTGTGACTGTGTGACAGGGACCACCACAACCTTCACAGAAGAAAGTCAAGCAAACAACAAACAACAAAACAAAATTCCTTCATCTTGCCTGCCAGTGAAATCTAGGGAACAGAGAGCAGAAGAAAGAAGACTCAAAAGACTGAAAAAGAGTAGAGAGAAGCTGGGGAATTAGATAAAAAGCAAACAAAATCAGCCCCAGAAATCAGAAAGTGCAATAATAAATGCCACAATCCTGGGTATGAGTCAGGACTTGATAGCTCTCTGCACTAAGTGTAAGAAGTAGTACTTGAAGTGTGCATCTAGAAGCAGCAGCCTCAGAAAATCTTTGCTTCTGCAGAAGGATCGGTAAATAGAGAATGGATGGAACACCTTGGAGATTAGGCAATGGCAGGAAAGAAGGGTATGGAGGGAGGGATGTGGATTAAGGATTTCATTGAAATGAGATAGAAACAAGACATACCAATCTACCCTACTCCACCCCATGACCATCAATAACGTGATCCATTTAAAAAAAAACTGCACAGAAGAGGGTGCTCTTGAACTAAGAACTCTTTTTGCTGTGAAATTAAAACAAAAAGAATGAAAGAAAGAAAAAATTCTGTCTTTATTATTACCAAACAACTGCAGAAATCAAATGATGTGAATTAAAGCCTTACTCCTGATGAAAACTTTACAAAACAATGGAATTACAAAACTGAAGAAAATGGTAATGTAACCCTCCAACTCAGTTATATACAACAATAAGCATGGGGGTAAAGAAAAAAAAATCTCATAAATTTAAAAAAAAGCAATATCAAGAATTGAAATTTAAAAACAGGAAAAATTGAGGTGAAAGTTGATAAAATTCAGGAAAGAAATAGAAAAAATAAAATAATATCTGAAATGAAATCTAAATTTCCAGGAGCCCCAAGGAAGATACATTCAATTGAACAAGTATTGAAACAAATAATCAGGAAAATGAAATCAAGAAATAAGGGTTTCTTGAAGAAATGAACCAAAACAACTGAATAGCACTAATATTTAGAACTATAATTCAAGAAAAGATTCTCGAATTAAAAGAGAGCCTGAATCTAATGAGCACAGAGCCTTATTTAAGTGTCCGATACCATCTCCCACTACAGGAACCCAGGCTCCTGTTGGTGAAATGACAGTTTTCAGGGATAGGGAAGTGTAAGTACATTAGAAACCTGGAACATCTTATGCCAGAAGACAAGAAGGTGCTCAAAGTGATAATGATGTGTCATAAGGAAGTACCTTGAAGGGACTTCTGTTGGCCAAATTTGGAAGAACTTCCCAAAAATACTAGGTACATTAATAAATTATAAACCATTGAAAAGATAGTAATTTATGAGTCCATACCATTTATAAATAGTTTGGCTAGTAGAAGAAAGGAATACTCTTGCTCATAAGCAATTGAATGCTGACTGCTAACTGCAGAGAAGCTGCTAGATTTGGAAATTAGCATTGTTCACTTATTAGTGAAGACTGAATTAGGCACAAATTTAGATGGTAAATTTAGGGGGAAATTTTAATGAATATTAGGATATCTACATATTGACATTTTTTCATTTGTTCTAATTAGTTATACTTGGTAAACCATTTATTAATTACAAGGGTGAAAATAGTAATTATACAGTAGAAAAATCAGAAAATAGTTTGGTGCTAAAAGTTGATTTTACTAATGAAGAACATTTTGTGACTCCAAATATGAGTCTCTGAAAAGGATACCTGTGTAGTATTCTAGAATGTGTAACCTGACTGTGACCATGAAGAAACATCAGAGAAACCCAAGAAAGAAAATTTCATTTTAAATGTGTGTGAGTGTGGGTGTATGTATGTGTGTGTGCACATATGTGTAGAAGTTGTATGCTTCAGACATGTCAATACCGTTTTTTAAAAAGCTGATAAAATAAACATTAAAAAGTTAAAGAGTCTTTAGTTATGAAAACTAAATACAGTACTTGACCCTAGACTTGATTCTATACTAGAATGGAAAAAAATGCTAGGAAGGATATTATTGGGTAAATTGTCAAAACTGGAATACAAGTGGTAGATTAGAGGAAAATATCGAGTCAAATTTTAACTTTAATGGAACTGTGGTTATGTAATATCATTATTCTTAGAAATACTGCACTGTTAAGGATAAAGGGCCATGATATAAGTAATTTATCCTCATATGGTTAAAAAATATGTGCATGTATATGTGTTACATATGTATGTATGTATATGTAACACACTTATTTGTGTGTATGTATGAATGTGGATATATGACAGAGATTGAGAACATACAAAATCTCAGCAACAACAACCTATAATCACAAGTAGTTTGCAAAAATACTTATTTCTATTCATGAACAGAAAAATCTGAATCTGGTAAATCTAGATGAAGAATATGAGGATGATTCTTGATGAACTCTCTGTTCATTTGAAATTATTTCCTAATAAAGTTTTTTGAAATCCTCTATTTTTCAGGCAGCTTTCAGGCCCTTATTTTATTAAATATTTTGTGCCTTTATTGATATGCATCTTTAGTTCTTATAATTTTACATCTTTAATACCTGCATCAGGACATATGGCCAAGACTTTTTACATTTTAGTGTTTCTTTGTGTTCTGAAATTGAACATTTATAAATTTTCCTTGTTAATTTTTATGTGTAAAATAAATTAAGGAGTGGGCTTTTTCTACATTTAATTAAAGTTTTCTTTTCCCCTAAGTGCTTACAACATATGCACTTAAGAATTGAAGCCATGCTTGATAAAATGATTACATTAAAGAGTGATATATATATATATATATATATATGTAAAAGATATAAATCTAAAGAAAAACAGCAGTTGTATTTTCCTTTTCTAGTAATACCTACTTTTTCCACATGAGACTTTCCTGTATTTATTTCTCTGTAAGGACTAGTTTCTGTTATTAAAAAAAAATAATAATAAAGGTTAGATCCACATCAATAAATAATATGCACCAGAATTAAATAGGCTTCAATAGGGAAAAAATGGGATACAGATGAAAATATATGAACAGGTGAGAGAGACTCTTGTGCTGAACAATGAATTGGTACATGGATGAGTGTAGTAGATAATGGGTTTGGGAATTTGACCATGCAGGTTTGTATCCTCCTAATCCTTCTTTTTATCTTTTAACCGTTAGCAAATCACTTCACCTTTCTAAGCCTCATTTTCCTCATCTATAAAAATGAGTGTGATAATAGGATCCTTTCCAAGAGTGTTAGAAGTATTGAGTGATACAATATACATAGTATATTATGTATATCTCACATAGGAAACACTCAAATATTAACTATTATGATTGTCATAAATAATAGAAGAAATCTTAAAAGATGAAATTAATTTGTCTTTTACCATATAATTTAGAGGAAGAAAGTGTAATTCTGGCTATGTTAGTCAACTTTATGTAGCTATGACCAAAATACCTGACAAGAACAACTTAGAGCAGGGAACATTTATTTTGGCTCACAGGTTCAGACATTTACTTCATGTTGGTGGAATCCATTGGTCTGTGCTCAAAGTGAGGTAGAATGATATCATGGTGGAAGGGCATGGTGGAGGAGCACTGTTCCATTCACAGTGGCCAGGAAGCAGAGAAAGAAAGGGAAGGGGCTCCAGAGAAGATGAATCCTTTTAGAGCATGCCCCCAGTGACCCACCTCTTCCAGCCATGCCCCTCCTGCCTGCATTTTCCCTCCAGTTAGTCCATTCAAACTAGGGTGGACTGATTTGATTACAGCTCTGATAATTCACTCCTTTCACTGCTGTACATTCCTGCATTAACTCAGGAGCTTTTGGGGGACACTTCATATCCAAACCAAAACGCTGGATAAGGGATAAGGGGACTTTTCATAGATAGGGTAGCATATGGACTGGGCCACACAAAGAAAGGAGAAAGTATTCCATGCAAAGGAAATGGCATAGGAATCATGGTATAAAAGAGAAAAGCTTATCCTTAGAATCAAAATAGGCCTTCTTTGTATGCTACCTTTATACTATTTGTTAATATGTTCCTGTTTTCATGTCTCAAAAAGTAATAATCCTATCTTCCTTATAATTTATTCATAGGACTTGAAAGTTAAGAGCCTAAATCTGTCAGGAATTAGATCCTTGAAAAATAATAGTTTTGATATGCTTTCTTTTACCATCATTGTCCTCCTCATTATCATTATTAAAGGACCAGGAACATAAGGGAAAAAGATGAAGATGTCAGGAAATGACATGTTAGTTGATATGTTGGGGCTGAAGCATACAGGCATGAGAATGATGATGTAAAATTCTAGACAATCCGCTACCGTGGAAGAGATTTGACAAGTTGAAAAAAATAATAGTAAACTATAGTTCTCATCTAACCCGCTCTTTCATACTCCATATCCAACTTGTTGACCCTACAGAATTAGGGGCCAGTAGAATTTTTTAAAATTACACTATTTTACCACTTTCAACCACTTTCATTACTGGGCTTAGGCATCATCCTTTCCTACCTTCTTATAACTTCCTGCTACATGGTCTTGCTTCTGCACTTCCCCCAGTAGGTTAATTAGAGAAGAGCAGCTGGAGATATCCTTTTAAAACACAAGTTAGGATTCTCCAGGACTTTCCTTCATAGTAATTCTTAGAGAAAAAGCCAAAAATACTGCATGTAGATGCCTCAAATTAACGTCAAAGCCTCCGAGGGCTTCCATGATCTGCCATCTGTCCTCATTTCTCACTGTTCTCTTGCTCCAGTTACCTCCTCTCTGAACTCTTCTCACCCAGCATTTCGATCCTCACTGTGGTAGAGGAGTGTTTGGGTATTGCTGATTGCTTTCTTTAATCATATAATTTACTTTTTCTGTTTTGCCCTTTGTCAATATCCCCCCAACTCAAGGGTGAATTACCTGAGGGCAGCTATCTTCAACTTGTTCTCTGAATTCAATCTAAAGCAGTGACTGGCAATGAGTAGGTACTCAGACATTTAGGAAATGAATGAAGGGATGAATGAACAATGAAAGATTAAATTGAGAGCAGATTGGGAAGTAACTGAAGATGAGATGACAGCAGTGTCAAGTAGAAATTTAATGAAATTTAACGACAGCGGTGTTAAGTAGAAATTTAATGAAACTTTCTAAAGTACCCACACTTTTAAAGAAGTAAAAAGAAAGAACTGAAATTAAATATATTTTATCTAATCCATTATATCATAAAATATCATTTTAGCATGCAATAATATTAAAATTTAGATTTTATATATTCTTTTTCCCATTGTATCTTTGAAATCTAAGGTTATTTTACATTTATAGCACACCTCAATTTTTAGACTAGATTTTCATTTGGAAACACTGGATTTGTGTTTTGATTTAATAAAATTTAGGGTTGGAAAAGTAGATTCACATACACAAAATGTTCCAAATTTACTTTAATAGTTTCTGATAAGTGAATTTGATACCAAACATTTTCCTTTTAATATTTACATCCACACAGATAAAACTATTTTAGTTTGTTAGGATGATTTGTCTTTAAGCAAAATCATTTAACACCTGCATCTGTTAAATTTAGTTTATTCACTAGTCCCTATCAATTCAGCATTATTAGCATCAAATTCAAGGGATATTATATATACTAAAAGCAACTCTACATGTAGCATTTATCAACAAAGCATATTTCAAAAATGTTTTAATTTTTGTAGCCAAAATATATAATCCTAGCAATAATTAAAATATATATATTGATATGTGTTAAAATAATTTTTATATTATGAAAAGTTTCAGATAGTGTAAATTTTTATACTTGTCTAGCTTCACAAGTAAACTTTCTTTTTTCTTTTTCATTTTTGTTTTTTGAGTTTCACATATATCACATTCACATGCAATGTGATACTGAAGAGAAAATGTAAATCACACTGGCATTTTTTGTCTTTGATTATTAAATATTAAGCATGCATTCCTTTTGTTTTACGAAAATTTTGAATTGGAGTTAAAAATACAGCATGTCTTTGTAAAAATTCTTGTACAATTCAGTCAACTAGCATTGGCGAACAAAGAATCATTACATTAATTATTTGCGAATTTTTTACTATTACTATGGTGACTCAGAATTTACACACATACCCTAAATAGTGTCTGTAACTTTATTCATGAAACTTTTCATACAATCAGCTTCAAAAGATTGAGGACAAATATTTTTAGTATGTATCATACAGTGGAATAAAGCAATAAAGAAAAGTCTCTTGTTTGAAATGTCAGATCCAAATTTTTTTATCCAACATAGCTGTAACACCATCTATCATGATAAAAACTTTCTTTTCATTATCTAGCTGAAACTGTTCTTTGACAGATATAAGTTAAAAATATCTACACTGCAAGTGTTATTTTTTTTAAGACTGCAAATCAACAGCATTTCATCATAAATTAGGAAGTCCTTTGAAACAACACATGCATGAAGTCTGAATCAGGTAGTGTCTCTTATATTATATGGATCAGCTTCAGCTGAAAAAAAAGTATCTTTTCAAATTTTGAATCAATTCATCATTTATATTGTTAGAAAGTTCCTACAGTCTATTGCATTTGCTTTGTGACTTATTTGAATATTTTTCATTTTTTAAGCTACCTTTCCTGGTATCTTTATCATAACTGAAATTACCATCTCCATCTACAAATGACTTACTCTTTTGTACAAAAATCCAAGCCATTTTATAGTTGGCCAAATTACAGTGTTGTGCATTTACTTCTGCCTTCAGATGACTAGTTTCCTTGATTCTTTCTTCATTGTTAAGAGGAAGTTTCCTATGAAATTCACCGTACAGTTGCAGAAATGTTTCTTCATATGGCCCAATTTTATGTCTTAAATATTTAAGTATTTATGTATAAAGTATATTAAATATTTCTTACACAGCAAATGGCTTTGCAGATTGCATGTACATTCATCATAAACTATGTGACACAGTGTATTCTCTTTTTATCGCCCTGATTATATGTCTAGCCAATTCATCTTCACTTCATTTTATACTAGTAGAATGTCTTCATTTTAAATCTAGAAATTTGTCTATGCATACTTTTATGGACAAATTTTGAACCAAACAGAAAAAAATTTAATTGTAGTCTAATAAAAATTAGAAACATTTCAGTTAACTTATCAGCTATGCTATACATAGAATCACTGTAGCTTATGCTATCTGAATAAAATATTCAGATAGGCACACTGTGTGTATACATTGGTGTATAATTTTTAAAAATATTTTTCAGTTACACATGGAAACAATATTTTTATTCTGTTCATTTGTTTTTATGTGGTGCTGAGGATTGAACCTAGTGCCTCACATGTGCGAGGCAAGCGTTCTGCCAGTGAGCCACAACCCCAGCCCAAGTATAGAATTTTTAACTTGAAAAATTTTAAATAAATTTATTGACTCATGTTATCTGAATAAAATATTCAGATATGCACACTGTGTGTATACATTGGTGCACAATTTTTAACTTGAAAAAATTTAAATTAATTTATTGACACTAACCAGACCATTGTATATTCATGTATACTACTCAAATGACTCATGCCTGACACAGACATATAGTTCAATAATAATATTTTAAATTGTGCTGTTGTTTAAAATAAAATATAGTCCTACTAAAACAATAAAGTTTTGGTAAGTGAAAAAATATTTTATGCTTCTTTAGTTTTTAAAATTTAAATGCATGCCAATTAAAATTAAATTCAAAATTCAGGTTCTTGGTCAGATATCTCTATTTCAGATGGCTTTGTAGCTACATACAACGAGTGACCACCATGTCTAGACAATGCTGATCTAGAACTCCAAATCCTTGCTATTGAAAAGGTGATCAGTAACAGCAGCTGTAGACCAACAACACTTGAAACTTAGAAATGCAGAGTCTTATGTCTCACATCAAACCTACTGAATCAAAATCTGCATTTTAGCAAGTTTTCAGGTGATTTATATGCACCTTAAAGTTTGAGAAGTTTTTGCCCAGATAATAGGTAATGGAGGATTTAGCCAGGCAGTGATAATGGGAATATGCCAATGGCATTTATGTAAAAGGTAACATAGGATAGTCAGCCAAATTTAACAATGATAGAATGGTATTTAATAAGTAGAGCAGAAAGCTTGGTAATTTAATCTCTGAAGAGTCTGTAGTGATACACTTAACAAAATATAAATGTGATTGAGGCTAAAAATGTGTTGACTTGTGGTAGTTTTTAATGTATAGTTTCTAGTTTTAGTAAAAGTACTTAAAAATATATAAACCCACATATGTACATACTAAAACACTATTAATTTCAGAAACAGAATAAAAAGTAACCTATTCTAAAGAATACTAAAACTATCTATTTTTAAATTATATTACCTACATACTATTCAGCTTCTCATATGCATGTAAAATTCTATTACTCCATTAATGGAATTTTGGTAGTACAGACCTTCTTTTTTGTTTGTTTGGTACTGGGGATTGATCTCAGGGGCAATCAACCACTGAGCCACATCCCCAGCCCTATTTTATTTTTATTTAGAGACAGGGTCTCACTGAGTTGCCTCACTTTTGCTAAGGCTGGCTTTGAACTCGAGATCCTCCTACCTCAGCCTCCCCAGCTGCTGGGATTACAGGAATTCGCCACTGCACGTGCTCAAACCTACATTAATTATAGTGTTTCTGTGCCTTAGTGAAAATACTACTTTTCTGTTTTATTAAAGAATATTTCTTTTCTAACAATTATTGAGTTTTTTTTTAATTACAAGTGGTGTGTATAATTCTTCTCTAAAAACTTTCAAGAACCAGAAATTTGAGCTGAATAAAAATGTAACAGTTTCTGCCCTTTGATTTAGTATCCTTTTGAAGATCTTGACATCAAGTCACTATAATGCCAATGATGACAACATATAAATCCTTTAAACACATAGGATGTGTTTAAAGGATTTATATGTTTCCATCACTGTGACAAAATACCAGGGGAAATCAACTTAAAGGAGGAAAGATTTATTTTGGCTTATAGTTTCAGAAGTTTCAGTCCACGGACTCTTGGCCCCATTGCTTTGGGCCTCAGTGAGACCAAACATCATGGTGAAGAGCAAATGGTAGAGCAAAGCTATTCACCTTATAATGCCTGGGAATCAGAAGGTGGAGATTCCAGGGACAAAGAAAACCCTTCAAAGGCATGCCCACCCTGACAGTGAGCTATTGCCTCCTACAAGGCCCCGCCTCCTAGTTTCTTCCACCTCCCTATACCACCACCAGCTGAGGACCAAGCCTTCAACACATGAGCCTTTGAGGACATTTCAGATCCAACTGTAACACACAGGTAACCTAATTATTAACATACCACCATATTGATTTTCAATCAGTTGAAATGGTGATTGCCCACTGGTTACCAGTTGCTTCCAAGGGGAGAAGAGAACACAATCAGATATCTTTTATTCACTTACTTTTAAACTTTAATCAGATTATTGTAAGATAATGACCTGATTCTAAAAAAAGAATAGTTTCCCTTTTAACAAGTTCATATACTGTTTTAAATTATAGAAATTCATTTACCTTTATTTAGTGGAGTGACTTGAAAAGAAACCAGTGAGGAATGAAAAAAGGGAGAAAAGGGGAATAGGAGAAAGAAAGGGAGAGGAAGAAAAGATATTAAGAAAAAGCAAAGAATAAAATGAAGAAATCCTCTTTCACTGGAAAGGTCAAGTCCATTGTTGTTAAACCAGGAAGAGCTACAGAATATGTGCATGCCATTTTATTACAAACTAGCTGTACTGTTCTCTAAGTATTTTTTATGAGTTTTTATGCCTTACAAAATAATCCAGCCTTACTCTTTTATAATCAGCACAATTTCCCATGAAGTTATACTTGTTGTTATTTTTTCTTCAAGTTCTAACAACTTTTAACAGGCATAGGCCATGTTAAAAAGGAACAGCAACTTTCTTTGATCAACATCTTTCTAAAACCTACTCTCACACTTAAGTTGTTTTTAAAGTTTCTTTCAGCAAGGTGTTATGACCTCAGGCAGCAATGAATTGATGAGCAATCCAAAGCCAAACTATTTAGCTTGTCTGAACCAGTCTTTTCCCTAAAGAAACTTGGGAAATTGTTCGTTTGGCAACTTCTCCAGGTTCAGATAAGCCGAGTTATAGTTGGCCCCCCCAGTGCAAAGACTGGGTTGAATGCTTGAGGAGGGTATGAAGTATAAGGTCAGATCAACACAGGCTTCTCCGTGGAAAGTCAAGTTTGAACATAAACATAGAAATAGCTGATACAACTGACAGGTGAGCTATTGTAGTTTATGGATGAAGCACCAAAGAAACTTTATGACCAAATTATGTATGTCTTTAAGAGGAACCTTGGTAATAAGTGATTATCCAAGAAGTATTCACATTTTTTTCCACTTTGAGAGATTGTATTCTTTGGGGTTTATTAAACAGTGAAGCTTCTAATTTTTCGAATTGATGTGACTGCCTACTCCCTTCTAAATGCTTCTTTAAGGATCTGAATTTTAGTAGTTTTTTTTTTCGTCATAGTATTAGTAGGTATTCTAAGATGCCATCTGATTTTTAGAGGGGAAAAAGAAGAAAAATACATATACTTGTCTTATCAATCTTTTCTGTTCCCAAAACATGCTACTGTAAAATGTCCCTGGCCTCAGAATGTCAACTATTACTTTTCACTTAAAATCTTCTTTACAAAGATCCCTCATGCTAATGTTTTGAAGCCATTGACTCCTCCTTCCACCTGTTCTCCTAATGCCTAGTAACCACTAATCTATTCTCTATCTCTGTAATTTTGTCTTTTCAAAAATGTTATTTGAATGGAATCATACAATATGTTACTTTTGGGAAATTGGTTCTTTTTCATTCTGCATAATTGCCTTGAGATCCATACATAGTGTGTATATTCACAGGTTGTTTTTTTTAATTGATGTGTATATAAAAACCATTAAATCTGAATAAAATTCATGTATTGTCTCCATGTCAATTTCCTGGTTGTGATGTTCTATTATATTAATGAAAAATGTAAACTTTGGGGGAGACTGGATGAAGAAAACATAGACCTCTCTGTGTTATTTCCTACAACTGCCCCTGTGAATCTACAGTTATCTTAAAAGATTGTTTTAAAAGGGGAAAAAATACTCTTATAATGTTAGACAGTAATCTGATTGGAGAAACTTATTAAGCAAACTTGTTTGGATTTATTTTTCAATATTAATTTCCTTTTTGTGATTCAGCAAATGATTCCTCTATTTTCCACCATTAGACTCTGCCCAAGAAACTGCCTAAGGTAAAGAAAGCTTGCTTCAAAGAGAAACAGGAGGACATAGCCTTGGGGCAGCCCACTTGGCATTCCTGTTTGCACAGACACCAGCTATACCTAGTGATTCTCTGGGGGTGAACATACCATTCTAAGCAAGCACTGGCAGACCAAGCTGTGGCTGTGGTCTCTATATGTCTGAGAATCTCCCCCAAAGATTTATGTGTTGGTCCTCAGTGTGGAGATGTTAATATGTAATAATAGAAACATTAAAAAGTGGAAAGGGCTTAAATTTACTGGGTGTGCCCTTGGAAGTTCTCCTGAGATCCTGTCTCTCTATGTGATCACTCCCTCTCATGCAGTCTCTCTCTCATGCTATTTGCCATGATATACAATCTACCAGGAGCTTTCAATATATTAAGAAAAAAGAAAAATCAAGCAAAAACATCATTGGCTAGAAAGCATTTCATAATAAGTATTTTGTAGCTGGTGAGTTGTTAGAGGCATATTTTTATACAAAAGTGGACTTACTCCCTATGATTTTCTTTCTTTAATTAAAGTCAAGCAAATACACATCTCTAAAATTCCAATAGTCAGTTGTTATGCAAGCACCTTTTAAAGTATATTTTAAACATCAATGCCAAACATTTCGCTTTTGAATGTTGCAGCAATATGTATTAGTTTGGCAAACTAGTAAATTTTACCCAAGGAGGAAGTAGTGATAAGGCAGCTGATACTATAAAACCCTTATCTTGGCAGTTGACTGTGTAAAAAACACTTTCAGTGCACTTACTTCAATATGGGACTCATGACATTTGTATTAATGATTTATTCACTGACTATTTTAGAGTTCAAAACAAGACTGCTCTAATCATGACTAGCCCCACATAAATAAATTTGAAAATAATATACACTCTATTTGAAAATATTAGACTTCGATTCACTGTCATCCATGTTAGATATCAAAATATTGCCTGTGACTGTGGATTTCAAAGCAGATTATGAATTCCATCACATTCCTCAGTATGGAAGGCATCCAATTTCCTGATGTGATTACTAGTGATGGTGTGCCACTCTTGCCATGTGCCCCTCATCTTCTCTGCATCCCTTCCCACTCCTGCTTCTTCCTGTATTCTCAACCACTGTTTTCCCCTTTCCTCACATCATTTTATGAGATAGTTTTACATTGCAAAGTTATTAATCCTGTTTACACTGACTCTGGGGAAAATATTTTATCCAGCATGCAAATTACTTTTCTGATTTTTCTAACTTTTTTAAGCATAGGTGGTTTTATGTTGTCAAATTTGTATTTTTATGATATCTCCTTTTTTATAACTGGAAAGGTTTATTCCTAGCCATATTTCAGATATATATTTATCAAGCTCCCCGACACACACGTACATCTTTATTTAACTCATCTAAGAGCGTATTTGTTTGATATGTCCTATGAGATGAAAGTCTACATTTTGCACATTTTCCCAAATGGTTTGTTGTAGCAACCACTTATTCTGTGGCATCACCATTATTATGACTAAATTCTTACATAATATGGGATCAGTTTGGGACTAGTTGATCATTCTAGTTGCACCTCAAATAAATATTTATTGGGCGAATGGCTGTTTTATCTAACTCTTCTTTGGTCAGTACCAGCTATTGTAGCTTTATATATACCTTAAATCCTTGAGACATGCCCTACCTTGTTCTTCCTTTATTTGTTCTAGTTGGTTTTCCTTACCTATTCTCATTTATTCATTCTTCCAAATCAGCTTAAGAATCTTGTTATTTAGATCTTTTCATACCTAGCTTTCAATTTACAATTCTTAGTCAAGTTTGTCCAAAACAAAATTTGGTAAAATCTTGATTTCATTTAAATTAAATTCTTTTTTAAATTAAATTCTTAAAAGTTAATTTGGAACTAACCCATTTCTGTTTTGAAGACAGCTCTACCTTAAATCTTAAGCTTCAGATGGATTCTAAATATTTAATATCTAAAGTAAAGATTTTATTTCTGATACCCAAAAGAAGATTTACACTATTTGAAACTTTCTTTTAAATCAGAGTGTAAATTATCTTCATTGAACCACGGTATAGCTCATTTCTGTGATTCAGAAAAAGTTTCACCGGATGGAATTTACCAGCTAGATGTATTTACATGTCTGTCCTTCATTAGGGACTTCTGTTTATAAAGGAGACTGAAAATTGTTTCTTTGATTTTCTTTTATGTTTAGAGGCAGAAATCAATTTTGCACTTTTTGGAAAGTGAGGTAGCTGCAGGTTAAAAAGTTGACTGCTCTTGGGAGGGTTAATTAGAGCTAATTATAATTTGATTGACCTGCTTTTCCTCCAGAAAGAAAGGTTAACCAAATCTTCATTTCCAAAGTGAGGACTGTTTTGTTTGTTTTGTTTTGATACAAACTAGTGAAATCCTTGTTTCTTGAACTCGCAGATTGACTATCATTATTACACACTTTACAAAGAAATGTTGCTACATAAATTGTGGGATCCACAATTGGGTGGGGTCAACAGGACCTGCATGTAGTCCTTGAAAGCATGTGCATGTTAGAAAATTGTAAGTTTTAAGGAAATATAAACTAACCTGCATACTTTTAAAATCATACATATTTAATGAAAAAACTAGAAACAAAGTTGTAAATTAAATATGACTGTTTTGTTTCAGCTTTGGTATTTGCTTCACTTTGTTTTTATGTAATTTCATTTACTTGATAAATAAGTTTCCATGTAATTTCATTTGCCTGATAAAAGGATTCTTAAAATTTATATCTAAACAAAATATTTAAAAAAAATGTTTTTCATTGTATGATGTTTCTCATAGCATGGTAATAACATTTCAGTTGTAATTATTTAAATGAAATGTAGTTCTAATATTCTTCTAAAATTGAAACCTGTTATGAAGGAATTTCCTATGAAAGCTTCTTGCTTAATCAAATTCTCTAAGGCAATCATTATATATGAAAAGCAAAATAGCCCTTTTCATGGTTTGTCTACTAGATTATATATCATTTTTAGGTTAAGTGGAGCACCTGTTCATAGTACATTGTGGTTTTTGTTGTGGTTGTTCTGTGTAGATGTACATGACAGTAGAGTATATTTTGTCATATGATACATACACGGAGTATTAACTTATTCTAATTAGGATTCCATTTTTGTGGTTGTGCATGATATGGAATGATACCAGTCGTGTATTCGTGCATAAACCAAAGAAAGTTATATTCGATTCATTCTACTGTCTTTCCTGTTCCCATCCCCTATCCCTTCCCTTCATTCCCCTTTGTCTAATCCAATGACCTTCTATTCTTCCTGCCCCATCCCCCAGCTTATTACATGTTAGCATCTGCATATTAGAGAGAACATTGGGGCTTTGGATTTGGGGGATTCGCTTAGTTCATTTAACAAAATAGTCTCCAGTTCCATCCATTTACTAGCAAATGCCATAATTTCATTCTTCTTTATGGCTGAGTAATGTTCCATTATGAATACATACCACATTTTCTTTATCCATTCATCTTTTGAAGGACAGCTAGATTGGTTCCATAGCTTAGCTACTGTAAATTGAGCTGCTGTAAACATTTGATGTGGCTACATCACCATAGTATGCTTATTTTAAGTC
The DNA here is from genome assembly GCF_021218885.2 of Marmota monax. Classification (NCBI taxonomy): domain Eukaryota; kingdom Metazoa; phylum Chordata; class Mammalia; order Rodentia; family Sciuridae; genus Marmota; species Marmota monax. The sequence continues at coordinate 2,999,989 of NW_026694542.1, read as the reverse complement.
CTTTGGGTATATACTAAGGAATGAGATAACTGGTCCAACGATGGTTCCATTCGTTTTCTGAGGAATCTCCATACTGCTTTCCAGAGTAGTTGCACCAATTTACAGTCTCACCAGCAATGTATGAGTGAGTGTACCTTCCCTCCCAACATCCTTGCCAACATTTATTGTTACTTTTATTCTTGATAATTGCCATTCATACAGGAGTGAGATGAATTTATCTAATTGCTAGAGATGTTGAATATATTTTCACATATTTGTTGACCATTTGTATTTCTCCTGTGAAGTGCCTGTTCAGTTCCTTAGCCCATTTTTTCATTGGGTTATTTGTTTTTTGATAAGTTTTTGTGTTCTTTGTATAACCTGGAGATTAATGCTCTATCTCAGGTGCATGTGGCAGAGATTTCTCTCCCATTCTGTAAGCTCTCTCTTCAAATTCTTGATTGTTTCCTTTGCTGTGAAGAAGCTTTTTAATTTGGTACCATCCCATTTATTGATTCTTTTTTTATATATTTTTATTTATTTTTTAAGTGTAATTGCACACAATGCCTTTATTTTATTTATTTTTATGTGATGCTGAGGATTGAACCCAGGGCCTCACACCATTTATTGATTCTTGATTTTACTTTTTTGCACACTAGGAGTCTTGCTGAGGAAGTTAGGTCCTAAGCCACCATGATGGAGAATTGGGCCTACATTTTCTTCTGTAGGCTCAAGATCTCTGGTCTCATGCCTAGGAATACATTGAGTTTTTATTCTCAGACAGCTTGTGTTCTACTTGGCAGTCAAGACCCTTTGATTTTTAAAAAGTTAGTCAATAAAATATTGTAAGGATAGTTCAAGATAGCAATATGTAGGTAAATATGAAGAACAGATATTATAAAAGATTAAAAAAGAGGAGAAGATGTTTACACTAAGGTAGGTGGAAAGAAGAGAAGAGGTGAAATCTGAGGTAGATTTTGAGGAACAGCTGAGAAGTAGATGAAGGGGAAAGAATTTACACATAGTGGAATGCCGTGATCAAAAGCATCTTGGAGGAAGGAGAGCCTAATCTGGGAAATGTGTTAAATCCATGCACTTGGATATGGTAATCAGGTAAGAGAGTGGAGAGTACAAGTGCTAGAAGGGTTGATTTGGAATAGGTTAGGGAGAAATTTGAAGTATGGAGACTGAGGGTATATTTTATTGTGTGCCATGTACTTAGGTTTGCTGTCTAAGGTGGGACTTGAGGAATATTTTAGGAATATCAAAATCGATCCTCCAGAATTCTGCCGAGTACGTTACACTGCAGAATACAGCAGCCAGGGTGATCACTTATGTGGTTTTCACAGTGCCCAAGCATGAAGTGGTGAAGGTAACCTAGTGGCAGATTACATCGTCAATGCTTAATGACTGCTCCAGTGAGGAAGTGGAATGGGAGGCTTGGATGTATCCATGGAGAAGGAGCGAGGAAAGAGAAAGTGGAGAGCGCATCTCAAAGATGTATAAAAAAAATGCTGTAAATCAAATACTTCCCCCAATACATCTATACTTAAGGGGCGAGTTGTAAATTCATTTATGAATCTATCTGCAAAGTATTTTAAGATCATTGTTTGAGAGTTATATTTATTCATAGTTTAATAAATCAGATACACAAATTAAGGAAACTAGATATAACTTGCTTTTAAACACTTCTCATCCAACAACATTCTTCCTGCAGTGACCCTTAATCTTTTTTACAAGCTATAAGAGGTCTAAGACCTAGAAAGGTTTTCCAGTGAGTGGATGTCGGAAGCTGATAAGAGAAGTATTCTCTGGGCTCGGTAGCATAAGTTACATTACACTAAAGCATATCTTTGCAGTCTCCTTTTTCTCCTGTCAGCCATTGACATTTTGAAAGATTTACTAATGAGCTTAAAAATTACAGAACTTCTAAGGTTAGTGATGTGGATGTGCTACCCTAATTACAAATGTGCAAATGCAGTTAATGCTTTTTCCTTCTACTTTAGGGAGCCGTTAGGACCCATAACTAGAGAGGATAGGGTTTTACATAACTTTTGCTAACATTAAAAAAGACGTGCAAATTATATTTCCAAATAACTTCTCTAAAGTTCAAGAGCTGGTATTACTAATTGAATGCCTCAGGAAAACCCTTTAAATTATCTAGTTTGGCTCTCTGATCACTAAGGTGATTATGTATGTTTTTCCAAAGTAGTAAAGAAAAAAGGGGGAAAAAAACTGTACAAAGTACTGCAATAGTTTCTTTAACCCGCTTGCAAGAGTTGTTCTGTTCTTATAGGTGTTATTTCCCATTATACAACTGAGCAAACTGAGTCTTAGAGAATTTTCAGCCAGGAAATGAAAAAGAAAAAAAAAAGTCACAGATTTAAGCTACTGACCTAGATAAGTTCATCTGAAACCAGTGTTTTTTTTTTTTTTATTCTAGACAAGCACTCTACCATTGAACACTGCCAGTTCAATGTTCGTTGTTGTTTTTCAGTTAATTCATTCATTCATTTATTTTAATTATAGATCCCATTGCTTTGTGGGAGAAAGTGGTATATGCAGAAAATCCTTAGTATACCCTCCTTTGTCTGAGCCTATACTGTCCTTTATCCCAACATAATCATATAGCTAAGACCAAAGTATTTAGAGCCTACAAAGATTTTTCATTAGTTTGAATTATCTTTACAAAGAAGAATTTGGTCTGATCTTCTTTTAAGGTTCATTGTGAAATTGTGATGTGGCAAACCCTCATTTTACAAAGGAACAGTGTGAGGTAAAGGCATTTCTTCAGTGTCACCAAAGAAAAAATTAAAGTCAAAGATTTTACCTCATAATTCCGGATTCTTTTCTATCACATTTGCTCATACTAGTTAGTATTACAAATTTATGCTTATGTTGATTTCTCTGATTTATTCTTATATCTTAGTTTTTCTTTTATTATCAACTTTGTACTCTGAATTAAACTCTACCTGATACAAAGTACATCAGTAAGTCAACGGTAGAATTTGCCCTGATTGGGATTTCAGGCTCATGGTGAGCTACTCGGAGAATTCTGACTCAAATGTTACTGACACAGGAGGGCTTTGCAGTTATTTATTAGAAGACAGCCTGGGAGGAAAAGAGAAAATGGATTGATGTGATCCTGTATTGCTAAATACGGCATACTGCTGTTATCTTTTCTTTACTGCTTCCTCTAAGAGTCATCATTTCAATGCACTAATCTTTTAAACAGCCATTCAGTGGGAATTGGGCTAGAACTTTGCTAAGGGGTCACATTCACCAGCCTGACAGTTATACATTTACAAAAGAAATGGCATGAATTTATTCAGCATCAAAACCTCTGCATCTTTTACCACCCGACTGCATTTCACACTGTATTACCATCAGTGCGCTATAATGGCTATATAAATTCCATCCAGATTCTTCATTTAATTAACTAGCATTCTTTGAACAAAAAAAAAGTGCTGTTTTTATAGAGGAATAAAAGCTTCATGAAGTGAGTGTGAAGGAGACAAATCATCAAATTAGTTATTCTTCATTGCAGCTATGGTGAATTTTCTGCCCTTCCTATTTCACTTCAGAGGCTTTATTTTATTTATTTAATTTTTTTAGCTTGATTGAATGGAAAATGGGGAGCAGCGTAGCGCCTCGGGTGTGTTTGAGTCTATTATAATGACCACTTCCTAAGCTAATTCAGGGCTGGCGCTGATGATCTTGTCACATATAAGCAATTTTTTTATTTTAACATTTTCTGTAGTTGCAAGGCAGTATGGCATAGTGACCAAGAACATGAGCTTTGTAACTAGACTGCATGAGTTCAAGTCCTAGCTCTGTCACTTATTGTGTTTGTGATTCTGAGTAAGTTGCTTAACCCTTCTGTGCTTCAGTGTACTTTGTATAAAATGAGGAGAGAAGTCGACACACCTCACATCACACAGTGCAGATTAGCTGAGCTGACAGTTAAGACATTTAGAGCAGGGCTGGCTCACTGAGCCGTGAGCGCCTGTGTGCACCGCGACTGTCTGGTGTGAAGTTGACCCAGCTGTGTCCCTGGTGACTTTCCTGATCTCCTAGACTGAACTGACATGTGGTGGGCTAAATGGATGCCCCTTTCCTTCCAGATATTCCTTTCTAAGGGTACATTCTATTATGAGATAATTACTTGTAGATATGAGAAAATAAAGCTCTCTGTGCCAGGGTGTGGTTGGTCGGCCACAGCTCTCAATCCTGCACCTGCTGCCAGTGTTACTTTCTGATGCACGTTCTCCTAACAAGGCTGCCCCAGCTTCAAACTCCTTTGCCTGTCATACCATTTCCACCAGCCCCTGATGCTTTCCTGCCCTCTCCCCAGCCTTTATTTTTAAATTTTTTTATAGTTATAGATGGACAGCATGCCTTTTTTTATTTATATTTTCATGTGGTGCTGAGGATCGAACCCAGTGCCTCACACATGTTAAGCAAGTGCTCTGCCAGTGAGCTACAGCCCCAGCCCTCTCCCCAGACTTTTTTGTTTTTTAAATCATTGTTCCCCTATAGGAATCTGTTACTCTAATGGAAACCCATCCAGCACCATTTCTCCAGTTTGCCACATGCCTTCTTGCCTCTCTTCTTCTGTTCAAGTTCTGTTTTATGCTGTGGTGGAGGTTCTTGTTTTGTTTTGTTTGCCTAACATACCCTCTTCCCTTCCTCCTTGTAGCCAAGTCATGCCTGATGTTTTAAGCTAGCCAGAGCAAGACTGATCTTTTGCCTCTTTATATTTTTATCACATAACATGATTGTCTAGATGTAGTAGCTACCTAATAAATGTTACTGATGACCTAACCTGTTAACCCTGCTTCCAAAGATATTTAGAATCTAACCACTTCACACCATCTCTGCTACTGTCGCCCCTGTTCAAGTCACAGCTAGCTCTGCCTGTCTTTCTTGTTCTTTGCTTCCACTCTTGCCCACCCCTACAGTCTAGTCTCAGTATAGCAGTGAAAGTAATCCTCTTAAGATAAGTCAGGTCAGATCACTTCTTTGCCCGAAACCCTCCAATCACTTCCCATCTCACCCTGAGTAAAACCAAAGCCCTCATAATGGCTTATAAATCCCCTTAAGATCTGCCTTTCCACTCCAACCCCATCCCCACAAATGGTCCAGGCACCATTCTGCCCTTAATTTTGCATTACTCTTCTCTTCCTTTTTCTTACTACTCACTATCTCTTATCCACCGGCTTCCTTGCTCTTCTCCAAAGATGCCAAACACAATCCCATCTCAGGACAGTTGCACAAACTGTTCCCTTTGCCCAGAAAGCTCCTCCTTGGGAAATCATGACTCCAGCCCTTCTGCAAGTCTCTGATCAAGCATCTCCCCAATGCAATCTGCACTGAAAATCCCTAACCTGCTGTCTGTGTCTCTAAACTAGGATGCAAATTCTGAGGAGCAAGAGGGAGGATCCTGTCTATACTGTTCACTGCTTATCCTCAAACCTGACAGTTAAGTCCTTAATAAGTGCTTACTGAATATAGGAGTAAAAAACTGACCCTTAAGAATATGTCCACATTCCTAACTCTCTCAGCACTTCAAATGTATTTAAGCTCAAACAAAAGCAAGTGCCTCTTAACAGCTCCAAGAAAATTAAAATAGCCATAGTTTAATATTAGCCATAGCAATTGGAGCAGAAAGTTCCATTGCAGAGAAGAGAGATTTCTGCATCAAGTAAAGAAAAAGAAATGGTTTACAGTATTGTAACTGCCACGTTAAATTATATTGGTGTCCTGGAGAATGATCTTTGACCCAAGGCACATTTCAAGAGAGTGTTTCTGGTCACCCTGACCTCTTCCTAAGAGACTAGTGTAATGGGGATTTTCATTATGTTTATTTTGTCATTTAAAGGCAGAGTTAAATGGTGAAAGGAGAGTGTTGATGTTGGAGTCAAGAGCAACTCTGGACTAAAATTCCGGCACTATTGTGTATCCTAGAATGGGATGTATAACTTCTCTAGATCTCTGCTTATGTATGAAATAATTTTTGAATAATACCTTCCTCCCAATGTAGATCTAAAAATTAAATGAAAAAATACAGTCAAAGCACTTGAGATAAAACAGTATTTAAAATTATCTTGTGAACATTGCCTTCTACAGATTTTGCTACAAAATTACACCTTTGGGCTTAAAAAAAAAAAAAAAACAGACTAATAATGTATAGGAAAAAAACCTTGGGCCCTGGGTCTTGGTCCACAAAGAAGCTCCACGCTATAAGACTATAAATCTCCCAGCAGCATCCAATGAAGCTGCAAGAGCCTTCTAAGAACATGTGCCCTCTACTACCTACTTGAGTTTTGTTCTTGTTAATTTTTTCTTTTTTTTAGTTGTAGATGAACACAAAACCTCTGTTTTATTTATTTATTTTTATGTGGTGCTGAGGATCAAACCCAGGGCCTCACACATGCTAAGTGAGCACTCTACCACTGAGCTACAACCCCAGACCCCCTCCTTGAGTTTTGTTAATAGCCTCATTTTTATCATTTGAACTTTCAGACTTCCTTGAGTGCTCTAGTCAAATGGCAAAACCCATCTCTGGAATCATTTTCTTCTATTTTCCATCTTCAATTCTTTTCAACTTCCCTTATTTTCCAAAAGTTAACTAGGGTGTGTAAAGTAAGAAATTTCATACTGAAAAATTTCCAAGAATTCAACAAAGGAAGAGTATAAGACCAGGCACTGAGTCCACATAATAAAATAATATGAATATTAATTTTCAAGTGAAGAACACAAGTGTATTAAGTTTTGGAAGTATAACTTTCAGAATGAGGAAAATATTTTGTGAAGACCACCTTAACTATTTTCTACTTTTTTTTATGACATTAATTTTGAAATCTGCAGGAAGCCAAAGCTGTAGTGGAAGAAACGAGGGCTCTGCGAAGTCGTATTCATCTTGCTGAAGCTGCACAGAGGCAGGCCCATGGAATGGAAATGGACTATGAAGAAGTGATCCGTCTGCTAGAAGGCGAGATTACAGAGCTGAAGGCTCAGCTTGCTGATTATTCTGACCAAAATAAAGTAAGCAAAACAGACTTCTCTCCTAGTTACCATGGTTTCCCTGCCATTGTCATGTATCCTGTTTTCATTTTCTTTTCATCTGCACTTCTAAACTAGGTCAGTGTTTGTCTTCTATTATTCAATGATAGGATGATGTGCTGTGAGGAGGTAATGTGAAGGTTGTGAGCTGCCTTTATCTGGATAGCTTTGGGATGGAAAAGCATGTGCCCCAAATTTATTTGGGTCATTGGTCAACTTTCAGTTCAAGCATTAAATCCTGAAACTGTTTAACATTTAATTGACTACATTGGTTTTCTCCTTCTCTTTCTGAACTTGCTAATTTGTTTTGTGGGGATTGAAGGAGGGGATACCAGGGATGGGTTTTGCTCTTTAACTAGAGCACTTAGGGAAGTGTGAAAGTTAAAGAATTTTTGCCCAAGACCCAAGATAATTAATGGGGGAAAAAAAAACTAGCTTGAATTTGGGTTTTGTTTTGTTTTGTTTTGTTTTTAAGATATAGGGTGTACTCAGGCTCTAATAGAAGACCCCTGAATTTCAATAGCAAAATACTAAATGTTTTTCAGAAGGCAATGTAAACTTTTCTTTATGTTAATTTTTTATTATGTGGATGTTTTTACATTGTACATATACATTTATTCAATGGCCTTCAAAAACTATAGTAGAAAAATAATTTTTACTTCAATGAAGAAGAAAATTGAATAAATTGAAATAGATATTTTATAACTTCATAGGGTTGTTCAGTTATGAATATAATAGGTATTGATCCCTTTGATCCAATCACCTTTCAAGAGAAAATAATGTGCATTTGAATAATTTATGAATGTTTACTTAATCATAAAAAGAGTTTTAATTTTTTAAAATATACCAATTGAAAATGAAATGAGCTTTAGAAAAGCAAAATTTTCTTTGGCTAGCTCATAAGTCAGTAACATATTTCTCACGGTGGTCTACTTAAACCAGTTCCACAAGAAGACTGAAGTTCCCATCTCCCTTTGACAATAACAAGGCCAGAGGGGAAACACATCACCTGAGAAAGCAGCAATACTTCTGTTTTCATTTTTTGACCCAGAATTTACTTCCCCAAAACAGATATGTGATTATTTCATGTAACCTTTACCTGATTATGAAAATATTAAAAGTATTTTTGTAATTAATTTTAATTACTTTTAGAGGGAAAAATTAAGTCCTGGTAGGGAGAGACAACAGGACCTTCCTAGGTAAGTACTCAACCACTGAGTACATCCCCAGCTCTTTTTTTTTCAAATAATATAACATTCAAGAAAAATTGCATAAAATTATTTGATATTTTTAAGTCTTACTTACCTGTTAATATAATTAATTCAGCTTTCTCTCTTTAGCATAATGGGGGTCTCGTGACATCCCTTAATAAGAGCCTAAACTAAGTAGAAAGCTGTCTCTGAAAACAATTTCTTTAAAGAAAAGTTGTGAAACTTGGGCATCTCAACAGTCCACATTTTCCAATCTCATTATATGTGAGAAATGAGGGAGGAAAAAAAAAGACAAACTTTTATTATTTGTGTGAGATTACTTAAGAGACATTGACCAAGATGTTCACAATTAGGATTTAAATGTTTACTTTTAAAGACAGATTCATTTTATAACAAAGCTTTTATTTTTCATTATAGATTTTTTCCTTTTTTGTTTACTTACTTATTTGTGTTTGGGTGGGGGGCGTAGGTTGTGGTACTGGGGATTGAACCTAGGGTCGAACTCTCACTGAGCTACATCTTCGGCCCTTCGGCTTTATTTTTTATTTTGAGATGGGATCTTGTTAAGTTGACAAAGCTGAACTTGACTTGAAATCGTCCTGCCTCATTTTTTCATTCACCTCCAAATTAAGAATTCAAGCATTACTAATCCCCTTGAAGATCCTCAGTGTCCCTTTCCAATTGTATTCCCTTCCCTTGCCTTTCAATAAAATCATTGTACTGGGTTTAATATTTACCATTTTCTTAATAATTTTACTTCTTCTCTCTGTGTGTGTGTGTGTGTGTGTGTGTATTCCTTAACAATATGTTGTTTCGTTTTGCTTATTTATCAACTTTATATAAGTAGAAATATACATATGCATCATTCTAACTTTCTGCACTCAACATTTTGTTCCTTCAATTCATCTGCTTGAAATCTGTTCCTAGTTCATGTTTTTAATCTTTCCTTTTACTCCACTGCATGGATGTACTACAGTAGAGTTAACCATTCTACATTCATTAGGCAGTCCAGTTATTCTGTATTCTTTTTTTTTTTTAAGAGAGAGAGAGAATTTTTTTAATGTTTATTTTTTAGTTTTCAGTGGACACAACATCTTTATTTTTTATTTTATTTTTTTAAAGGAAGAGTGAGAGAGAGGGAGAGATAGAGAGAATTTTAATATTTATTTTTTTTTTTAGTATTTGGCGGACACAACATCTTTGTCTGTATGTGGTGCTGAGGATCGAACCCGGGCCGCACGCATGCCAGGCAAACGCACTACCGCTTGAGCCACATCCCTAGCCCCTTTTATTATTTTTTTATGGGTTGCTGAGGATTGAACCCAGTGCCCTGCGCATGCCAGGCGAGCGTGCTACCGCTTGAGCTACATCCCCAGCCCCTGTATTCTTTAATCATGTTGCTGAAAACATTTTTGTACATAGATCCTGTTAGGAGTAGAATTGCTAGGTTGGACGATAATTGCATATTCAACTTTACTGGGAAATGCCGAATTGTGTATGAAAGTGTTTGAGCCAATTTGTACTCCCACCAGTAATGAATGAGAATTACCATTTACTCAAACAAAGGGTTATCATTTACTCAAACAAAGGGTTATCTTGCTAACCCTTTGTTTTTAAATTTTTATCAATTTGGTAGGTGTAATAAATTTTATATCATTATAGTTTAATTTGAATTTCCTTGCCTGCTAATGACCTTTTGATAGTGATATGTGAAGACCAGTGGACACTGGCTCGTGAGAATTAACAGCATGCATTCTTTCTCAACTCCATGTTCAGTGACATCAGGTTGCTGGCTTGAAATCAACCATAATGGTGTTATACCCCCAAGTATTATCACCCAGGGCTTTGCCGCCCAACCCTGCTAGCCATTTGAACATATAATGTATTTATTATGCATTCATGTTTATGTGTGAAATGCCTCATATCTTTTGAGCATTTTCCATTGGATTATTTGTCTTTTTCTATGCATGTATAGTGATTCTTCTGGTTACTGATCCTGTATTAAGTTGTATGTTATAAAATTACTCTCTAAAATTTGTGGATTACGTTTTTACTCTGGTGAAATGGCAAGAATTCTTGAAGAAGTTCTTTCATCTTCGAAGACATAAAGATATTCTTTTATATTTGCTTCTAAAAGTTTTGATCCTCCTATAATTTTTAAAAATATTTCTCTTAGTAGTCAATGGACCTTTATTTATTTATATGTGGTGCTGAGAATTGAACCCAGTGCCTCACACATGCTAGGCAAGTGCTGTACCCCTGAGCTATATCCCCAGTCCCTTATAATTAGTTTTGTGGTACTCTATGAGATGGGGATACATTTCAGTCTTGTGTGTTTGTTTATTGATTTGGGGTCTCTCTATATTAACCCAGGCTGGGATCAAACTCAAAATCCTCCCACTTCAGCCACCAAGTAGCTAGAATTCCAGGCATCCACCACCACACCTCTCCTATTTTTTTCTTTCTTCTAAATAAATAACCTACTGTCTGATCACCATTTATTTGAAAATCTCCTTCTTTCTTAATTGACCTACAAATCATCTCTGTCATATATCAAATTCATATGTGAGTTGACCTTTAGTCTCTTTCATTAGTCTATGTATATTCCTCTGCAAAAAACATAGTATGTTGTTTACTATATCTTTTACAGTAAATCTTGATATCTCATCATTCTACCTAGGTTTTTTTCCTTCAAAATGTTTATAATCCTTTTATCTTTTCTTATCTATTTCACACTCAGCTTATCAGTTCCTTCAAAAGAAAAAAAACTATTGTAAATTTTACTGAAATTTCATTACATATATAGGTTAATTTGGAAAAAATCTACATATTTATGGCTATCTTTATTTATCAACATTACAGAGGCACAGGAAGGTTAATTGCATTGTGGTCAGAGTATCTAATTTACAGAATAACAGCTCTTCAAAACTTGTTAATAATGTCTTATGAAATTTGTTCATGGCTTACTATGTAGTTGGTGCTTACAAAGGTTCAGAGTGAACTTGGAAAGAATTCTGCAGTTAATGGATACTGTTGTTCTTTATAGTCCACTAGTTCAGTGTCATGGTGGGGGCACTTAATTCTTCTGTATTTATATTCATTTCTTTGTCTGTTTGAACCATCAGTTTCTCAAAGAAATAGGTTAAAATCTCCCTTGCAGGGAGATTTTTTTTAAAAATGTTCTTTATTTTGAAATAATGTTATTAGATGCAGTCAAACTTAAGAGTAAGTTTCTCATCTACTGTGAAAACATAATGACTATTTCATCTAGCAGTCTTCTTTTTCCCTTAATATTTTTATTGATATTAATATAGTTAGGTAATATTTACCTATGTATTTTTTTTAGCCATTTACTTTCAACTTTTTAGTGTTTTTATGTTTTAATTTTATCTGTGGTAAATAACATATAGCTGGACTTTTTATCCATTTATTAATTTTTGGCCTTTAGTTGGAAACACCTTTCCATTTATAGCTTTTATTTACTAAAGCAGTTGACTTCGTATCTGCTCTCTTATTTTATTTGCCCCATATTTTCTAGTCTTATATCTGTGGCTTTCCCCTTCCTCTAAATATTGGAAACACTTTAGAATATAAATCTAATCATCCCTCTATACTTCTTTTTAAATTTTTTTATATTTTACTTTTCCCTTAACCTTTAACTCTATTAGAATTTGTTTTGTATAGTCAGAATTTGTTTAACTAGATCCTGTGTTAATCATTTTCTGTGTTCAGCATTCTTTACATCTCAGGTGGTCTTCCTTGCATTATTTCATTTCTTCCTCAAGGGTATCTTTTAAAAATTCATTTAGTGAAAATCTGTTGGTAAAATGTCTCCAGTTTGGGAAAAAAAATCTTGATTCAGTTTTTATTCTTGAAATATATTTTTGCTACATTTTAGATGTTAAGGTGATATTTGTTTCATGGTTTTTATATCGTGGTTGTGATGTCAGCTGTCAATCTATCATTTGTTTGCAATATTTTTCCTTCTATATGATTTTAGTATCTCTTTGGCTTTGATGTTCATCATTTTGACCTCAGTGAGTTATGTGTTAACGTATTTAATTTCTGTTGTTTGGGATTTATTGAGCTTCCTTATCTGAAGAGCAATGTCATATGCCATTTCTGGAATACCTTAAGTTATTTCTCTTTCATTCTTTCTAGTTACTCTTGTGAAATTCAGATTGTGTATATTATACATCTTCTGGCAATTTTCTCCTTAGCACTCCTCCTCCATTCATATGTTAATTTGTGTCTTCTATTAAATTATCAGAACTTTCTTTACCTGTTTACCTTTGTCTTTTAGCTGTATCTAATTGAATATTAAATCATAAACCATGTCTCTGATTTAATTGTGACTACATTTTTATTTTTGAGATTGATTTTTTGTTATATAGATTTATTTTGATATTTTTGTATCCTTTTATTATATTTTAATATATTCTTGTGTAAACATTACATTATTGCTTTATATGTTGTATCTAATTACTCTAATATCTGCTGTCTTTATAGATCTGATCATATAAATTGTTTCTTTTAGCTGACTTTCTTTTCAGGAACTTATTTCCTCACATATTTACTGATTTTTTTTTTTTTTTTTTTTGGTGAGGGCATGTTCTCTAGGTACATTATGTATGGAATTCTTTAAGATCTGAATTTAGAAAACAGCTCTACATAGAAGTTTTGGGTTTGCTTCTGTTTTCCTGGGACCAATTTAAATAAATTTTCAGCTTCTGGATATTTAGGCCACTTCGATAATATAAATTCTGATCCCAAACCTGTGTGAGCGGGGGCTTATGGTTAAGAATTATTCAGGAGAGACTTTTTTATTTACTCACCAGAGCCAAAATCAAAACACTGTTTACTTATGTGAAAATTGTTTCTTCCTCATTTGCTCATTAAAATTTTGTTGCCATTTGTTTCTGATAAACCCTACAATAGGCTTCCAGGGATTAGCACATATCCTCAGAGCAAATTATGTTTCAGTACTCCCTTACCAATGAGTGAGTTCACTGGATGTTACTGTTACTTTTCTCCATGGAATCTCTTTATTCCCTGCCAGATACGCCTAACATGGGATTTTATTATAGTAAATAGGTTGTGATACACTCTCAGGGGTTTCTGTCAGCATCTGGTAAGACAAGTTGCTTAAAAAAAAAGGAAATAATTCTTTTTTATTTTATATATATATATATTAGATGTTATTATGTATTTATATAAATACACACATTTTAATTATGTTTAAATAAAAATGTAAGTGTATTTTGCCACAAGACTCAATAAAGTCATATGTAGCTTATCTCACAAAACTTGCAGCATCCCTGTGAAAATTAACTTTATGTTCACAATTAGTTATACATGTCCTCCCAAACTCAGAAGACATGTACATATTAAGAGAGAAAATAAATTAAGTGTAATATTGAGTCAAACAGAAAACAGCAATATAATATTTTTTTAAATGTGTAAGATGCTCCTTTTCTTATCTCTGACCAGGAAAATGTTCAAGATTTAAGAAAGAGAATTACAGTACTTGACTGCCAATTGCGAAAATCAGAAATGGCTCGAAAAACTTTTGAGGCATCCACTGCAAAGCTTCTTCATTTTGTAGAGGTGAGTTTTTATGTTATAGTCAGCCCTCTGTCTCTGTGGGTTTACATCTATGGATTCACCCAACCACAAATGGAAAATATTCAGAAACAGAAAAAACTCCCAATAGTTCCAGAAAGCAAAATTTCATTTTTCCATACACCAAGCACCATGCTGAATCCACATGAATGAAGTGATGTGTAGGTGCACACTGCTATAGCTTACCGCTTTCACAGAGCCTAGGTCTCTCCAGCACTCCTTATATGAGTATTGTTCTCCTGGCATCTCATTCATGATATACTGTGTAGTTAGACACACCATGATTGCATCTGTACTGAACATGTACAGTATAATGCAGTATAACATTGATTTATGTATTATTTGCATTGTTTTAGGTATTGTAAATTATCTGAAGATGATTTAAAGCGCACAGGAAAATATGCATAGGTTATATGCATGTATAATGTGCCACCTTATATAAGGAACTTGAGCACCTGCTGGTTTTCTTATCCTCAAGGGTCCTGAAATCAATCCCCCATAGATACCAAGGGAGGACTGTATATTATATCGCCTACTGTAATATACATTAGGCAATGTAATATACATATAGGCAACTGACACTGATAAATACAACAGTGTTCAGTGGCGAATGAAATATTCTCTAGTCTCAAAACAGCAATGCTGACTTATAAAGTCAGACTTAGAATTACCTAGATCATGAAAAGACTGATTAACATTATATAGATTTTTTAAGAAAAATAATTGAGACTGAATAACATGATTTCCAAAAATGTATAACTTAATGAATACTTTCCTAAAAGTCTTGATACTAAGAAAATAGAATTTGATAAACATTTATCCTCTAAAGAAATGTTTTTATAACTGTTATATTCTGAGTAGAATTACATCCTGCTATATCAGAAACATCTGTTTAATCAATGGAAAGGGAGGCTGTAAATATTAATTGGGCCAATAAAAGGTCATTTTTTTAAAACTATTAAATTTACATATCCCCTTCACCATCTTATTTGTCACTAGGCTATTCAAGAAGTACTTTCTGATAATTCTTCTCCTTTATCAAGTTTGAGGTGAGAAATATTTAATTTTTTTCTTCAAAGTATGTCAACGGATTAAATTCTGTACCTGGTAATTGTGATTGAAATACCAAAAATCTCTTAAATGATCTTAAGATGCTGAATAATTCCCATTGTACACTATTATTCAATGTTGTGGAATAATATGAGGACAATGGTTTTTTTTATTAGCTCTGTAAAAGAAATTCCTGGAAGTATTTAGCCAGTCATTATAACCTTGAACTATAAAATTGAGGTAGGAGTCACCTACCTCTTGTCTTTGTCAAGAATGCCGTAAAGATGAGTTTAATTTGAAATTCTTGAAGCTTCCTGTATGTGAATAAAAGTTACTAGCCATAGGTGCCTTGCTAAAGGTCATTCTCAACCCAGCAGATTAGTTGTTGTGTCAAAAAGAATTTTGCAAATCTTATTCATGGAATCAGTTTCTTTTACTTTCAGCAGTCAGTAGGTATAGATAAAAGAAATATATTTGGAAAATGCACCTTGATTTTCTTATTATTCACAAAATGCTTCGCATTTCAAGTTTCTTACTAAGAGCAACAAACATAAAAGTAAGATTTATTTCAAACTATAAGTTTAGGGTCATTTTGATACATGATGAAAGACATATAGAAAAGAAAGATTCTTGCTTGTGCATTTTGAAAGTGGATTTTTCTTCATCTTATAATAGCTGTCACTAGTTCTAAATATGTCTTCTACTTCTGGCAGTATCACTTGCAGAAATGGGAAAGCTCTGCCCTTTAAAGTGAAAATAGCAGTTTAATAAAGGAAATAAACGAAGATATTTTAGGTGCCATATGACTTTTTTTTTTAATTTAGAAGAATATCTACAGTTGTTCACTTTTAAGCTATTTTGATATAATGTTTATTTTTTAGAGTAAAAGAATCTGACATTTTCTCATTGTTATCCATGCTGCTTATAAGATATTTATATAAATTCCATGGTTTTTATTTATATTAAGGATCTTAACATTCAGTAATCAAACTGAGGATATAGCTCAGTGGCAGAGCACTTGCCTAACAAGTGGGAGACCCTGGGTTCAGTCCCCAGCACCAAAAAAATAAACAAACAAATAAAAATATTCAGTAATTCTCTTACCCTTAAATGGATTAAGTGTGTCCCCCACAATAACCCCCTAAGGTCTCATTTGATTTTGACTAATTTAAAAATTTTGCTGTTAAATTTCAAGGATAAAAATTACTATTTAAAAGCCAGCATCTACCCTTGCTTTAAATTATTTCATGGAAAAAAGGCAACTGTAAAAAACTATCATAGCTTTTTGCCATGTCATGAAAAGTTAAGCACTAGCGAAATCTAATTCAATCTTTTTAACGTACCATATCTTCTATATGAATATTAGCCTTGATCATTCAACGCAGAACAAGACTATGTGAATTTGAGAACTGGTTCTTTAATTTCTCCTTGTGAATTAATACCATCATGCTTAAGAAGATGGATTGTAAATGATGATGATTTTATCATTAGTTTAACATTATCTCTTTTTTCCAAGTAAAGGTTTTGCTGTAGTGGTTTTCTGAGGAAAACTTAGGACTTTTAATTATATCAGGGTACATTTATTTCAAATGACATTTGACTTTTTTAAAAAAAAGTTATATAAATGCGCTAGGCTATTTTAGATTTAGAGGAAATGAAGGGCTTTAAGAGATAATTTCAAGAATGAATGTATATATTTATGTTTGCTATATTAGAAATTTTAAGTAAATATATTTTAATATGCCTAATTTAAATTTTTACCAAACTAAATAAAAGGTTTCATCATGTTAGCATATAAACATTCACAAAATATGTCCCAACAAATAATCCAGGAGGTAGGCCATCCTTCAGTTGCTTCCTCCTTATATATGAAGTCAGTGTAATGCTTCAGATGTTCTTATTTAATATTTTATAATAAACAATTGAAAACAGAAATATTGTTTTATGTTATTTACCTCATGTGTGGCTATTTTGCATTTTTTTTTACATTCCTGGATAAAGAAATATTTTTGATAATGAATACCAATTCACATTAGCAAAGATAGGTGTGTTTGTTATGGAACATATTCTAGTTCATTTCATTGTTCTCTCAGTGAAAGAAGAGCTGTGTTAGCCTCTCAGATTTCCCTCACGGCACTGGGAAGGAATGGACACAACATCCTAGCAACCCTGGCATTGGAATCTAAGGAGCTTGTTAAGTCTGTTCGTGCCATACTTGATATGGATTGTAAGTTTTCCTCATTTTTTTCACTTTTTTTTTCTTTTTTTAATAATTCACTTAACGAAAGGAGAAAATTTCAAGTCAGGTAGTTTAATTTCATTGAATATATTAATATATTGGTTTGCCCACATTAAATTTGATAATTAACTGATAAAAATCTTAATGCACCAATTTTATGGGGAAAATACTTGCTTTATTTACAGTGTTCAAAAAGGGTTCTAATTTAAGATTAAGACATGTCTTTACTTTTGTTTCCATCCAAAGTTTCTGTCTCTTTTTTTTCTTTTTCTTTTTCTTTTTTTAGAAACAAATTAAATTAAACCCAGAGGCAACTTACCTTAGTGCTACATCCCCAGTCCTTTTTATTTTTTATTTTGAAACAGGATCTCCTAAGTTGCTGAGGCTGGCCTCTAATTTGTGATCCCCCTGCCTCAAACTCTCAAGTAGCTATGATTACAGGCATGCATCATCTTGCCCAGCCGAAAGTTTCTTTGCAATGGAAGAATAAGTATAAATATTAGAAGGTAGAATCAACATTGAGAAATTTTTAAATAAAATAGATGAAACAAGATGTATCTGTCACTAGATACCCCTTGAGTCAGCATTGAACTAGAAAGAGAAGCAAAGTGATTCTCTAAGGAATTTCAAGCACCCCAACTCACAGAGAGACATCCTTGGAGGAAACTTAAGTAATAGAAATTTTCATCTTTCCCTCTTCCTATCTTTCAGGCACTTTCACCTCTTATTTCTCTATCTATTTATGTATTTATTTTTGGTACCAAGGATTGAACTCAGAGGCACTCAACCACTGAGTCCCATCCCCAGCCCAATTTTATATTTTTATTAGAGACAGGGTCTCACTGAGTTGCTTAGCGCCTCGCTGTTGCTGAAGCTGGCTTAGAGCTCACAATCCTCCTGTCTCAGCCTCCTGGGCCGCTGGGATTACAGGCATGCATCACTGTGCTCCACTTCACATCTTAATTTTTACTTCTTTTTATATCCATTTCTGGTATATCCTTTATTTTCCTTCCATGTAAATTATAATTTTCTTAGTTATATCCATTATTTATAAAAATTGATAACATGTTCTAATTGTACTATAGAGGATAAATAAAAGGAAGATGATACATAATAAAACAATATATATGTCAGTAGGTAATACACTGGGAGATCTATTGTAGCCTCAGATGCTTGTATCTGCATATAGAATCTCTACAAATGTGAATATATATTGACACAAGTAAGTTGTATTATCAACTTAAATAGCATAAGCACATTGCTGTGAGTAATATGATTGTCTAGAATGGTGACCTACTCTTGGTAAAGGTCTGAACAAAAGGAAATACAATCTTCCATCATCTACCTAGTAGTTATAAGCCTGGAAAAGCTTATGTATATTAAAACTGTGCATAAATATTTGGGGTTTATCTAAAAATTGGGTTATATTCCAGGCTCATATGACTTAAAAGGTTTTTTTACATTATGCATGTCTAATAGGACATTTGAAAAGCAGATAGAACATAGAGCAATTTGTTGCACAAGACTATGGATAGATTCTATAACAATAGGCTATTTAGCTTTCCTGGCACTCTTCCACTAAATACCAAAAAATACCCCCAAACTCAGTAACAATAGATAATGCCTTGCAAGTTTCCAAAGGTATTCCTGAGTGTGGTACCAATTTATTGATAACTCCCAATGTTGATCCTTTTTTTTAAAGGTGAACACACAACCCAGAATTACCTAATTATGCTCCATAAATGAGAGGAACTACTTAATAGGGAAATTATAGACAAAGAAAAATAGTTTTCAGTTAAACCTAGATAATATAATATTGTGAAGATAGATATATTGTTAAAATAAAATGAAATTATCAAATTTAAAGAGACAATATGAGATTGCATTCAAAATACAAGAAGTAGCTGCCATGAATAAAGATATTTTTTGAAGAGGACTTTTACAAAGTAATTTTAAATTTTCTTTTCTATTACATGATGATAATACCTACTAAAAGTGTTGTAAATATTAAATTATATTATATGAAGCACCTATTCCCATCACATTTCATAGTATAAAACATATATGTAAAGTTGAACTTTCCATGTAGCACCAATGTTTTAATTAATTATCCTATTTACCTTTGTTGCATAACAAACCACCTCAAAACTTTATGACTCAAAACAACAATTTAGTTTTGGCTCTCATGGTCCTCCTGGTTAACTGGGCTTTGCTAGGTAGGCCCTTCTTGTTAGAAAATTTTCATGTGGCTAGAGTCAGAAATCTGCTTGGGTTGTAGGCATCTGATTACTCTGCTGGGTTGGACATCCAAAAGGGAACTCAGTGTCAGTTTTGTGTTAACACATACTTCTATGTGGTCTCTCTGGTATGGTAACCTCAAAGTAATAAAGCTTCTTACATGGTATCTCAAGCCTTCCACAGATGTTTAAGTGAGCAAGACAGAAGCTGTACTATCTCTTTTATGACCCAGCCTCAGAAGTCACTCAGCCCTGTTTCCACCATATTCTATTCATCAATGCAGATTCCGGGAAAGGGACTTACACTCCACCTATGGATGGGGAGGTGGAAAGTCACATTATAGAAGAGCATATAGTCAGAAGTCATTTTTGGAAAATGTGGTCATCTTTGGAACTACAATTTGCCATAGTAGCATATGTCAGATGTTATTTAATTTAGTTATGATGGCTCAGTATCATCATTGTAAGTATGTATTTATATGTAGCATGTTAGTAGAGAAATATGCTGTGCAGATTTTGTTTGTTTGTTTTTGTGTGAGTTTGTTTGTTTGTTGTCTCTTCTCTTAATATCCCTATCCACTGGTTTTCTATGTGCCAGCCTCTAACATTCCACTTTCCCTCTTGTTTGCCACTCTTAATCTTCCATATGCTAAGGACCAGATGAATGGGTACCTAGGTGGATGGTTGGATAGATAGACAGATAGACAGGTAAGTAGGTTGGTAAATAGATAGGTAGATATAAAATTTTATTAATTAAATGTCAAAATAATAAGCTCTGAGCATGTTTTTGATTAGTAAATGGCTTGGCTTACTACAGAATAACATTCTAAGATCCATTGTATAGCTTTGACTTCACAGATATGTTACACGGAATATGATAGTATCTGCTCACTTTATGCAATAATTATGTATTTAATATTTCATATACCTACTACATTTTAAAAAATCAAGTTATATGCCAAAACCCATAAAAATTTATTATAGAAATTCTGTGGTTTGTAGAAGTGAAAACATAATCTTATTACATTTTATATGTAAGCTCAGAATTTTGTAAGTCAAACATTTTTATGTTGTCTTGAAGAGTGGAGAGAAACACCTGTGTAGACATAGCCCAGTGGATATTGCCATCATTAATTTTAATTACCTCGCTAACATTAACCTTTGTATCTGTCAAACATGATTATTCAAAGAAAATATTTGAAATTCAGCAGAATTTCTTTGAAAGAAAGGAGAAAGATTGCATCTACACTTTCTATTCATTGCAAATTTATATATGCTTTTCTGTTTAAAACTAGCGAAGAGTTTCTATGTTGTCATTTTATTTAAAAATATGATTGTTTATATTAGCATATTTTGCAGCATTTTTATAACTGTTTAGGACCTATTTTTTTTAACAATTCAGAGAAAGTCAATTCACTTTTCTTACTCTTTAAGCAGTGGGTTTTGTTGTTATTGTTGTTGTTGTTGTTGCTGTTGTTGTAGTTATTGTTGTTTTACATACATAATGGGAAAGAGAAATTTAATATAGTGAGGTAGATAATTTAGCCCCAACCCACACCTCTTTTTCTTTGCCATGAGTATCTGGTGGTTTCAACTTACAACTGGAAATGTTTACTTGGGTAATTGCCTCCATCTTCTTTTGATATAATTGTACTTTAGGATGCTATCCTATGACTTTTCCTCAGAAATATGAAGGATAAGATTTCTTTGGTCTTACACCTTAAAACCAGGCTCTAAGGAATACCTAGAATGTCTTCATTCTAGGTATTCTGAACCTTTTCTGGATCATGAATGCCACTGAAATCTAATGAAGATCTTCTTCCCAGAAATGTGCAATTATATACATTTTGTATCCATTTTCAAGGTATTTATGAGCCCCAGCCTAAGAACCCCTCATGTGGAGGCATAGGGAATACAAATGCTACAGCACTGCAAATGTGGCAGTTTCTCCTCTCATCAGAATACTTGTGGGGGAGTAGTCAACCAGCAGTTTGAATCCATATAAACCGTGTTCCATACAACCTTTGATGTTCCCTGGAGTCGCTCTAGAGAACATTGCAATTGCTCATCCAACTTCCCTGGACACATTACTTAACCTCTGGATCATTTCCTCATAGAAGATCATAAAAAAGTGGAGATCATAATAATATCCATATGGCAAGATTAGAGAATTAAATGAAGTTCATGTAAAGTACCAAACAGAGCCATTAGTAGTATAAAATGCCTCATGTTTTGGTGTTGCTGTTGCTGCTCTTAAGGCTACTGCTAGTGCTGTGTGATTGTTATTTAAGCAAATAATTTAAACGTACCTTCTCTCTATGGTAGGTGTTAAATTATTGTCTACAGCTTCTTTCAACTTGGGTATATTTGGAAATATGCTAAATGAGAACTTTTCTAAATACAGAACATTTAATGTTGTTATTGATTTTGAGTTAAAATGTCATCATGACAGGAAACCGCAGCTAAATATCTGAATCAGCACCTTACCTTTCAATAGTTTATTGCTAACCCTGGGAGCTTTGGGCTGTTCTGTTACATTGCTTTCCGTGAAACAGAATGAAGATAGAATAGACATTTTCACTCAGTATTGGAACCCCAGAGACACTTTTGCCAATCTTCATCAATTTTTATGTGATCAATATCATCATAATACTTTCATGTAATCTTCATGTGAAATAACTACTTGCAAGGAACTGGATTCTTTGTTTGAGTGACGTAAAGAACAGCAAAATAATTCTGTAACAAAAACAAAAAGAGGCAGTTCTATTTAAAATGAATTTTTTAAAATCTGGCCAGATATCTCATAGAAGATCTTTAATAAAAAGAGACCTTATTGCATTCCTGGTAAGTTGGCAGTATAAGAAGAGGCATCAAACTACCTCCTTCAAGATTCCTATGGAAATGATAAATAGCTGATAAAAATAGGGTAAAAATCTTCAAAAGCCCTGGCAATGAAAGAGGAATCTTAGGATCTTGTCAGTGTGGGGCAGGTAGAAACACATAAAAGGAAAGCACAAAGGGTCAACCTTTTCCTTCTTCTGATGAACAACAGTAGCATTTATGGGAATAACTGGCCAGAGGGTACCCTTAATATGTTCTAGCTGATGAATAAAGTCGGAGGTGGCTGCAGAGTACATAGGACTTTTTCACTGTTTCATTTTGAGACTGTGACATTTGTTGAAATCCTCAGAGTTCACACACATTCTTTGTCAAGCAGAGGCCAACCAGGGCTTGATACTTGAGGAAGCATAGATGCACTTAGGTCTGACATGCACTGCGGCACAAGGGAGGCTTTAAATGTAAAGGAGCTGGCACAGCAGCTTCTGCATCAAGTGCCATATGGCTCTGCACAGCCTCCTCGAGTGCTAGCTCACTTCCCACTCCCCATGGACTGCTGCGTCATCCTTATATTCACAATGTAAACACACATTGGCCAGTGCCCAGCCGGAGGTTTAAGAGAGTGACTCCTACAACTCCATCAAATGTCAGGCCAATAAGGGAGCCTCACTCACATCCTTTAAAAGGGCAAAAGCCAGTTCTGAATAAGATCTCTACATTCAAGCTTTTATAAATAGAAAAATGAAAAACATGACATATACACACTCATGTCATTCAAGCTCTTATAAATAAATGTACGTATACATATAAATCTATGTGTATGAAAAGGGCCACCATATTAAAGCAAGAATATTCAGCTGTCAAGATTTAGAATAGACTTTAGGATCAAGATTGTGGAGTGATCTCATGCTCCCACTTTGCCCCTCCACTTAGAATTGACATTTCAAATTGCATACATGTGTATTTTGAAAGACAAAAAACAAGGAAAGAAGAACCCCTGCTCATGAACAGGATGAGTTTATCATAATAACTGGGGCTTTAGCCTCAGAAATTCATGGAATTGAGATGAGCAATTGGAGCTAAAGTTTCTTTGCCCAAAATGACCTAAATGATGCCTGAGCAAAGAAGCAAGGAGCAGGAATCCTCCTTAGAGAATCTACTTTTCTTTCTTAAATTACTCATGTATTAGGCATTTAAAAAAAAAAAAAAACCCTCTCTAGTGTTGGAGCCATCTGGGCCTGCCACTAATTACAGTTGAAAGTAAACATTTCTCATCCTCTACAGGTGGGAATGTAACTTGGCACTGCATCCCTGGGAATCAGCTTTGCAGTATATATCCAGAGCTTTTAAAACATTCCTTAGAAAGGTTTTGAAAGTTTTTAAAAAATGGTTTTTAATGATCATATATTTTAACTCAATAATGCCAACTATTGGTGTTTTTGCAAATAACAGAATGAAATATGTGCATAAATATATACGTATAGGTATTTTCATTCAGCATTTCTTTTAATAGCAAAAATATGGATGTTCAACCCTTGCAAATTGGTTTAATGATTAGATAATTTTTTACTCCACCAATTGAAAACAAGGACAACCTTTTCCCCTCCCCAGCAATAACCATCTGATTCCATGTATTGCCTGGATTTAGGTGTTCCCATCAGATTTAGCAATACATTCTGAAGCTAATTAGAAGTTATGTAAGCCAATAGAAAGGTTTTATGGGACAAGCAACAGTACAACATTTTTAATGCTGCCATGATTTATCATTTAGATCCTTTTCTTCTCTTGGATCCACAGTTCACACTTTATATGGCATCTTCTCATTCTACTTGTCCTAGACATCAAACTCCTATCATTATTTTCTCATTTCTCCCAAGATCATATTCTTTATTACCTAGCATGAATTCATCAAAGGAAGAACTTTGTTTCTTTAGTGAAAGTTAACTTTAAAGAATGGGCAGTACAGTATTGTTCTCCCCACAAAGTAATCTTACTATTTATATAATCTCTCTTCTTCTAGAATTGGGAAAGATATTCCAAGCATCAGGGAGTAGCTTATTATGTGATTGTATATTTCTTAATAAACAGCTTTACCTGTTTTTATAAGGCAAAATGGTTCTATGGTGACTTAATTTTTAATGCCAGAAATTTACCACTATAATATAAAATCTCTCCATTCAAGGAAATGGTAAATGTATGTATTCTTTGTATTGTTGCAAATTGAAAGTCACTTTGTATTATTGCAAATTGAAGGACACTACTATGTTTCCATTAAGAAAATATATCAAATTTAACCTTGGGCACTTAATTTGTTTTAAATGGGTAAATTACTGTTAGCTTCAAAAAAATAATTTTTCCCTGGCACAATTTTATTCTAGGAAAAAAAAAAATTCTATTCCTTCAAGAACTGCTTATCAGATATCTACAGTGGGCTGGACCCTGGCCTACGAATTTAGATAAAAGTATAAATAAGGTTCTTGATGTCAGGCAGCTTAGGTCATTGGTCGTGGGCAGAGATGAACAAAGGAATAAGGAAACATTTAGTGCCAGGTGCTGGACAGTGTTACACATTCAATAAAACCAGGTGATGTCTTAGCAAAGAGTTAATTGGGGATGCTATTTAAGATTGATGGGCAAAGAAGTCCTCTTTGAAGAAGTGGCACTAGACCTCAGACTCAGACGGAAGAAAATTCATGGGAAGAGATTCTTAGGCCCAGGAGAAAAGCTGTGAGGCAGGAGCAAACTTGACATACTTGATGAGAAGGAGGAGAAAAATTAAAAAAACAGTGTATCTGATACACAGCTTAGGGTGATATAGGAAGAAGCCAAATCACACAGGGTTTTAAATACCATGCTAAGGAGTTTGGATTTTTATTTTGTGGCGTAGAAAGCCCTTGATGGTTTTAAAGAGAAGAAACGTGTTATAATCTGCACTTTAAAATATTGCTTGAACAGTTAGTTGACACTAAACTCTTAAGAGTAGCAAGAATGAAGAAAAAAAAAGAAGGGTTAGTTTGCTATTAAAATATCCAGGTGGAGAGTAGAGGTCATTTGTCATGTGTTTGGAATAGCAAAAAAACAAATGTTTATTTTAAAAAGAGAAATTAGTTTTATGTCAGTGTGAACACCTGAAATTCAGTATTAATGTTTTAAGTTGGTATTCATGTGTGTATTACATCAATGAGTACCTGAAAGTCCAGTAGCACAGAGCAATTATCTGTTGTCATCTTGACTCTTAGACTACCCCATGTTTTTCTATTGCTTCATCTGTGCATTTTTCAACTATTGAGTGTTTGCTTTTTTCATTAAACAAATTCCTGAGAAACTGTGGTGCCAAAATTATTTAGTACTACCAGATATATAGCAACAATCTACTACTATCTTGGCACATAGAAAGCAAACATACACAATTTTTTTAGTTATAACAATCAGGAAACCATTGTTTCCGGTGTTTAATATATGCAAACAAGTATCTAATGTGAGTCAATTAATCCTCAAACTACCATATATTCTGGGTTTTCATAGAAGATCACAACTAGGGAAGTATCTAAAATATATTCTTTAATCATATATACTACCAATAGCCTTAAGGTATAAAATCATGGCCAGATAAGCAAAACTTAATTTCTCCTGCAAGGCAGGGATATTGTTGCCAAGGGGATTACAGGATGTGCAAGGTCTAGGATTTAATTAAGTAAAAATCTATATATCTGAGTACAAACATGGTAAACAGACTGTCACATAAAATGGTTGTTAACTCAGAGGCAGAAAAAGAATGCAAAGACTGCTTCTAAGATTGATGATATAGAGAATTATCAGTCTTCCAAAAGATGAAACTCCAATCTATTCACAGTTAAAACTGTGATGATCAGATATCTTAAGTAAAATTCATGTTTCAGTCCTTTAACTGGACAAGCAAAATATGAATGATGTCAGAAAGAAATATTTTCCCTCAAGGCCTGAAAACATCTTTATCCAAACTGAATGCATCTTTTGGTTAATGGAATAGGTGTTCTCCAGAGTTCACATGAGGACGAAGTTTTAACAGCTCATCTCAGAAAAGGAAGAATTATTCAAATGTGTGCAGTGACAGCTTTCATAATTATTTAATATGATAAAATAGTTCAATTTAGACTTAGAAGTTCAGTTCCTGCCTTCAACAACAGAATATTAACATTACTAATAGATCATATCTTTAAAAATTATAGATATGGAAGTTTTTTTTTAATCTCTTACACAGTTTAAAAGTGCTATTTTCATTAATATGTTCTCCCAGCAACCCTGGACAATAGACATTATTTACCATTTAAAAGATAAGAAAGGAGCAAGAAGGCTCAAAGAACATAAATAATTTTGCTTAAGTCAGAAACTTGGAAAGATGATGCCAAAACCCTAATTTAGATCTTCTGATTCTAAATTCAGGATTCCTAATAAATCCTTTGAGTCAATTCAATTGACCTTTTTTTCTTAAGAGTGTATAAAATCACATGGTATCTTATAACTAATGACATCTGAGTTGGAAAATACCATGACCTCCCTGAGTATTACCTTCCTCTCCCCAAGGAGAGGGTATAATGAAAATTTCCTCAGGGATTAAGAATGAAAGTACTTTGCAAATTATAAAGCACTCTGTAAATATAATATTGTGTTTAAGTGGGTTTTTAAAAACTGAAATCATTGAACAAAATATACCTTGTCTAACTTCATGACTTAAAAATACTCAGGATAAAGCAATAGACTGCACTGGCTCAGGGAGCTTCAGTAGTTTTCAGCAATATACAAAATATCTAACTCATTGATCATGTTGGCTTTCTCAGGAGGTAGGATTTTATATTTGAGAAATAACCATTAGTTTTTACATAAAAATTAGCTGCTTCTGGGCTGGGGTTGTGGCTTAATGTTGGAGCACTTTCCTAGCATGTGTGAGGCACTGGGTTCAATTTTCGGCACTACATATAAATAAATAAAAATAAAAGGTCCATCAACAACTAAAAAATATATTTTTAAAAATTAGTTTCTTGTATGCTAAATGATAAACTTTATTGAAAAGATAGATTTATGTTGGCTTCTAAAGAGGCAGAATAGGGTAGTGAAAAGACCATATGCTACAGGATTCAAATTCCAGATCCCCCATCTGATAGATTGTGCTTCTGTATCTGAGTGGCTAGCTGGTTAAAACAAGGTGACTTGCACGTGGTAGGTACTAGATGCATCATCACTACCATCTTCTTCATAATATCCATCATTAATTATTGTGTCAATGGATCATTTTGTCTTTATAACTGTAAATTATTATCTTCCTCTCCCCTGCCTCTTCTTTATTTTATTTTATTTTATTTATTTATTTTGAGAGAGGGAGCTTAAAATCTTGGAAGTCAGTGGTGTAAGATATCTACTAATGTAGACTTCTGTGGTATATCACTATTAAATTACTCCTATGAGAACATGTGAGACAACATGCACTAAAGCCCCTAAAAACAATTTAAAAGTAACATTTCCCTCTATCAAGTAGCAGTAAAATTTGGGTAGGAAACCCATCTACAACTCAAATTTATTTCATGCTATACAGGCTAAAAATTTTTTTAAGTATATATATACACACACATTATATATACTTTTTAATATATAATATATTATACTTTTATATATAAATATGTATTATATATTTATATATATAATATATTAATATGTACTTTTTATATATGTATATATAATATATATAAATAATGTGACAGCCTCGAGGATCTTCCAGAAATAGTTCATATAGTCTTGGCATGTGGAAAGAGATGCCTTACTGAATTTGTGCAGAAGATAAATACACCAAAATTGCCCAGAGAAGATTCCAGGTAGCCAGAGTTTCTGCAAATGTACAGACTGGATTTTCACAGGTGTTTCATCCACATGAGGCTGGAGTAAGTCTTAGAGATAAGTGAAGGAAGAGTTTTCCAGACAGAGCCAACAGCAAGTGGAAAGGTCCTGAGGTAGGAGCATGCCTAATGTGTTTGAGAAAAACCCAGAAGATAGCATGATAGTGAGGTTCCATTCATTGCATCACTCAATCCTCAGCCCAATTGTTTCCTTTCAGAAAGGCCTTTTTTCTACTTCCTTTTTTCCAGCCCAATTGTTTCCTTTCAGAAAGGCCTTTTTTCTACTCTTACTTCACTTCCTGATTGTACTGTCTTCACAGCACTTCACATTATTTTTCATTAATGTGTTCATTATCTATCACTTTTATTAAAGTATGAGTTCTTTGAGAGTAGAGTTCTTGAATGTCTTGTTAAGCACAATTAGTTAACACCTCCTACAGTGCCAGGTATGTAATAGGCGCTCATGGGAGACCCACATTTCGTAATTGGGATTAGTTTCTAATAAATGTTTAATATTTGATATATAATATTTAATGTATTTATTTTAATTCATTTACTTAGGATTGAATTTAAAACACTGAGGCACCATTATTCAGTAGATTGTCATATTAACAATGGGCCCATCTACGGTGGTAGTCAATGTGTGAGGAAACAAGCATGCTCATATACTGCTCATAGGTGTCTCCATTCAGCTTTTTTGGAGAGCAGTCTCACTGTGTCTCTAGGAATCTAAATGACATTTTCTTTGACCTTGAAGCTTCACTCCCAATAAGTGTACACAATTACCCATCCGCATGCATAAATATACAGAAATATCTACGTGTACATAGAAATAGATGTCTAATAGTGGTTCATTCCACAAATATCTGTTAAGTACAGAGGCCACTTCTGCTAATGTTGAGGAAGAAGTAGTAAAATTCTAGGAAGAAGAACAGAATCAACTCTTCTTTCTTATAGACCCTAAGTGGTTACCACCCACCATCTACTGGGACTTTCTGACTAAAATATGCCCAGGGAAGTTCATGCCTGATAATAGACCTGGTAGAAGGGGAGAAAAAGCCCAGGCAAAGTTTCCTGAGTGAAAGTCATGAATGTGAGTGAAGACGCTGCACCAAAGCAAGCCTTAGAGGTGAAAAAAAAGAAAATATCAAAGACAAACTAGGAGAGTGGACCTCCCCCTACCAAAGTGGGCAAAGAATACCAATGCTGCCTCCTCAAAGTAGGTCATTCAGTAGTGCAGGCCAGTGTGTTGTGATATGTCCACATCTGCTGGACTTGTAGTACTTCCAAAAGAAGCTAATGAGGATGTGGTTGTTTAATTATGGACATACCTGGATTTATTCCAGACTCCACAGAAGCAGAGTTTTTTATTTTTTCTTGTTTTGCCTTAATTTTGGATAAAAGGTGTCTAATCTCATGTTGAGAGAATAGAATGAGATGTGGCTTATGGAGTAAGAAATCCTAAAAGGCAATGCCACTCTATACAATTACAATAAGAAAGAAAAGGTAGCAGTACACAAGTAAGTAAAGAGAAACTTCTCAGAGCTCTTTTGATGAACTTACATGTTTAAGAAGTGTAGAAAAGATGGACAAAGAAACAAAGTAGAACTAACATGAACTTTTAAGAATAGTGTCAAGGAAGTTAAAGCCAGGATTAATTTAAACTATTGGAAAAAATTAAGGATGAGAAGAGGTACACTTAATAGAGTGATGAAAAAGAAATAAATTTTGTATATTAAAGTAACCAAGGGGACAAGGCTCAGTAACATCTGGGACAGATTCTTTGAGTGGTCCCCACCATCCTGTGTCCATGCCCTTGTGAGATTTCCTTCCCTGGGGTATGTTCAGGACCCATGGTTTTCTTAGAACCAATGTAAGCAGCAAAGGTGACAAAAGATACATGATTCTGTTATGGAAGATTTTATTGCCTTTTGCTGGAGTCTCTCACTGCTTGCTGGCATCAAAGAAACAAACAGCTTTGTTAGGAAAGTAGCTGAGGGTAGTCTGTGGGTAAAAGCCTTCGGTCCTTCCCCAACTGAGCCTCAGATGAGATCACAGCCATGCTACACATATAGATTGAAGCCTTGTGAGATCCTAAGCAGAGGACTCAGCTAAGCCATACCCAGACTCCTGACCCTCAGAAACTGGGAGATAACACACATGTATTGTTTTAAGCTGCTGTATGAGTGGTAACTTGTTACAACACAAGGGAACATTAATAGGATAAATTGTTGATGTGTACTTCTCTTTTCCAGCAGGAAAATGACCTGTGGAATAGTAAGGGTAGAGTTTCCTGGGAATAAAAAGTTCTCTTCTTTTGGAATAAAAGATAGAAATATCATTCTTAGAGCTTTGAGTCAATCTTCAGATTCCTCATGAGTTATCAACACCCTCCCACCCCTTTCACTTTTCTATCTAATCAAAGGAAGTGTGAGAGAATTAGAAGGGTTCTCCTTTACAGATTCAATTAAAGACACCAGCCTCCAGAAGTGGGCAGCTGCTGTTGTGTTATAGATGCTGTCATGAATAGTCCCCCAGAGAAACAGCTCTCCCTCCTCACCATGCCACATTCTCTCATTCAGCTAAATCTTCCCAGCACCTGTCATGATGCTTGACACATAACTGATGCTCAATGATTGATGAGTGAATTCCTTATTAGGCTATCTCACCCTAAATTCAACAAGAAAGAAGGAAAGTTTCCCTTCCCTACTATGGTACATTTCCTTCTTGGAATTATAGGAACAAAAATGCAAGTGTAATATTTATTTGTTTGCAGAGAAGCAAATGAATGAACCATGAGAATACAGAAATGAGTGAATGTTTTTTGTAAATAAAAGGAATTTTTAAATGTAATATAAATTCTAATTACTTCAGAACTCTATTTCTTCTCAGGCTACAGAATTGTGCGTAGTTTTGTATGAGACACTTTCAGAGTTAGTAAATGCCAGAAGCTTAAATTGCCTGATTCCAAATGATACTAGCATAATAGACTCATTTGTTCTGTCTCTTGTTCTGTATCTTCACATCACATAGAAGTACAAACCTTTTATAACCCGACAATAATTGAAATGCCTTTATCCTTTATTCATTTTATTTTTCAGCTTTCTTCTTTGTAGACCCCTTAGTGGAAACAAAATTTTAGTATTATTCACCCCTATTTGGTACATTGACGGTCTGATACATATTACCTCATTACTAGCACTTTGTGAATCCTTTATAAATACTTCCTTATATACATTCCTAATTGCCTTGTTGGACATTACTGGTGTCAAAAATATATACCCCCAAAATTGGCTTCTTCACAAAACATACCTATAAGTAGAAAGACTGTTTCCTTATCTCTTCCAGATTCTAGAGGCTGCCCACATTTCTTGGCTCATGGCCTTTCCATCTTGAAAGCCAGCAATAGCCAGTCAGGAATTTGCCACATAACTTCATTCTGACACTGTCTCTTCTTCTATACTCAGTGTCCACTTTTAAGAATTCTCATGATTGCTTTGAGCCAACATGGACAATCCCTAAAGCTTCAGGTCAGCTGGGTCAGCGTAGTCCAACCTTACCTCCATCAGCAATCCTAATTCTCCCTTGCCATGTAACACACATAGTCTTACGTTCTGTGGATTAGGATGTAGACCTCTTGGAGGATGTGGTTCTGTCTACCACAGAGAGAAGGGAAGAAGGCCTCATGGGCAGTGATAGGCCTTGAAGGCTGGACAGAGTGTGTACTTAAGGGATGGGGGAGTTCTCTGCATTCCAAATGGAAGGAGTGACAGTGACAGTGGTTCAAAACTGAGATGGGGATATATGAGAGACAAAGTAATTTAGTTTGCCTACAGCTGTGTTCTGCAAGCTTTTTTTTTCTGAAAAAAAAAATCTGTAAAATAAATATTATAGGCTTTGTGTCGTAACTACTCCACTCTGCCATTGTAACATGAAATTAGCCATTGATAATAAGTATAGAGGGGCTTTGTTCCAATAAAACTTTATTTATAGGGCTGGGGATAGAGCTCAGTTAGTAGAGTGCTTGCCTAGAATGCACAAAGCCCTGGGTTCAATCCTCAACACCAAAAAAACACAATAAAAAGTTTATTTATAAACACAGATGACAGGTTATATTTGGCCCATGACTTATCATTTTTTAAGCCCTTGCTAAAGTATAAATAATATAAAAAGAAAATAATGTAAAATTAGTCAGGAGTCAGTCATGGGCTATCTTAAATACCAGCAAAATATTCTAGAGATTTCTTTTAATAGTAAGGAGCTATTAATGCTCTTTGATAAAGGAAAAGTACAATAATAAGTGTGCTTTAGGGAGCATAGTCTGGCCAGTGCCAGGGTACAAGGTGAAGAAGGGGCAGCAGTAACAGGAAGCTTAAACTCTAATGTAGATACAGGTAATCAGAATTTAAAGGAGTAGTGTCAAAAGGAAGGACACTAACTGGCCTCTCTGCTTTCAGACTTCTCCCCTATTGTCTGTTCTCTGGTTGTCTCTAATACATATGCCAGACCCTATCACTCTCCAGTCACTGCACATTATACTTAGAATAAGATCAAAACTCTGCAGCTTGGCTTTAAGAGGTCCTTCATTGACCCCAATTTGCTCTCTTTGTCTACCACTGTTCCCCTGCTCACTGTTTACCAGCCGTATTAATTTGTTTGTAGTCCTTCCAGCAGGCCAAACTTAATCTCCTCAGGCCAAACTTAGTCCCATCCTGGGACCCTTGCATTGGCTCTTCCACCTGCCTGGAATGGCACTCCTTCAGACCCTCACAAGACTCTTTTATTCAAGGCTCTTCTCAAATGTCACCTTATATAAGAGTGGCTTTTCTGACCCACTCCATCATTATGACCAATAATTCTTGATCCTTTGCTCTTTTGTGTATTCCTAATATAATTTCTTTGCTACCTGATATCATCTTGTCCCCACTAGAATGTAAGCTCTGGGAGAGCAAGCCCTCACTTGCCTTATTCACCAGTTTGGCCCCAGAAATCTACTGTAGCAGTTATTCACTAAGGATTTATTGAATAACAAAGTCAATAACATTGCAGAAGGGAATTGCATAAGACTGAATAACAAAAGAGTAACAAGGAAGAGAAGTAAAGGAAACTCTGGATTTTGAAGCCTGGATTACTGGAGATTCGCAGAGCTAGTAAAAATTAGGAAACTCGGCAGGAAAGACAGATTTCAGAGGGAAGGAAGGTGAGTTCCATGTTAGACTACTGAGATGCTGACAGACATCCAGAGAGAGAGAGATTGAGATACAGGTCAGGATTGAGAGATGCTGTTTGGGGGAGGGGGCTGTTCGTATAGTTTTGAAGGTTAAAGACCCAGTAGTGCAGAGAGGGGATGTAATAGAAGAAGTCCTTTGTGATAGCTCAGAGGGGAAGGAGGGGCCAGATGGGGAGCAGGCAGGATGATAGGGATAAATGAAGAGTAGCTTATTAGGGAAAGGGTGATCCCAGGGAGGAAAAAATTTCAAAGGACTAATCAGCAGTGCTAAATGCTGTTAACAAGATAACAACATGTGAGGAACAGACTGGCTGTGTTTATAATCATTTGTGACCCTTAAGAGAGAAGTTTCAGTAGATTGGTAAGGGCAGAGATAACATTTTACTCCAACACTGTTTTGATTATCAGTTCGTCATTCTACGATTCATAAGGCATTTCAGTATTTCTTAGAACCTTTTTTATAAATATTATGATTTAAAAGATGTAAGAAAAATATATAAAATATTACATATTGAAAATTTGCTAAAAGTAGATTTTAGGTACTCTTACCACGCATGCATGTGCACACACACAGAGTAACTGTGGAAGGTGATAGATTCTTTCATTTCACTACAAATGTGTATATGAAAATATTATGTTGTACATCTGAAATGCACAGAATAAGAAATAAATTTAAAGAAATGTTTTAGAAAATTCAACTCAATCTATACTAATCCTAAAACATGTTAAAAGTTACTTAATTTGAATAAATTCATGCCTGTGTCCAGATTTCTGTGGCTTTCTAGGGAGATGTGATCTCAGAGCTGTCAACAAATTGTCATTTAACTATATGCATAGTTTTTCTAAATTGAGAAGTGCTGAGATAAGAGGGAAAACGTTTGTTAGACTAGTAATATTTTTCTTTTCTGCTGACATAAAAATGGTGTTAAACTTTATTCTTGTTATTTTTGAAAGGTTTGAAAAGAATGAATAAGCAAGAAAAACTGCTCATAATCTACCAAGAGTCAATCATTGTTTGCATTTTGGCCTAATTGTTTCCAGTCCTTTTTTTGTCTTTCTTTCTTTTTAAAGTCCATTTATAGGGCTTGTCATTGTTGTTTCTATAAGGGAGGAAGCAGCTTAGTGGCTCATATGGTCAAGAACTAAATTGCCTTTGTTCAGCTCCTACCTCTCTATCTCTTAGGAACTTCACCATCTTGGCGAGTCTCATAATTTGTCTGTATTTCAGTTTCCCATCTGTAAAATGGAGGAACAATAAATTCTTTTATATGTTTATATGTTCTAGTGTCCAATATGCAAAACAGACTTGATCCCATCCTCCTTCCCCTTTTCCTAACTTTCTAGTTCTGTTTTTTTTTCCTTTACTGGCATTCATCTGGAAGGTTTCTCGTCTCTTTTGTTGTTTTTAATCTGTCATTTTCATGTTGTTCCTTAGTTTTGATATTTTTCTTGTTTTAAGTAAAATTATTTAAATGATCGTAAACAAATCTCATTCACAGATGTAACCAAGGTTAGAAGCCACTTTTATTCCTAGAAATTAAACTAATGTGAGAAACCAAGGAATCTCGTTGAGGATTGTATTTGTCTATAAAGGCCTCAAAGTGGCAGTGCACTGTGCCCTTACATTAAAATCAAATATGGCCTGGATCTGTTCTGAAAGAGAAAAAAAGAATAATAAACTAATTAAAGAATTTGATTGTCTGTATCTGAGTTATTATCCTAAACGCCATTAACTATATACTGATAATCAAATGACTGGATGTGCTGCTAACAGTGATATGTCCTCTGGGCACCACATTGCCACTGTGTGTACTGTGCATAGACTGTAGAGATAGAAGTGTTTCTAAGACCTTATTAAATAAACTATTTAAGTAATAGGGATTCCAAGGGAGAATAGTTTCTTCTTTTGTTCATATAAGTACAGTATCTTTAAATATAGATGAGATTATGGTCTTGTTAGCATTTCGGTTAAAATAATTGGTGAAATAGCATCAATGCAGAACATGGCCATAAAAGATGAAGCACCTCTCTCTTGGTTTCATGATTGAAAACAAAAATAAACCCTGAGTTCTCCCCATGGAACAATGGGCCCTTTGGGTACAACAGTGCTATTTCCCGTTTCCCAGAGCCAAACTTTATTTGAAGTGTTTTCAGCACACTCTCTATTACTCTTCTAATTTGTGAATAAAAAAAAAAAATGAAGTACCTGTAAAATTATTTGTCAATCTGAACCTTATTGAAAATATCTCCTCTATGCTAGTACCATAATATAAATTGTTATCTGAAGTTGGACCCCTCTGTATTGATAAGGTACTGATGAAGTTCCATGAAGTGTATTGATAAACTGTGGGTTGGAGAGTTTTTTTAAGCAGAACAGTTCTACCGTTTTATTGTTTGTGTAGACGGCAAATTGACATTAACTTAAGGAAACAGACTACTTCAGGTTTTTCTAAGTATCTTGCAGTAAATCAATCTCCAAAGACTTCCTTAGGAAACACATTGACGCTTTTTAAAAATATAAGTGCAGTACACTGAACATAATTCTTAAGCCTTCTAGTTCTTTTTTCTTACTCCAAAGATAAGAAAACTATATCAATATAAAATGTGGCTTACTATTGATTTGAAGAACAGAGAGCTTGTATGTTTCTTATGCAGCCAGTTTTATACTTCTTTGCATGTTTTCATTTGTTCAGAGTTGAGTTCAGAGGAGAGTTGCATTTGTATGGTATCTTGACTCTGCTCATCTTTCTTTTTATTAATAAGTATGTACTGCTTCCCAAACTGAAGTACAAATTTTGTTCATGCATTTTTCTGAATTTTTAATGATACCTTCATTTTTATGCTTTGGAGTAAAACATCATTGTTTTTCTCTTTAACAAAATGCAATGGCACAATTATTGCAAAATAAGCTGTTTACATACATACTTGGATCTGTAGCCCAGTAACAGTTTAAAATAACTCCTCAGCAGAGTTCTTCCAGTAAATCTGAAACATAGAGTTTGCAAAGGAAAGAGAATAATAGGAATATTTGTTAGGCTGTAGAGATGTCATCCTCCAGCATAGAGGAGTAGTTTTTAAATTTACAATTCAACATTGAAGTCTGAACTAAATTTGATCAGACATGATTCATGTGCTAGCTTTAACCATAGTCATAAATGACAGGAAATGCTCATTTTTCCTTCAGTTCTTTTCTGAATTGTTGTCGAAGGTTTTAGTTTGATTGGGTCTCCTCTCTTAGTCTTAGTGACCCAATATAGGTGCAAAAATAAACTCCAAAAATAAACTCCTTTGTTTGTTTATATTTCAGCTAAAAATGTCTGAGCTACTTCTCAGGATCAAAAAGCTTAATGAAACATACATTTTGATAAAGATTTTTGGAAATGTTCAAAGGAGATACTGTCATTTCCCAAAAACCTGATAAATTCATGTTGCCGTAGAGCACGTTTTTATTTGGGATAGAGCTTAAATATTTTATTTTAAAAATGTTTTGGAGGTGTTTGTGTTATTTCTGAAGACCATTAGTGCCGAATCACCGCATGAAGATATGTTTATCACGATAGCCCATTCAGAAAAATCATGAGGGCAGCAAATCTGTTGGAATACACGAGCAGCTCTCTTTTCTCTTTAGGTGCTGATCTGCCTTTTGACTTGCCCGTGCTACAGAAAGTTAGTTGGTATTTAAAGCAGTTTTGAGACTTCCAGGTAAAAGATTTCCCAGAAGCACAGCTTTTATCATCCACCTTCAGTGGTTACCCTTCGTACACACTGACTGTAAACTTCCTTGTGTACACTGGTAACATGTAAGGCTGTGAAGGACAAATGTGGATAGAACCAAATGTTATGCAAGTTAGCCAAATGTAATGACAAAGCAGATAATTGTTAAGTATTGCTTAAACATGATTTTCTTTGAGTCGTAGGCAAAAAAAAAAAAAGGGCTTTCATGCCCTCCTCTTATAGCAATGCTCTGTTATGTGACCTAGATTTCAAATCTCTGTAGTATTTCCTGTAGAAAACCAATGTATTCCCTCTCTGCACACCTACCACTGATGATAAAATATGAGTCAGCTACATAGAGGTACTTTCTGTGTAAGGTTTTTAATCAAACCTTTTATTAATGAAAAACAATACATAATAATATTGTACTACAAATAAGTTCATAAGCTAAGTGTAACTAAGAATCTTTCCAGAGAGAAGTTTCTCAGGAGGTAAATATTTAAAGATTCATTCTTAAGTTGTTTTCTGAAAATAATAATATACTTTTGTATGTACATAAAGAAGTTTCTCATTTCTGTGTCTGATGTAATCTTAAAATTCTTGGTAGTCAGAAACTGTGCCTCTTTAATTTGATCTTGTATTAAATATTTTTGATCAATGTCTCTTCAAAGAATCTTTGCTGCTATTATAATCTATATAATCTCATTGTTTTAAAATGGGCATTCATGCTCTAGAAAGCAAGCAACTGTCCAATTCTATTATATTTCAAATGAATGATACGACAGTTTCGTCCTTTCCTCTTGGCTCAGCCCTTAGTGCAAAAAAGACTATTTGTGAATTTTTTTCTGTAACCCATTTAATTTTGATGACGTCCAAGGATCTTAGGCAATGATCATGCTAAAATGTTAGTTAAGAAATCAAATCATTTCCATATCTTTCCTGAGCACATGCCTCTTGACCCTCAGACTTGATGGTGAATAACTAGCACAGGTCTCCTTATTGAGGAATTCTGGGTCTTAAAACAATGCAGATCTATCCAAATCTGCTAGGCTAATAGTTTAAAAAATTCAAAAAAAAAAAAAAAAGGTTGTATCAGCTATATCTCGTTAATATCAAACCTGTTTTATAAGTAAAATAATGACTATTTCTAAAGGTGTAGGTGTTTCCATTATATGGGCAAAACAAATGAACAATTGAATGTTTTTCTTTTGTGTTCAAATTGTTGCTGTAGTCTCAAGAATATAACTGTAAGGCATTCCCCTTGAGTATCTGTTCTCTCCCTCAATCATATCACTTCTCTCCTTCCTTTTCTCTTTTCCTTTCTTCAGCAGAGATCAATTGAGTTCTTTCTATGTGTTAGACACTGTGCATTGAGTGGGGAATAAAACAAACATGGTCTTCCTAGTGTATACACTTAGGGATTGAACATTTTTTAAAGTTTATGTAATTATAAATTTGGGTAAGTCTTCTAAACAATAAGAATAAAATGCTACTTACAGTCAACATTTTTGAGGGCCTACTGTAATTCAGGCATTTTGCTAAGCTCATAATGAAACTGGAGTTTGAGATGAAACTCATTCTCCATTTCTACTGGTGGGTGGGGTCTGCACACGCTGCAGGCCTCTGTGACTAAGAAGTGTTTCAGCTCTTATTGGTGGGCTGTGCCCTCCAGGGTTGCAGTAGAACCTAGCAGCTCACCATGAATTTCTTCTTTCTGGGTTCTTGTCTCACAAATTTAAAGAATGAAATCCAGTGCTGGGGCTCAAGCAGTAATGCGCTCACTTTGCACGCGGGGCACTGGGTTTGATCCTCAGCACCATGTAAAAATAAAATAAACATGTTGTATCCACTGAAAACTTAAAAAAAAAAAAAAGAATGAAATCCAGAGACCAAAGTGAGTGAGTGTAAGTAAGATTTATTTAAGTGTGCATACAAACAGAATTCCCATTGGGTGACAGGGGTATGAAGAGTGGTTGCCCTGGAGTGTGCTAGTCTAGGGGTTTAGATAGCGCTTCAGCCAATGCTGTTGGTTCAAACTTACGCTAAACAGTGTTTGAATTAAGTACCAATGCTATTGTTCCAAATTGGTTAGTTATGGTTTGGAAAAGTATTAGTACTGTTGGTTAGCCTTGAATCCCATTCAGGTTTGCCTTGCTTCTATTTTCTCCCAGCTTCTCAGGGATACCAGAGGTTGAGGTCTTTGGGTCTCACATTACAGTGGTGTTTGGGACGCAGGGTGGGGGGTTGGGGGGTCGGCAAACCTAAATGGGTTCTGGAGCAGCAGCACCACGTGGAGCCAGTGTCTCAGTGTCTATACTGGCGGGGCTGAGCAGTGTGGGGATGACAGATCAGTGCGCCTTGGCTCACCACCACAGGCCCACTGAGCCTCAGGTCCACATAGGCATGGCAAGCTTCCCATAAAGGCAGTCCAAGCCTGACACCGGCATTCCAGCCTGCCCCTGCTGCCACTATGCTGCTCCACTGCTCTGCTGCTGCCTCTTGGCTGGGATCAGGGAGCGGGCTGGCCACTTGGCTTGGCAGCCAAGCCATGTCAATGATACACAGAGGTGGATGAAACCCTCATAGAGCTTATGGTTTCCTTGAGGAAAACAAATAAACAGAAAGAACAGTAAATACGTCATTTCAAACTGATGAAGCACTGTTGCTGTAGTGCACACATTACTCTTACAGAAATGGGAAGAGCAAGGATAGCCTTTCTACCTGGTGAGATTCAAGTCCGGACTTGAAAGATTAGTAGGAGACAACCTTCTACTGAGTTAAGGAGAGAGCTTTCCAGGCTGAAGCAAAGAGCTGCCACTCAAAGAAATGAAAGGAGGCCAGAATATACTTGCTTAGTGAGATGGAGAAGATTGCAGGAAGGCTCAGCTTTTGAGAAATAAATCAAAACTTCATTTGGGGAAAATTAAGTGTAAGTTGCCTATGAAATATCTAAGTGGAGATGCTTATCCCAATCTGGAGGCAGAAGCTAGGCTGGAGAAAGAAATCTACGAGTCCTCAGCACACATGTGGTTTTGAAAGCTATGGAATTGATGAGATCACCTAGAATGAAAGTGCAAGGAGAGAAAAGAAGGAGATCTGAGTCTGAACTCCGGAACATTCAGCTGTCTTGAGAGAGGAGGAACTAGACTTAAAAGGAGTAGTCAGAGAGAAG
This sequence comes from Marmota monax, assembly GCF_021218885.2. Classification (NCBI taxonomy): domain Eukaryota; kingdom Metazoa; phylum Chordata; class Mammalia; order Rodentia; family Sciuridae; genus Marmota; species Marmota monax. The sequence goes on along the minus strand of NW_026694542.1, from coordinate 2,959,765 downwards.
GAGAATTAGGCAAATGTTGTATTATGGGAACCAAGAAAAACTTAATGGTTTTAAAGCATATGCTTTTCAATAGTTCATTAATTTATTTCCTTCCTTCCTTTCTTTCATAAAATCACTTTCTCCAAAAAGTGAAAACTCTCTTAACCAATCTCTGTTTTTAACTTGCTTGGCAGTTAGCCAAATCATCCATTCTGTCTGAAACATACTGAAGCCCATGGGCAATGTCTGCTTATGTCTCTGTCTACCAGGCTTCTCTCTTAGTACTCCCTTGACCTGAACACTGCTGCCAGTTAAAATATTGCATTTGTTCACAATTAATAATAGTTATATTTGTTATTCTACATTAGTTATATAATTCAAACTTAATGAAATATAAATGTAAAAGGTTGTTTTCACAAAAACTAACTTGAATAATTTAGACAGATCTGATAATAGTGAGTTAAAATACTATTGATCCCATATGAGGGAACCATCTAGAAAGACTGGGGGGGATTCATAAAAATGTAGAAGGATTCTACTTCTGGGCCATTTTATAACTAGTCTCAATTCTCAGTCCACTTTAAAGAAACTAAAACTGGAAATGACAGCTGATACATTTTGAGTGTGATTTCTGCAAGAACAATAATACAAAACCCTAATCAGATGTCTAGTCAAAAAAAAGGAAAGCCCCTCCCCCTGCACCGGCAAGGTAGAGGGAACTGTGACCACGCACAGAGCAGGCCCAGCGGCCTGCTGAGGGGCAGAGCCGCCCCCCAGCCCCCGCGCCTCCCAGGTAGGTGGAACGGTGACCACCGACAGAAAAGGCCCAGTGGCCCGCGGCGGGACAGAGCTTCCAATCACTCCTGCAAGGTAGGCGGGCCTGCGACCCACCAGCAGAAGAGGAGCAGCGACCTGCTGAGAGGCAGAGCCGCCCCCTCCCCCTGCACCGGCAAGGTAGAGGGAACTGTGACCATGCACAGAGCAGGCCCAGCGGCCTGCTGAGGGGCAGAGCCGCCCCCCACCCCCCGCGCCTGTCAGGTAGGCAGAACTGTGACCACTGACAGAAAAGGCCCAGTGGCCCGCGGAGTGGCAGAGCTTCCAATCACTCCTGCAAGGTAGGCGGGCCTGCGACCCACCGGCAGAAGAGGAGCAGCGGCCTGCTGAGAGGCAGAGCCGCCCCCTCCCCCCCGCACCTGCAAGGTAGACGGAACTGTGACCACCATCAGAACAGGCCAGACCTGCAACCGAGAGACAGAACAGGCCCAGTGGCCTGAGGAAGGGTAGAGCCGCCCCCCCCCCCCCCGCGCCTGCAAGGTAGGCGGACCTGCGACCCACTGGCAGTACAGCCCCAGGAGCCTGCAGAGGGGCAGTGCCGCTGCCTGCGCCTGCAAAGTAGACAGAACTGTGACCACCGACAGAACAAGCCTAGCGGCCCGCAGAGGGACAGAGCCGCCGCCCGCGCCTGCGAGGGAGACTTTGCAACTATACAAGACCAATATAAATATATAGGGGGAAAATTCAATAGCACAACAGTTTCACCAAGTAGAAAGGAACGCGAACAGTATGAAGAGACAAGGAAAGAAAGGACCACAAGCATTGCAGGTCAACTCAACGTTAGAAGAGGTAATAGCTGCAGCAGATGGAATGTCAGATAAAGAATTCAGGATATACATGCTTCAGATGATCTGGAGTCTCAAGGAAGACATCAGACAGCAAAATCAGACAATGAAAGATCACTTCAACAATGAATTACATAAACAAATCCAAGAAGCAAAAGATCAACTATACAGGGAAATAGAGGTTATAAAAAACAAACAAACAGAAATCCTAGAAATGCAGGAAGCAATAAGCCAACTTAAACACTCAATTGAGAATACTACCAGCAGAGTAGAACACTTAGAAGACAGAACATCAGACAATGAAGATAAAGTATTTCAACTTGAAAAGAACATAGACAGCTCAGCAAGACTGTTAAGAAACCATGAGCAGAACATCCAAGAAATATGGGATAACATCAAGAGACCAAATTTAAGAGTCATTGGGATACAGGAAGGGACAGAGTTTCAAACCAAAGGAATGAGCAATCTATTCAATGAAATAATACGAGAAAACTTCCCAGACTTGAAGAATGAGACAGAACCCCAAATCCTAGAAGCCTACAGGACGCCGAATGTGCAAAATCATAAGAGACCCACACCTAGACACATTATAATGAAGATGCCCAACATACAGAATAAGGAGAGAATTTTAAAAGCTACAAGAGAAAGGAAGCAGATCACATTTAGGGGTAAGCCAATCAGGATAACAGCTGATCTTTCAACACAGACTCTGAAAGCTAGAAGATCCTGGAATAACATATTTCAAACACTGAAAGAAAATGGGTTCCAACCAAGAATTGTGTTTCCAGCGAAATTAAGCTTCAGGATGGAAGATGAAATTAAAACCTTCCACGATAAACAAAAGTTAAAAGAATTTGCAGCTAGAAAACCAGCTCTTCAAAACATCCTTGGCAAAACATTACAGGAAGAGGAAATGGAAAATAACAATGAAAACCAACAGTAGGAGGTAGGACACTAAAGGGGGGAAAATAATCAAAGAGGAAAACAAACCATGTTTAGTAACATAAATAAACAAATATGGCTGGAAGAACAACCCATATCTCAATAATAACCCTAAATGTTAATGGCTTAAACTCACCAATCAAGAGACACAGGCTAGTAGAATGGATCACAAAACAAGACCCAACAATATGCTGCCTACAGGAGACGCATTTGATAGGAAAAGACATACATAGGCTGAAGGTGAAAGGTTGAGAAAAATCATATCACTCATATGGACTTCGGAAACAAGCAGGAGTATCCATACTCATATCAAATAAAATAGATTTCAAGCCAAAGTTAATCAAAAGGGATAAAGAGGGACACTACATACTGCTCAAGGGAACCATACACCAACAAGACATAACAATCATAAATATATATGCCCCAAACAATGGTGCAGCTATGTTCATCAAACAAACTCTTCTCAAGTTCAAGAGTCTAATAGACCACCATACAATAATCATGGGAGACTTCAACACACCTCTATAACCACTGGACAGATCTTCCAAACAAAAGTTGAATAAGGAAACTATAGAACTCAATAACACAATTAATAACCTAGACTTAATTGACATATATAGAATATACCACCCAACATCAAGCAGTTACACTTTTTTCTCAGCAGCACATGGATCCTTCTCAAAAATAGATCATATATTATGTCACAGGGAAACTCTTAGACAATATAAAGGAGTAGAGATAATACCATGCATCCTATCTGATCATAATGGAATGGAACTGAAAATCAACGATAAAAGAAGGAAGGGAAAAGAATACATCACTTGGAGAATGAACAATAGGTTACTGAATGATCAATGGGTTATAGAAGACATCAAGGAAGAAATTAAAAAATTCTTAGAGATTAATGAAAACACAGACACAACATATCGGAATCTATGGGACACATTGAAAGCAGTTCTAAGAGGAAAATTCATTGCTTGGACTTCATTCCTTAAAAAAAGAAAAAACCAACAAATAAATGATCTCATACTTCATCTCAAAATCCTAGAAAAAGAAGAGCAAAACAACAGCAAAAGAAGTAGAAGGCAAGAAATAATTAAAATCAGAGCTGAAATTAATGAAATCGAAACAAAAGAAACAATTGAAAAAATTGACAAAACTAAAAGTTGGTTCTTTGAAAAAATAAACAAAATCGACAGACCCTTACCCATGCTAGCGAAGAGAAGAAGAGAGAGAACTCAAATTACTAACATACGGGATGAAAGAGGCAATATCACAACAGACACTTCAGAAATACAGAAGATAATCAAAAATTATTTTGAATCCTTATACTCCAATAAATTAGAAGATAGTGAAGGCGTAGATAAATTTCTTAAGTCATATGATCTGCCCAGATTGAGTCAGGAGGATATAGACAACCTAAACAGACCAATATCAATTGAGGAAATAGAAGAAACCATCAAAAGACTACCAACTAAGAAAAGCCCAGGACCGGATGGGTATACAGCAGAGTTTTACAAAACCTTTAAAGAGGAACTAATACCAATACTTTTCAAGCTACTTCGGGAAATAGAAAAAGAGGGAGAACTTCCAAATTCATTCTACGAGGCCAACATCACCCTGATACCTAAACCAGACAAAGACACTTCAAAGAAAGAAAACTACAGACCAATATCTCTAATGAACCTAGATGCAAAAATCCTCAATAAAATTCTGGCCACTCGGATACAAAAACTTATCAAAAAAATTGTGCACCATGATCAAGTAGGATTCATCCCTGGGATGCAAGGCTGGTTCAATATACGGAAATCAATAAATGTTATTCACCACATCAATAGACTTAAAAATAAGAATCATATGATCATCTCGATAGATGCGGAAAAAGCATTCGACAAAGTACAGCATCCCTTTATGTTCAAAACTCTAGAAAAACTAGGGATAACAGGAACATACCTCAATATTGTAAAAGCAATCTATGCTAAGCCTCAGGCTAGCATCATTCTGAATGGAGAAAAATTGAAGGCATTCCCTCTAAAATCTGGAACAAGACAGGGATGCCCTCTCTCACCACTTCTGTTCAACATAGTTCTCGAAACACTGGCCAGAGCAATTAGACAGACGAAAGAAATTAAAGGCATAAAAATAGGAAAAGAAGAACTTAAATTATCACTATTCGCAGATGACATGATTCTATACCTAGCAGACCCAAAAGGGTCTACAAAGAAACTATTAGAGCTAATAAATGAATTCAGCAAAGTGGCAGGATATAAAATCAACACGCATAAATCAAAGGCATTCCTGTATATCAGCGACAAATCCTCTGTAATGGAAATGAGGACAACCACTCCATTCACAATATCTTCAAAAAAAATAAAATACTTGGGAATCAACCTAACAAAAGAGGTGAAAGACTTATACAATGAAAACTACAGAACCCTAAAGAGAGAAATAGAAGAAGATCTTAGGAGATGGAAAAATATACCCTGTTCATGGATAGGCAGAACTAACATCATCAAAATGGCGATATTACCAAAAGTTCTCTATAGGTTTAATGCAATGCCAATCAAAATCCCAACGGCATTTCTTGTAGAAATAGAGAAAGCAATCATGAAATTCATATGGAAAAACAAAAGACCCAGAATAGCAAAAACAATGCTAAGCAGGAAGTGTGAATCAGGCGGTATAGCGATACCAGACTTCAAACTATACTACAGAGCAATAGTAACAAAAACAGCATGGTACTGGTACCAAAACAGGCAGGTGGACCAATGGTACAGAATAGAGGACACAGAAACCAATCCACAAAACTACAACTACCTTATATTTGATAAAGGGTCTAAAAGCATGCAATGGAGGAAGGATAGCATCTTCAACAAATGGTGCTGGGAAAACTGGAAATCCATATGCAACAAAATGAAACTGAATCCCTTTCTCTCGCCATGCACAAAAGTGAATTCAAAATGGATCAAGGAGCTTGATATCAAATCAGAGACGCGCCGTCTGATAGAAGAAAAAGTTGGCTACGATCTACAGTCGGTGGGGTCGGGCTCCAAATTCCTCAATAGGACACCCATAGCACAAAAGTTAATAACTAGAGTCAACAAATGGGACTTACTCAAACTAAAAAGTTTTTTCTCAGCAAAAGATACAATAAGAGAGGTAAATAGAGAGCCTACATCCTGGGAACAAATCTTTACTCCTCACACTTCAGATAGAGCCCTAATATCCAGAGTATACAAAGAACTCAAAAAATTAGACAATAAGAGAACAAACAACCCAATCAACAAATGGGCCAAGGACCTGAACAGACACTTCTCAGAGGAGGACATACAATCAATCAACAAGTACATGAAAAAATGCTCACCATCTCTAGCAGTCAGAGAAATGCAAATCAAAACCACCCTAAGATACCATCTCACTCCAGTTAGATTGGCAGCCATTATGAAGTCAAACAACAACAAGTGCTGGCGAGGATGTGGGGAAAAGGGTACACTTGTACATTGCTGGTGGGACTGCAAATTGGTGCAGCCAATTTGGAAAGCAGTATGGAGATTTCTTGGAAAGCTGGGAATGGAGCCACCATTTGACCCAGCTATTCCCCTTCTCGGTCTATTCCCTAAAGACCTAAAAAGAGCATGCTACAGGGACACTGCTACATCGATGTTCATAGCAGCACAATTCACAATAGCTAGACTGTGGAACCAACCTAGATGCCCTTCAATGGATGAATGGATAAAAAAAATGTGGCATTTATACACAATGGAGTATTACTCTGCATTAAAAAATGACAAAATCATAGAATTTACAGGGAAATGGATGGCATTAGAGCAGATTATGCTAAGTGAAGCTAGCCAATCCCTAAAAAACAAATGCCAAATGTCTTCTTTGATATAAGGAGAGTAACTAGGAACAGAGTAGGGTCGAAGAGCATGAAAAGAAGATTAACATTAAACAGGGATGAGAGGTGGGAGGGAAAGGGAGAGAGAAGGGAAAATGCATGGAAATGGAAGGAGACCCTCAGAGTTATACAAAAGTACATACAAGAGGAAGTCAGGGGAAGGGGAAAAATAATATAAGGGGGACAAACGAATGTCAGTAGAGGGAGCAGAGAGAGAAGAGGGGAGGGGAGGGGAGGGGAGGGGAGGGGAGGGGAGGGGGGATAGTAGAGGATAGGAAAGGCAGCAGAATACAACAGACACTAGTATGGCAATATGTAAATCAATGGATGTGTAACTGATGTGATTCTGCAATCTGTATATGGGGTAAAAATGGGAGCTCATAACCCACTTGAATCAAATGGTGAAATATGATATATCAAGAACTATGTAATGTTTTGAACAGCCAACAATAAAAAAAATTAAAAAAACAAGAAAAAAAAAGGAAAGATTTGGACCTATTAAATATTATTAGCAAAGGAGTATATTTTTATACATTTTAATTTAAAAATTGGTAAATACATAAAAGTATGTCTGAGTGTATACAATAGACATACATCCAAATATCTTTGGATATTTTCAATTTTCTAAGTATATGAATATTTTATTTTTATGCCTAGTCTTCTGGTTCTTTACTTTCATTGCACTGCTAACTTTTTAAAATGTATTTGATTGCTCATCAAATAAAATCAACATTAAAATCTCACTTTTATTGTTAACACATAATTGTAGTTTAAGTTACAAAGGTTTATTTTTCAAGTAGAAACAGGGTTTAAAGGGGTCTTCTTATTTTCTGAAATTCTCTTGACAATTTCAGACCTTTCCCATGATAGTCAGAGGACGTGACAAAGAGCAATTTTTAACAGTATCTTTCACTTATCAGTTCTTGTTCTATAAATTTTGCTGCAAGCATTTGATTTTTATCAGTAATATTTGCAAATTAAAATTTCATATCTAATAGATTGTCAGTGGCCAATATGGGGTGACAAATGAGTCCACAGCAACCATGACAAAATGGGTAGGTGTTAAAATATAGGACAATAGAAGACAGTTGGGGGAAATAGGAAGTTTAAGATTTCCAGAGTCTGTAAATTAGATTCTCAGAGTAGGCTTGCCCCATTGGATTTTAAACACAAGCTTTTGCATATTCACACAACTGTCTGGTAACCAAAGACAATGGTTGTGGTCCATACTTATAAAGAATACTTGCATGTCTGTGTACTGCTTGGGAGGGAACTTCCTGCCACAGACATGTGTAAGTGCTTTTAAACATGATAGTTATATCTAGCATCAGAAGTTTAAGGCTCAGGCTCTCTGAAAGAAACAATGGGGAGGTAAATTGGACAATTAGACCTATCTAAAATGTGTGAGGTTCTTAGTTTCCCATCACTGTATTTAGAAACCTGGAGAAATTATAAAAGACTCATACTGGATGAAAAAAGAAACTTCTGAAATCCTTTCTGTATAGCTTCTGCTAAGCACTGAACATTTTATGCAGTAAGCAAAGGTCAAGGGAGTACATTGGGGATTGAAATACAGCCTTTCTGAATTCACCTAGCTGAGTGCTCTGGTACAGGACTACATCTCTTAAGGAAGGATACCTTTCTGTATTTTGAAGGACCAGGCCTCCAAGCTCCATGCCCTCACAGTTGCATCAGTTCATAGGAGGTGCTATTCTCCAGCCGTGGTGTGCAGAGGGAGTGCCATTTTCCACCCATAGCAGAAACATAACTAGCTTTTAAGTCACCATAGCAGTGTCCTTATTTTTATACACATTAGTCCTCCCTTCCATTTCCTTAAATGCAACACTAATAGTCTGACTAAATGAAAGAAAATAAATCAATATTCAATTCAAAAAATAATTTTTGGAACCTTTTGTGTCTGAAGAAGATTTAGTACCCTCAAGGAGCTAGCATTCTCTGGGAAGAAGGGAATAAAATAATTGTGCAAATTATCATCATGTAAAGTTTAAGATATTAAGTATTTTTGTGAATGGCACAAAATGCTAATAGCTCAAAGGAATAATGAGAGAGGTTATTTTTAAAACAGGAAAGTGTTTATAGAGAATGAAACATAGAGCATAGTAGTGATAGAACCAAAGGTAGGTGGGGGTGAATGAGGAATAAAGGGATACAAAAAAAAAATAAAGCACAAAAAGGTATGAGAGGCATGATAGAAACATACCTCATAATTTATGCCATTATTAGCAACCACAATCTTAAAAAAATATCCCAACATGAATTATTATCCATATACCCTTTTGCACTTGATGATACCCTCGGGTCCCCGAGGTCTTAGACATATTCATCTTGACAGATGGTAACTTTAATGTCCTAATCAACCTTAACCACTCATTGTTATCTTTTAGTGTTGCTTTCATCATACATGGCAGACTTTGTGTTCTTGCCTTAGCCAGACTGTGATAGATACTGAAAAATCTAAGAGTTGCTTTTCTCAGACTTCCTGCATCTGAGAGTAGTCACACACAACAGTTCTGCCCAACGAGATATGAAGCAAAGTCTGCTTAGAAACTTATTTGAAAACTTAATTGATCCATAAGGACATTAACTGATGGCGGAGCTGGGACCACGTCTGTTTCCTTTCTTCCTGCCTTCCACATGAATGTAATGGCTGTAGCTTCAGGGGTTTTCTTGCAACCAAAGTGCAAAGGATCCCCGAGGAGAACGATGGAAAGAATCTCAGACCTTGATGCTATTTTGGGACAACTTCCAAGCTCCTGAAAAATAAGCATCTATTTGTTTGCCCAGCCAGTTAAATTATGTTACTTTTACCTGAAAACATTACTAATGAATAGTTCATATTTTTTTCTATTTAGCTTCTACAAAGATTCACATATTTATCAACTCAATTACATATAATTTTTACTTTCTTTTAAAACTCTCTTATAAACCTAAATACCTTTACAATTTACCCAAACTTCTACATAAGTTTTGTATTATATCCCCTGTTCATTTTGAGATCATAGTAATCTTTATTTACAACAACAAAAAATTTATCTTTTGAACATAACTTTAAATAAACTTAGTTCTAGCCTACTTTGGAGCCATCCTAACATGGAAAAGGACAAGAGGCAGACCCTTAACTAAGGTGAGACTGTCTTCTTGATAAATCTTAAAGCATTTTATTTCTGAAGCTGGTCTTTGCCTCTTTTTTGAAGGATCATTCTACAAAGTTCTCATGTATTGTTTCCTGAGCCTATCCGAACATCAGTTAACATAATACAACATTATATCTGAAACAGGAATCAAACAGAAAGGCTAATAGAGTTCTTAACTTTGTTTTTGAATGTTTCATCTTTTTAAAAGCCTTCTAGACAACATTGATTTAAAAAGAAAATCTGAAGATGAGTCTTACCTGTTGGAATGTGACTACTTAACAAACCACTGTTGAATATTTATTATGTGCTAAAACCCAAGATGTGTACCCAAGATGTGTGACAGTGATAAAGATAGATAAGTCATGGTCATTGTCCTCAAGGAACCCATGTTTTCGAGGGAAGAGTGTTAAATGCACTGATATAAATCACAGACGTACCATAGAGGAGGAGAAGATGAACTCCTGCCAGTTTCTTCTACCAAAAATAGTTGAGAAAAGATACACAGAGGAGATATTTAAACTGGATTGTTGCAGAAGTGTCCAAAGCCAATTAGAAAAGAGTATCTCTAGTCGGAGTTAATTCCCTATATAAATACAGAGATAAGTGAACACATGCAGTCAAAATTGATCTCTGTGTTAAGGTGTATATGTCTATGTGTGTTTATGTATGATTTCCTAAGCATACTAAAATGTTAAGTTGTAAGGGATTTTTCCTTTAAAAAAAAAAACAAAAGTTGTGAATTACAAATATTTTATCCAGTTGTTAAAATATTTCCTTTTTTAGTGGAGGGAGCTTGGGCCTGGGTATCAAACCCAGGGCCTTGTCCATTAAAATGTCTTTAAAAACATTACCTGAAAGTAAGAGACCGATATTTCTTAATTAGAATGTCTCTTTCAATATTTCACTAATTTCTTCAAATTTATGGGAATTTATGTTCCTTGTGTTTATTTGTCATTTCTCCTCTTTTCATGGTTCTCATTGATAAAAGTAGATACACAATTAAAAGTTTGCCCAAACTCCAATCCCAAACCTTGCATTGCCCAGAGAATCTCAAAATCCAATCTAGTAGTTAGATAACCTCCTCAACTTTTGATATCAGGATTCCCGAACATAGCAACTCTCCTTTTTATTCAGTTATTTGTTAAGATCACCAAGTGAAGGGGAAAGCAATATTTTGGGACCTTATCAAAACTGTATATGACAATATAAAGTTAAGGGAAGAGTTGGCATAATGGATACCTGACTTCCTTAGAATGGTTGTCTACATCAATCAAACCAGATCTATATATATATATATATATATAATATGTCAATTATATATCAATATATTATATATATATATATATATAAAATTGCTTATAAGTGTTTTATCCTGAATTATCCCTCATTATTATCACTGGTCAGATGAGAGGTAACTCCCATATTTCTTAACTTCTTATGATATAGAACTATATTAACTATACTAACTTTACTAATTGCTGCCAGATGGAGAAAAGGGATAAAAGAGAGTTGGAACGTAGAAATGAAATATGCTGACCTAATATCACCACACAGACTACCTGGCTACAATAGCAAACAGCAATGAACATAAGAAAAGGACAGATAAAAGGATGAAATGAAAAATAAGACTAAGATTCCTAATGAATAATACCCTCCTGACTATACATAATACGTCTTTGTTTCTGTTGATAATGATAATCTTTGTTTCTGTTGATAATTTGATAATGATGATTGTTACTTCAAGTCTAGATTGGGCTGGCTTAGGTTGGTAGAAGGATATGACAAGAAGACCCCAGGTCAGTTCATCATGTAAAGATCTTACCAAGCACAGTTAGGTAAAAAGGGCAGTGATGCCCCATGATATGAGATAGAAACAGCAGCTGTGAGGGGTGAGGCAGAATGAGGGAGGTCCAAATGATAGGGCAGGCTAAGGGGTCAGAAGAAGACATGAAAATCTAATGGTGAGCAGAGGTTCCTGATGGATCAGGAAACCTAGTCTTCAAATAAGGGATATGCGTTCAGGCCTTACTTTGGCATGGTGCCTGTTTGCATGCTATTTTGGAAGCCATTACTATTTAAAGGTATTTATTAATAACTATAAGCAGTTTAACAAATAGGAAATTCAGTAAGATGAAATTGTTTAGAAATACCATTTGCCCTCAGTTTCACAACAGATTTACTCAAAGTGCTGAATTTAGCCTTCAAAATAACTTGTTGTTGTTGTTGTTGTTGTTTTAATTTCATTGATTGGTAGATTTCATTTTCTTTTTTTTTTTCTGTCACACAAAGCGTAGATTTATTGAAGGAGAAAATAATAGTCTGTAGAGTGAGTAGGGGAGACTCCATGCCCCCAGATTTTATTTTTCTAAGTTCGTGCTCTTTTAAAGAAGAATATCAGTTTACCTTTGTATAGTCAGGCTGAAGTAATTCTGTCAGGTAAGCTGGTTTAACATTTTTATAGCTGCATTAGTCATAGTCACTCAGGCTGCCATTACCAAATACCAGAGAAGCTTAAACAACAGAAATTTATTTCTCACAGTTCTGGAAACTAAGAAGTCCAAGACCAAGAGGTTGACAAGATAGGTTCATTTGTAGATCTCTTCCTTTGGCTTGCAGGCAGCCACCCTCTTGATGTGTGCTTACATGGCTTTGTGGGTGCATGATCTGGGAAAGAGCAAGAGAAAGCTCTGTGGTGTCCCATATTTCAAGGACACTGATCCTATGGAATCAGGGCTCTACCTTTTATGATCTCATTTAATCTCAGTTATTTCCTCAGAAGCCTCATGTACATCTAAATTCAGCCATAGGACATGACTTGGGGGCAGGAGTTGGAAAGGGGGACATTCAGTTCATAACAATAGCTAATGATTAAGCAAGCAGTAATTAATAATTGAGAGGTAATATACAATATATATTTGCAAGAGAGGTCTTTAGTGCAGCACTTTACACTTCACACAGAAGCTGCTCATTCCCCATTATTACAGAATGGCATGGTGAATAGTTCTTAGAGTCGAAGTTAATTGACTCTACATTAGGCTCTTTAACCTCTTTTGGTATCAGTCTTCAATTTATAACATTATAGAATTGAATAGAGGATTCCTAAGATCTCTTTCTTCTCAGAAACTCTGCTTCTCAGAGTTCCAGTTTAGTATGGCTGAGTAAGCTCCTGACACACTCATCATCCTGCAGAAGCCAGTTACAACCCGGACAAAATATTAAAGACAACCACCTGAAACCTGTGGAAAGTGAAAAAAAGCCGGCAGATTCTGGTGTTTGGTCAAAATTTGAAAGAACTCAACATGGGATAAATTTCCTGTTTGTTCCACTGCTAGACTGACAGCAGGACCCAGGACTGGGACTAGAGGGTGAGGCAAGCAGTGCACCTACGGTGCCTTCTGTTTAAAGAAACAGTTGGTCCCAGGTACTGACCATGCACTTTCATGAGTCTGAAGTTGAGTTCCTCTTTACATTTTGTTCCCTGGGCAATTTGCTTACCTCAACCCACTCCACACCCCGGCAGGACCCATGATGTTTTAAAACTCTGATAACCTGCAGTCTTTCTGACCTACAGAACAGCAGATGACATTTGGAACAACCAGTACTGCTAGAAATTGAGGGGGGAAGTCCCATAAAAGAGAGAGCCAGAAACAGGGACACCCAGATTCTGTGTATATATTCCACCCAAGTCTCTGGCTGACCCTAAAGTATACAAGTGCAGAGTACATTGCAAATAACCCAGCCAAGGGAGAAACAAAGAACAATTAAGATTTAAGCTGGTGCCCAAGAGATTTTTATCAGTTCTCTTAGTATGTACCAGAATACTCAGAGTTTCTACAATATAACATTCATAATTTCAAGAAGACCATCCAAAAATACTCAGTGTGAAAAGAAACAGAAAAATATTGCTCCTTCTCACAATAAAGGTCTGTCAGCAGGGGCCAACACCAAAACAGTCCAGATGTTAGAATAAGGACTTTGAAGTGCTTGTTATTACTGTGTGCAATGAGGTAAAGGAAAACATGCTCATAATGAATGGAAAGATAGGACATCTAGATGGAGAAATAGGGACAATGTTTTTAAAGTAAATGAAAATTCTTAAAGTAAAAAATATAATATCTTTTAAAAGTAAGAAGTATGGCTGCTTCTGGGTGATGATGGTAGAAATCAAACTGAATGGGATCTTTCTGGGATGATGGTAATGTCCTCTATCTTGGTAGGGATTTGGATTACATAGGTATGGGTATTTATGAAAATTCAGCATGTGCACACCTCAGATTTATGTAACTCAAGTTGAGTGTGGTTGTGCATGCCTGTGATCCCAGCACTTCAGAAGCTGAGGTGGGAGGATCACTTGAGCTTAGGAGTTTGAGGCCACCCCGGCAGCATAGGAATCATTTTTTTATATTTTATTTCATGTAAGTTTTACATCCAAAAAAAAAAAAAAAATCTGGACAGACTTCCTAATTGAAGGAATTTCTAAGTCAGAGCCCTATTGACAGCTAGACAAAGAGATTCTGGTATGTAATTATTATGTTTGAAATTGTTAAAACATGATTGTTGAGTGACCATATTCAATAGTGGTGAGCATTCCACACAGAAGGAGCAGTATCAGACAAAGTACAGAGAAAAAGAAGTCAGTAGTGTGTTCCAGGAAATAGTTCATTGGATGCACTGTAAGTGGAATTGGGTTTTAAACATGAAGATAAAGTGGAAGATGTAGCCATTCAGTTAAGGTGCTTTCTTTAAAAAAAAAAAAAAAATGGGGAGGTACTTATACTACAGCTCCAAGAGATTTCCTCCTGCATTTAAAAATTGAGATGTAATTTACACACAATAAAATGTAAGTATACAGTTCAGTGAGTTTTGACATATGTATGCAGCTCTATATCTCTATATCGCTTCCACAATCATATTCTAAAATTCTTCGTCACCTTACAACTTCTTCTATGCCCTGTATCCCACGCTTCCGCTGACCTGCTTTGTGTCATTGTAGTTTTGCCTTTTCATAAAGTTTGTACAAACAGATTATAAGTATCTGTCTTTTTCCACTTAGTACAGAGCTTTTGAGATTCATCCTTGCTGTGTGTATCAGTAGCATTAATAGTGCTGCATGGTAATTCCATAGTACTATTATGCCACAATTTATTTATCCTCATGACACATGATTGCCTTTTGGATTGTTTCAGTTTGAGGCTATTATGAGTAAAACTGTGATGATTCAAGCAGTTTGTGTCTACGTGTTTTGAATGGTCTCTAATGCTATTCTATGAATTTTTACATTTTTTAAGTAATCATAAATGATACTGTTAGAGATGATGTTCTTTGCAGAAAAGGCAAAGTCTGATTCACTTTTGAGTTTGTAACTCTTTAATATAATCAGTATTGTGTTGATCCAACTTTTTAGAAGCTATTTTTAAACACCTCTGTGAAGATGTTTTTATTGCTTTTCTTTAAATCATTATAAATTACATTTAATTAAACTTACAAAAAATCTTAAAGGCAACTGTCTGAAGCAAGATTTGTTTTTATGATATTCTCAAAGTTTACTTGAAAGTAATGTGAGAACATTAACAGATTCCAGATTTTTTAATTTTTTTTTTTATTATTTAAAAGATAAAGATATTAACAGCAAAATGCTGCATGGATTGAGGAGTGAGGATGCTTAGAGTTGAGGTATCTATTCCCAGGGTGAGAAATAACAGTGATCTTGCTTCATTTCATCTGCTCTGTGACAACGAATTTCCTATTGGTCCTCCACCACCCTGTTGTCAAAATCCACAAATAACAGTTGTGCAAATATTTGTGAGAAAGTTCCCCTGCTGAATACAAAGATCTTATAACAACAGTAAATTTTCAGATATGTTCAAGATTCACTGTACCATCAGTCTTCATGGGAGGCCTATTTATGCAGGCAGTCAACAGGCATTCATGGGGTCCCCACTGCGTGTAAGGGACTATTCTGAAACTGGGCCTACAAGGCCTTGGATAGGGGCCCTCAACAAATGTGAGTAGGAAAAGTGTTGAGTGAAGGTTCTGGAAACTCCAGGGTCTCGATAGGTAAAGAGCTAGGGGTACTGCTCCGAAGATTCAGCAGGTTATGAGGCTGGCCACTTGTGAGGGAGATTTTGAGCAGCTGTACCAGGGATAGCTTGGTTGAGATTACAAATCAGGTCCAAAGGGAAACCTGGAGATTGAGTCCACCACCCCCAAACCACTGTACCTGCTCACCTGTAACCAGGAGGGAAAAAACTTTCTTCTCATCTCTTTGCTCCACTAAAACTTGGGAGACAAGTTGGAAAGGAAAATAGGTTTATTCAAAGCCAGCTTTGAGGAAGGTAGAGATCTTTTTCTTTCTCAGATCTTCATCTTAGGGACTTGGATTGGAAAGGATTTTATAAGAGAGGGGGCAAAGTGGGACTAAAAGGCAGGAAATACATGCATGTAGATTGAGCGAGGCTGTGTTAATCATGTCAGTCTCAATTTCCTTGGCGCCCGTTCTCAGCATGAAGAAGCAGAAGCAGTTATCAGGAAACTGTAGGCGATGCAGAAAAGCAGTTATCAGGAAGTGCCTCTGATTTCAAAGGGGTCTGTTCCACAACTTCACTATGCCTAACTTTAGCCTCCCATTATCCTTTTTACATACTGACTTTGCTTTTTTTTTTTTTTTAATATTTGCTGTAACTATGAACACAACTAAAAGATTTCATAGTCAACTTAGAACAGTAAGCGTTCTTTTTTGTAATCCTTATCTTTTCTTACCTTCTGGCCTCTTTCTTCCTTCTGTTTTTCTTTCCCAGTTTATCACTTTCTGTCTCTCATTGACTGAAAACACAAAATGAAACAGAAACTAGAAAACTTTTTTTTTAATGTCTTAGGTTTGTTGGGGGGAAATGTGTATAATCCTGTGACTATTTTAAGGTATTTTAAGGCTGAATTCAAGAAGAACTCAGCTATGGCATCCTGGACATACAAACTACAGAACTTTGAGCTAATACATGTTGTTTTAAGCTGCCAAGTTTGTGAAAGTATGTTACACAAGGGTAGAAAACACAAGCACAAACAATGTTAATTTAAATTATAGATTAAATAGATTAAATTAAACAATGTTATTTTAAATTATAGATTACTTTAATATTTTATACCTACCCTTAAAAAAACTAAAAGCAGTTACTAAGTTCTCTTTATTTGTTTGTGACCTTCAATATATTTTTTTCCCAATGATCTTTCCCTTCCTGATTTAGACACTAAAATAAAAAAGCGTATGTGTTGAGGTAGGCAAAGTTCTAAGATGGGCTTCCAAATTGCCAGCCCCTGGCATGTGAACACCTTCTACAAGTTTAATCAGATGCCAATCTAGGTACTGCTACAAAGAATTTTGCATATGTAATTAGGTGACTTTAAAATAAGGATGTTATCCTGATGGGCCTGTTCTCCATGAACCCGTAAAATCTTAGTTTAGAAATCAGAGACAGGGAAGCCAGATTGGAAGCATTAAAACCCTTTGCAACATTGCTAGCTTGAATATGGAGGGAGTCACATTGCAGGGAATGTCAGCTCCTCCTAGAAACTGAGTGTCCCCACCTGATAGTCGGTAAACATGTGGGGTCCTAAAACTGCAAGCTGAATTCTGCCAATTAATTTGGAAGCAAATCCTTCCCCAGTGCTTCCAGATAAAAATTCATTGCAGCTGACATCTTGAATTCAGCCTTAGAATACCTTAAGTGAAGAACCCAGCTATGGCATGCTGGATATCCAACCTACAGAACTTTGAGCTGATACATGTGGTCTTAAGCTGCAAAGTTTGTGAAAATATGTTACACAAAGGTAGAAAACACAAGCACAAACAATGTTTTCCTGAATGCTTATTTTCATAGCACTTAATTTTTATTTTGTTTTTAGAAAATACTTAGTTTTTAGAATTCTATTGTTCTGGTATGGGATAAAGAAATAATAAGGTGTGGTATTAGAAAGCTAATGATATTTCATAGAGATATTCATGACATCACCTGAAAAGACATACCAATTTCTGAGCAGTTTTGAATGTAGCATTCTGAACTAGTTAACAAGCTGCTCTTCCTGTTTTCTTAGATCAAGAGTGTTCCTGTTAATCTCAGGCAACCTGTTGTGGACAAATGAATACTGGTCTCCATTTTAGACAACTTGAAATGGTACTGCTACTCTTAACCAAAGGAGATCAGCTTGCCAAACAGCAGCATTACCACTTCTGAACACTAAATCAGTTTTCCTGAGAAGACCATAAAAGTGAAGGTGTAATTACCAAATTATCTGTTTTTTCCTGCCAAGAGATTTTTTAATTCATGTTCAATAGCCATAGACCCCTTAATATCTTTTTTCTAATAATAATAACAATATTTTAAAGAAATCTTGTTTATGTTTGTTTATTAAAAGGAATCAGAAGGCCCTCTCTCCTCCATCTCTGTAACCGACAGAGAAAAGTATCAGTTCCTGGGGAAATAATTCAAATGTTCGAGTATGTTCTTGTGTAACTCCACTTTAAATTCTCTTCTTAGTTTATCACCCTTTCAACACCTTTTTCTTAAGAGCTTGCCTCTCATGTTTTATGTCTTATTAAATAGTAGGTGTTTGTGTTGCCATAGATACTTGGTATAGTAAACATTGATTTCTTAATTCAGCAAACAGCAATTAAGAATCTACAGTGAGCCACAATAGTGCTGGCATTGGAACTGGAGCTGTGAACAGAAAGCGCCTCCTTTTATGGAATTGCATCCTAGTGAGGGAGGAGAGACAGGAAGCAGATTGAGGGGGTAATGAGTGCCAGAAGTTGGAAGGGAGGGAACCCTGCTAGTTTATGTTGAGTGACCAGAAAGGTATCACTGAACAAATGACATCTGAGCAGATATCCAAAGAATGATGGAGAAGCCATGGATACCAAAGGGAACGTCCCTCCAAGCTGTTATCCTTTTTTGCTCTCTACATCCATGAAATACACTTATTAGTTGATTAGTCATAAGCAAAGATTGTCAGAATGAAATAGAGTTCTGTTATTTAGCTCTCTAGACTGATTATACACAGATCTCACACTCTAGTGAGGAGAGCTTCAGCAAGCTTCATTCTAAGCTATATCAGTGCACAGGATGAAGTCCATTGTATGTTATTTATTCTAAGCAAAACAGATCAAAGTACCCAAATGATTCTCCCAGCAAGGTGCAAACACAGGGACACCTGCCAGTGAAATCCTACATTCTTATCTTCAGTCTTGAGTCCTGGTATGAGAGTTAGCAGTGTAAGAAAGAACATTTAGTTGGCCATCTCAAATGTCTGGTTTTTGGAAGTTAGGGAAAGGACCTTACAGTCTGAGAATAAAGAACTCCAACTATAAAAATACTGAATTTTGTTTCTGTTGAAACATATGGAAAATGAATAATAGCTTTTTCCCTCCTCTGAGTGCTATTGTAGATAGTATTTATTTACCAAAAATAGAGCCAACTAGATAAAAAGGATCATGAACCACCAAATAACCTCTAAGAATATTTTTATTAGTTGTTCCTTTAATATACATTACAGTTTTTAGCTGTATGCTGGGTATGTGACTTCTAATTAGAAATAATTTGTCTCTAATTATGTTAACATTTTTAACTTTTCAATTTGAGATACACAAAAGATAAAATCTTCTACCTTACATATATTTCATTACCCACCCACCTTCAAATAGCAGTGATATATGTAACCAGGTGTTTAAAAAAATCAAGTCACAGACCCAAAATCATATCTATTAATACAGCATTTACACAAGTCTGATATTAAGTAGTATTTAAAACACAATTCAGAACATTTGTATAGCTCTTTTTAGAAATTTTTTTCTTTGAAATACAGCATTATTTGGTTATTTATAGGTCACAACCACCTCTCAGCATAATAGATTCCTTTTTCATAGGAAAATTAGCTAGTAGCTCTTTTAAAATTGGCATCACAGTTCAGAACTACAAATTAACTTGTACAATCGTAAATCTAACATAAAATGTCTCTAAAATAGACTGCTTTGTGTTCAAGCCTAGAAATTATTTCAGTTTCTTTTAAAAAGAGCATTGCTCTGGAATAATGCACAGATTGAGGATGGTGGGAATTTTATTTTCTTTTTTTTTGTTCTCAAAGTTAGGCAGAAATCTTATTTGATCTTTTTAATATTGATAGCAATGCAAACAAGAGCTGGAGGAATGGAAGCAACACAACAGTGGCTCAGAGCATAATCTCTAGTATTAGATTGCTGGTTTTCAAGTCATGATCACGTGGTTTACTAAAACTGTGACAATGGGCAAGTTACTTGAACTTCTTAATCCCTGTGTTTCTTCTCTGTATAATGAGGCTTCTAACAGATGCTAATAATAGATTACACATATTTCAAATGGTTGTTATGAGAGTATAATGAATTAAAAATGTTTATAAAATAAATAGGTACAGAGAAAGCTCTGTGTAAACATTTGATAAATCTATAGTTAATTGTTAGGACAACAGTTTTTTGTTTTTGGTACCGAGGATTGAACTCAGGGGCACTCAACCACTGAGCCATATCCCTAGCTGTATTTTGTATTTCATTTAGAGACAGGGTCTCACTGAGTTGCTTAGCACTTCGCTTTTGAAGCTGACTTTGAATTTGCAATCCTGCCTCAGCCTCCCGAGCTGCTGGGATTACAGGTGTGCACCACTGTACCCAGCTCTTTATATCTTTAAAAGCTGATTTTGATATCATATACTCATCTGTTTGAACAGTGTTTCTATCCTTGGATTTTTGGAACTTTCCATCAGATAGGACCAGGGAAATGATATCCACAGTGCTATGCTGGAATTGACTATCATTGGCTTACAAGAATTTTACGTACAGTGTCAAAAACTTAAAATGTTTAAATTGAAAATTAATAATTTATATTAAGAGAAAAGGCAACAAATACTAAAAAAAATTTCAACAAGTCCAGGTTCCCCTTGCTCCAAGAGCCATTTCCTAAACACTTACCATCACCCCACTGGATGAGGGTCAGGGTGTCCCACTAGTTTCTATTATTCTTTTGCTGAATATTATAAATGAAATGGGGACTATATAATTTCATGTGTTGAGGAAAAGACTGTAAAAAACTTTGTTAATGGAAGTTTGCCCTGTAGACATTTTTAAAGCTTATCCTAAATTGAGCATCCAAATTATGTCAGTAGAATTCATATGCAATGAATAAGGAGCTATTTTCATTACTATTAATAATAATCATCTCCTTTTGTATAGTATCTTATACTTATATATTAACTAACAAAATTCTGACAATAATTTCATAAGCTAAGAGGTCATCATTGCTGCTATATAAATGAGAAAGCTGAGATTCCACAAGATTATTACTTTCCCATGGTTATTCAATGTGTATTTGAAGAGCATTACTTATGAAATCAGATTTTTCAGAGTACAAATCAAGTGAAAATTTCAGTTGTGTTGATGAAGTCACGTCCTATTAATTGTGAATTAGAAGTCTGCCACCCTCCCCCTCTCCAATCTTTCTCTCCTTTTCTCTCTCTTCTCAGGATATTGGATGCTAAGAAATTAAGTGTATTTGAGTTTTTGTAACAAATGCTAACCACAATTTTTCAAATGAACCTGGTTCTGATGAAACTGATGGTATTGTCTTTGTCACTTCTATTCTTAAAATTCTCAGCTGTAGATGTTTCCACATTCCAGCCTTGCCATCATCCATGTGAATCCACCATCTTCACATTTTAGTTCTTCTTTTGCCAGTGTTTTTTTCTCCCCACCACACCGTCTGCCAGGAATCTTGTTGTCTGCCATGAATCTGGTCATCCTCCAGAAACTGGTTCCAACCCCCCGCTCACTCCTGCAAGCCTCCCATCTTTGCAACTCCCTCTATGACTACTGCCCTCATGTAGCTGTCTTGTCACTGCCTCTCTGTTTTCTCTATCTTCTGTCTTCACTGTTGTTTCAATTTGTCTTCTTGCTCAAATGCAAGTCCATAGTCCATTATTCCAATCTTTCTTACAAATCCCCTCAGCTCATTTGGCCCTCTCTCCTTCTATCACACCATTAATAGGATTCCAGGTCTCAATAAATAAAATGTACCACCCTCTGCATGATGTAACAAGACCAGAGGAGTATTGCTGTGGTTAAACTAGTCGCTAGGTTCCACCCGCTTTTCTAATGTTATGTTTAAACTCCAGCATTGTGTCCAAATCTGCTTCTGGTTTTGGTGGTTTCATCTTTTAGCAATGAATCTTTTTTTCTCTAGCTTTTCTATGTGTCTCATAATTCTGATTGAATACAACCATGATAGGAAACTAGAGACTGAGATAAGTACTATTTAAACCCAGAAATGAGTGTGTCTCTTCCCTGTCAGGCTGTTGGCATGGGGGTAATTCCATCTCATTTGAAGTTGTCCTGGTTTTGTATTTTGTAGTGCCTGTTAGTCTGAGTTTTAACAGCAGACTACAAATTCTTTCCTATGATGGTCTGCCACTCTTGTGCTTACACATAGGCTGGAGTGCTAAAAAGTTTTTCTCAATATTTCTGCGCTGTCCCCAGCTGGCAGAGTTCTCTACACACCTGCAGAACATGGTTTTTCCTTCACTCATAGTAGACAACTGTTGATTTTACTCAGTGCAAGGTTCAAAGTGGTTGGAGAAGCTGGAGGTTCTCCAGTTTTCTTAAGGCAAGCCCTGTGCATCTGAGGTTCAGCAGTGGAACTTTCTCCACCTTCCTGCCTTCCTCAGTAGAAGACAACCCTACCAGTCCTGCTCAGTGCTCAAGTGGGCTTCCTGCTCCTCTCCTTGTGGGTTTCAAACTCTGCTTTATATTAATACAAGATTCTGAATTTGAACAGCTTTCCTGTCCTTGACCCCCAGTGGCAAGTGACTTTTTACCAGATTTCACACTCTTTCCACCATGATCTTCTGCCTTACCTTGCTTGGGCCCCCATAAAGAAGTTGGCTATCTATTGCCTGAGACCTCTGAAACTGGGAGTTCCAAATAAACTTTTCCTCCTTCAAAATCATTCTTGTCAGGTCTTTTGATCACAATGGTGAAAAGTAAGATACTTCTTCCCAGCAGCAGCCAGCTACCACTTTGTCTCAGAGATGGGTCCAGGCATCTGAATGCTTTATGCCTGCTCCAGGTAGCAGCTGATCACTGTCTTGTACTCATGTAGAGCCCAGTGCACAAATGGAGTTCCCTGGTGTTCCTGCTCCACCCTGCAGGAGCCTGCACACCCAGGAGGCTCTCTCAGGTCTCTCTCCCTCCCCTAATCTTTCTTAGGGCCCAGAGCTGTTTGGGAGGGCAGAGTCTCCTTAGTCTTAGGGCTTCCAGGGATACTAAATTATAACACTGTCTGTTATGGTTTGGATCTGGAATGTGCCCCCAAAGCTTGTATGTTGAAGGCTTAGTCCCCAGTGCAACAGTGTTCCCAGGTAGGGCTTTGGGGAACTGATTGGATCATGAGGGCTCTGATCCCATAGGTGAATTAATTAATCCATTGGTGGCTTAATAGACTACTAGGAGGTTGTGCAAACTGTTGGGGAGGGGCATAATTGAGGAAGCTGGCCACTGGGAATGTGCCTTAGGGCTATAGCTTGCCCCAGGCCACTTTCCCTCCTTCTGCTTTGTGGAGCCATGAAGTGAGCAACTTTCCTCTACCACACCATGATGTTCCTTATAGCCAGTCAACCATGGCCTGAAACTTCTCAAACCAAAATAGATTCTTCACCCTTTAAGTTGTTTTCCTCAAGTATTTGTCACAGTGATGAAAAAGCTGACACACCGTCCGATAGTTGAGCTTTCAAAAAGTGAGTTTCTCTGTCAGTTATTTTCTTCTTACCCCCTGTTATGGTGACACTTCATCCTCCTGTTCTCTGCCAAGGGGGATAAAGTTTGTATGCCTCCTCCTCAGAGAGGCTCAGCACTCTTTACAATTTAGTCAGGTAAAAACTTAGTCTCTGTGGATCTTGAAAAAAAATTATTATTAGATTGCACGGCTTTTTCCCACATATGTTAAGACCAACATTCTCCTTCAACTTTCTTTCTTAAACAGGAGATTTCTTACTAGGCTTATTTTAAAACTCCTAGTTGTAACATGGCCTGCATAGCCCTGCATAAGCCTATCTGCCTGACTTTTTTCCAACTAAACATTTTATCACTGTCCCCCAATTCCTCAAATGTGCCGACCTGTTTTCCATGCCAGAGCCCTCACAGACTGTTCACTCTCTGGAGAGTGTTCCTCCCCACGTCTACCCTGGACAGCTTCAGACCCTCAGATTCTTTCTTGCACTACACCCCCATCCAAATTGGTCTACATAAATTACTTACCGATTCTTTTCCAGAAAGTAATAATAGCCAATATCCCATTTTCTAGATATAGCATATGCAATCAGTCTCTGTTGGTGGTTATTTAGATTATTTCCAATCTTTTCATAATTAGCAGTCTTATACACAAAGCATATCTATAGGATACTTTTCTAGAAAAAGAATTGCTGTATTTTAAGTTTTACGTGGAAACAGTTCATCCCAGTTTAAAAAGTCTGGACTCTGCCAGCTGTGTGCCCTTAGGCAAGTTATTTTACCTTTCTGTGTATTGGTTCCCTCATTTCTAAAATAGAAATAATAATAGGACCTCTTACAGATTCTTTGTGAGTTAAGTGAATTCATATACAGTCCTTAGAACAGTGTGTAGCACATATTCATTCAATAAATGTCAGTTCTTAGGATTATTAACATTTAAAATTTTAGATAGATATTGACAAGATTTGCCTCATGAATGTATTTTATAATTTTACACTTCATCACTATGAGAATGTCTCTTTATGCCCTCAACACCACGTCTTATTAACCCACTTTTTAATCTCTGCTAATTTGATATATGAGCATGGCATCTCATAATAGTTTACTAAGAAGGAAGTTAAGCATATTTTCACAAGTTTAAGTCATTTGTGTCCTGGGTGTTCTGTATGTTTTGGCTGTTGTTGTTCGTTGATCTTTTTCTGATTGATTTGTTGGCGTTCTTCATCGTGTACCAGGGAGTTTAGCCTTTGTGTTATGAGTAGCTTTTTTATAATAGTGTTCTACACTTTTACTTCATGATAAATTTTCTTTCTTTCTTTCTTTCTTTTTTTTTTTTTTTTTTTTGGTGTGTGTGTGTGAGAGAGATATGGGGATCAAAGGGCCTCACACACACTGGGCAAGAGCTCTACTACTGAGCTATATCCCCAGCCCTTACATGTATTTTTAATGATGTCTTTATTTATGATTATTTTGAAAACTCTGTAAGATCAAGATCCATGTCTATTTGTTCATCATTTGTATACCAAGTACCAAGGCAAAAATGTCTAACACTTAATAAATAATCAATAAATATTTAATGAATGAATATATGGGCCAAATATAACACAGAGAATCTTTGGTACATAAATAGACTGGAAAATTGGAAAAGAAATCACTTTGTTTGGAAACATGATGAGTTTGACTTTGGATAGGTTGAGTTTTAGGTGACAGCCAGTATTCTAAATTCAGTGTATTCAAGACTTTTACTCTGGCAAAATATTCATGCAGATTTTGGAGTCATCACCATGAAGTTTTTCATTGAAAACAGATGATTTCTGATGGAAAGAATGTTATGCGAGGGTCCACAAAAACACTTGTAATCAGAAAAAAAATTTCAGGTGGTTTTTAGTTGTCATAATAGTTTTAAAGTAAACATGAAACGGGAAAAATAGAAGCATTATATATGTGCAAGTATATAAAATTGTGTGAGTATAGAAATACTTCCGTATTTGGGACAATAATTATTATTGCAAAACATTTATACAGTGTTATAATTGCATCCAAATTACTTATTGTGAAGAAATGAAAGCCTTTCTTAATGGAAAATGGAGTTCATCATAATCATATAAGCTTGTGAAAATCAGAAGTGTTCTTTTATATAAAGTAGGCTGTTTGTATTTTCCAGTTTATAATTGAACAGTGATTTTTTTTATTGTAATATCACTGAGAGATTAATTACTATCAGTTTGGTCTCCAAGTCTGTTTTTTACAGATTATGTTAACTGTATGAAAAATAAGAAACCAATTGTCTTAAAGGAAACGATTTGTTTTCTCAAAGCAGAGAAAATAAAGCTCTACATACTGATTAATACATAGGAATATCTTTATGGCAGCAGTCATTGAATAACCATTTTGACTTAAATATTTGTGAATTAGTACATTTACAAGTCTGTTCTGAAATTAGAATTCTTATTTAATAATAGGAAGGAAATGATCAAGGGAGGAACTCTCTTCAACGGCACAGGAGATATGGTATTCTAGTATCAATCTCAATTTTCATAGGATCTTATGAATAAAAGATACTATCTTAAAGTCTAGATTTTTTTTTTTTCCTTTTCATTAAAAAAAAAAAAATCTGTGACTTAAGAAATTAGAACAGCTAGGCATGGTGGTGCACGCCTGTAATCCCAGTGGCTCCAAAGGTTGATGCAGGAGGATTGCAAGTTCAAAGTCAGCCCCAGCATAAGTGAGTTGCTTATGAGACCCTGTCATACAAAATAGGGCTGGGAATGTGGCTCAGTCATCAAGTGCCCCTGAGTGCAATCCCAGATACCCACCCCCACCCAAAAAAAGGAATTAGAACTTGTGCTAATCAAACAAGTCATTTAGCAGACAAAAACCTTAGACACATTAGAATATCTTCCTACTTAACCTTTATAATCAGAAGTCCTGTATTTCTGAGCATTTACTGACATGAAAGGAAGATTCTATGTACTATCATCAGATTCTTCCCTGTAGGCAAGGAGCTTGTCCATGATGAATGAGCTATTAAAAAAAAAAAAAAAAGATTCAGAAAGTGTTAAGACAGAAAATAAATCTGATATTGAACTGGCAGTCTGTCCTGCCTGAGCACATGCTAGAGGACATGCAAATGGAGGATCACCTCAGGGGCTTTTAAGTAGCCAGTCATTTCCTAATGCTGAGCTCTCAGAAGTGCTTATTTTCTACTCAGAATAGGAATATTTATACATGAAGAGGGAATGGAAACTCCAGAGTAGCCTGTGTTAATACTTTCAGTAAGAAGTTATAGAATTTTTGCCCATGGTCTTATTTTATGTAACTTGTATTAAAAGACTGGAAATAAATATAAATAAGGCATTTTTGTTTGTTTTTCTTACTTACAAGTACAATATCCTTAGTGCCCTTCTCAAAGAGTATTTGAGAGTGATGAGTATTTGAGAAGATGATGTAGTAGAGTTTTATTTCATTCGGATAGTTAAATTGCTCACTTTCACTGTGCCTCTTACTGATACTTGGAAGAAAGGAAGTCAAGAATTTGTTGTTCAAACTCAATTACTTTCTGAAAACATAGGCTACCTGAGCAATGGAATCTTTTCTTTAGTGTGTTAATGTATATTATACTCATAAAAGGAGTGGAAACCATTGTCAAATTGCTGATCCAGTAGATTAGTTAAAATCCTTAGCAATATTCAGGGATGGAGTGAAGGGTGGCAGCCATTGTATTCTACAAGGTTACCACCCCAAATTGAAACATAAGAGAATATGGCTGCCTCAACACGGGACTGTCCTCTTGGTATGATGAGGGCAAAAATATACTCACTTTCAGAATATGGCCACATATTGCTTGCTTAGTTCATTCTACATCTCATTTTAGCTAATTATTCTCGCTCCCATTACAGAAATAGAAGCTAAGTTTAGCAAATTGTTTGGCCATTTATGTTTAGTGCACAAAATTTTTAATTAAGTAAGTAAAATGCCACAATTCATTGTAAATCACTTTGCTAAAGTTCCAAACTTAATATGGAATTTTGTCTTGCCCAAAAGTTACTTTCAACCCCCCGCTGATCTGGCATTCATGTATGATTCCCTGTGGAGCTGAGTGAAATAATGTAAAGAGAGCCAATTAAAGAAAGTTTGAGCCAGAGTAGACAAGCTTCAGCCATCTTGTCCATCTTTCTGCCCCCCAGGCACAAACCATCTACTGCAACACAAATTTTTGCTTGAATCTTGCTGACAAAAATGTTCACTACATGTAAATGACAAGTCATAATCCAGTTATTGCAACTAAAGCAGATTGTTAACTGTTCAAGACTTATTTATTGTGTACTAAAGATGCTGAGTATAAAATCTGATCTGAATTGTCTTAATTCCCCCTTTTTAGGAAATTATTTTGTACAAGAAATGTACTCAAATAATTGTCAAGATGGGGGAGGTTTGTGTCCAGGAAATAAAGTTATCTTCATCATCTTATTAAATGTATTTTTGGTTTCCTTTCACTCTAGCCTTACCTTATGGGTGGGAGGAAGCTTACACAGCAGATGGAATCAAGTACTTCATCAAGTAAGTACAAGCCTCTCAACCAAGTAAGCAATTTTCCTCACATCTGGAGAGAACCTGGAAGTTGCAGAATAATCAGCAAAACCAAGAAATCCTCTTGGAGGTTACAAAAATTAGAAACAAGAAATGAAGCCTCACCATTTTCATTTCATGTGATTTAAATGCTAATATCAGATGTCACTTGGGGGGAAAATCCCTAGTAATAATTTCAAGGGAGACATCAAAATGTTGGAACAGAAACATTATTTGAACTTAAATGGTGGCTACCTAAATTTACTTGCTGGGGAGTAGTGTTAATATTTATGAAAAGTTAATATCTAATGAAAAAATCCATTTTATGTGTCTTAAAACTTCTTCACAAAAATACCCATAACAATCAACATTTTTCAGTGCTTTACAATGTACCCAGACCATTCATTCTATAAATATTTCTGTAAATATTTACCAGGCTGTTTCATGCCTTGGAGACACATAGGTAAAATGTACAGACTGGTTCCCAGATGCCTTGGAATTTACATAATAATGAGGACAGATAGACAATATGTAACTTAAGAGATAAATAGGACAGTATATGAACAAACCCAATTCCACTGGATTCAGAACAACTCTTTGAGTTGTGCATATCTTATCATTTTCCTTATTTTAAAGATGAAGAAAATAAGCCTTAAATTGCTGCCAAAAAATTCACAGCTATGACATAACCAAGCCAGAACTAGAGTCAAAGTCTTCTGATCCAAGATCTTTTGTACTGTACTAGACTGTCTGCTAGAGGCCTTAAAAACCTGGACAAAATTACGTTGTCTAGCTGCTGAACCGGTTAGTTTTACTCTGGACAGAGCCGTCTGATATACTTCCCCTATGTTCTGAGTAAATCCTTTCATGTCAGAATTGGTGTTATGAGAGCACAAAAGGGAATCTCAACAGACTCCTGAGAGCCCAAGAAACTCCCTGTTCATTCTTTTGGTAAATTATGCATGGTATACATTTTAAAAGGAAAAGGAAGACATGTCCTTGCTATCCCTTCAGATGTGCAAATACTTTAAGCCCTGTGATGTCACATCTCTCTTAGCCTCAGTTTTCCAATCAATAAAGTAAGGGGAATACTATCAACTTTATAGAGTTGTTGAATCACCTAGCATACAACTGTGAGCACAGCAGATGCACAGTAAGTAGTCATCATCATTTTGCAATATGGAGAATTTTGGGTGGAAAAAAAACCTGAGAAATCAGATCACTATTATAAAGACTGAGAATTCAAAACCTTCATATTTGAAAAAAATTTGAGGAAAAACTAAGGATAAACCTGGCAAAGTGTTTTCATGGTGTGCTTTCCTTGTAGTCTGTAGTGATAAGTAAAGGAAAAGTATGAAGGAGAAGGAATTTTGGAGCAGAGAACCCAGGAATTCCATGTGCATATTACAGTTAGAACCACACTATTCACTTCCAGCTCAGACCTCTTTTGTAAAGAAACTTGCCCTCTGATGTGCTGGATTAATCGTGATTAGTATCCTGTAGGGACATCAGGAAAATAAAACAACACAGTCAAATTTGCATTGAGCCCTAGCTGATGTTCAATTGCCAGACATAGATGTTGGTTTCTATGTGTTGTGTCATTTAATCCTTTTAATGATATCTAAACAGATGTCACTTAACTTACTGATGGTGTGATGAGGGTGGTGAACTATATCTTGCCATGTTGTGCTCTAGAAGATCCCCAAATGAATGTATGATCAAAGGAAGGAAAGCAATCATTCATTATTAACTGGGGTTCTGCTTTCAGAGTCTCTTGAAAAGTGTTAATAAATGAGTCCAGACCCCGTAGGGAACTCCTTTGCCTAAGCTTAGCTGTCTGTCAGTATATCCTAACCCAAAACCAAATATGAGAGCCTAACTAGCGCTGTATGAGAGACAGATACTAAGAACACGATTGCCCATAACAAAGAAAAAGGGGGAGCAAGAGATGGATAGCCAGAGAGTCAGTTTGGCTCCCCACTGGTACCCAGTTGACGTAACTACTGGTCCTTACAGATGGGAACAACAGCCTTGGGCTGAACTACTAATACCAGGGGAAGATAGCACCCAAGGAGAAGACATAAAAAAAGAAGGGTCAGCAAACTCTTCAGCTGCCCTGAGATCTAACTCAATTCTTGTGGAATAAATAGGAAAAGAAGCCACATTACCCAGTCCCGTTTACTCCACTCAGAAAAATACCCCAAAGGATGCATTCTGGAAGCCCATCAGTTCTCTTCCTTAACCTTAATCTTAATCTTGATATATGAGGAAAGCATAAAAAACATGAAATAAATTTGTTTTCCAAAGGGCAATGGTGGGTATCATTATCTCACCATTACAGCTGAAGAAACTGTTAAAGAGGCTAAATTTGTCAAGGTCACGCACAATAAAATTGCAGAGCCAAGGTACAGAACCAGGGTTGTGTGGGTCCAAAGCCACCCCCTACACACATACTCAGGCTGCACCACCTCCCCCTCCTTATTTTAAGGATGTCTGTTAACATGTGACAAGAAAGACATTTTAAACAGATCTTGATGCAGATACAGCTCTATATCCAATTTAAAATAGCAAAATAGAATTTTGATTTTAAAAATAAGTAGTGATCTTCTGGAGATTAGAAAGGTCAAAGAGCAAAAATAAGAAAATCTAATATCGTGGTGCATCTTTCCCCTCCTTATGGAGGAGTAGGGTGCTTGTTGTGAGTTGGGTTTTGTTTTTATCATGAAAATTTTACCTCATTCAAGCACCAAGACTTATCTAAACTGTTCTTGACCAAAGTCTTACTTTGATATGTGCTACATACTTCCCTGCCTTCTTGTACAGAGCCCACTGAACACAATCATTATGAACATTCATCATTATATAGACAGTGAATTCTGCAGGGGACATTGAGCTGTATGTGCTAGAGTAGAGACAAATCTGTCATCTGTCACTGCTCTCCATGTGCCTGTCACTCCCTTCACCCCCATATTTTTTCCCTCTACACAGTCACCCTCTTCTCCAGGAATTTCTTATTTGCAGAAGAGAGTAATCTAATTTGAATTGCTTATAAATAGTCTTTGAGCATGGGCCTGCAGGAATTGTGGTGAGTCAAGTATGCAAGTTCTGATGGGGGTGGATTTAATTACAGGATAGCCATTGGTTTAAGAAAATGAGGAGCATGGGCCTTGGACGCCAAGAACTTGGATGCAAATGCTGGTGTTTCCACAAAATAGCTGAATGACCTTGGGCATGTTTATTTAACATCTGTAGGGTTTTATTCCACATTTATAAAATATAAAGTATATTAGCACTTCCTAGAATTCCTGTCCAGAATGAATGAGCTGATGTACGTAAAGTTTGACATTTGGTGGCAGTTTCTTCATGGCTCTGAGCCACTTTGAGTTAGGTGATATTGCCGAGTAAGTAAAGTCTACACAAGTGAACATCTACCAAGGTCCTTCTTAGAACTATTTAGGTTTTGTTTTGTTTTAATTTTTATCCTTCCACTACCCCCAACCAAAATTTTGAGGCCATACAGCCTGTGTTAGCTACTGAGAGGGGAGGGGTTTATTTGTAGGTGGATGATAGTCTGGAGGCTAAAGAAATAACAATTAACTCACGTTATTGCCTCACTCACCTCTGCTTAAAAAGAATAATGACTGAAATCACCCTCCCAGAACACCCAGAGAGATGATGGTTGGCATACAGATGATCCCTTCCCAGAAATTGGCATCTGTCACTGTCCTTCCAGAGATCGAATCATTAAGTCTGATGAAAGATAAGCCTCCAGCAAGAGAATAACTGTCAGTGCTGTCTCCAGAATGTCCAGGTACATATGGTCCTCACAGAGTATTCCTAGCCATTTACCATTTCCGGGTCCATCCACACATCTATTAATACTTTGTCATCTACTTGAATTCTGATGCCAGAGAAGAGCATTTTATCTGGTTTGGACAGACTTATACAGCATTGTCATTGACAGAGCCAGTGTGTCATAGAACTAACAAATGTATGTGTCTGTGTCTGTGTGTGTGTGTGTGTGTGTGTGCTGACATGCGTGAACACAGGCATGCTCACTTGCCATAAATATATATGTAAATCTATAGACATACTTGCATAAAATATATCAGTATATTCTAGGAACATTTTTTTCTATTTTCTCCTTAGAGAGAAAGTTGCAGCATTCTTAATAACAAAGTATTCATTATCTTGAGGGTGCTGTATTAAAATTATCTCATTACTTGATCATTTTTTCGCTCAACTTCTTATCTTCCCCTTGAAGTTGTATACTAATACAAATTTACGATAATCTTTTCATATGATTCTATATTAAAGTATGTTATGTGATAAATAAAAATATTTTGAGAGTTATCATGTTTATTAGTAAAACTGAGTTTATAATTGCAAATTAGACATAGCTGATACTTGCTTCCATTGTACTCTTAACTTTCCATCAAAAGATTGAATTTACTGTGATCAATGATCATACTTATATTAGTTCCCTATTTCTACATAATAAATTTTTTCCACCCAGTTTCAAAACATCAACAATACAGAATTGACTTCCCTGCATTATTTTGATGCTCTTGCATTCTGTCTTCCTGAGTCTTTCATGAAGTTGTCAAGCTGTTTGCTAGCTGGGCCCCCCAAGAGTGGCTTCCTAGGCTGGCTAGAATACTTATTTCAAGCTCACTTATGAGGCTGTTGGCAGAGGCCTCAACTTCTCATATAAGTCTGTGGGGTCACTCCCAACATAGCAGCTGCCTTCCCTAAGAGCAAGGGATGAGAGATACCTCACAAAAAAAAGCTACAGTGCCTTTCATAACCAATCTCAGAAGTGAGTGATATACCTTCTCATCTGTTGTTCGTCACAAAGACCAACCCTGGTACAGTGTAGTAGGCAACTACACAAGACTGGATTCCAGATGATGTGGTTCTCTGGGAACCATGTTAGAGGATACCTACTAAAATGCCATTTCCTGATATTATGTCAATTAAATTATATGTACATACAATATTTGTAAATAAATAGTATAAGCTTCTAAATATCAGATACTTGCTAATGAATATTCAATTATATTATTGGTGACTTCAAATAGATATAATTATTTGCTTTTAAAAATTACTTGCATGGTCTTGTAATTCTCCTTATATGTCAAGTCTAAAATCGGAGGTTATTGAAATACTGTTTCTCATGTTATAGATTCTGTTCTCTATTACACATCAGTAGAATATAGGAAATCTGTGTTGTTATTTTTTTTAATAAAACTAAAGTTTTGTGTAGAGCTGGGAAGGAAAGTAGATGACAACTCACACCAGCTCTTAGTTGATGATGACTACCTCAAGTGTTGTTTGAGAATTCTAAAGCCATATTTAACCTCACTAACATAGGCCTTGATCAATTAATTAAAGATGTCTGCCGTGGGTGTGGGGAAGTAATGTCTTATAAGACATGTGCCACATCTTTGGAATGTTGATTTTCTACAGCATATTGCTAACATAGAAACTCTGCTTGGATGAACAGTAAAAAGGTAGCTATTAGGTTGGAATAACAAATTATGACAATCACTCCCCAATATCTTATGAGATGTTCAATATTTGAAGCTTTGCTTTTGTAACTCTAATTTTCGATAGGCATAATTTTCTTATTTCCAGTCAGAGTTCATTAACAACCATAAGTATGTATCTGAACTTTGGATAGAATAAGATAGTTAGGTTGTTCCCAAGTAGGAAAGAATGTGGATCTTAACCTATATATGGATAAGATTGACCATTGTCAGCCTACTGTGTTAATTAAAAACTTCGGTTACACCGTGTCATCTCCTTTATAAAATAAAAAATTGAAAACACACAAGGAAGAATTTGAGCTTACAGTTTCTTAGGGCCTAACTTTATTCTGCAAATAGATCCTATCTTTAGTAATTCTAAAGCAATTAGAAATTTGGGGGATTGGAGAGGAAATCTGGGAGAATGGAAATAAAAAGTTACTCCTTTTACCTTTCCCCGAATCCTGGGCAGATTGTTTTAGCTTCACTTTTTGGACATTGTGAAGCTCTCTCCCTCTGAAGACCTCATTGATTTGGCTGCTTTGATTCATTTTCAATAAGTTAAGAAATGTCCACTGACAGACTAATAAGCTCTAAGGCTCATTTAATGAGGCGTCAGGACAATTTCTGTGCAACTGACTTCGGGCTAGGGTAGGCTCCTCGCTGTATTCTGCATAGATAAGAACCTAAGCATACCTTTCTTTTTTTTTCTTCCTTTTTTTAAAATATTTTTAGTTGTAGATGTACACAATACTTTTATTTATTTATTTATTTATTGGTACTAGGGATTGAACTTGGGGGTACTCAAGCACTGAGCCATATCCCCAGCCCAATTTTGTATTTTATTTAGAGACAGGGTCGCAACTGAGTTGCTTAGCACCTTGAGGTTGCTGAGGCTGGTTTTGAACTTGTGATTCTCCCATCTTAGCCTCCCAAACTGCTAGGATTACAGGCGTGTGCCACCACGCCTATTTATTTATTTTTATGTGGTGCTGAGGATTGAACCCAATGCCTGACATGTGCTAGGCAAGCACTCTATCACTGAGTTATAAACCTAGTCCTCCAAGCATGCCATTCTTAATGAGACAATAATGAAGAAACCAACACAGGACTTAAAAGTAGTCAAGGTAGTCCTGATTAACATTTTGCCTACAAACACTACTTTTCTATGAATAAGTTGTAATATACTAAAATCCTCACTAGTTTGCATTTCAAAGTTGTAACCACCTATGTGATAACTTATTTAGAATATCCATTCTGTTGCATACGGTGTGGTATGTGTAGGACTGAATATTTTTCCAGTGAGTAAATACTGTTGGCAGTTTGGAGAAGCAATCAATGGGGGAGAGAAAGGAGGCTTCAGTACCTAGTGGACCTGGGTTCTAATATTTTTGTCACCACTTTCAAGCATGAACTTAGTATTGGTTATTTCAATGTATCCTCCTGAAAACAATAACAATAATTTCTATCTCCCCAGATGGTTTTGAGAATTGAATGAAATTAGGGATCTAAAGCCCCTGGCAAAATACCTGGCTCAAGGTGAGCTCTTAACAGATGTAGTTTCCCCTTCCTTCCCTTGCTTCATTGCTATTTACCAATGAAGGAGTTTTAAATGACAACATTTGCACAGCTGCAAATAGAAACCAGTAGCCAAAACCTACATTTCTACTACTCTCTGGACAGTCAAAAGCCCAGTGATAGGAGCAGAAAGGTTGCATTGATCATGAGCCTGGAACAGCTTGCCCAGGATTTTCTATAAATACCTACAAAGATGTGTAGAAATATGAAATTCTGTAGGAGAAATTGTCATTTAAACGAAAGGCCAGCCAGCTGGCTTGGGTTATTCAGAATGGCAAAGCCACTGAGATGAATAAAACATCCAGATCTAGACATCCAACATCAAGCTCTTTTCCCTACCATTTCAATAATGACAGGTATAAATTGGGCATGAAGCATGATTTCCAGAATTTCATTGGGGTATTAAAAGCAAATCCCCCAGGTTTGCATAGAGTTCTTTGGAAATTTATCACCTTTTTGGAGTTATACTTGGTTTAGCCAGATGTAGACTTCTCTCTGCTTCTAGGACCCTTTATATAGATTTATTAACATATACTTCTTTTTGTCACTTTTCCTCACAAGTTGCTGTGTTAGCTTGCTAGTGCTTCCATAATAAAATAGCCCAGAGTAGATGTCTTAAACAATAAAAATTTATTTTCTCACAGTTCTGGAGGTCTGAAGTCCCAAAATAAGGTGTCAGCAGGGTTGGTTTCTGTTGAAGCCTCTCTTCCTGGACACAGTTCTGTCCTTAACAATTGCTTTTCCTTTAATTTGCTTTCTGTAAGATCTTTGGCACCATGTTCTTCATCCATTGGATTATTTTCATTGTCATATAATCTTTCTTGTAACAAATTTACCAAGTTTTAGGCAAATTGCAAGAATTGATTCAAACCCCAGTGCCTTTTTACTTCATGGAAGTGGCCCTAGGCATTACAAAGAAGCAACTGAGGAGTAAGGGAGTGTGGCAGACAGAAAACAGTGATCTCCAACAATGTCCAATCCTGGTCCCCAGGACTTGTGGATATGTTAAGTTACATGGTAAAGGGGAATTAATTTTGATTATCAGCTAACCTCAAAGCAGAGTGTGTGTCCTGAATTATATGTTATTGGCAAGGGGTAGAGAATGAAGGATAGAGTGAGCTCTTAGGAAGAGCTTTGTGTTTTTAAAACATTTTATATTCTAATGGTTAAAACTAGATTTGTTAGCTTACAAGAGTATTTATTTGCCGTAAATAATTATAACTTAAAGCCTGGGATTCAAGTAAATTTACATATAAATGCCAGAAACTCTAGTTAAAATTGAATTATAATACTGCTTCAATCATTACCTATCACCAAATGTGTGAATAGACCTTAGCAAGCTGCTTGGATGTGAGCGTATTGGCAAGGTGGGCTATTTTCTGATTACTTGGTGACTTTTGAGCTAAATTAAGTGAGTCTCTTTTTCCCCAGGTAATGTTCAATTTCTGTAAACATATCTGTAAACTATGTAAGACAAATTCACTGCATTATCACATCTGAGGATTGTTTTATCTGAACCTCAACTATAAATAAGTTAGTCTCCCATTTTTCAGTCAATGCTGTAACTATAATAATATGTCAGTGGGATGTATATTGTGTCCAGGCATCAAACATTTATTGATTCCACTTTTTGTGAGCCAGACACAAGCTATAAAGATAAGAAAGACACATTCCTGACCTGCAGAAGCTAATAGTCTAGTGGACAAAAATAAACATATTTAGAATTTATTGTCACATGACTCAAAATTTCTGACTGCTGGGGAAGCACAAAGGCCTCTGATTCAGGCTTCACATGTACTTTTTATTCACAGTTATTCAGATAACATTTTTTTATAAATTTCATGACAAGTACTATTAAAAAGATATAGTAGCATTGGACAGATTATCTGTGATCATTGAGTTAATTATTCAATTAATTTCACCTTGCTGAGCTGAAGGGCCCCATTCAGATGGTATCACCTAATCCACTTCAGAGCCTCTTCATGTGTTGTCATGGAAACCAACCCAGATAACAGAGGAGTCTAACATACTGGTTAAATTCTCAGAAGTCAGATCCTGTCTCTAAAACATGACTTGGATGGATATTTCAACTGTCTCAGTATTCCTTTTCTCATAATGGACAGTTAAATCCATGTAGTCGTAAGTCCACACATGGCAGGCACCATTGAAATCAATCAGTATTCAAAGTATGTGAGAGAACTATAGAGGATGATGGTATGTTTTTTAAATCCCATAATTTTTCACTAGAATTAGAGGGTTCAAGCACTCACTCTCAAATGACTGTAGCACTTCACATGATGGTGTCAGTAATACTAACAAAATACCTCAAGACCTCAAAAATTTTCTCTTTAAGAATCTCTCAAACTCACTTTCAGTTTTGTGATATAAATTTTCTCTAATACTTTATATATATATATATATATATAAAATTAACTTTGGTATAAAAATAATATTAGAATCGATATAAAATAAGTTGAAATTGTATGTTTTAAATTTCAGGTTTTAAAGTTTCAAATTTGGTAATTAAGAAAAATATGTTTAGTCAGATGTTTAATAAATTTATTTACTAAATTAAGTGAAAGCCTGTGTTACTCATAATTCTATCTTAAAGAACATTAAAATTAAAGGAGTTTCTATATTTTATGTACTTTTGCACACTAGTGGGAATTTAATCTGAAAATAATGTGGTCTTGCAAAGTGGTTTCTAATTAAATTTAGTGTGTATTAGTCTATATTCTGACAGTCTTTTGATTGTTGACATAAAGTAGCAAGAAAATTATTTATTGCCGGTTTTCTGTATTTTAAAACTATAAAAGTAGTACATATATTCCCTGGCAAACTCAGTCATGGCTTCCTCTTGAAATACTCCCTTGGGCTTGGCAGTGATTCACATAACACTAACTGCAG
The DNA here is from genome assembly GCF_021218885.2 of Marmota monax. Lineage (NCBI taxonomy): Eukaryota > Metazoa > Chordata > Mammalia > Rodentia > Sciuridae > Marmota > Marmota monax. The sequence goes on along the minus strand of NW_026694542.1, from coordinate 2,921,792 downwards.
TAGCACATCTCCTTTCAGTAGCTTAATACCCACAGATCAGTGCAGCATTCCTGTTTAATGGGTGTGGCTATTTCTTCTGGATGGTAAATTTGATGTCCAGACTGCTTCATTTCTCTTGGTTCCGCCCATCCTCTGCAGCCTCAGAGTCCTTTACATGTAGTTAATGAGTGAGGATTGAAGAGTGTAGAAGGCACTCCATCTTCTTAAAGACCTCAGACTCATAAAAGAGAAACAGTTCTGTCCCCTTCCATTGGCAGGAACTAATCCCATGCTCAATATAAAGATAGGGTGGGCTAGGAAATTAATCTTTGCCTGAATGTCTGCCTCCTAGCAGCAATGCCACAGTCTGGGATGGAGAACATACTTTTTTTTTTGGACACTGTCAAAGGATATATGTTAAAGTATAAATACACCCACAAGCCTATATCATGATTAGTATCTTATAGTCCAGGATATAGGTATCTAGGTATCGATATCAGTAGGACATATTTTTTACTTTATTCTGTTTGTTTTTTGTCCTATCATGATCAAAAACAGGATTAATTTTTCAGAATTACCTAGGGCTGCAATCTGTGATTTATACAGCTGTTTCTTTCTTTGAAAAATTAATTATATCAGTTTTGGAGTTGGGATGTTACCTCTATGTAATGATTGACAACAATCCAAGTCATATATAGTATCTGAAGAATATAATTAATATTCTTTATGTTTTTCATCAGGAATTTTTATCTTTTACAAGTCTAGTGATAGCAATTACTTCAATATTATATGTAAGTAAAATATTACTATAGCTTTAGATTATTATAATTTAATATCTCAGACTAAGTTTTTTTAATTAATTGGAATTTCAAGATTTCCAAAATGTATTTTTATAGAAAGGACCATAAATATATAATAAAAATAAAATTTGTCCTGTAAAGATTTGAATGAGATCCTGCTAACGTTTGATCAGAGCCCTACTGACTTTCCAGATCACTCAGTACAAACTGCTCAAAGTGTTCTGTGATATTTACAAAGTTCATTAATGAAAAATATTCATTTTAGAGATACAGTTCTAAAATTATGTAAGAGGGAATTCTTGTATTAGTGGGAACAAAATGCCTGTAATCTTCTCTTTCATATTTTGGGATGGATTCCTCATATTGCTGATCTGTGGTTATTCTCATAACCAATGCCTGTGGCCAGATTATATGATACCTTACTATGGTTTGGTGAGTTTTTAGTACTTTTATTGACGTGGTTCACCTTATATTCTTGTGCTCTAATTTGTTAATTTAAAAAATGGAAATTCTGTTTTAAGTGTAGATCTTTTATATACTTCACTACTTGGAATCTGTAGCCAGGAATAAATTTTTCCAATGATTCAAAGTGACTACTGCCTGAAACAAATCATATGAACATGTATTTACTTTGTTGTCTGGTTCATATGAATATTATACCCATAAAGTTATCCCCCTAAAAAATGACATTGGAAGTTAATTACTTTTGGCTCTGATCCTGCAGCTTGATCTTAGGCATGATAAAATATTGGCAAGTCTTATTAAACTCAGTGATTTATAAATAGGGCCATCTACATTGGAAAGTTACAGAAGAACCTCTCCTTTCATCATCATAGACAGTTATAAGAATGAATTTCTACAAAACTGTTACACTTTTTGTCTTTAAGCCCACTTTCTGCTTAGCAGGCTGTCCTAAATTTTTATTTTGAAAGAAAGCATTTGCTTTCTTTTTTGAAAGAAAGCATTTTGCTCCTCTAGCTACGAGGTAAGAAACATAAGGAGGGTAATTATAATGGGATTTAAATAATTCGCTTACATTTCTTTGCCAATGAAATAAAGCATGTTCTTTTAGGTTTTTTATAAGCTCTAAAATATGTCCTTCAATTTACTAATATTATTTTTAAAAACACACAATACCATCATTTTCCCGGATCGAATATTATTGTTTCCCAACAACAGATTTGGCAACTATTCAAAGGCAGGGAATAATATGCTTTTCGGATTTTCAAATATGTCTGAACTGCTGTTGATTGCTCTCCAAATCAGGTCAGATGCACTGTCTCTGCAGGAGCATTTGCCAGAGGTACTGTATGTTCAAATGGACGGTTTTTATGTTTTGTAGTCAGCTTCATTTATTTTCTGGACCTCTAAATTTTTCCTTCTAAATAGCAGCATCTCCCTTTATTCACCATCGGGTCTTTATTAATTAAACAGAATCAACAGGACTGGTTTATTCTCTCTTTTCAGCTGAGTTACCAAGTGCACAAATCAGAGAGGAAATATTTCTAATACTAGAATGTTCTCAAAGCCAGTAAATCTGGGATTATCTCATCACACCGATTATGTCAAAGCTCTTTAGCCACAGTGCTCACAAAGACCTAAAATTGAATGGTATACTCAAAACTGGCCCCATTCCAGCATCATAGGCAAAATTCCAAGTTTTTCTTACAATAATCAGAAAGCCCTAATTATCAATAGACTGTGATCATTCATTGAATATGTGCTCTTTGCCAGGACCTTCACATGCATTACCTGAGTTTCAGAAACTCTGACCCCTTGCTTCTGGATGCATTTACCCAAGATTCTGCTGTGGAAATATATTCTCAAAGCACAGAAAACATCACCCTGTTGTTTCAGTGTTATTGTTTCCTAGTGAGTCATTGAAGTAGCTACATGTTTGACACTTAGGTGTGCTTGTGTGTTTTTAAGCAAGTCCAGAAAAGTATGCTGTGAATGTAAGACTGATAAAATTTGAATTTCATGGAATTACCTTTCTATTTGGAGCAAGATCAGATGTTGATTTGCTGATTTAAAAAAATCACTTCAGTTTTTTTTAAACATCTTACTTTTGATTATTTTAATCACCAATCTAATGGACTCTGTATTTGTGCAGTTATAATATTTCAAGTATAAGAATATTGTGTGAAATAGTCAAATTGCAAAACATGAACCTAAATTTTTCCCTTAGGTGGTTGCTCCTGGTTTCCTTTCTTCCCATCCTCCCCAATTAGGGAACATTATAGGGGAGGGAAATTTTAAAGATAACTTAAATTGCAGTCTCTCCCTTGGACCAACATATTGTAAGTGTGCTGATAAACATGACACTCATGGATACCGAGACTGTGAAATAAGCAGAGAATTCTCCTCCAGCTTCTTCGCTTCAAACACACACTTTTGACAGGATGTTGTGTCCTCGTTTCACCTTGCAGTGCCATTCCACCCTTCTTATGCTGCTCTCGTTAGTATTTCTTTAAAACCACTTTCAATTTAGGCAGCTTCCCAGCTTTATAAAGGCCTTGAAATGAAATTAACCTGTACCGAATCAGATGCTTTTGTAAATTTAGCCATCATCAAGAAAAATTCCTTTAAACCACTTTAAAGAGTGAATAGTAATATGGATTATTGTGAAGAGAATAATGATTCTTTGTACCACTTAACCATGCTTCAAGGTTTTGAAACTATGAAGATATCTGGGCCTTGTCACATTCACCTTGGTTCTTAAATGGCATGAGCTCCTTTAACCCCATTGTGAGATTATCAGCAATCTTCTTCCACAGAAAGCTACATCTATAATATTTAAACAGAGAAGCTGAATAATTTGTTCAGAGTGATTCGAACAAAAGTTAGAGGATAGGATTGAAAACAAACCAAGTCAGAAATGACAGTCCCATATTTGTATCAGTCCCATATTTTCAGTAACTGGCATCAATAGCCAATAAAATGGGTTCATTTTTGTGATACTTCCTGAACACTAGCCCTATGTGTAAGTAGCAGGAGCATGCTAGTTTAAGTAATGTTGCATATTCAAAGATTCATGGGACAAATTAGCATATTAAAGGTGCTGGGAAGTCCTATACTTAAGAACCCCATTTGCCTATATTTAACCTGTAGGATTTGACATCATACAAGTCTTTCTTCATACAGCATTTATTAAAAACTCTTGGAACATACTTTGGAAAATGTTGTTGTATGACCTAGGCCATACATTCGGATCCACAGTCTATTAGATCTTCATGGGCACTGGCCTTCAGGCACACTTAATCTAAGACGTGATGCTGCTTCTGAGGTTGGTGTGGGAGGATAGGCTGGGGAAACTGATCTAGGGTGGATGCAGGCAGTGTGGCAAATCAGAGCTAGAGACAGTTCCCAAAAAGAAGAAACAAATTTCCATCCTAAATTCAGAAGCTGTCTGTCAAACTCTCAGGAGGTAGGCAAACAGTGGATTTAGGAGATTCATCTAGCTGAAGGCTTAGAGTAAGAGATGAGTCCTGAGAAACACCATCCCATCCAGCAAGTAGGACCAAGGTTGTGTGATGTTTTACTACTCCCTGCACATGCCCACTATCTTTTGTACCTCCTTCCTCAAATTTGTGTTCTTTTCCTAAATTTGTCTTTCAGGATGCTAATCCTTTGTTCTGAGAACATGTCAGGCACCATAAATTCCAAGATAAAAAATAGTTCCTACCCTCGAAGAGCTTCAAATGTTGTAAAAAAGCCTACAAACAAATAGGCATTAAAAATACAGTATAATAAGAGACAAGACTGTGCATAGATTGGAGGAATCTTAAGGGAGATTTTGGTTCTTTAGAATGAGGATAAGTTAACTCCTTAGGGAAGAGGATTGTGGCAGAGAAGGAAATGTTATTGCGGAGTATAAAAAACAAGATGTTTCATACTATAGAATGTGTATTTGTTCCAGAAGCCATTAATTGGATTTGTCATAGATCTCTATGCTGGAGTAGGCGATGAATTAGGAAACAATTAGAACAGAGGCAGTCACTATTTTAGTGACCCAGACTACTGCATTGGGAAAGGAGAGGGGGAACAGATTGCTGAGATATTACAGCTAGACAATCATAGGACTTGCTAACTGATATTATCCAGTAAGGAAAAAAGAGAAATCAAAGATGATACATTAACCTGCATTCCTTGTTACCAGTGAGGAAAGAAGGAGATGGATTTTCTTCAAACCTTAAAACATGCCTAAGATTTATTCATACCGGTTGGGTTCAGTTCTAACTGCTTTCTATCACCAGGGACTGCAGAAGGGTGGCTGCAGTGGAAACAAGATCAGTACTTGTGTGGCTGGGTAGAAAGATCATCGTTCAGATCCTAATTTGTATTCCTTGTTCTTCTCAAGTCACGTAACACAGACTACATCCTGGATTCACCCCGTGAGGAGTATCTTGAACCTGTCTTGCTCAGAGGAGAATGAAGAGGATTGCTCTAGAGATCTCACCGACCAGAAGAGTTGATGGTTTTCTGTAGGAAGCGGAGCTCCACAGTCTTCCGGCATCTCAGTCTGTGAGCGTGACTTGAGCAGAGACCTGTGACACCCAACTCTGAGACACAGCCATCTGAAATAGGAGCAAAGCAGGCACTACTTGATGGAGTAGGAAATGGAGACTAGACTTAGGGTATTTTTGTAAAAATGTTTTAATATACTGTACACATTTAAAAGTTGCTACTCAGTAGTTCCTTAAGAATGATTCAGTTATATCTTTTGAAATGATATATAATTAAATTTTATATGTATACTTTTGTCTTATATATTTACATCTTTATAATTTTATATGTAGTTCATTATTTGGCATCATATCCAATGGTCTTTATAATTAAGATCTATTTAAAATTTATGTGAACAGAGTAAAATACTTCATTTATTTGATAATTCACCGATCTTTTTTTTTTTATGTTCATATCTTAGAAAGAGATCTTAGCAAGCTTTTGGGGATTTTTAAAGGCTCATATTTAAACATCTATCTCCTGGGCTACCAAATACAACTTACATCTTTAGGGGACTTTTTAATTTACAAAATGACTTTCAGACTTTGTCTCTTCTCTACCCTCCATCCTCACCTCCATCTCCACCTTTACTGGTTATTGAACCCAAGGCTTTGCATATGCTAGGCAAGCACTCTATCACTGAGCTACATACCCAGCCCAAACTCATCGTATTTAAACCACATGATATGCTTATTAGGCTGATCTGGTATTTTTATCCCCATTTTGAAAAGAAACTGCTTAGGGAAATAGTGGTTCAGAGAAATGAAACTCCCTGTCCCAGGACTGAAACTCACACCTAAGTGCATACTCAGTCTTCCCCTCACCCCACCCTGTACCCTGCGGTCCCTGCAGAGGGAGGTCATGGCCCAACACGCAGGGCACTGCACTGTAGTTCTGTTGATGCAGCTGGCTCTGCAGCTGTACATTCCAGAGACTCAGAAGGCACCTCTCAGTCAAACATGCCTCTCCCTCTGTAAACCCTTACTCCTTCCACCCACTCACTCACCAGGTAAGGGTACCGCTTTGTGGTGTTGTTTCAATAGGCTTCTTTTAGCAGCTCATATTTTTCTTAAGTAATTGGTGGGGTTCATATCAGTGACTTACTCTGCGCTTAAGGTGCCCTTGCCAGAGGGAACATTTGGGGGCAGGTGATGAGATATTACTGTTCTGCTTGGAACAAGATAGAGGCCAGGAACCCACTGCTACCACACAGACCTAGAGCTCCTGAGAACACCGTGTAAGAACTATCACTTGTAACCACTTTGTAGATGAGTAAATTGAGATGCTAAGAGTTCATACAGTTCATGTCTAGGTCAAGGCTAGCTAGACCCGATCCTAAGTCTCCTAGTCTGCTGCATTTCATCTGGTTGGTAAGATACAGATGGCGAGTACATATAGACATTGCTCACCCATGCCTTCCCGGTATGTTGAGGATTTATGGTTTATGTCTTCAGGAATGGTGTCAAGTCAGATCCAGCCTGAGAGGCAGTCATCACCCATCAGAAAGGTGGTAGAGTGACGGAGAAGACTGGTGCTCCCCTGATAGCTGTTTGGGTATAAGGAAGCTTTAGAGAGGACAGTTTTGAGAAAAGCTGAAGAAGAAGGTATTTCTTTGTGTGTCTCCCTCCCTAGGCCAGTGGACTCTCATACACTTGGGAGTTACTTTCATAGGTTAGTAGCTCTAATTGTGAAAGGAAGACTTTTTTTGTTTTCAAATTAATTGTATGAAATTCCCTCCCCAACCTTGATTTTAGTGAGGAAAACAGGAGATGCCTGGGTCGCCAAGACCAAGGGTCTCAGGCACACAATCCACTGACACATCATCTCTTCGCTACTGCTTTTGCCACTATCCTCTCTGTTTCTATCAAATATCCAATAGAAAAAGCCTATAAAAATCATAATGGTATTATTGAGCGTTTTACACTGTACGTTGCAAAGAACTATTTGCACGTATTTCACTATCTTCTGAAAAATGCTCCGTAAGGCATAAATCATAACTATCCCCATTTTGAAAAGAAACTGCTTAGGTTTAGAGAAAGGTGTTGTCTTTGCCCAAGAGTCACACAGCACCTACATGTAGAAACTGGAGTTCAGAGCAAGTCTCTTATGCCAGGGCCCATTCTTTAAACCAGTAAGGAGAGCTCCTTAGACTTGGTCAGTTTTGTAAAGCAGCTGATTCCAATTCAGTGCCATAAAGAACTTGCTGGTAGTTAGAGAACTTGCTGGTAGGAGAGAATAGAAGCACCGTCCCAGGTTTCAGTCCATGTGAGCTCCTTGTGGGTGTTGCTAAATTAGCTGAACCTGTTGAGCCATCTCTAACATTCCCTCCTCTTTGTGTTTCTGTGTCTTCTGATCCAATAGGTAAGTGTCTTAAGAGACAGATACTCAAAAAATCTTATGATGAGGACTCAGTAAGATTCCTCTTCCAAGGGCTGGAGATGCAGCTCAGCGGCAGTGTTTGCCCAGCATGAAGGAGGTTCTGGGTTCCACCCCCAACACTCCCCACAAGAAAGAATTATTTTCCAATGCAAATGGAATCCCCAAACTATTTTATGTGGGTCTATGTTTTGTAGGGATAAATTAACCCTATCATTGTGTTTTTCAAACTCTTCTCCAATGACTCGCTGACTAAATATAGCATTAGAAGGTATGAATACTATTGTCCCTACATACCCCTGTCCCAGAGTGACCAGGGTTAAATGTCCTTGCTCACATATTCCCTCAAAATATTCACTGAACACTAACAATGCAGGTAGCACTCGAGGCACTGTGGCAAAGTAGGAACATTTAGCCATTTCCTGGGTTTGGCTAACTGTTCATCAAAACAACAGACTTCTTAGGTATCCAGATATAAAGTTACTTTTTAATTTTTAAAATTCAAAAAAATCTATTTTCATTTTTTAAAAAATCATATTGTAGAAATGAGTAAATTACATAAATAGCCCACCTCATTTCCAGAGGTTTCATCACCAATGCATGGGTGAATAGTTTCACTCCACCTAGAGCCTTCTGCTAAGCAGCCTTTTGCTAAGCATATTGTGGCCATCTTGTCACGTCCATGCATAGATCAATATTATATTTCAAAGGTGTGCATAAACTGTCATTACCCAGGTAGCCCATAATTTGTGTAGTCAGCAGTCTATCAGTGAACACTTAAGCTGTTTTAAGTTCTCATCTACAACTAACCATGTTCCAGTTAATATCATATATTCATTAAATCTTTTTCCTTATATGTCCCTATACTGTAGTGCCAATATGTCCACAATTTGAATACACTCATAAAAGTAAATCACTACAGAATGGCCAGAGCTAAGTCTAAAATATGTTCACTTTAATTTTGGTAGGTAGTCATAAGTTCTTCATAAAAATAGAATCAATGTAAACTAACACCAATAGTATATAAGAGATTTTTTTCTATATATGATAGGACTTTTTTTTTTTTTAGTTCAAAGATTATAATAGGGCTGGGAATGTTGCTAGTGGTAGAGGGTCTGCCTGACATGCGTGAGGCCCTGGGTTTGAGTCCCAGCACCACACCAAGAAAAAAAAAAAAGATTAATAATAGCTTTTTTGAGGGGGGGGGAGTTCTTTAAAGAATAACCTTTCAATCATTATCCAAGAGCCTGAATCTTTTAATCATTAGGTTTTAGATTTCCCATAGTAACAGAAACTGACTCACTCTATAGGAGAATCTAGCAAGTGACTAATTCAGTGTATTTCAAATGTTTCTCTCATCTTTTTCTACTTTACATCTAATTGTGGTGGGGACTAACTCTTAAATAAGCTAATTTGGATGGGAGCTGTTGGGAGAGTGCAAAGCACAATTCAGATGCACCTACAAGTTCTATGGACCTCAGTTTCCCATTGTAAAATGGAGTTGCACTTGCTTAGCTCAAGACAACTCAACTCAGCAAACAATTCCTACATCTATTAAATGCCAGACAAAATGTGCAGTAGTTTTTTGTTTGCATGTTTGTTTAACCATCTGAAAGCGACTTATTGGGACTTATTCTGCAGAATGATGGGAAGCACAACAGGGACTGTCCCAAAATGCCACATTTTTATATTACCATGATGGATGCTACTGATGCCCAAATCAAGGAGCTCAAAGTCTAAAATTATTCTTCTTTCTTTTTTCTCAAAAGGCTTTTATTTGTCCCCTTAAGGAGTTAAGAAGTGAGGGGTCTATTTATCAAGAATCCCTTAAATTTCAAAATAATGTTAATATCCCTTTACTAGGAAAAAATAGGAGCATGCTGTATGAAAAGCCTCTCCGATAATAAATGCAAAGCAGCTGTCAAAATACGGAGTCAAATGACACTCTCCTAGTGTTTGCACAATTAGAAAATATTATCCTTTTTCTAGGGAGAAATGGAACATTTTTATTTTCTCTGCTAAGCAAAATCAATTTTCTTTTTTCCTTTGTTTTTTTTTTGGGGGGGGGGCGGATACTGGGGATTGAACTCAGAGGTGTTGTACCACTGAGCCACATCCCCAGCCCTATTTTGTATTTTATTTAGAGACAGGGTCTCACTGAGTTGCTCAGCACCTCGCCCTTGCTGAGGCTGGCGATCCTCCTGCCTCAGGCTCCCAAGTCACTGGGATTACAGAAGTGTGCTACTGCGCCCAGATGAAACCAACTTTTTGAAGGGTCAACTTGACATTTTTATGATATATATACAGAAAGAACTGAACCAACATTAAAACAACTTCCACGTATAACTTTTAAGAAGATGAAAAGAACTTGAAACAGAATATGCCAGTGGAATTTAACTTTAGAAATGAAACACCCAAGGTGTTTTAACCACAGATATTCTCACGTGATATCACTGTGTCCACATTGGTGATCTTACAAATATTAAACACTATTCTGAATTTGCTTTCTTCATAGGATTTTTTTATATTTAAACTAATAGTATTTCTGTTCATTTTTTAAGTTCGACTCTTACTCTTGGGCATGGTTTGTGCTGTCATATCAGTAGATCAGCCCACGTCACCACCCCTGTTCTCATTCCCCGGTCACCGAGTATTCTCTATCACTTCACCATGTGTATTATTCCTTTCACATTATTTGTCTATTTGTCATGATCTTATTTTGTTCATTGCCTTCCTCTATAATAGAACTTATAATGGAAGTTTTCCCAGAAAAACAGGAATTTTTATTTTGTTCAACACTGTGTCTTAAGGATCTAGCACAGTGCCTATCATACTAGGTGTTCAAGAAGTGTTTGCCAAGTGGAATATGTAATGTGCTGCCATAACTAAGACTGATTTTCCAGCTTAGCGCTCATCCTTTCATATTCATTTATTCACCTAAAATACTTAAAAAGCCAGACATTTTGTTAAGTACTGGGGATACAATGCAAGACAGGGGGTGATTGTAACCCTCATATAATTTACATTCTATGCAAAGGACATACAACTGAAATTAACCAAAGCTTTTCCATCTATTTTCTTTCTTCCATGTCTTTATTTCGTATTTAAACTACTAGGCCCATGTAATATTCCCTGCCTCAAGAAAGGGTGTGATGACAGAAAACAGAGAAAAGCAGGTTCTTCTGAGTTCTAAAAATCCTTAGGGAGTTCTGAGATATCTTAGGGAAGGATTTGTGGTATAGATCAAAGATTTGAAAGCCCTATGATGAGGAAGCCAGCCTTTCCTACTTCTGTCTGGGAAATAATTCCCCTGACTCTGGAAATAAGAGAAAGAACAATATAGTTGGAGCCCAGAGAAAGGGTCCTGGGCCCCATCTTCTAGGCAAAGTTTCTGGAAGCAGCAAAGCCCCAATTAGGTTTTGTTTTGTTTTGGTACAGGGGACTGAATTCAGGGGCAGTAAACCACTGAGCCACATCCCCAGCCTTATTTTGTATTTTATTTAGAGACAGGGTCTCATTGAGTTGCTTAGTGCCTCGCTTTTGCTGAGGCTGGTTATGAACTTGCCATCCTCCTGTCTCAGGCCTGTAATTCCGAACCGCTGGGATTACAGGCTTCCACCACCGCACCGGGCTCCCAGTTAGTTTTGAGAGCAGAAGAAAGCCATTGAAAGAAAGCTCATGGTCCCCTTGGAAAGATTGCATGGTGTGTGTACACACAATCAGACTTAGACAACTTCAGTGAGTTTCCTCCAGGAGTAGATTGACTTCCATGAACCCAAAGGATCACAGGAGGAGCAGGAAGACTCCCTAGATCTGAATGAGAATTTTTTTTTTCCATTTAATCCACAGGGCCTCTCAGTGGAAACCAGATGAGACAATTACATCAGACATCCAAGCCCCTAGTCCCTTGACACTAGATAAGCCCTTGCTCTGTTTCGAATGTTTGTGTACCTTCAAAATTCATGTGTTGAAATATAACCCTCAAAGTTATGGTATGAAGAGGTAGGGCCTTTCAGAAGTAATTGGGACTAAGGACTTCACCTTCATGAATGGGGTTATGGCTTTTTTGAAAGAGGCTTGAGGGAAACCGTTGCCTCTTCTATCTTGCAAGGGCACAACAAGAAGGTACCATCTTTGAAGCATTAGACACTGAATGTGCTGGTGCCCTGATCTTGAACTTGTCATCCTCTAGAACTGTGAACAATAAATTTCTCTAGTTTACAAATTACCCAGTGTAAGATATTTAGTTACAGTAGCCCAAACAGACTAAGCTAGTCCCACAGAAATCAGTGACCCCAAAGAAAGGAAAGAACCGTATGCTGATTGAGTCTCCTGTTGGTTGGGATCATTATTCCCGATTCCTAACATTTCCTTCCTCATAGAGGGACCTCCAGTAGAGTGACACTTTGGGCCTCTTTCTGTCTCTTCTATGGGCAGCAGTTTACCTGACTGGTAAGTTTGGGATAAAAACCCAAGGCATGTACTATTTTCCAGAACATTTCTGAAATATATTTATTACTTCTTCTCTGTTCCATGAAAACATTTTCTTTTTGTGTTTCAGGTCTTTCTCATTTTTTACCTGGATGATTAAACATAGGCAATATGCCTCTCTCTCATTCTGGGCCACACCTGCCCCCCATCAATCTCTATAACACTTCTGTCAGAATTACCTTTCTAAAACACTAATGTGATTCCATTACTCTGTTCCTTGCTCCTATTCGTGAGATTCCTAGCCCCTCTGCTCCCTTAGCCCTGCACTTTCTCTCCAGCCTCCATTTTCATCCCAGGAGTTGCTCAGAGGTTCCATCTGGGAAGTGCCTCTTCTTCATTCCCTCATCAGATTCCTTCTCATCCACAAAGACTCTATTCATGTTTTACCTCTTCTGACACATGCTACCTTGGTATTCTGCAGATGCCGTGCATGCATTTGTGCATACCTGTCCAGCCCCATTTCTCACTCCAGGTGGTATAGCAAGAACGGCCACTCCAAGAGAGCTACTGACCTATGTGTCCAGATCTCACTGGACCACTCCATTTATTAACTGCTTCACATTATCTGATGAGATGGGTTACTAAAACTTGTGACATGATTTCTGGCCCTACATTCTCCTTTGTGCTTTCTTTATCAACACGGTAATGAAAATTGGAACTCTGGTTGAAGCCAACTATTTCTTCTCCCTCTGGCTGTTCCACTCAACATTAGCAACCAGGTAAGTAACTCAGGTGGTGATGGGAGGAAAGTGGAAACATAGAAAACTGGCCCAGATAGTCAGTTGTTTCTTTTCTGTTGTTGCTTTGGGGTATTTTTATCTAAAACCCTGGAAGTTAAGAAGATAAACTTGGAGAGCCATGCTCTAAACTCCTACCTCAACCCCCTATTACTGCATACCTGTTAATAAAGTTTCTATCACACGCCATTTGCCATTAATTTGGGTAGAAAAGTAGTACATATGTCTCTGCCATTAGACTTTGGATCTTTAAGTCAGAGTTCATATGTTATTTTGTATCCCTCACACCAAAGATGTCATGGTAAAATGCAATAAATGTGTTCAGAATAAATTAAAATTGTGATTTGTAGTTTTCAAAAACTCTTTTAACTGTTTCCTGCAAATTGAGCGAAAAAGAAAATGAGTTGGGAGTTTAACTAAGCATATCCATACTAACTAGTTCTTTCAAGGCTGGAACAATATAATGGATTTTACTGAAGAGAAAAGTGTATGCTACATAAATGTGGTCATAAAGCTCACAGTATGATTGCAGTGAAAGGATTGTAAAGCACATACTCAAGCATTGTTGATTTGCCCAAGGTTTTTAAGAAACACAGTACAATGATTTTGGTGTGGGAGGGTAGATGAAGCCTAAAACCAAAATACTGCGTAAGTGCATTTCAAGGCAATAGCACTCAAACTTCTGTCCTCATGGGTTAATTAATCACGCTGCTAAAGAACTGATTTGGCACAAGGGAGCTATGTATTGCCACAGTACTCTGAAAGTGCAGAATTCATCCCATATATAACTAACCCCACTGGAATTGCTTGACTATTCTGTTTTACAATGGAGAGAAATTCATCTTTTATCAACAGATATGGGAAGAGAAAACAAAGTAAGTGGATAATAAAGTTGTCTTAGAATGGACAGTTCAGGTCAGGAATCTTTCTGGAATGAATATAAAAAGATATTTATGGGCAGATCCTCTTTCTTTGTACTGAACAGTTTTTCAGAGAAGGAATTCTAATGCATTTAATCTAATGCCAGCTTTATTTTTGTTTGCTGATCAACACACATAAATGAAAACAAATTAAATGCATGCATTATTTCCCTGAATGGTAAAAGTATTCAAAATAAGGAAAGTCTAAAGGAAACTATGCATACCTAAGCACTTTATAGGTATTTATGTATGTGTGCATATTTCTGTATGTGGTGTATATTTGTATATGTATTTATGTGTATTATATATATATCTATATATATATATATATATATACATAGATATACATATATATAATTAACATACTAAAGTTTGCAGAATTTCAAGAACATGACCAAAAACTCTAGTGTTAAGCTCACTCACCAATGGAACTCCTACTAAAATCAGAGAAAGTGAGCCATCTATAAATTACCTTAGTTTTTCCAATATAGCTAAGATTATTCATTGGTTGTATTTCTTCTGTCTCTTTGTATACCAATATTCCTTATTAGTAATTCATAAATCATAACATTTATTGTGATTTTATATATCACTAACAATGAAAAATGGCATTAAAATATGACTTAGTACTTAGAATTTTTATCTTATAATCCTTTAAGTAAATCTAAAAAATCATATTTTATCATGTGTGTTTGTATAGGTATAGATATAAACATAGATATAGGAAAATGAAACACAAATAAATCATGATATTCCTAAAACTCTACATTAGAATGGACCTCTTCTGAATCTCTTTCAAGTCAGAGCTGTTGTCCACATTTTCCTTCTGCTGCCAAGATGAAGCCTTTCTTGAAGGATTGCATCTCTAAGTCCAGGAGTCCCCCAACCCCAACCCAGTCTTTGACGTTCATTCTATAATTCAACGTTGTCACTTTCTTTATCTTTTAAAAAGGATTCAGTAGAAAATTCTTAGATAGCAATCAGGATTCACATTCCTTCCTTAAATAGTTCTTTAAATGATTTATTAACAGAAAAGTAAAGGTATAACAGTCTAGTCACACCACAGAAAGAACAGCCAAATTCAAGCCTTCACAGAGAGACAGCTGTATCATTATGGCTGCGTGGCCAACAGTAACCGCAAGACCTCATTCATTATGAGACACATCCTGTAATATGTCACGTTCCCCTGAGATGAGAATTGGTATAAATTAGGAAGTGGCCCAAGGGGGAAAAATAATAAGGAACTAGAAAAATAGGACCAACCAAAGGGAAGGGAGGGGGAAAAAAACACACACACACAAAAATATGATGCCAGGCAAAGTCCACTGCAGAGAGGTAACTTTGGCTAAGTTCACAGGGGAGCCCTGAAGACAATGCAGTCCCCACAAAGTCCGAAATCAAAGAGCTGGAGTATTTATACCCCTGCACCATCAGTCATGGTTAAGCATGAGGGCCAGGGAGGGACAGAGAAATTCCCAGGTAAAAGCATGTTCCTGCAGCCTGAGAGTGAAAGTTGGGAGTGAAAGTTCAGGGAGCCGGCATGCTGGAGAGTGGTAGAGAGATCTCAGTGCTAGAAGTGTATAATGCACACCCGGTTTCAATGATGTTTAAATGTTAATATGTCTTAGAATTAAAATATGATATGGAGGATCAAGTCTTCTTACTGGCTTATCCCACAGCATGCATAAAACTTAATTAAAGATGAAGTGGCAAAAGTGAAAACATAGTATCCATTCTGGAAAATGACTTAATTAAATCAAAAGCTATTTATAAAATTCCAACTGAAAATATTTGGGTGCTGGGGGTGTAACTCAGTGGTAGAGCACTTGCCTAGCATGCACAGGTCCTGGGTTTATTCCTCAGCATCACAAGAAAAAAGGGAGGGAAGGAAGGGAGAGAGGGAGGGAGGAAGGGAAATGGAAAGGGAAGAAGAGAAAGGAAGGAAGGAGGGAAATACTTGAAAAGATCAAGTGATTCTATTCCTGATTTTTGTTCCTTGACAATGTCAGAAAAATTGTAAACAAATTTCCCCACCTATATACAAGGCTTCCTTAGACTATTGGTTGATCATTGAAGATATGATCAAAGGAAATATTTTAAAACACTCTGGGTTTTTAGAATACACATGATACATGATATGATTATTTGCTAGTATTATGGGTCATCTACAAATTACTACTGACTTTCTGGAAAACAATCATGGAATATCTATTAAGAACATTAAAAATGCTGAAACTTTTTGACCCAAACTACACTATTATTCCTTTATCCCCATAGATGATCATAACTTTAGACCAGAGTTCAAGTAAATGGTTGGCATTATTTAAAATAGAAATGACTGCCTAAATGAAGCCCAGGGGACATTTAAATAAAATATGATATCTAACATAATGGAAAATACTTAATAATAGTTAATATCACAAAGGAAGTATTATAATATAATATTAATTGGAAATAAAAGGAAACAAAAGTTTGTATACAGTATGATAACAACAGCATGTTATGTATGAACATCATAGAAGACCTGAAAAAAGTGATATTATTCATGATATTTATTTTATTCATTATATTTTTCTATATTTCTATATGAGTATCTCTTTAATAAGAACAAAAAGTTAATGTTAGTAATCATGTATGTATGAGAATAAGTGTTTACCTGATTTGATTCTGGTTTTCTCGTTATCTTTTCTAGAAGTTTTCTGTAGAACTCTGCATGCTACCCTTTGGGAATCTGTAATGTTACAAGGCCTGGAAAGATGAGTGACTGTGTCAAGCCTCACAGTCCTGACCTACCTTCTCAATATTTGAATTGATTATTGAGGAAACAAAAAAAAAAAACAATTGTATTTAACATTTTTGCCACTCTGCAGTCAGATTTACTACATTTGATGCTTATTGGGGATTATTCCTCATGCTGGAAATACTAGAGTTGTCACAGATGTGATATTTCCTTTCTCATTGCTGGGGAGGACCAGGTTGATGGTAAAGAAAGACTGAGGCTTCTGCTGCTATTATAGGTATCAGTTTAAATGTCCCAGAGCAGTTTCATTGGTTACACAGTCCCACAGGGACCCGAGTTTTCCACTGTTTTGTTGTTAGGTTGTTACAGTTTGGATGTATTATTTTAAATTACCAGACAGAAAAATTGACTTTTTTTTGGGGGGGGGGGGCTACAGTTCTATGAATTTCCAATATATAGGTACATTTGAGCACCATCTAACCAAGATAAAGAAGAGTGTTATCACCCTCAAAAGCTCCCTCATGTTATTTTATTGTAGATACATCCTCCTCCATCCAGCTCCCAGCACTCATTGCTTTGTTCTCCATAATTACAGTTTTGCCTTTTGGAGAATATCATATAAATATGCAAACAATATATAACCATCGAGACCTCTTTCATTCAGTGTAATGCCTTTGAGATCCACCTGGGTCAACATGTGTATCACTCATTTTTTACTACTAAAAGTCCTTTGGATTATGTTCAGGGTTGGGTGATTATGAATAGAACTTCTGTAAATACTGGTGTACTGGTTCTTGTTAGTGGAAATATCTAACCCAGAAATGAGAAATCAGGGAGACATTCTTGAAGGATTTTATGCCCAAACAGAAAGTTAGTATTAGTCACCCCCCAAGAGAGAGTAGAAAAAATAAGGGTGATAAGAGAATGATACCGTGAGGTTTGGTATAACCAGAATATATCTTTGGGGTGGGCAGTGGGAATGGCCTGAAATAAGTCTAGAAAGGTGAACAGGAATCAGATCTCAAAAGGCCTTATGAGCTGTTAAGAAGGTTTGGACATTATCCTAAGAATAAGGGTAAGTCAAGGAAAAGCCTGAGTGTTTATTTCCCAGGTGAAATACCTAGAAGTAGGATTATTTGATCATGTGCTATATTTTATGTTGTTGCCATTACAAATTAGCACTATTATGTAGGAGATTAGGGACATCAAGATGATGGAGGCAGGGTACAAGAAAATGGCTGGAGTACAAGACAGGAGATAGTCATCATGTCCCTGTGGATAAGTTCTTGACAGCTCCCACCACTGAGGACTTATCCATGGTAGCTCCTGCCCCAGGTTCAGTATTCTAGGTACATGAAAATAAAGTAATTAATGGGCACAAACAGGACAGTATACTAATTAGGTATCATAAATTAACCAATGGAGCAGGGTCTTCAATAAGGTCTATGCAGGGAGGGTCTTCCTCACAGCTCAGCATATAAGACAAGAATCCCCCAACCTTGGGGCCTGGAGCCTCTCTCTCTCTTGCTTGCCTACTCAGCTCTAAGACTGTACCCATTCTGTTTTACAGAGCACTATTCTCCCCTTCAATAAATCTGTGCTTTGTTACTTCTGCATGTCTTGCTGAATCCTTTGTCTGGGACACCAAGAACCTGGACTCAACATCCCACCAGTATCACTTCCTCTTCCTTCAAAGACAACAGTGGCCTATCAAGATTCCTTTCTGACTTGTCTTCCATTGTCACATTGCTCTCTGATCCATCCAGGAAAGCTGATCTGCTCTTAAAGTACTTGGATGGAGCCCACCCTGATGATCCAGGACAGTCTCTCCACTTCAGAGCCCATGCCCTCAACCACATCTGCAAAGTTGCCTTGCAGATAACATTTTCACTGGATCTTGAGAGAGGGCATGAAGATCTTTGGGGAGACATTCTATTTACCTTTTTGAGAGACTCCCAAGCTATTTTCCACTCAGCAGAATCTGAGAATTCCAGTTGCTCCATGTCTTTGTGAGCATTTAGTGTAGTTGATATTTTTTTAATTTTAGCCCTTCTCATAGGTGTGTCGTGGTAATTCATCATCGTTCAAATTTTCTTTCCCCTCATGGCAAAATATGTTGAACATTTCACCTGCTTATTTCTGCATATATTCTGGTGAAAAGTTTGCTCAAGTATTTTGCTGAGTTTTAAGTTCTTTATTTTGAATACAAGTCCTTTAGCAGACATGTGACTTTCAAATACTTCCTTGGCTGACTTCAATTTTTCCACATTTCACCTAGATAATAGTTGTACATATGTAATATCCGTGTTTCTCAGTCTCTGTTTAAACCACAGACTAATTTTATTTTGGTTTGTAAGCTAGTGTTTCAGAGCTGACAATAGCTCTGCCTTCTCCTACTTAAGGTAGATCACAGTTACCTACATATCATAATTAAGTTTGTTCCTATATTCCTCTTGGAGAATATAACTTTCACTTTATTGAAAAAACTGAGTTATAAAATCACAGGATCTTAAAGAGAAATGCTTTTATGCCTAAACATATGGTACCTACAACTTCTTTCACACCAATATCCCTACATTTCAACAAACACTGTGAGTGTGGGTGTGGCCTCTGTGATAGGGGATTCAAATGACATGAACTCAAGTGAACTGAGAAGCTTTGTAAAGGGCACTGCAGAGTAGTTTTGAAGCACGGGGGAGATGGCCTATACACTGAATTATATAGGTGCGTAGATACCAAATCTGCTTGGAACAGTATGATTTCTGCTGATGCTCATAACAGAAATGCTGAAAATTAAGCAAAGAGTAGAAATGTTATTATAGTCCTCTGGAAATTCTTGTCTATGTCTGTATGATAAGGCTGTAATGAAAAGATGTCTCGAGAATTACCTACAAAAATCTAAAATTAACTGAAGCCATTCCAGAGAACTTGAACATCAATCTTACCAGCACCAAGTGGAGTAATTTATCAGTCAGAAATCTGGCAGGAAATAGGTTTGTCACAGATGGTCTAATGAAGGTAGTCCTCACAGATGTGTGGTGAGGGTTCAGTAAGAAGTAATAGAGGCACCCAGCAGCTACAAGGAATTAGAAGCCATTTCTGCTTTTAGGATGGAGAGATGGGGAAACATTTTTATTGGATACCACTGAGAAACTCAACAGTGGAAGAGAGGGCACCCCCCTTGAGCTGTAGCTAGAGAGGGTTGCAGCTGCTATCAGAATGTAGTGTCACAGCAAGAAGAGGAGAAAGGAAAAGGACTGTTGTGAGCTGCCTCCCTCCCTTCTCCTCTCCAATCCCCCTTCTCCTTTGGGTTCTTCTAGGAACACTCAGGAGGAGAACTGAGGGGAGACAATCCACAGAAGTCTGCTTCTTTCCAGGGTACAAAGAAAATAAGAGAGATACTGAGGTGGCAGATGGGACTGACCTGCACAAGGAGTGACCCAGAGATTCCTGATCTACTGATTCCAGAGGAGAAAGATGAGTATGGATAAGTATTTATTCATTCCTTGATGGATAATGATCACCACCTTCTAGGGGCACAGGTGAGATACACATAGTCCTCATCCTCACAGAGTGATAGCCCAGCACAAGAGGCAAACAAGAAGGTGAGCCCAAGAGAGGGAAAGAAGAGGATATGACAAATGCATGTAGTTAGTGGAAATATCTACCCCAGAAATGAGAAATCAGAGAGAGATTCTTGAAGGATGTTATGCCCAAACAGAAATGTAACTAGTTAGTATTAGTCACCCCCCATGAGAGAATAGAAAAAATGAGGGTGATAAGAGAGTGATACCGTGGAGTTTGGTATAGCCAGAATGTATCTTTGGGGTGGGCAGTGGGAATGGCCTGAAATAAGTCTAGAAAGGTGAACAGGAATTAGATCTCAAAAAGCCTTATGAGCTGTTAAGAAGGTTTAGGCATTATCCTAAGAATAAGGGTAAGGCAAGGAAAGATCTTAAGCATGGTGTTATTGATTTTATGGATTAATTTTGATGTATTGAAGGAAACCCAGATATCTGGTAAAACATTATTTCTGGTGTGTCTGGGAAGGTGTTTCCCAAGAGATTAGCATCTGAGTCAGTGCAGTGAATAAGAAGATCCTCCCTTACCAATGTGGGCAATCCAGTGAGGCAATCCAAAAAGGCAGAAGGGAGAATTCATTTTCCCCTTGAGCTGAGACACTGGTCTTCTGCTGCCCTTGGGCACTAGGAAACTCCTGATTCTTGGGGCTTCAGATTCTGCTCAGGTCTTCCATATCACCATCCCCACCCCAGGCTTCTCAGGCCTTTGGCCTCAGACAGTCATACTGTTCGCTCCCTACATCTCAGGACTTCAGACTGACAGTTGCACCACTGGCTTCCCTAATTCTTCAGCTTGCAGACAGAATATTGGGGGGCTGCTTAGCCTCCATAATCACATGAGCCAATTCCCTTGATAAACCCCCTTATCTATTGCTGGCAGCTGGAAGTTTGCTGCCAGCATCTATGTCTAAATGTGAACATGCACAGACATAGATAGAAATATAGGTACATATCATTAGTTCTGCTCTCAGGAGAACTCTCACTCATACATCGTAATGGCACAATACGATTTGTTTTTGAAAGCTCTCCCAGGTATGGAGGATGGATGGGCATGGAACAAGAGTGAGAGTGTTTTCAGACTGGCCTACTCTGGCTGTGACACCCTGGCCAAGTGTCTCAACCTCCCTAACTGAGCTCAGTTTCCTCATCTGTAAGGCAAGAGTAGTCGGATCTGCCCTGCCTACCTCAATAGGTTGTCACAAACAGCAGATGGACACAAACAGACTCTGGCAACTCTTCAGTGCTATCATCATTCCAAATAATGGTGAATTGAGAAGAAAATGTGGCTGATGTTGTTTTATTTCCCAAGGAAATCTGTGTATTCCTCTGACCCTTTTCCCAAAGCCTGGAGAGGAAATGGAGAATGAAGCACTTGGGAGACAGTGCCCTGTATGTTCATTCTGTCACTTTTGAAATGAAGATCCTGTCCTCCAGGCTGACTGGCACATGCCCACTGTCCAATAAGTATGAATTGATGAACGGCTGAGTGGGGCTTTGTTTTGTTTTGTTTTCATTTTTGCAAACTCTCCATCACCACAGAGGGAAAAAAGTAAATTATGCCATATGTCTATAAAATCCCTCTGACAGCTTTTATTGTAATGGAAGATGACAGTGGTTATCAGAGCAGAAGAAACATGCTTGAGTGAAAGTAAATACTGAACACCTTTTGGGAAACAAGTCACCTGCTGTGACCTTTGCAGCTGTCCAGCTCCCAAAAGTAAGGCAACTGGAATTGTCTAACAACAGTCTAACCAGGGTTCCAACTTGCTTTCAAGACCGCGCCTCCTCCCTCTTCCTGTGTTGTGCAGAATTTTAAATGTCACAGTAATCACATTTCCCCTCAGGATAACATGAAATATCATTGGAGCTTAATGGAGATGAACAAATGATCAAATTGCATTGTTAGCGATATATTATGTTAGAAGGTTGGATCTATTTCCACAAGCTGAAAAGCCTCTGAATTCTGTTATCACAAACAAGAAAGTAGCAAAAGTTACAATTTCTGAGTCCCAACCAACCATGCGCTCTACGCTGTTCCAAGTCCTTTATACCTGTCATTTCATTTAGTCCTTATGGTCTTCAGTTTGGGCATTATTGTTCCCATTTAACACATCAGTTCATTGACCTGCATAAAGTTACACGACTTGTGAATGTGTGCATGTCCCTCACTCAAGGTATATGGCCTTGATTAATTTACTTAATGGCTCTGAGTCACATCTGCAGAATGCAAATAATAATATCTCATTGATAAGATTATGGAGGATTGCATTAAATAATGTGCAATGCTTTAGTGCAGCATTTGCTATATAATAATAACTTACTATGTTAGAGTTCTCCAGAATACCAATAGGAGATAGATGAGAATGAGAGCAATTTATAGTATATGAACAGATTTATCATAATTGGCTGATGTGACTATGGAAACAGAAGTCCCATTTTCTGCCGTAGGCAAGCTGGAATCCCAGGAGAGCTGGTAGTATCATTCCAGTGTGAATCTGGAGCCTAAGCCCCAGAGGAGCCAAATTCCAGTCCAGGTATAGAAGAAGACCAGTGTCTCTACTCAAAAACAGTTGGAGAATAAGAAGGAGCTTTCCTACTCAAACTTTTATTCTATTCAAGCCTTTAAAAGATTAGATCAGACCCACCAAAATTGAAGAGGTAAATTTGTTTTATTCAGTCTACCCTTTCAATGTTAATCTTATCCAGAAACCCCCACATAGACATACATAAAAGTAATGGTTGGCCCAGTCAACTTGACTCAAAACTAAATGGTGCTTTGCTGACAATATTGTTGCTATCATTGTTACTGTAGACCTGGCATTCTCTGTCTGTCTAGCCTTTTTTATATTGACTCAAAACTAAAATCCATCTTCAGTATAATGATTGTTATGGTTTAGATAAAATGTGTTCTCCAAAACTCATGTGTGAGACAAGGCAAGAATTTCCAGAGGTGAAACGATTGGATTATGAGGGTCTTAACCTAATCAGTGGGTTAATCCATGATGTGGATTAACTGGACCATAACTGTAGGCAGATAGGGTGTAGCTGGAAGACATAGGTCACTGGGGGTGTGACGTTAGGGTTTATATTTTGTCCCTCGTGGGCAGAGCTCTCTATCTATCTTTCTCTGCTTCCTGATTGCCATGTCCTGAGCTGTTTTGCTCCTCCGTGCCCTTTCACCTGGATGTTCTGCCTCATCTTGGGCCCAAAGCTGTGGATATGGCTGACCATGAACTGAACCTCTGAAACCCTGAACCAAAATAAACCTTTCCTCCTCTAATTGTTCTTGTCATGTCTTTTGGTCACAGTGATGCAAAAGCTGACTAAAACCATGATAATGAAATCAAAGCCATATACAATTTCTTTTTTAGGAAATTTTCAAAGTCTTGCTCTTGGGAAAGGGCGTGAATGCATGTTAGTAATTCAGAGAGAAGGAAATGCTACATGTTGAGCCCTAGAGTGCTAATAAAAAATAAATAAACAAAGAGCTAATTAGCAGCTTATTAGCCCTCTAGAATAGGCCCATAAGTGTAGGTATCCAAGAAAAGAAAGAAAAAGAAAACTTAGATGATGAGAAAAGATGTATCCTTGAACTGTAGTCATATCATTTGACTCTCCTATATAAAACTAAGTAACAAGTAAAAATGAATTTAAATCCAAATTTAAATGAATTTAAATACATCTGCATACCACAAAATGCGCATGGCATTCTTCTTGACTTGAACTTACACTTCATTTTCAAAGGTGCCCACTCTCTACCCATCACTTCCATGTCTGATGGTAAAGTCAGAAGGATATGAGCTTCAAATGCTGTCCTCTCACATACTAGCCTTGTTATCTTGAGCCAAATACTTACCTCTGAGTTCAGGTGCCTCCTCCACTGGGCATAAAAGCAACTCAACAGTTATTGTGATGGTTAAGGAAAGTGCCTGGCTCTTTCTGTCCCATAATAAGCCTCTGCAAATGCTGAGTTTCTTTTCCACCTCCAACCTCTCTATCTTGATTAGAGAAAAGGTGATCTGTTCTTAAATATCAACCATTTGGGGACAACTGAAAGACTGCATTCATCT
Organism: Marmota monax; assembly: GCF_021218885.2. Taxonomy (NCBI): domain Eukaryota; kingdom Metazoa; phylum Chordata; class Mammalia; order Rodentia; family Sciuridae; genus Marmota; species Marmota monax. The sequence continues at coordinate 2,897,592 of NW_026694542.1, read as the reverse complement.
TCTCCACATAAGGAGAATGCTGGAATTGCAAGGACTGCAGGAACTACCAAGTCCATTGGTCACCAAACTGTACTCTGCTGAGCCTCCTTGGTAGTGAGTTCAGATGAGATTTCCACCCCTGCTCACCCCTTTATACACTCTATCAAATGGAGGTTTTACTTCCATTATGCAATCATTTGTTTGCATGCCTCTCCAAATGGTTGCTAACACTAAACATAGATGAAATTTTGACCAAAAATATGAATTGAACAATTACTTTGAAGAAAATGCCTTTATATAGGGAATATCATGGATAAGAATTTTTAGAATAACAAACAATGTGTGCAAAGAAAAGCTCTAGCTATATTTCAAGATAACATAAAATAGGAAAATAGATTTTAAGAACTGATAGCTTTATTATATATTAATACTTCTAAAACTAGTCAAATTAGAGGAAACTTGGGTGACTTTGTTTAGTAAAACATGCAGTATTCTAAAAGGATAGGTTCATAAGGAAAATACATCCTCACTGAAATCCAAATAGGAAATATATGCAATGCTCCAAATTATAAAGGATGCATGATGTTTAGATCAAAGGGCATCCAAGTGTTATAAGAGGTCTGATTTAGGGATAAGAAATGAATTCCTGGCTGAGGGAAGAGGAAATAAAATAACAAGATCATTTTGTCTGTGTTGGAGTGCCTGGTCTTTGGAGGCCAACAAACCTGGAGGAAAATACACAAAGTCCTTTTGATCTTTTGCCAATTAGTTAATATCTTAAGGGCCACTTCAGGTGAGAAGACAAATGGCTACACCATCATGTAAGTTCCTAGTAAATATGGCTTCCCTTCCTCATTTCCTCCACTCGTTGCTCTTCCCTCCGCTTATCAGCCAAATCCTCATTTTCACAGATGTCAAAAAGAAGGAAGCCAAAAATTCCCAAAGTTACCTTAAGGGACCCAAAATATAAAGGGCTTATTCCTCAAATCAAGAGTGACAAGGAAAACCCAGAAAGCATCCGTTCAAGTGAGCCTCAGAGGCCATGAGGCAAAAGAATACACTTATGTCCAGACTTGCCTTATGCAGGTGGAGTGTTTTGCAGATTTGCCCCAGGCCTCCACTGAAATTTCTGCCTCCCTCACCCCCCTCAGGGAGCATATTACTATCATTAATGAACATTGAGTTGTGAGCTTTCCCTCCAACTAGAGAAGCAGACAGCACACTCACTCATGAGGCAGAAGATTACCAAAGCAGACCGGAGAAACAGGATGTCCATGCATATGCAGAAACCTTGCCCAGAAGATGCCTTCTTCCATTAGAAGTGATCAAGCTTCAGAAGAAACTGAGAAAATTCTATTATGCTGTTAGGACTCAGCACAGCCAAATATATGCTGAGTTGTGTTCCACCCTTAGTTCCTGCCAAAATGGCTGATGTGCTTTGCTGCTTATTATGGGTTTCTTTTCTTTTCTTTCTTTTTTTTATTTCTTCCTTTCTTTTTTTAAATTTTTAACTCCAGGGCTCTATGGAACCCATTCTTTGAATTCCAGACATCATGACAACTCACAGATCTTCTCAGCCAACCCAAACCTGGCTGGTCTCAAGTGGATGATATACCATCTCAGAGTTGGCCACCTTTCTTCCCCAAATGGATTCAGGAAATGCATGATTGACTGTAACCATTGACAAAGCTTCCTCCCAAGGTTGTCAGGCTGCACTGAGAACACATCCGACTTTCCTCCAAGGCAGGCTGCCAAGAACTCAGAAGAGGGGGAAGAAGTGTCTGGAGAAGGAGTTGGCCGAGAGAGAGAGAGAGAGAGAGAGAGAGAGAGAGAGAGAGAGAGAGAGAGAGAGGAAGGAGGAAGGAGGGAAGTCCCAGCCCTCTGGAGCTGTCAATTGGGATTTAAAGAGACTCAGAATGCACTCAAAGGAAATCAACTTTTCCTAACCATCTTTAGGGCAGGCGGGCATGAGAATTACAGCTCTTTGCTCTGACAGAAGAGCCCAGAAGGATTAAATCATATCGACCTCAGTATTAAGTGTGCCAGATGCTGTGCTGACCTCCACACACATTATCTCACTTAATCTTCATGACGTGCAGAATTGAGTACTGTTATCATCTGCCTTTACAGGTGAGCAAACTGAGGCTTTGAGGTTATGCAACTCTAAGACCCCACAGCGGAGTATGTTGAAACCACAACCAAATGTTGCCTCTCCATGGAAGATAATCATTGCCTAACAAGACGTTTAGCATACTACAAGCTGTCAGTAAATACTTATTAATGATAACTCTTGCTGATTAGGCAGTATAAGGGCTGCACTGGATGATAGAGGCCTGGCACTAATCACCTGCATACTTTTGGATTAGTCATTGAGTCACATTGTCCTTATCTGAAAAGAGGACTTTAGATGCTCTTTGGAAAACAACATAAGCAATAAGTTATATGGCGAGCCAACATTTAAGTCCTGCATCAAGTCTAAACCAAAGTCCCCACTGTCACTCCGACCCAAATTCCAGCTGTTTGAAATTGTCTCTTTCTCCCAAGAACAAAGATAACATGGGGGCTGGAAAGACTCCCTCCAGAGTGCCTATGGCTTGGATAGTGAGGAAACTGCCATTAACATTTGCCACATTTGCCATTCCATTCTCAGTGACCAGATGATCTCATTTGTCTCTGTCAAAAACAGTGCAGCTATTCCTGACTTTAAAGGACCCCACAAACGATTTCTGTCTTTGCTCAGCCTGATGGCTCTTTCCTGGCAACTGAAAGGCAAAGATCTTTTCTACCCAAATCACCACATAATGACAGGAAAAAGATGTCAGAATGTGCTCAGAACAAAACCATAATCTTGGATGTTTTCAAACATTCCTTTTTCTTTCCTTTAAAGAGAATCTTTTTTCCCCTTTAAAGGCATTAAGTAAGAGTACTTGGTCAGAAATTCTTGGACCGTGAATTGGTTGCTTTATAGCCATTCTTACCCTACCCTGACCTTCCCCATTTTTCATCTTTTTCTCATCACTGTCAGCTCTCAGACCTGTTTGCTCTCTTCTTTCATCCAGACTCTGTCAAAGCCTGGCCCCTTCAGGCAGCTGTGAGCCATTTCTGTAAGAATAACTTACATGAGTAAATGACCAGTGTAACTCTACATCATGTTCAACCACAAGAATGGGATCCTATTTAGAATAAGTTATACTTCATGTATGTATAAAATGTCAAAATACACTTTACTGTCATGTTTATCTAAAAAGAACAAATAAAAAAATGTATTATGAAAAAAAAGCATTATTCTTGAAACTGAGGCCCATGATTTCTCCCCTTTGCATTTTCTGTACATAGCAGAGTACCTGATCCAAGAGAGCCATCAAACATACTTGGCAAACAAATGTTAAAAGGATGCTTCAAAATATCAAGGGAAACATTAGGTAATAGATGAAATAGAAAATAAATATTTTAATAAAAGTTATCACAGAGAATACAGCCAGACAGTAATTATACTAATGACCATTTTTCCTCTTCAGACTTCATGAAATGGGTCATGAACAAGTTCTGTGTAAGTAGAAGGCAAAGATAGTTTATCTGGAAGAGAGAAAGATGGATTTCCTGAAAACCCAAATACGTTTGCAGCAGAGCTTACCTGGAGCCTTAACCCAAATCCTACAAATGGACGAAAGGATCAACCCTCCCATCAACAAACATCCAGGAGCAACAGACTGACCATCACTGCCCTAGATCTGAGAAATGAAGCAAGGCCATGGTCAAGTTACATGCCCCAGTGGGCAGGAGAAGGTTTCATGTATGAAGGTTGAGTTATAAAGTGATTCTTGTTGAAAATAAATCTACACAAAGAATTACATTGAGAGTATCACTCTTCTCTGACATTGGCCAGTTCTGTGGCCCTATTCAGACAAGGCTGTTTCCCAAAGAACAGATACCAGAGAGAAAATATGAGACTCTTCCACAAGTAACTGACACAGTGTGATTTGGTGGAAAGGGTACAAATTCAGTGAAGCCTGGCTTAGAATCCTAGCCTTTCCCCTTAGGAGCTCTTTGACTTGGGTCAGGCATCATCTTCCTCTCTAGAATAGAGCGTCGAAGTAACACTTACTACACATCTTTAAAAGTAGGCATTTGGTGAGCATTACTCTTCCCTCCAGGCAACAGGCCACTAGAGAAAAAGAACTGATGGGGAAATTTCCTAAAGTGGGAAGAAATTGGTCAGATTTCCAACTGAAGAAGCTTTATTATTGGCACAGATCAATTTTAGAAAGGAACAGCAAAGACAGAAATCCTCAAAAATTGGGACCTTCATTGAGTCATGCCCTTGAATTCTACAAATATTGATTAAGCATCGCTATGTAACAGGCATTGTTCTGAAGATGCAGAGAAGAAAAAGATAGATAATCTCTGCCCCCAGAGAGCTCGAAAGCAATTAGAAAAGACATACATTAAAGATGCATGTGCCAGTGGGAACCTTAGGGTACCTGAGGTCTGGTCTCTACTGTAAAGGATGGTCCTATCTAAGAAAGCTCCATTGATTGGAGAATGAATGAATGAATGAATATAAATAAAAATGATAGGTTTTATGTTTCTTACCACCACTCAAATTCCACAGCTATTTCTTGCATGATGACAAAACCAAGTCTGGCTGTAAAATGAAATTATAAAAAACATTATGGTAGGAAACAAATGCCTGATGAAAGGGTCAGTTCTCTGTCAGCCTTTCTTCAGGAAACTTAATTAACCCTGGGTCCCTACCTTTTTGGATTGTAAATATCTGTCTCTCAGAGTCTGACTACTCCCTCTTAAAAAGTAAACACCCCTGTGCCAGGTTTTCAAGGCTAGAGATTTAACTGATGCCTGTGAAAGAGCCATTTCTTCTCTGTTTCTGTAAAAAAAAAAAAAAAAAAAAAACTATGTTAGAAACTCTGCACAAGGCCTTTAGTCACATAGATTAAGATTTTTTTTTTTAAAGAAGGAAAAAGCCCAGTGATAGGATGGGTCTAAGATGATGGCAAATGACCAATAAATGTTGTGAAAAACCTGTGGATCAGCACTCAGAATTTGGAGATTGTTCTCTGGGTCTTCCAGCGTAGAACAAAATCTGGAGTTCTCCTCCTCTCTGAGTGCAGCTTGCTGCTTCTTGACCGGTCTGTTGCCTGCAACACTTGAATTCCTACTATGTGCTAAGGCGTGTAGAAACAGAGATTTAAAAATAATATGAAGAGTCTCTGCTCTTTTAAGGCCTAAAACCCCACAGAGGAAGAATAAAATTAATTGTACAGATGCCAAATAATATCATACATAAAGGGCTGCGGGAACAGGAGGAAAAGGTGGCTCTGTTCCCAAAGGGAGATAACGAGCACACCCGGAGGACAGCCAGCACTGCAGTGGGTGGCAATTTTCCTGCTACCCCCCCAGCTTCTACACTGTGGATATAAGTGATGCCCGTGGCACCAGCTGGTATTGTTAACAACTTAAGGCATTAATGTAATACAGTGATGCCCTCAGAAAATAAATAGAGCTGATAGAGAAATTAACGTGTCCAAAAATAAATACATCATCTGCTGACTTGCTCACATCTCCTTCACACAGTGAGGTTTACTCAGAGCTAGAAAGTATATACCAGTAAAATTAAACTCATAAGTGATAGCCGGGGAGAGGTCCATGTCCCCTCCCCAACGTCATGGACCAAACAACAAAATTACTAGAAAGGTAATCCGTTTCCAGGGCCCTTTCCACTTTTCTAAATATTTTCACATTCAAATTTCACTGGTTCTTCCCAACAAGTCTAGAAAGAAGTAGTACAGCTCTTTTATTTCAACTATTCCAATAAGGAAGCTGAGACTGGGGAGTAGGTTATTCCTAGAGTCAAAGGGCTGAAGGGAATATTTGAACCCATGTTCTGATTTTCACCCTAATGGTCTTCCCACACACCAGGGAAGTGCTTGTCAATCTATAATGTGCATATGAGGCACCTGAGAGTCAAAAACAGAATTAGATTCATAATCTGGGGCGGGATCTGGGATTCTGCCTTTCCAGCTGCTCTGTGATGCTGATACTCCTGGCTAAAGAGCATTTTTCACAATGAAAGGTAATCCATGTTTCCCAGAAGAAATCATTTCAGCTGGCTGACAATGGATGAGTCTTCTTACTCTTCAAAATACCAAATAATGTTCCTCAACCACAGTAGCCTAAGCAGCACCTATTTCCCTCTCACATTGCTGGGGCCATGGAAGTCGTCTGTTATAATACATCTGTCACAGCCCTTTCTCTTGCCTCGGTCTCTTCCAGTCCCTTTCTGCATCTGTCTCAGTCTATGCTTCTCCATCTCTTTCTATTGGTATCATTCTCATGCTTGCCCACCAAACCATGTCTTTGAATTTACAAAGACAAGTTGAAGAGTTCTCCAAAACAACATCCAATTCTTTGATTCTCTGGACACCAACTGGGTATTCAACAAGTTAGTGTAATTCTGGCACTAATTACCCAAAATTAGACCCAAGATTAAGGGCTCAGTTCCACCAGGTACCCCAACTTCAGGCACCAGTCACAAGTTCTGGGCCTCCCATACTTTTGACTGACTGGTTATAAATTACGAGTTCTTACAATCCCCAGATTTGACAATGTGCTACAATAGCTCACATAACTTAGAAAAGTGCTTTACTTACTATTATCGCATTGTTACAAGTCATCCAACCCAGGAACAGCTAACTAGAAGTGATGAATAAGGCAAGGTGTGGGAATGGGGAGGCATGGAGCTCCCAGGCCCTCTCCAGGCACACCACCCTCCTCGCATCTGGATATGATCACCAACCCAGAAACTCTCCAAACCCCATTGCTCAGGGTTCTGAAGGAAGGCTTATTACACAGGCATGATTGGTTAAATCATCAATCATTGTAATGGAACTTAACCTCCAGTATCCCTACCCTCTCCTGAAGCTGTCTAGGGCCCCAACCACCAGTCATCAGCATACAAAATACACTCTCATTCTTCGGAGTGCAAGGATTTTAGGAGCTCTGTGTCAGGAACCAGGGACAAAGACAGAATACGTATCTCCTATTACACCACAGATGATTGTTCACACTGGCACTCTCCATTGTGTTCTGCCTTCTGAGTTGCCTTCCAGGGTAACGGGCAATGACAAGCCACCCTCATAAGCAGTCAGTCAATCAATATCTGTTCATTAAATACTCCAATGTTCTCAAGAGGCACTGTGTTTCAGGATGACCTGCCTAGAAATGAGATACAAATTGGTTTGGGACAAGAAGAACACAGCATCAAGGATTAAATGAAAGGATATTGATGGGATTCGGGACACACTACTCCAAAATATACCACCGTGGCATATTTTAAAAATGGGAAAAATGGCAGAAGCAGAAATAGCTTTCTGACTTTCTTCTCCCTTCTACCCTCTTTAAAACCTAGCAAGACTGTTTATGACCTTCCTATGAAGCAGGTCATGACTCTCATGTGAGAGGTCCCCTCCCCATGCCCAGAGAAAAGAAGAATCCTGATTTCTAAAGATGAAGGAATGAAGAGGCACAGAAAAGAATCTGAGCAATCAACTTGGCTAAGTTTTCCTCAATCTATTTCCAAAAATCACACCCCTCTCCTCTATCATATTTCTGCACAACTATACACTCTTCATAAAGCCCACTATAAAATGTGCCCAGGTTTCCTTTCTTGTTTGGTCTTCACGTCCTTATGAAGCCTCCTGCCTCACATAAAACTTTTAAAATAGATTTACATGCAGACAAGTCCCTTTGTGTTCAATCCCTGCCTACTATGTACCATCCCTGAGAAACACCACATACTCCAGGTAGCTCCACCAAGTGACACATAGCTTACAGTACAATGAGCACTACTTAGAATTCTCTTAGCTTTGAAAAGCATCTTCCTTTGCTTAGAATTTTCTTTCTAAACATATGCTGGCTACTTGTGAAGCTGCCATTCACCTAGTTCAACTTGCCTCTTTTATTTTTGTGTATTCATCATTCACCGTGGATAATTGATCAGGTGTACTTTTGTGATCTTTTCTACATCCACTGCTCTCGTATGGAACTTTTGTGACATTCTATTGTGACTGTTGCCCATCTCTTCCCAACAACTAAACTGTGAGCTCCTAAAAGATCTATATATATGTAAAACATATATATATATGTATATATTTGTGTATATGTATTTTATATATACATATACATTTGTATATGTAAATGTATATATGCAATAAATACATAGTATATGTAATAATATTTATAAATAAATATGTATAAATTTAAATATATATATATATATATATATATATATACATACACACACACACACACACACACACACACACCTTAGTGTTGTCATCATTTCTGGCATATAGCAAATACTCAGTAATTGTTTGATAAATGAATAAATAAATGACAAATGAATTGATAGATATCACAACAATAGGCCCACCTGGGGCTACAGCAGGCTGGACAATTTTCTGAGGTTTGAAGTCTAAATCCACATATGTTGGACAAATCATTTGGATCTGCAGAATGACATAAATAGCCAAGTCATAATGATGTTATGATGAAGAACATGCCTACATTCCAGTATGTTTCTAATAAATTCAGCCATCACTTGAATAAAAGTCAAATTCTCTTTATTAAATTTTTAATAAAATAATCCATACCCTTAGACTTATGGAAAGCAAACTAGAATGCTTATGGCCCAGTGGTTCTTAAGTATAATGACATATTAAAATCACCTGGAAAGTACGAAAACAGTGAAACAATTAAACACCACAAGTTCCCACCAATTAAAAAAGAAGCTCTTGGGAGGTGGAGAGAGAAGGAAGGATTTAGAAAGAAACTCTCCAGGTGATTGGGATATGCACCCAAGATTGAGAACTGCTCTGCAGACCTTCTTCAAGAACTCTGTGCAGGGAAACACTCCAAAGATTGGAGTGGACATAAGACAATGTGGTCCCCTCAAAATGAAAGTGACAGATCAAAGAAGTTTTGCTTTACAAAACTGAGAGGAAGAATAGGCCAGTTCACACAAAGGGAACCAAGTTTATGGCTTCCACCAGAGAATCTACAATAGAAAAGTCATCTTTATTTCTCTCATAAATTCAGGCTGGGACAGTGAGGAGCATTGTGGGGAAGATTCTTGCATGGGCCACCTGGATTTGGAGATGCCAAGTATTTGATTTCCTCCTGACTCTTCCTTCCGTATGGGAACTATATGAGGCACGAGTGGGTTGTGATTGCTCATATATGCCATACTGAAGTAATGTGAGATCTTGTCAGTCTTCTTCTGACAAGAGAGTCTCAATTAGCAGTACATGTCAAAATCATCAAGGAAGTGTTCAAAATTTAAAAAAAAATAATAATTCCCTGGAGATTGAACCCTTGTTTTTTGTTTGTTGTAACTTCTACAGATGATTTTCAGGGCTCAGTCTTGGTTAACTGGAACTACTTAACATGAGCCAGCATCTGATATAAAATTGATTCACCAATTAACCAAATGTAAGGGCAAATAAGAAAGTCAGGACCATCTTCTCAAATATACAGAATTTCTGTTTTCAGGTGGTTCGTCTCCAGAGGCATTTACTCCTAAATAAACCAAGGAGTATTACTTGGACACTTGTGGGGCACAGGACTCCGTCCAGGACATGGAGTGCAAGCAGGCACTGTTCCGCTCAGAACTCCAGCATCTGCTCCACATTTTCAGATGGAAAGCAAGTATTTCCCATCTAGCTCCCCTGATTCACTCTTGGGAGTGCCATAAAGTCTGTGACAGTCTCCCCGCCCAAGCCAATAGAGTGAGTTGGCCCTTTATAATTACTAAGATTAATTTATAGAAATATTTAATGAAAATCTTTCAAGAAAGATTTTAGAAGGCTTGGAGATGCTGTGGATCAGAGCATGGCACACACTCATACCCTCCATGCCAATGGCCACGTGCCATGCTGTTTTAGGTCTCCATCTGCTGCTGGTTAGCAAAAATTCCATTCACAGCTGTCCAGATGAATCAAATGTCCAATTAGCATTTTTTTCTCAGTGACAGGACTCTGACCAGAACAAAAAAATTCAAGACAAAAAAAAATTTAAGACAGAAAGCATAACGGAGCATAGTCTTATTCATATTCTTGCTGAAAACAGGGCTCTGTGAAATTCTTGAATGTTTTAGGAAAAAGTTATAGACACTCTCAAAGTCCTCCAACAATGTGTTTCCCCCAGATGCAGTTCAGTTCAAAGAATTTCAGTTCATTATATGCATGCTTCCCTGATGAAAAACCTCAGCCTAGTCTTTCCTGTTCCTCAATTCTGAAAGACCGCTAGCACCCTAAGTTTGCCATTGACTACAAGTGGAAGACGGGGTAACTCTCTGCTAATAAAACCATCTCCTGTTTTCTGTCTAAACTGCTCAGGTGACAGCAAAATGAACTCAGCTTAATCTTCCAATTTCTTTAAGTGGCAAAAACCAGAATTTATTTTATATGTTCTAGTAGGCTAAGGTACTCTTCCAAATAAACTACAATTATAATTCAAAAAAAAAAAATTGGTAGAACAGTCAAAGAAGCTATAGGTGTTCCCTCCACTATTTAAAACTGTTTTAAATTTTTTTCCATTTCACACAAAATAAAATTGCTAGAGCCCAACACCTCCTATCTTCTACCTGTGACCCCAGACTCAACCAGTGCCCCTCTCCCCTTGGTTCACGTGCCCAGACACACCGGCCTATTTTGGTTCCCTCTCTCAACTTCCTCTACATCCCAGGCTCTGGCAATGGCTGCGTGTCCTGAATACTTGCCCCACCCCTGTCCTTTAGAGCTTTACTTGCTCTGACAGTCCTTCCTCAGCCACATCGATCAAGGCCCACCTTCCTCCTGTTGACACCCTCATAATTCCCCATTTTCTTTCTTCCTCATTTTTTTCTTTTTCTTTTTCTTTTTCTTTTTTTTTTTTTTGGTAGCACTTACCACAGTTTGTAGTTTATCTTTTTATTTGCATGGATTTTTTTTTTTTTTTTGCCTTTGTCTCCCAGTTAGAGGAAGACCCCAGAAAGGCAGAACCTAAGTTACTCTTGCTCATCTTCACTACCTAGCACAGGGCCCTTAACTTAATAGCGTTCTCATGCATAAGTCTTGAGGGCTTCCCTAGATAAGTCTCCTTGTCTCTGAAAAGGAAGGGAAAACTTTCGAGAGGACTTATGTCAACAATAACTGCCATTTGTATAGCACTTTAGAATCCACAAAGTATTTCCTGGGGCTTTTACCCTAATTATCTTTCCTATATTATGTGGCAAAAATACTCAATGCAGAATCTCTGTACCTTCCTAGCTGCCCAAGATCACCAATTACTAAGGGGCAGAAGAAGAACTCAAAGACATGTCGACAGATACCTGATTTACTGGTCTTCCCTCCCCGCACCCTCTTCCTGCCTCATTATTCTCCCTGTCTTGCAGTCAAGTTACTCCTGCCAAAGTCTGGAGATGATTTTCAGAGGAATCTACCCTGAAGGAGAAATAATACAGTTTGGTTTCAAATTTGATTAAATGTACAGCTAAATTAGTTTGCTAAAGGGAATCCATTTTCAGAGTACATTTTTAACAATTAGCAAACACAATGCATATATTAAAAACAAAAAAATAAAATGGTTAAAAACAAACAGGACAATGGAGGAGATGAAGTAAACAGAGAGAGCGCTCTCGCTCTCTCTCTCTCTCTCTCTCTCTCTCTCTCTCTCCCTCTCACCCAGTCTAGAGTCCTTCGCTATCTGTCTTAATAAGGATGGTTGCAGGACTCGTCTGGATTCTCTTCTCTCTCTGGAGACAGTTGTACATCTGCTTTTCTTACTGGAAGTTCCCCCATGGTCAAAATTATGTTCCATTCACTGTCATTTCCCCATGCCAAAGTTGATTTTTTTGACAAGCTTCACTGTTAACATTGCAGCCCAGATGTTTCCATGGCAGCATGTAAGCTGTGGCTGCAGAAGCAACCTTTCCCTCCCGAGTCACACTGGAATTTAAAGTGATAATTAGAGCCATTTTTAAAGTCAGCTAGGCTTCCTTATTTTTTTTTTTTTACATAATGCTGGTACTGATTTTAATTTAAATAATAAGTGTCTGTTTAAAATTATTATTTGGTTATTATTTTTTGTTCAAACAGTAAAGATAAAAATTAAGAAAGGGAAAGGAAGAAAGGCAGAAGACAGTAAAGGAGGGGGAAGGAGGAAATTAACAAGGATAGGAGACAGAAAAGGAGCAAAAGAGAAGAGCTATGTTCCAGGATGCCAGTGTCTTGCGTTTTTAATGAAAATAAATTTAAAGATCCAATTTCTTTTTTGATATTAAAATACTCGATAATTATAGCATTTCTCATTTCTATCAGCTTCCAATTCTGTTCTCAGCATGCCTAGGAAATTTGAACATGTTCCAAGAAAGAAGTCCAATCAAGATGGAACCGCTAAGGTCATGGGGAAGGAAACATTCACAGCAAAGACAGGGAAGACCAAAATAAGTCTCCCTAGGACACCGAAGCTATCTATATTTGCTTCTTCAGCAGTTCTTCTTTCACGTTTAAATGTTTGAAAAGGGAACCAAGCTCCAAGAGCAGCAAGCCAGCACGGCTGAGCATGCACAAACAGATAACTGTTGTCACCAAGTGCAACTTGCAGGAAACTTAATCTGCAGCGTTTTTCATAATGTTCAGAATTCTTATTAAGTTTGCAGGGTTGTTAACATAAATGGTGAACAGTTTATATGGAAAGGACAGAGTTACATCTACATTGTGAAATCCTTTTCTCTTGGTCTCCATTCTTTAGTGTCATTTGCAGTAGTATCAGTAATTTATCTTTAACTCATTCAATATATTCAGGACGCATAGATATGGGTATATGCGCACGCGCACGCGCGGGCATACACACACACACACACACAAATGGTCCTGAGGCACTTTATGCCCCATCCTCTTCTCTACCATGACTCAAATTTCTACTCCCCTGCTACCAACTCAGCCCTTTCCCTAGTCTGCTCCTATGGTCTCTCAATCTTAGGAATACCTGATTTGTATACAATTCTCACCCCCAGGGTTGCTTAGATGCCTGGGAAGCCAAGAGAAAAGCAAATTAAATCTAAACAGTTTCAGAGTATTAGGGCTTGTGGTGGGTGCTTACCTATGAATGATCTCATTTAATTTTTCAAGAATCTAGCCAAATGCAATAAAACAATATGGCATTGCCCATGTTTTTATTAACAGAGAGGTTGAGGGGACTGGCTTAGGGTGACCCAGGTAGTAACTGGTGAAACTGTTTGGATTTCAAATTTCATGTTCTTTCCATGGTAATACAAAAGAGTTCTTGAAAATGGGGTTGCAGATAGCCCTAGCTGTTTCAGACTGAGGGGGTTTAATAGGCATTGCTTATTTCTGACTATTTTATCCCTTGGGATCCTTTTGTCCTCTACCCTATGTGATTCCATTGGAAATAGCAATTTTTGATCCCTCACTAATACCCTCTGTTCCTCCAGGGGCTGGGTACATGCTTCAAGGTCATTCAGTTTTGGAACTACAGTACTCCATCAAATCTAAATACCGAGACAGGGGCACAAGAGCCAAGCAAGGTCTATCAGCACTTATCTCTGTAAAATGATAAACGGACTAGAAGGAGAAGGTTCATCTTTCCACTGAGTTTGCTAAGCTGGAGCACTGTAATTCTTGAACCACTGGAAGTTATTTCCTGGCCATAGGAAGAAGCTTACCTGCTGTAGTTGAGAATAAGGTGGAAAGATCAGTGGACATGCTGGTATGCTCATTCACTTCTTTAAGCTCTTTCACATATGGTTCTCTATGTCCAGAAAACTTGTTTTGCTTTCCCTCCAAAAAATATGTATAGCTGACTCCTAATCTCATCTCAGTTCCTTTAGGAAATGTGTCCTCTTCCTCCATGTTGTTAGATGACCCTGCTGTATATCTAATAGCATCTCATGCTTGCACTCAGAATTGAAACTATCACCCAGCACTGCAATTACAGTATACTGACTTTCCTTCCCTTTACATGAAGACTCCTCATAAAGAGTAAATACATGAGGGTTATTACTATAATCACATAACTAAAGTAATAGGTACATAATAGATGCTCAGTGTGGCAGGTTCTTACCTTTGAATGGTCTGGATGGATGATGGAGAACCTTACAAGACTTTGAAAAATGTTTCCAAAATCCAAAAGCTCCTGTGAATTATCCTCCACAAACTGAGAGAAATGACTTCCAAAATTCCTAAAATCTGGATTTCTCTGAAGTTCTCTGGGGGAAAACAAGAGCTGGTAAAACATATAAACAGATGTATTTTAGCACAATATCTGAAATGAATTTTTATCAATTGTACACATGCCCAAATGGATTGATTATTTCACTACCTGACTAGAGATGTCCAAGAGAAAGTTGCTAGGATAATATGTCTCAGACGCCTGGTGATCTAATTCCCATATCCTCTGGCCTCCCTTGTTTGTACTAAGAAGTCAACCATCAGTCTCTGTGGGACCTTTGATGAAATCTATTTTTTGTCTTCCTTTGACTGGTTTTAAGATATTCTTTTTGTCTTTGGTTTTGATTGGTTTCACTGTGTTCTATATAGATATGGATTTCTTGAATATTTATAATTATTGGAATTTGTAGCATTTCCTGAAAATTTGTATGTTGTTATTTGTGTGTGTGTGTGTGTGTTATTTTTATAAAACCACGTTGACTATCTCTTCACATATGCTTCTATCCTGTTTTCTCTTTCCTTTGTTCTTGGGAATCCAGCGCTACATGTGTGCTAGACATTTCCACCATGTCTCTCTCTCCTGCTATTTCCAATGCTACTCTTTTCTTGTTTTCTTCAGGATATTTCCTTCTGATCCATCTTCCAGTTCACTAATATGCTCCAAACGGTGGATAATTTGATGTTAAACTATTTAGCACTCAATTTCAATTCTGGTATTGTTTAGTTCTTTTATTTTTTTATCTCATTCTTTTCCATAGTTCTACCCTAATTCTAACCCTAACCCATTTTGTCATCCAATTTCTCAGCTATATTAAACATGAAGTTCATACTTTACAGACTCCAACATCTAGGTCACCTGTGAGTCGACATATTTGCTCTTTGCTTTTTGATGAAGTCCTATCTTTAAAAAAAAATTGAATCATAAATATTGTGTTTGAAAAAAATCTCAGAGATGACTCAGGGATATAAAACATGTTATCTTCCTGAGGGAACTTGAACAGTCACAAGCAAAATCATCGTATCACCCTCACCTTCAAACTGGGCTTCAGTCTTTGTGAGAACTTGGATTAGTCTACTTTTTGCTACACCTACTTCTAATGTATAGCCCTTGTCCCAGGTGAAAATTGTGATATTCATTTACTGAGGCTAGTTCTCCCTACTGGGCCTGAAACTGAATTTTTGACAATGTCTCCCCCCATGAATAAAATGAAACCCTCATTAGTTTCTCAGCCACCAAAAGACACCATTTAAGTTCAGCTCTGCAGACTTTATTTTCTATGGGTTCTTGACTCCTCAAGTACTTACTGCTTTGTTAGTTCTCTAGTGCCTTTGAGATCTCTCTCTCTCTCTCTCTCTCTCACACACACACACACATATTTTTTTTTCTTCAAAAAGATATATATCTACCTGGACATCTATATTTCTTGCTTATTGGTAGTATTCCAAAACTTTAAGAGTTTTCAAAAAATGTATCATCCACCTTTCTATCAGTTCTCAGCAGGATGGTTTGTCTAACGCAGGTTAATCCTGTCACCTCTAGTGAAATCCTGCTATAGTATTTGTATGGGAGGTTGGAGTCTGATTGGATAAATCTTAAACTATATCTAAAGGAGGAAATGCAAGAGAATAACCAAGGAAATTTTTGTTAATTAGGGAGAATTTGTCTTTAATTATAAAGTCTTAGTAATAAAATGGTGTGATACTAAAACAAGAATAAAAAATAGATTCATATAAAAATGACAGAAATCATCATGGAATTTTGGTCATACTATATGTTTGTGATAGCACTTATAATGTATCAAATGCAGAGGAGATAGTTCACATTATATAAAACCAATGTCAGATCAACTAAAGATTCAAACAATCAGAGAAATTCTTCTTAGGTTTGCACAAAGTAAAAACAAACTTGTTTAAATGTAGAAAAAATTTCTACATTAAACAAAACAATTATTAAAGTATTTTAATATTATTATTGATATTTAAGTATTAAAGGATAAAAAAGTAGACAGCAAACTGGGAAGATGTGAATATCAGACAAACACATCACACACACACACACACACACACACACGACAGGTGCAGAGAGACAGATACATAGAGATGGCAAAGAGCACTAACATGAACCTATAAAAAATAAAAAGAAAGGCATCCAATAGAAAAGTAGGTCAAGGTAAAATAAAACACATAAAAGAAAATAAAATAGCCAGCAAACCTATTAAAATGCTCAACTTCACTATATTACAATAATCTGAAAAACAAAATAGCAGTCAGGGTTTTTAATCATTAAAGTTAGCAGATATTTATATAAATTTCCAATAAAGCTGTGAAGAAATAGGAACACATATATACTCTGTGTGTGTGTGTGTGTGTGTGATGTGATGCTGGGGATTAAACCCAGGGCTTTGTGCATGGGAGGCAAGCACTCTACCAATTGAGCTATATCCCCCAGCCCCCTCATATTTACTCTTGATAGGAAAAAAATATTGATACAAAGTTTATAGTAAACAATTTGACAATATTTATTAAACTTTAAAATATGCATACTATTTCATATCTAGGAGTTTCTTCTACAATAATATTGGCAGAGATTTATTTGTAATAATATAAAATCATAATTTATCTAAATGTCCCTAAGTAAAGGAGTTTTTAAATGTTTGCACATACATTAAATAACATACTATGTATCTATTAAAATTATAAGGCCGGTGTATAATTATTACTTTAGACTAATTGGTTAGTGAACAAAGCAAGTTATAAAAAAACACATTAACATGATGCCTTTGAAAAGCCTTTACTGCTATAAATTGAATACACACACATTGTGTATCTGTGTTTGTGTGTGTGAGGAGTTTATTAAGCAGAACTCTAACCCAGAGAAAACGGCTGTGTATGTCTTTGCAGTTCTCTCTTCCCAGTCTTGATACTCTGTCAGGCAGAGCTCAAAGCTTCTTTTCTGAACACCTGCAAATATTAAGAAATCCAGCCAGTCTAAATCAAAGCTTCAATTTCACATTTAATTTCAAACCTCTCCCCTCTTCCCAACACCATCCTAATCATAGTTCAAAGACTAGCAGTTGGGGAGTGAGGGAGTGATTTTTTTCTTTCACTCTTCCTTCCTTTCCTCTCACTCTTGCTAATGACTCCATCGGGGTCCAGTCATGATAAAGGAAGTTTCAAAGGGGAAGAGCCAAATGGCTTCTTCAGCAGGGCCATGGTAACCTGGGCCTGTCTTGGTCTTCTGTCACAGCAGGTGTCTAAGTTGCAACTCTGGTGGAGGTGCATTTGTGAGTTCTCTGGAAACCATCACTGGAACCTTCATTCAACAGGATACAAGGGAGTCACTTTCCACATGTCCTCCTGCAACTACCCACAGTAGTTCACCCTACAGCCTCATATTTCTGGGCCCCTACTCCCTAACAGGTCACCCTTTGGGGCAGGCTTCCCTCAAGGTGGCTCAAGTCCAGTGCTTCTCCATGTGTGAAGCTCACACTTTTCAGCAGGCATGCAGTGAGGGAATAGAATACTGCCGTCTCTCAGGCACCAGCCATACATGCAGGGCATTCCCTAATGGGGCCTAAAATAGAGGAGGAGGAGAAGAGAAGCACACCCTCTGTACTCCTATAGAGTCCCTTCAAAGAATCTTATTGCAAATTCAATTCTAGTCTATTTTACTGACAATATAATTTGCAATGTCACTAGATTTGCTTTGTTTTAATAAATCTGACAGGATAAATACTTCATACTTCTCTATAAAGTATGGAGGCCCTTATTACCTATTGTATTCCATTTTGGTGCATTAGCTGCAAATTCAAAATAGGAACTATTCCATTTGGCACCTTGCCACATTTTTACCCCCCCACCACCCACACTCTCATGCCCGAACATATATATTGTCTGTTGAATAGAATGATCTAGGATCCCCTCACACTACAATGGAATTGGGGAGAGGTGTGGAGGGTGACTTATACTGTTCACACTGTCTTTTCATGTGGTTGAACTTGCTTATAATAAGCATGGGATGCTTTTGTAATTAAGAAAACAAAATAGTAATGGTAATAAAATAACAAAATATTCATAATAGCTATCGTTTTTAAGTCCCAAAGTACCAGGTTCTCTGCTAGATGCTTTATTAACATTATCTATTTTGATCCTCTCCACAATGATTACATCCTCCTGATAGATGAGGAAACTGAAATTCTTTGGCCAACTTGGCCAAAGTTCTGATGTATGCTGGGCTTAGAAGCCAAGGTAGTCTGCCTCTCAAAATCCATTCATTTTGTATATTCTAGTCCTTTATCACACTCAGCCAAGTGACAGGTAGAGAAACAGCAGAGTTCTTTGCTGGACTGCCAACTGTGGACTACCTCATTCTTCTGAGTCCTGTACAGATGTTTGTTAGATGTTCCGTACATGCATGTTGCATGGATTGAATGATTATGTAGCTCATCTTCAAACAAGGACACTTCTGACAGTGAAAGCGGGTGCTGCTCATAATCACAGAGGCACAACATGTGCAGGAAGGAGGGAAGGAAGGAAGGAAGGAAGGGAGGGGAGGGAGGGAGGGGGAAGGGGGGAAAGGAGGAATGAAAAGGAAGGGATGGAAGGAAGGGAGAGAAGGAGGAAGAATATATTCATTTTTAATGACTCTATGAATCTTTGTGTAGTGAGTAAATTCTATTCCTCCACAATTAAAGGCAAGGATCTTAGAAAATAAAACAGTCCTGGGAGAGGACTGCACAAATTAGTCTCAAATATTGTAAGTTAGAAATGTCAAGTCTTATAACAGGGGAAAGAGGGAAAGCGATTCAGAAAGAGAGAAGATGGAAAAGGGGGTGTGGGAGTTTTAAAAGGAAGGGATTCTTCTGATTTTCAACTGGTGACAGAAAAATAATGCCTGTGTGAGGAGACCCACGATGCATGGAAGGACAAATGCCCTTGGAACAGTCCAACGAGTTGCCTGTGCAGGGAAGAGAGCTGGGAGAAGAACACGCCTTCTTTCTCTAGGCAGATGGGAGGCTTCAGAGATGCCATTCCACCTCCGGGCCCTGCAGAGGCTCATCCTGTCCTGTCCCCTCGGCTGGGAGGAAGCACCTGGGTTAGGCAGTCAGTCAGACAGAAGACTTGAGACACTACCTGGGCAAGCGGTGCCTCCCTTCCCTCCTCTGTCCATCTGGGATGAAGATGGTGGCCTCACAGGGTGAGCTGAGAACTGGGGCCTGCACCTGCCAACTGGGGACACTCTTGTTAAATAGCTCCCTGTCCTGAGTGGAGACTGGGCAGCCAGGAGCTGTGCTCCACTAGTGTTAGAGTCTGTAAACAAGTCTGGATGGCGCCTGGCAAAATGCCAGAGGGAGTGGTTTGTGAAGTAACACCAGAGAGCCATTAAGTGTGGAGATTTCTTATTGGTTGACTGATGTATCTAGTTTATGCTAATTAAGATAAGCTGTGTGGAATGTATAAATACCTCTGTTGTCCTACAATAAACGGCTCCCACTCCTGCTGTATCAACGTACACAAGTTATTCGTCACATCCCCCCCCCCCCCGTTATTTTGGTAGCCGGACTGCGCCACACTAGCCCATGTTGTTTCACATCCAACATTGGCGCTGTGGCTAGGGAAGGACATCGCACCACTGTTGTCCTGTTCCATACATGCATGTTGCATAAACCAAGGACGTACTGTATAAATCTAAATTTTTAATGGCATGTTGTCCTGTTGGTCACATCCAAGCTGAAAGCTGGCCAAGAACACGGCTTTCCATGTACCATTTACTCTTCTATTCCAGAGGTTTTCCAGCTTGGGGTCTGGCCATAGGCTTTTCATTCTGTGGATTCAGAGCTTCATCAAAACTGAATGCCATGGTGGGACATGGCCGGTGATGGGTGAGTTGACAGAACAAATCAGGGTAAGTATGTATGTGCATGTTTGTGTGTAAGTATGTATGTACATGTTCGCATATGTGCAGGCATGTGCAGGCATGTTGCTTTCCATCTGTGCATGTGTCTCTGGTGGAGAAAGGTGAGATGAAAAGGACTGAGAGTGCTGAGGGGCCATAGATTGGCTCCCAGGTGTACTGACCCTTGCCTCTATAATACTCCATCTTCTCAACATTCAGGAAGAAGAAGCTGAACCAAGGACGTACTGTATAAATCTAAATTTTTAATGGCATTTTATGTTATTAAACAATAATGAGAAAAGCCTGAGCAGAAAAGGAGTCTCGCTTATTAAGCTAATTTTTTTTTGCTCTATTTTTCTTTTTCTAAAGACATCCACAATTCAAAGCCTGCACAACAAAGTCGTGCTCATTCCACTTTATGGAATAAGATGTTTGCTTTGTTTCCTTTAAATTGGGCTTAAATTAGGCCTCAGAAGGAGGGAATTCATTAAAATCCTGATCTGTGATGTTGGCAAGTTGCCATCTGAAAGGCCAATAGTACTAATCTTGATAGGGTTCAAAAGAGAAATAACAAATGCCAAAAATAAGATTAGGGTTTCACTCAGCATGCCAATTTATAATGTTTTCATCACATTA
The DNA here is from genome assembly GCF_021218885.2 of Marmota monax. Lineage (NCBI taxonomy): Eukaryota > Metazoa > Chordata > Mammalia > Rodentia > Sciuridae > Marmota > Marmota monax. Next base: position 2,876,835 of record NW_026694542.1, on the reverse strand, counting down.
TAAAATCATGAAATTAGAAAGATAAGGAAGATACTGATTCCTGATCAGCGGATCCTCCCAACACACACTTAAACTATACCTAGATGCTGTGTATTCGCCATGTATTTTTCCTTCCAACACTTTTATAAAGATGCATATACACAGACCCATAAACACACATGTGTTGCACAACTGGAATCACACATTATGCATAAATTTGTATCACACTCTTTCCCACTTCATCTTACATTGTCATATTGCTTTTGTCATTGAATATCATTTGAAAACAAGATTTTTTGAAAAATAGCTGTATACCATCCTAAGAGAGGCATAACCCCTGGAACTTATCTAACAGGGTAGAGAGGAATGAGCCCTTCAAAATGAAGATGGAGGGTGATGGTCAGAACAGAATCAAGTCATTTTCTGTTATGTTCTTCGAATCTGAGCACAACAGTTAGCATTTGTTCAATGTAATACTCATATAATAATAAGTCAGAAATTGTGAAGGGGATTAAGAAAATCAGGAAAGTGAAATTAAGCATAGAGAGTTTACATAGCAATAGATAGTTGTAAAGGTGCCCAAAGATCAAACCAGTAACTCAGTAACCCTCTGGATGGACCCCTCACAGTATTCCTTGCTCTGTTTGCAGATTTATAATTAAAACATCTGCGTGGGTAAATGGATGGAACTGGAGACTGTCATGCTAAGTGAAATAATCCCAAAAAACCAAAGGCCAAATGTTCTCTCTGATATGCAGATGCTAACACAAAATAAGGGGCAGGGAGGGAAGAATAGATTAGACGGACAAAGGGGAATGAAGGGAAAGGTAAGAGATGGGAATAGGAAAGACAGTGGAATAAATCAGATATCACTTTCCTATGTTCACATACAAATACATGACCACGGTAACTCCACATCATTCCAACCACCAAGAATGGGAAGTTATATATATGTATGTATAATATGTAAAAATACACTCTACTATCATGTGTATCTGAAAGAACAAATAAAAAAAGAAAACACCTGTTGTCAGATGAAGATCCCTTTGTTTAGAAAAGGAACTTAAATTAAAATCAATGGTTTCTAAGCAGGTCTTTTGCCACTGAGATGCTGTAACCTAAATAGTGGAGATTAATTATCAGGCCATAAAACTCATAGACACAAAAATACATAATCTTGCAAAAGATTTCTCCAGCTCAACTAATACCCAGCCCAAACCTTCATTCTTTCTGATGTGAAAAACATAGTATATTCAGTCCAGATAAACTCTGTCCATTAACCTATTTTCTTTCCAGGCCTTTCAGGCTACAATTCAGAGGTCTATATTTCACCCCCAAGTTGCATCTCCCTTTGGGGTGAGTTTTGCTGGAATGGGGTATATGGTCTGAGGCTTTCCTCCTATTTTTTTCTGGTGCAACCTTCTGGGAAGTAATTCACACTGTAGAAATCCCCATCATTACCCTGGGTCCTTGCTATATCTGCTAGCATATCTTTTGTCTTGTGTGGCCTTCTGTTGGCAGCCATGGGGGTCATCCTTCTCATTCTGATGGCCAAGTTCCTCTTGGATACCACTCTGTGTCCCTCTAAGTGTCAGGTAGAATTTCAGGATATTGTCCTTTGCCTCTCGGGTGCCATAGTATCTATTGGGTGGGACCTGCTCTCTCAAGCCCTCTCAGCCCAGACTGGCTATTTATGCTACACAGCTACTCTCCAAAGCAGGCGTAGAGAATCTCTAATGCATCACCACCCTCGGGCTTCTCTGGGGAGCAAGACGTTGAACTCCTCTGTTCTTGGCTCTGTCTCTCTGCCTGGGCTCTGTTCTGCCATCATCTATTCCTTCTAGGCTTATTCATCTTAGAGAGAAACCACCCTGCCCATCACTGTGACTGACTGACAGCTACACTCCTTATCCTTCTCTGAATCTCCTCTTTTACTCAGGCTGTCACCACCCCACCATCTGTACAGGGAATAAACTGTGTATCTAACCTCCTTGTGACTCTTAGCCTTTGAAAATTAAAACAAACACACACTCATCACTTGCCTCCCCCCCACACACACAAAAAAAAAAACTAAAAGTTTTAGGTTTCAAGACTAATGCCTATGCTCTGAATTTAAAGGGTCCATCTGGAATTAAAAAGAAGGAGAAGGGCTGGGAAGAGGAGAGGAAGAGGAAGAAGAAAAAGAAATGCTTCTGTTCTTACAAGTTCTCTATTTTCTCCTTTCAGTGAATGCTCTCTGAGGCACACAGGCTGCTAAATCCATCAAGATGGAGCAAAGTGTGAAAAAAAAAAGTTTAACATTTCTAAACGTTAATCTGTAATGGTTCTGTTTCAGATCTCCAGTTATCAAACTAATGTCACCACATGTACAGCCACTTCCTCTGTACTCAGAACCAGCAAGACGGAAGCCGGTGGTTCTAGCTTCCTGAGCCTACAGGTGGGGAAAGAGACCAGGGCAGACACAAATGTGTCCATTAATTGCCAAAAAGCGCACTTCAAAGAACTGAGCTGACGGAGGTCAGCCATGGGAGATTTCTTCCAGATATCTCTGGTGTCACAAGTATCCCTGGGTACGAAAGGCAGAAAGGGCAGTCTTACCCAAAGGGAATTATGATCAGATCAGCTTTGAGTACCAAGAAAATTATCTGTTTACATGCGCTTTTAATTTTATAAATTTGAAAATGTTCGATGGAATGATAAAGAAACTCTGTCCACCTGGGTCCTACAGACAGGGCAGTGAACACATTTTAAACTTTGTGTCAAAGCTAGATTAATGTGTCTCCAATCTGAAATGACTTTGGCGTTGTTAGGAAAGTGAACTGGGGAATACAGCGCCACCTCCATCCATCAATCAACTTGAGGTGTCTTAATTAAATCCTCCTGAGCCTCAAGAACGTGAGGAGGGACAAGAAGATAGGACTTGGAGTTCTCCAACAACCACAATTATATGTAGGGGGAAATAATCTCTGGATCATTCTCAGAGAAAAGGAAAATGGAGTTCTTGACTACCATACACATCCTCTATTGGAGGGACTGATGTGGGAAAGAAATTAACTTCTTTTGGGTTCTTTTTTCAGAATCAGGTTTAGGTTTTAGGGAGGGAGGAAGGTAAATAAATTTACCTTCATTTATCCCAAGTCACTTTAGCAGGGAGGTAAGCAGGAGAAAATAAGAGCAGCAAGTTTGAGTCATTGCTAAGGGACAGCCAATAAGGACAGAGGGTTGATATCCCATCCCCAGTAGAATTGTTGGCCTCAAAATCCTCCTGTCCCCTCTTTTCCCTGGAAGATGCTGGGTGAGCTGGGTTCACACTCTGGCTTCTTGCTCCTGGCTTTGCATCTTACAATTCTGTGACCTTGATTTGTCGTGTGATGGCCCCTCTACCATCCGGGCTTCTCCTTTATCTCCCTGTTGTGTTTCTAACCTATCAATGTCCTTGCTTAAGCTTCTCATTGCCAACAAGCAGAGGAAAGTTCTCCTTCCAGCAATGTTTTAACTTCTGTACAAGCAACTCCAATGAGCAGCCTGGCTCTTGGCAATTTCATTCATTAACGCAGCAGCTATTCAACAAACACTTAGTTCACAGCTACCACACACCGGCACCAGGCTTGAAGCTGAGGCACACCAGCTTCAAGGTAAACCAGACAACAATGGTTGTGGACCCTGCGGAGCATATCGTCTAGTGTTGTTATTATCCCTTTTCCACTGAACTTCTGATGAGCTGCTTGGGTACAGAGAAAAATGTGGTTGGCACTTCCTGGGCTGGCACTCACTCCCACCCAACATCCCAGGACTTTCTCCTCTCTCTTCCTTGGAATGAACTTCCTGCTCATTCAGGTGCTTTCCTTGAAATGCCTTTTCTGCCACCTTTCCCAAAAGCCTTGTCACCTTGTCACAGAAGCCGGCTCTCCATTCCATTTCTTACCAGTTTTCCCCTGAGGGCTTGGGGATCATTATGAAAATTGAACTGTATCAGTCCTGGTGGGCAGCTTTACATTGATTATGTGAGAGGACAGGAAAGGATATTCAGCCTCGGGACTTGAATATTCATATTACACACACACAAAAAAAATAAAGGCAAGGGAACAGTTGGTGTTCATTATTGAAATAATAGATGAGGATGCATTTTATGTGTTGGACTCACCCTACCTCTGAGTTGACTAGCAAAGAATTTGTTAGTGTTTTTAGTAAACAGCAACAAGGACTGGAGATGTTGCTTAGTGGTAGAGCATTTGCCTAGCATATGCAATGCCCTGGGTTCAGTTCCTAGCACCACACACAAAAACACCTGACAAGATTAGTCTTTAACTTCTCATCCTATAAAACCTATATACCATTTAGGGAGCTTTGAAAAGGGAAATACTTAACCAGATTTAAGGAAAACTGGTAGGTTTCCAGCTTAAGAAGATAAGGTGTTATAATTAATTTCTTACCCTTTTTGCTCCAGGACAGTTCTTTTATCCTTCCCTAAAGTCCCGCAGGATTCAGAAACAACCCAAATCCCCTTTCTTCATAGGGGATTTTGTAGTGAAAATATAGAAAGTCAAAGTCATAATTTCAATTTTTTTTTTTTTTTGTCCATAGCTGTATACTCTATTTGTGCTGCAAAGGACATCAGTGGTTCTGAGCATCAGACTCTCGAATCAGGAGTCTGGAACATCTAGTCTCACGTTAGAAAGAGGGGTGAGTTTTCAACTACTGACCAACCATCGCGTATCATGACCACCCTATCATCAAATGAGACCCTGATGACATTCACCCCTGAACTGGAGTCAACAGTTTATTGTGAACCTTCTTGACATATTACAAGATTTGGGTTTTATACTGAGGGGAACTTGTTTGCAGAACTGGGGTGGAATTAAGAAAGATGTTGCAACATGGACAGGGCAGAGCCCACAGACCTCTGTGAAAGTTCAGTCCTTTGAGCTGCCACTGACTTGCCTACTCCTATGATAAGCGTGTGCTCCGGAGGTCAGTGAATCCACTACAGAGAGGCACACAGACCCATGTCATCCAGGGAACTCAGATGAGTAACAGCTGTTAGTGACGACATCCTGATAGCCTCATAATAATCTATCTAAAAAGGAGTACTATGGCAACAGAAGAGTGTTGTTTAGCAAAAATGTGTAGAAAAATGAGGATCAGAGAGGCAAAATTTGGCTCTGTGTGCTCAGTAAAGGTTAGGAAAAAGAATATTGTCAATGTGGGAGATTCACCATAGCCTGCATGCAATACCCTTCAAGAAGCCATATAGCATACTGGTTAAGAATGTGTCTAGGATAGTGAAACTAACTTGGTTTATACATCAGTACCCTGACTTATTTACTTAATTGATTAACTGCTGAATTAGAAAAAGATTCTCAAATTCTCTGGGCCTTGGTTTCTTTATATAAAAAATCCAGATAATAATAATAACAGTGACTTGTTGCCTCTTCTTTCTGGGCACACAGTGAGATTACATTTCCCAGCATTCCTTACATATTTGAGAGTGACCATGTGACCAATTTCTGGTCAATGGAATATGAGCAGAAGTGATGTATGACCCTTCTAATTCTGGTATGTAAAAACTTCCTCTATGTCACCTTCCAACACCCTGGGTACCTGAATGACTTTGTGGAACAGAGCCCTTTTACTGACCTGGAATCACCCTTCATTTAGAAATCTGTTTGACACAGCAGGCAAAGTATCTTAAGTAATGCACCACCTGTTTGCTTTGTGGTGAGAATTAAAAGAGATGAGTTTATGTAAAATATGTAGAACTGTGCCTGGCACATGGAAATTGTTTAAAATTTCTAGAAATTATTCCTATGCTCAGCTAGACCAGAGTTCCTTGAGGCTGGTGCTGGTTTAAGGATGGCAGAATTGATCAGTCAAATTCAGCTGTTGTTTCTTTCTTTGACATTATAAATTGCCATGTTAGCCATAAAGCACAACTCAGAATGTAAGTGAATATGAGTGAGCAGGTATCCAGTGCCTTTATAGTTTCTTAAGTAATGCACACAGAATGAGGTCAAAACAGCCCCAAACTGCATACCCATTGTCTTCATATCTTCTAACTTGGGATTGGGAGGTAGGATGGGGGAAGTAGGGTGCATCAGATCATATCCCTACGATGTCATATCAGTTTAGATATATATTTTCTTGATGAACCACAATTATGTAATGTTTTTACTTCCATATGTCATTTCTCACCAGTTCATTCTGTTTATTAAAGGTTGCAATGCAGTAGGCCATAAGCTATCACATCCTTCTCCCTTATTAAAAAAAATGCTTGATTTTCAAACTGACATGTATTTCAATTTAGCTTTCTTGCCCTGGATAGCTGAAAAATCATGTCCTGGAGTGAAGACTCAAACATTGCCACAGGAAAAGAAAACCACATTACAAATGGATATATTGACATGATCAGTTATCCATCCAGACCTGTGCAACTCACAATCTGTCTCCAACCCTACATTATTTCCTCATAACACTTAAAATCCTTTGAAATTCTATAATTCATGTATTTGCTTTCCTTTTTATTATATGACTGTTCCCAAGGATGTAAGCTCTGTGAGGGCAGAGACTATCTTATTTGCTGCTATATCTCAGCTTCCAGAACAGGGCCAGTCACAAAGTAGACACTCATGTCACATATTTAAATGCATAAATGAATTTGTTAAATGAACAGACATTTGTTGTGGTCTTGTTTTCCCAGACTTGTTCAATTTTTTGAGAGTGATCAAAGAGTTTCTAGGCCAACAAAGTTAACTGATGGGCCCTGGGCCAAGTTTGGTACCAAGGCTAGGTTGCTTTCTAGGTACTTCTTGGAGTATCCAGGCAGCTGAAATCTTTAGGAAATGTGACGGCACGTCATAAAAACATTTGGAAGGGCTACCACATTTAGCTCAATGGAAGAGCACTTGACCATTTTGCATTAGCCTCTCAGTTTAATCTCCAGTACTGGAAAAAAAAAAGGTTGGAAATGAATAGAAATTTGTACATCAAATTCTGGACACTTTTGTGGAAATGAATTTTAACTTATCATCACCCTATTATATTGCGATTCATTAGTTCCCTTCTGGTGCCAGAAAAAAAGAACTCTTGGGATTACTTAGCCTAGAGGAGAAAATGCTGAGATGAGACATAATCTGCTAACTGAAACAAATTTATCAAATTTGCCTCATGTCAGTTTTGCTTATGGTTATGGTTATTAAACCAAAGAATCTGAGGTTTACTGTACAAATGAAGAATTTTGTGGGGGTCACAAACAAGAAAGAAAAATTGGGTGGACTGACATGTGATTGAAGAACTATCCCTGGAGGAGGCAGCGGGGGGCTTTGGTTATAGACTTCAATGGATTGTGTGAATACCTGAAATGCATGCTGATTAAATATGGACCACTGAGCAGGGAATAGAACTAACACATAGGCGACAGATTCATGTCCCATAAATATCTTTTTTAGCTATAACAATGAACCACATTATAACAAGCTTGAATTTAATTGAGATCAAGGTGTTCAACAAATCAATCACACATCTGACCCACTAAATTCTTTTAAATCTGACAAACCATTCCCAAGCTACACAACCAATATCCTGGAACACTAAGTCCCTGACACTGAACACAGCCCTAGTCTAGAGCTCTACTGATCAAGGCTACCAGCTAACTCATACTTGACCCAATCTGGCATCTCAGCCCCTGACCTCTTGCTCCATGTCCCAAATCTGAATGAACACTTGCTATTTGGCTCTAACCCTGGGTCCTCTCTGCCACTATCATCTCATCACTCCTTCTTTCACCCCTCTTGGTTTATACTCCATCCCGTTTGAGCTCAATCTCTGGGACCCCCACCAGTACCTTCTCTGAACACAAGAGCTCAAGAATGAAAGGCTTGAAGCATAGATCAGTCTTGACCCATAAGAAGAAAATGCAAGGCCTTAGCTTGCTAGAAGTACAATACAAACGAGAAAGGCTAATAAAAATACCAGTTCAGGCTTGAGTCATGTTGCGTTATTCATGGTCCTTAAAGCTAGAGAGGCTGTTACCTCTCTGCGCACACTGTGGTGGTCATTTCATATCCTGAGGTAGAGCCTACTTTTATGTACCTTGTATGCTTACAGAGCTCAAGAAATAAAGGTGAGGGAATGTGAAACTATATATGATGAATGAATGTTTCCCCTTTACTTCTTGGGAAGAAGGCAAGGAATCTCCTCACCTCTTTTCTTTCTTTTTTAATTAGCTAATTACAAAAATACGCACAACACAAAAATTTGGAGAAGATAATCATGAAGGAATATGTATCTTCATTTTTTTCTTTTGTTGTTTCATTTTATACATCTATTTATAAAATTGACTCATATTTTATTGCTATGATTTTGTACCTTAAAATACATTAAGATGTTTTAAGCGTGAAAATAAAGATTATTCTACCTGGAGTCCATTGAAGAATGTGTGTTAGAACATTTTTTAAAGATATAGAGAAGGGATTTTTGTCTTTAAAAACAAAGCTGTACATTCTTCTATGATAATTTGGAGTTTATAAATAAGGATAACACAATCAAAATTGGATCAAAAGGATGACTGCTGACTGGTTCCTTAGCATGAGACTCTAAGTAGTGGCCCTAGCCCACCTGGTCACACATCCACAGTGTTACATGCAATTATTTATTTTGTAAGTTTGTTTTGTGAAGAGGTATTTTACTACCCCTGTGTTTTCTCTGATAATGACTTAATTTTCTAAGAACTGAAATGCATCTGAATCTAGCCATGTCATCCAAGCAGAACTCTAAGGTCTCACACTTTGCACCCTCTGTCCAGGGAAGAGCATGTGCCCTGGGTTCACCAGGGTCCATCCCCTTTCTGCTCCTTGAGTTAGTCAGGTGGCTACCTTGGGGAAATGCCAAAGGATCAAACGCCACCTTCTTATTAACTTTGAATAGTGATACTTCCTTGTAATCTCAGGTTATTTTCCAAAATTGGGAAAAGGGGATAGGATTCCAGGCAAATGCCATCCACATTGCATCTTCTAGACCCATACATAGACCCAAGGGATTCTCAGCTCTCAAATTTTGTCCCTGGGAAGGAATGGAAAAACAGGTGCAATGTTACATTATTTGGAAACTTCTGTCTCTTTTTCATCCTGGTTTCTTCTCTCTAGACAGCAAAAACCAAATCCTCCAAAGCTATGCATATCTGCTGTGGTCCACTTATTTCCAGAGAACAGGGACCCCTGAGAACTCCGTCTCAGGTTCTGAAAAGAATGTGATTCGACCCAAAATAATCTTCCAGAGAGTATATACTCCAGCCAGACCAAGGTACTCCTGCCTCCCCTTTCTAAGCTCTGAGGACCTCCTTCTGTCCCTGTCTCCTTCCCCCCTTTCTCTTGCTAGTTAACCTACCTCCAGGGCCAGATCAAAGCCACCCGCACCAGGAAGCATCAGGGATCTCCCCTTGGCAGGAGTCTACCTTACGTGGCACAGGATCCCTTATTTCTCCTGGCCCTCCGTCTTTCACATGAATGTGCATCCCCCACTCTCCCACCTGACCCCGGGCTCCTTTATGTAGCAGACAATGTCTAATTCACCTTGCTTTCCCCCAGAATCACTCAGCAAATAAATCCTTAGAAAAGCTGCCCAGTTCCTAGTGCCAGGGAAAGGCTGCTTACTTCTGTTTATCGTGAGACACTTCAAAAGGTAACCCCTTTCAAAACACTTCATTCCTGTCACCTCCAACTCTCTGCCTCCCAGGAGCTCCTGACTGTCAAAATCAGGGAGCCATCTGTGAGTTCTTTCCCAGCACACGCCCATGATCTGCTCACTCACCTGACACCACCTTGACCCGCAGGCAGGGTGAGGTACCAAGCCGAACCCCATAAAAAGGGCTCTTCCACACTCCTCGGTTCCCTCCCCAGTGTGAACCCAGCTCGAGGCTTCCATCCACTCCCTTTAGGGAGGAGCTCAAGCTGCAGTGCACCCCGCTTCACAGCGAGGCAGCTAGCACAGTGGCCATGGGTGGGAAACCCAGGTGACATTTAACTTCCTCTGACTCTGAAGTCCTGGAAAGCCATTTCATGTCCAGATTTCTTCCCTATAAAAATAAAATCAGGGCCTCCCAAGCCATTTCCAGCTCCATAATCCATTGCTAAAGTGAAATTGCATGTGCAAGTTAAGCCCAGCTAAGGAAAGGAAAATGGACTGTTCTGACTGAAATTATAAAGGATGTGACCTCACCTCTGTTTCCTTTCTTTCCTCACCTTTAGCCACCCCAGTGAGAGCCCCTTAAAACTTCCAGGACAAAGTTTAAAACCAAGGAGCAGACAGTCACTGAGGAGTCCTAATCTGAGTGTCTGATCCTATCATGTGGACATAGTCCACACTAGATGGGGGTCGAGGGAAGTAAAAGGATACAGAGGAGAAGGACCTGAGACTCACACAGGACGTGATCCCCTGTGTGCACACTTCAGACAGGCACATACAGATGCTCCCAGGGTTTACTGATTGTGGGGCCACTTAAGGGCAGGAACTGCATTTCATTAATCCCTTCATTCCCACCTCTTAGCGCTTGGTTGAGTCAAAGCTGTCATCTCTCTTTCATATCTGATGACTCTCAGTAGTAGGTCTGAGTTGGGAACACGCCTCTTCTGGTAAAGCCTTAAATTCCACCCTGCCCTGCATCTAAACTAGTTGTGCATGTAGCTATCTTGTCACGGTGATATAATGTAGCTGGGGACAGGGAAGGTCTCATCTGTCTCTGTATCCCAACCAGCTACCACAGCTCCCAGGGCGAGCACTTAAAAGTAAGTAAGCACTTAAAAAAGTAAGTGAGTTGAATGACTGAGGAGGTCAGAGTCAGGATGCTGCTGTCTTGACCTGAAAATCATGAAGCATGCCCCTATACCATGACTTACTTGGCTGCCCCCCTGCTTTGGCCAGTACTGCATCTGGTCTTTGTTGGAAGGATAGCAACCATTCCACCCCCAACACATGCCCATCCAAGCACCCACTCTCCATTGAACCCACCTTGTGCCTCCCTTCAGATGCATAGAGTTCTCTGAGGTCTTTTAAAATTTCCCTTCTTCTTTTATGTGTTTTCAACTATCATCATTTTTTTCCAGCTTCCTCCTCTTTAAAACAATATAACATCATAAAACATAGTAGAGCATAATGTAATAATATAACATAACATAACAAAACAATATATCTTATCCAGTTCTGGGCTTTTTCCTTTGCTCTTAGCAATACTTGCCTGCCAGGCAATACTTACTGCCAGTAAGAATCCTAGCTGGTGGTACCTGGTCCTCTGGGCCCTGGCTTCTCAGCACACTCTAGAAATGTGCAAGGGGTCTCTGCAGTATCCAACAAGCATGAGTTCAAGTCACTGCTATAAGACTTTGGTCTTACCACCAATGATCCAGGCCTATTCTCCAAGTAGGAGCTGGGAGTCAGTCAATAAGTAAATTATCTCATGCAATGTTCATATCTCTAAGACATAGATTATTTGTTCATAGTCATTTTGAGGCTGAAGCTACCAAGGGTCAGAGAAATTAAATTTGCCAAAGTTCATGATGATGAAATTGGAATGAGAACTCAGGTCTTTCTCACCCATATACTGCAGTCTGTGCAATAATAGAAAGCAAATGTTGATTGAGCATTTATTATGTGCCTAATGGTAGTCTAAGCTCTTCATATGTAAAGTGCCTTACTCATTTAATTTTTGCACCAATCCTGTGAGTGTTAACCCCACTTACAAATGATACAACTAAAGCTCAAAGAATTGGTGTAACTCACACATCGTAAGGATGCAGTCACTGGCACAGCTGGAATGTGGCTTTCTGGTCCAAGTGAACCCATGACATGACATGGAGTTTTTACCATGAAATCCCTTTTAGATGTGGTATCTGCACTAGACAGGGGTCAGAGGCCAGTCTTTCCACTCATGACCATGATCAAAGAGTTTGGTCACCACCCCCTGGTGTCATATTCAACTCTAAAGGGCAACAGGGTAATCTTGGTATCAGCCTGGACCCTAATAAGAGGCTGTTGCTAGCTCTCCCCTCCTTCCCAATTTCCTGAGCTTCCTTGTCCGTCCTTCCCAAGCTGACCACATTCCAGAGCTGCAAACCCAAGTAAGCAAAATATAAGTAAGCAAAATATAAGTAGGGCAACAAACTTGCTGGGAGAATATCATATAATGCCATCAGAGGCTAAATATAAATGATGGGGGGCAGGACTATCTGCTTTGACTTATCTATGCACTTTCCCACTAGCAGCACATACTGAGACCCTTGTTTAACACCGAGGATTGGGCTGTCCTGATAAAATTTGAGGTGTCCAAAACTGATTTCTTTGCTCTGCTTCCAAGATCTGTTCCTCCTGGTATCTTCCCAGCTCTGTTCATGGAGCTCCACTCTCTTCGTTGCTCCAGCAACAAATCTTAAGTCATCCTTGGCTCCTCTCTTGCTCTCACAGCCCATCTGGAGCCCATCAGCGAATCCCACTGGCACTACCTCCAAAATGCATCCAGAAGCTGATTTCTCCCCCTCTTCACTAAGCTACCACTCGAAACCAGTTTCTCGACCTCAGCTCTACTGACATTCTGGCTGCATAATTCTTTGTTGGGGGAGGTAGTCCTGTGCCCTGGAGGATGTTAGCAGCATCTCTGGCCTCTACCCACTAGATGCCAATAGCACACCCGCCTCTCCCCTTCCCCTAAGTTGGGACAAATCAAACCACCTTCAGACATTGCCAATTGTCTCCTGGAGGGCAAAATCGCCCTTCCTTGAGAACCACTGCTCCAGACTAAGCCTTGTCGGCTTTCCTTTGAATGATTGCAACAGCCAACAACCTGCTCTCCCTGTTCCTGTCTTGTCCCGCTACAGACCATCCTCCCACAGCAGCCAGAGGCCCTCTTCTAATCTGCAGTTTAGATCATGCCATTCTTTTCTGCTCACCATCCAACCTGGCTTCTTACTCCCTCATTATAAGCTAAAGCCTTTCAGCAGCTAAAAAAGCCCTCCCTCACCTGCACCAGGAGGTCTCCATGCACATGACCTCCTATGCTACGTCTCTCGTTCTGTGGACTGCAACCACCCTGGCACCGTTTCCAAGCACACTTGGGCCTCGGGAGCTTTGTGTTTTCTGTGGCCTTTTTCTTTCTAGAATGCTTTCTTCCCAAATATCTGCCTGGCTTGCTCCTTTGCTTTCTTCAAGTCTTTTCTCCAATGTAATCTCCTTGCGTAGATCTTTCTGGACCACTATAAAAACAATTACATCACTCACTCCCAAACTAGGTTTTCTTAGGCTCTATATTGCTGTATCCCCCTTCCCACCCACCCCCCGCCCACACCAGAGCATTTATGACCATCTGCAGACCCTATTATTCCTGACTTGATTTTTTATTAATTGTTATTATTTCAATTCTGCATATTTACAGGGTACTGAATGATAACCCAATACATGTATACAGTGTGCAATGATCACAGCAGGGTAGTTAGCATTTCCATCCCCAAAACACCTGCTTACATATTAGTCCTTAGTAATCAGTTGAACATATGGATGAATGACCAAGTTACATCAAAAACTTCCTTAGAATATCATTATGTTCTGAGAGACACGGTTTGATCAATGAAATGTTGGAGTTTATTGTAAGAAGCTTCATTTTCACTAGCTTCTATTTTTCAGTGTGTCTTTCTGTAGATGCTAGAGGAATGGAGATACTGCTTGAAATTTTTTTAAATTTTAAAATTTTATTATTATTTTTCTAATACTGCTTGAGCCTTTCATTGTAACCATTTTAACATTTTTCTGAGACCCATAGAAATATCCCTTTTTGTCCTCTACCATGCATATACTCTGCGTACCACATGGTCAGCAAGGTGCTTGGAGGATGAAATTAGGCATATGCCACAACCCATGCCATCCAGCGTAGGGTGGACCAAGGGGGAAACGACAGCAGAGCTAAAAATGCCAGAGCAGGGGCTGGGGTTGTGGGCTCAGTGGTGGAGCGCTTGCCTGGCTGGTGTGAGGCACTGGGTTTGATCCTCAGCACCACATAAAAATACATAAATAAATAAAATAAAGGTATTGTGTTCCTTTACAAACTAAAAATATTTAAACAAAAAGAAATGCCAGAGCAGCATGAAGCAAGGGCAGGAGTGAGACAAGGTAGGAGGAAAAGATGGCATCGATGAAGGATGCTCTGGTCTGAGCCTAGAAGGTGCAGCAGGATCGAGCAGGTAGAGGAAAAGGACATCCCAGGAAAAGAAGACAAAATGAGCCTTGGGTGAAAAGTTGTGTGAATAATGTTAAAAGTGTCAAGAAACAACAGACTCGCCAGCAGCTGGAGGTTTAAGTGGCCGAGGACAACAAGGTGTTGAAGGTGGGTGGGGTTAGAGGGTGGACCACAGGCTTTGGTGGGGCAAGAGGAAGGCGGCAGAGGTCAGGAGAGCCCCGAGGTCCCACACATGGCTGTGCAGTCAAGAAGACCTTGGTTCTGTTTGGCCAGCCGCTAACTTCTCTGTGCCTCCGTGTTCTCCTGTGTACACTTGAGTGGCTAAAAGCACTCAGCTTATAATAGGTTCTTTTGAGGATGAGTAACCATCATGTGGGTAAAGTAGTTAACCAGGTGCTTGACATTCAATAAGCTCTTAAGTGTGAGCTAATATTATTTTACTATATTTCATGTTCAATTCATAAAACTTTTTTTCCCCCCAAATCAGCACCAGAGATATTTGGTAGGTGATTCCTTTCTCTTCCCCTGTCTCTCCCCCATTACTCCTCCTTTTCCAGGTGTCCCTCTGATAGAATTCTGCAAACAATGTATTGTAGTGAGCACTCTGCTACTGCCCCTTTGGGGATAATCCCTGAGTCAATGTGGACTAAGGAGTTCCAATCATTGTTTCCCTCGAGGAGTTTGTAGTGGCTTGGGAAGAGGGAAGCCTATAATAAAATGTTATGCATGAATTGATAAAGTACTATTACTACTGTGGACAATGAAGTTAAAGAAACAATGTCCTACCCAATTTACTCATGTCTTTGAATTTATACTTCCCTTGGTTTTGTTACACACCAAGTCCATCCTTTACAGGGTGAAAGTGGATATATATTGGAAATCGATATGACCCACTTCTTGGATCTGGTTTATAAAATAAGTTCATTTTTCCGCTAATAGTAAAATCTATATGACTCTAAGTTTACCCTCCTTGTTGAGAGACTACAATCCTCCCAACCCAAGAATAAACTTCTCTGTGATCATCTCAGTCTTGAAGGTCACTGGGGAAATTCACTCCATGGAAAGTGCTTAGACTAGTGTCTGGATCTGTTCTCATAAAGCCAGCAAGTGCTCAATAAATATTATTTCTTTATTATTATTACTACCATCAATATCATTCCTCGTATTTCAGCTTGCCTGTTGGAGTTGCAATTTGGTGAGCCTCAGCAAGGCAAAGAATGCCATGTGTATGGTAGTTGTTGGAGCTGCTCACAAATATTCCAGCTCCTTTCCCTTCCTGGCACTGGGTGGAACTGACTTATTCAACCACTTGTGGTTGGAGGGGACTACAGACTAGTTCTACCAACGGGCTGTGAGTGAAAACAAGGTTCACCTTCAAGCTGGATGCGGGGTCCTCTGAGTTCTGTTTTCACTCTGCCAGGGACACCAGCAATACCTCATATAATGTACCTTGTGTCTCAGGCCCACGTGAGAGCCATGATGAGACAGAGTGCCAACCTGCAGAGGGTGCACAGAAGGAACAAGAGATAAATCTTGACTCTTTCAAACCACTGGGATTTGGGTTTGTTTGTTACTGTGACCCATCCTAGCCTATCCTGACTGAAACACACCATCAACTTGTTATTACAAAATAAGCTGTTGCCAAAGCAGAATGCCACCATATATTGATCATTCAAAAAGATTCTTCACCAGGCTGTGTTTCTGCCAAAACATTTCCCAGGGTTTTGATTTCTTTGATTTCAGAGAAAGTGTGGGGGAAAGGAAAGTGAGACTCCTTTCTTTGATCTTAAGTTCATCTATGAGCTCCCAATGTTATGGCCATGTCTTACCAAGAGTCCCTTAGTGATAAGATGGCCCAGCCTCAAGGACATGGCTCATTCTCAATTTAGCAACTGAGGTCTAACTCTATCCCCTCTCCATCACCGTGACATTTTGGTATCTTTTTCTACCTACTGGTTTCAGTGAGTACTGTCTCAGTCATCAGTTATTTTCAAATAATGTTGAACATCAAAAGAGAAAGAGAAAGGGAGTTTCCAGTTCTTTGAAAACTTGTCTCTTTATGCAAATATGCTCAACTCCACCCAGTTCTCTTTAAGTCCAGGGTTTATAGAATGGGTGGCTTCGTAATGCCCAAAACTTGTCTCCCAATTCCCACTCATCAGGAACATTGCCCTTTCTTTTGTCCCTTTATAAATGTGGGTGGAGCCTCTGTGACCATTTGTCAGGATCTTTGCAATTTTCTGTTTTCAGGCCTGTCACCAACCAGACCGTGAGTGTTTTCAACATCTAGGATTTAAATAGCCCTCCTTTCTCCAGCCCAACTGCTTAACACAATGCCTGGCTTATGAGGGCCATTGAGGACCTGGCCCAAGTGTCATATGCCACACAACAGTGGAATACTCTGTCACATCCTACCTCCCACCTGGTGCCCACTGTGGTGGAGATTGCCCTGATGGCAAACGTGTACATTTGCCCAATGTCTTTGCTTGTTCCTAAGCCTGTCTCTTCCTTGTAGATTTCCTCCTCTTTGAGCCTGGGCTCTCCTGGAAGGCATTCCTTTCCATAATTTTGGATTATTTCTCATGAATCCTTGGCCTATCATTGCAGACCCTTACTGCATATTTTATTCAATTAGCAGATGAATATACAGCTCTAAGTCTAAATGTGTGGCCTCAGCTGTAGGAAAAAAAGAATTAATAAGAAAGATTTTTAAGGGCTAGGTTTGTAGCTCAGTGGTAGAGCATTTGCTTAGCATGTATGAGGCACTGGGTTTGATCCTCAGCACCACCTGAAAATAAATAAATAAATGCAGTATTGCATCTGTCCACGACTACAAAAAATTTTTTTAAAAGAAAGATTTTTAAAAGAGAGAAAGAGAAGAATAAATAAATAAATAAGCATGAGTCTATCTCTGCCTACTGTTAAGACGTCATGAGTCTCAAAGTTTCAGATGGACACTTTTAGATTTCTAGTTTGGGCCTGTCCAGGCCACCAGACAAAGACAGTAGCATACTATTCCTGTACAGTTGTCCTCACATGACCCCAAGTGTAAATGCCATCTTCAGTTTTGCACCCTAGCAGCTTTGCTGGCCTCATGCTAATCCTGACCCTGCCCTTGAGGGTACTCCTTGATCTTGAATTGATGGTTGTTAAATGCTTAAATATTTTAACACCCAGTGCGTTGGGTAAGGTCCCTTCTCCTTGCCATATGAACATGCCAATCACAGGTATGCTTTGTGTCCAGTGTGTCTTGTGATGATATAGCATGCAGCAAACACAGTGTATACCTTTGGGCTTATTCTTGTCTTCTCCCCCTCCTCCATATGTAGTGAGTCAAACGGTGATGCAACATCTTTCATCCTGCTTTGATAGGAGGGGGGGCCAGGGAAGGAGAGGAAGAGTGTGGCAGATGCTCTGGGGGTGATGGTAATTGGCTGACTGATCTGTGAGCACACAGGAAAGCCCTTGGGTGTTCTCTGATATAACTGGGTGAGACTTGGAAATGATGAGCAGGTGGAAATAAAACCAGTGCAAAATAAATAATTACAATGCATCTATATCCACAGGGTAGTAGGACCTGGGCATCCTGGGTTTCTAACATTCCAGCATCACTTTTCATTCCTCTAAAATAAACTCCCCTTAATTCAGTCTCTAATTTTGAGAACACAGAGTCATTTCTACTTCTACTCGTTTGCTCACGCAATGTTCAACCATAAACATAGTCTTCCCTTTCCCCCTGCATATTTTATTTAATTGAGCAATCCTGTAAGACCCTCTCCTATTTGATATCTTTTTCAACAAATATTTGCCTCTGCACTGAACACCTGCCACACTGCATTATCATCCACTTACACACTTAATTGCACACTGTCTCATATCATTATTTTAATGTTTTCCAAGTATCTATCTTGTCTGTTGAACTTGACTGTCTTCCCTTTGAGTTCAGGGACTTGATCATGAATGTCTTCTGCTTCCCCCCCCCCAAAAGCTCTATGTTTCCACATATAGTAACTTAATACTGATAGGATGGGTGGATGAAGAAATAGCACATAAACATGGCATATGTATACTTTCTTCACTGATTTCTTATCATTACTCAAATTGTTTTCCTAGTAGTGGAGATAAATTTTTCTGATGTTCAGATATTCTTACTGTATCACAGATTTTTCTGATGTTTGGATGACTGGAAAGGTATACAGTGTGAGGGAAAATGCAAGTACACCAACTGCATCATTTGCAGCAAGAGGAGAACTATCTATCACAGAGTCCATCCGCCTCATCTGGAAGGAGGAAAACAACCGCAGGAGGGACAACAGGAGTTATGTAAGGGGACCCTGGCTGCCTCCCACCATTCCTACCTTTGTTTGTGTTTTCTCTACCCACCTCCCAGCATGTGTAGATCAATCCAAATTAATCAGCATAAGACCCTCTCCTGCTGCTGTCATTGGTTCAGATATGAGTCCTTGCCCCCACCCAAGGTCACTGAGTACAGGGAAGATGTTTGCTTGAGACCTCTGGAAAGAAGCATTTTCACCAAGTGAGATCCTTCCAAATTTTTAGATGAGGTTGATACCATAGAAGGTTTTCCAGAGGAATGGAAAGGTGACCTTCTGTTGGTGACTCATACTAACCCTGAAACCCATCCCTATTGTAAATTTCATTTAAGTGAGCTTTACTTTTTAGTGTTTTCTGTTATCTGCAACCAAATATAAATAGGTACACACATCATAACTGTAATGATAATATCTACAGGGCAAATTCAGTAACTAGGAGAGGAAAAGCTAATCGTGATGTAAAACTGCTGTGCTTTACTATGCAATTGTTTACTTGGGAGAGTATTTCAGTAAGGAAGGGCTTGGAGAGGATCATTAAGATGTAGAGCACGAGTTGGTTTCATCTAGGGGGCTTAAAATTTCTCCACAACTTATCAGCAAGCTTAAGACATTCAGATAGAAGCTGAAATGAAACAGGAAAGGCAGCAGATACAGTACATGACAAACTTTCCAGAAGGAAACGATTTATTTTATAAAAGCTGGTGCCCAGCAGATTAAATTGCTTTGTTTTAAATTTTTATTTCAAAAGATAGATTCATCATACACCGTACAAAACTTATGAAGTCACAAAAGAAAGTGTATAGTCTCACTCCTTCTCTGGCCATTCCATATACGTTACTGAACCTTTCCAGAGCTGTTTTATTCATTTCCCATATGCACATACAAACCTCAGCATCCTATATATCCTTCTGTAGAGTGTTTTTTAACCTCGCATAATGGATCTTGGAGGCCATTCCACATCTGTGGTGCCCATAGAGCTATTTCTTTGAAAGGCTGCGGAGAATTTCAAATAGAACCAATCATACGATTCCATGAATTTAGCCTGTGTTATTGTTAGACATTCAAATTATTTAAGACCCTTTGCAATGTCAAGCAATGATGTTTGACAATGATGCAATGATTACTTTCCTAGGGGCTTCTTCATACCACAGGCGTGGGAGAGCTCCTGTGTGGGGCAAATTCCGAGTTGTAGGACTGTGGGATTCAAAGGGCAAATGCACAATGACTTAAATTTCTGAAGTCATGAATGCTGAATACGATGGACTCACGGCCAGCCCGGCGAGGTGCCAAAGCAACTCTGCAAGGCTCTGCGTTCACGGTGATGACTGCGGAACCCGCAGCTTGTGCCTCCCCGGACCGCACGCTTCACGCGACTGCACCGCTTGGCCCGCAGGCTCTCTCCGCGCCCGTCCGCGTCCCTGAGCGCCCCCGCGCCTGCGCACCCCGCCAGGGCCCCGGGGAGGAAGAAGCCGGCACGTGCGATTCCACGTGAATCTCCGGCCGGCGCGCGGCTGCACAGTACGCATGCGCCGGCCGCCCGGGAAAGTAGGTCAGACTCTTTCTCTCACGTGACCTGCTCCCCTTAGCTACCCTCGGCGCCTGCCCGCCCGGGCGCAGCCGGGATGCGCTCGGCAGCCAACGTGACGGGGCCCGGCGCGGGCGAGCGGCGCGGGCGCGAGCGGGGGCGGGTCGGCTCCCCGAGCGCCGGGCGCCTGCGAGGATTCGCCGGTTCTCCTCCCTCCTGAGCGCTCTTAGAAGTCGGGCGGGCGAAAGGAAGCGCTGCGCGGGATGTCTAGGAGCCGGACTGAAACTGAATCCGCGAGGAAGGCGACCCCACCCTCTGACACCTGGCGCAGGGCTGAGCCCACTTTTAATACCTTTTGGAGCCATCCTGCCAGGAAGAGAATGCACGTCGCCTTTCAGCGTCAAACAAATCACACCGGTCATCCCAATTTGTACATAGGACAACTCAGACATTCATGGAAACTTTGTGATGGGAAATACAAAAGAATGTTAATGGTTCTGGAGTTCTGCAGGAAAATGTCACAGGCCCCATTTCTAATCTCCCACCCACTGCCCCCAGAAGACACTCCTTCCTGAATGCTTTTCAGCCGATTTCTTACCTTCTAGGAAAGACCTGCACTAGCTGATGGGCTGGGGAGAGTGGGGAAAGCAGGAAAACAAGGCAGCTCCCAATCAACTGAAATCTACATTTTATGTTAGGAATCATCTTTTTTCTTGCCACTTCCCTTTCTGATTTATAACTTGTTGCTCTGCCTCAATGAATTGCAATTCAGTGGGGGAGACTGACAAGCAAAACCAATGGGTTCCAATGCAGTGGTCTATAAATGTTTTTACAGAGGCTTGCCCAGGTGTTACATAAGCACAGCACAGGAGGGGCACCCAAGTGCAGGGGTGGGTACCCTGAGTCCTGAAGGCTTAAGTGGGAGTTAGCTGGCAGAGAAGTGAGGCAGAAGAGGTGGGAAAGTGTTCCAAACAAAGGGAACTACTAACAGTTACATAATATTTCCCTCCAGGAGCTTTTACTATAATTGTCTTAGCCATGCATACAGTTGAAATGTATATTGTTTACATTTATGGGATTCTAAGCAAGTCTTGAATGAACATCATTGTGCATAATGCTTTTCTCTCTCTACTTTTAAATAATTCCCAGGAGTCAGATTACTAAATAAAAGATCAAATATTTTGTAACTTTCGGTATATATATCTCAAAAAGTTGTATGAGTTTGTACTAAAATGGCAAATATTTAGCATCAATATTAAATATCAATAGCATTAAATTAATGTTAAACATTTAACATTCAAACAATAAAATGCCTATTACTTATTTCAAGTCAGTGAAACCTGATGGGATTAACAATTGATTTACTAGAAAGTCATAAATCATAATATGTGATTTTCTGATTTTTGTAACCCATGATAAAAATCTAATTCAAGTTTGAAAGTCAGAAAATATCAGATTTGCACATTTATTCCTTATTGGGAACCACTAACATATACAAAGTAGGGTTAGAGACAAAGAGGAGTGGGACAAACTCCCACCACCAAATGCCTCTCTCTGGTTGTTCCTTTTGTACTGTGAATCAAGATGGCAAAGATAGCAGATCTACACAAGCCAGAACAAGTGACAGGCTGCATCAGTCAACTTTCTGTTGCTGTGACAAAATGCCTGAGAAAGTGAATTGAAAGAAGGAAAAGTTTATTTTGGTTCACAGTTTCATAGGTTTCAGTCCATGGTCACCTGGCCCTGTTGCTTTGGAGCCTGTGGTGAGGGAACATGTGAGGACAGGGACAGTTAACCTCATGGAGTTCTGGAAGCAAAAAAAAGAGAAGGAGGAGCCAGCGTCCCAATATCCCTTCAAGGGAATGTCCCAAATGACCAACGTCCACTAGGTGTACCCTCCTGAAGTCCCCCCCCAAACAATGCCACCAAACCTTCAGCATATAAAACTTCGGCAGACACGTCAGATCCAAATTATTAACAGAGTTTCCATCCCTCTCTACAAATGTCAGAGGAATAAATAGCAGCAGAATCAAATGGACCTAAGGTTCAAACAAAAAGGTTACTACCACTTGCAAAAGGCTAGTCACACATTTGGGAATTTCCAGGAACCTGTAAACTTCCTAACTCAGTCTGTGTTGGCAAAGAACAATTGAGACAGAAGGTAATTTAGATAACATGGTAGTGAAAAAACAGATCTTGCTTTTTGTCTGTGTTAAGCTGCACCCTTAAGAAAAACTGAAGCATGGAATTGTTACAATCTTTCAGAGACACAGCTGCAATTCATACTCTGGTTATTTCCCTAATATCTGCTCTGTGCCTTGCATATCTATCTTATACTTTTGGAGCAGTGGGGGACAGTACCTTCCCTCAGCTTCCAGGGTTGCCCTTGATTGAATCAACAAACCAGGAAAGTCCCACTGCTCCTCTTATTTTATTTTGTTTTTCCTTTTGTTGTTTTTTAAAAAATCATTATTATGATAACAATACGTATGATCAATCATCTCACCCAATTTTAAAATGTACAACACATTACTATTGACCATTGGTACAGTGTTGCAAGGAAGCTCCCTAGAGCTAACTTATCTTGCTTGACTGAAACTTTATGCCCACTGATCAATGACCCCATCTTCCCCTTCCCCTAGCCCTAGGCAACCACCATTGACACCGTGACCCTGTGAATTTCACTCTCGTAGATACTTGTATAAGTGGAATTGTGCAGTATTTGTCTTTCTGTGCTTGGCTTATTTCACTTAACACAATGTCCTCAAGATTCATCCACATTGTCTCATGTGGCAAAATTTCCTTCTTTTTAAAGGCTGAATACTATTCCATTGTATGTACATACCACATTTTCATTCCCCATTCATTAATGGACATTCCAGTTGTTTTCATCATTGTCATTCCCCCCCCACCACCCCATTGCTCTTTTTATGAGGATGAAGAGTAATTGCACAACAGTACTGAGAAGAGGGTCTGGTGCTCATTAAGTGTTCAAGAGTTGCTGCTACTATTGATGCTATCTATTATTAGTGTTAACCATGACTGGTTCCGTTAGAGGGAAGCGCCTGGACTTCTTTTAATGGTCATGTGATGCTATTCTTTCTCCTTGGGTGAGGGTGAAGAAGCATGTAGAACTATTGATGCAGTCTTTCCACCTGGAGGGGAGCCCACCCAGCCACTCACCAAATAAACAGGAAGGCGTGGAGAAGGCCATGCCCTGATCAAACTGCACTTGCAACCTGAACCACCTCTCGACATTTCAATTATTTGAACCAGACACATGCTATTTGTTAGTCTGATATTAGGAGTATCAATTTTTGTTGTTGTTGTTATTTGTCCCCAGAAACACCCTGATTTTTAAACTAGTGTGTTGAAATGATGACACTGGCATTCCATTGTGAGCATGAACTTGGTAAAGGAGGAACGAACTGTCGTCTCCTTGCAAAACAAATAGAAAGACCTAACGTATTAGTTTTTTAGGGCTACAGAGTCCTGCAAATGGGATGGCTTGAACAACAAATTTATTGTCTCCCAGTGTTGGAGGCTGGAAGTCTGAGATGGAGGTGTAGCAGGGATGGTTGCTTCTGTGGCCTCTCTCCTTGACTCACAGATGGCACTCTTCTCCCTGTGTCTACCCATGGTTTTCCCTCTGTGTCTGTCTGTCTCTTACTCTCATCTTATGGGAACACCAGGCGCGTGAGGGCTCCCCCTGATGATCTCATTTCAACTAATTTACCTTCTTAAAGACCCTATTTCTAAGTCACATTCTGGGGTACTGAGGGTGAAGACTTCAATGTATGAACTGGGGAGGGAGAGATGCAAATTAATCTGTAACATCCAATAAGACATTACTAATATCATATGAATCATTTGATGCCAGATCTTTAAGCATCTACTGTCTCTTTTCTTCAAGAGTCTATTCAGGAACCAGGGAAAGGAGTGATTGGGGTTTGAAAAGCCCCTGTCTTGAGGATAGATCCAGAACAGTAGCCTGGAACCAAGTTCTGGCAAAGTCCACGGTTAAATATCTATCCTGGGAGAACATTCACACTGAGTTCAGGAGAGCAAATGAAGAGGGCGCTTTGGTTATCTTACTCTTTGCCTCTGTAAAGAAGCTAGAGAATCTGTATCAGGATGATCTCTTCCCACCACCTCCCTTGACACTTCTTGGCCACACTGTTGTGTTTTACTGAAGAGGAGCATCTCATTTCTGGACAGGGTCAAACAGCTGTTTCTGTGTTCTTTCTAATTCCAGGAAGGCAGAGTTCCAAAAAAGAATAGAGAGCTTGGTTTGCATTCCTAGGTTGGCCATCGAATTGCCTGGTTTTAATGTAGGGAAAAATCGTGTGAGACAGAGAATTTCACTTCCCCACTCTGTTCTGTTTCTCCTCATGTAAAACCTAGTTGCATTCCATGATTTCTAATGCCTGAGGCCATCTTCACCATGTGATTGGGCGACAAGAAAGTATTTTGGTTTCTTTTTTGGGCTTTATTAATGAAAACTATGTGTGTTGATCCCCAAGCCCTTTCCTATGGTGCACGTGGGCGTTAAGCCTCACCTGTGTCAGGTATTCATAACAGGCTACAAAACTGCATGACTATAAAAACAACATGGTCTGAATCCTCCATCTTCAAACATCTGTCTTTATTTCATTGTATAATGATTTTTTTTCCTGGAGCAAAGAAAGGAGCAGGGTGGAATAATTGTTTGTAATGGAAGCCTGCATTCAGAGGAACATATTTTATTATTTCTATTCGTGTATCAAGGATACAACCCAGGGAAGTCATGCTCCAGTTCAGAGGATTTTTTTTTTTGAGTAAAGTAACAGGATTTAATAGAGTAACAGAAAGAAGGCAATGCTCCCAAAGTGGGAGGGGTCTCAAGCAGAGATACCAGTTCAGGGGATCTTAACCAAGAATGCACATCAAAATTACCTGGGAAATTTTCTAGATATACCCGCCTGTTATTCCACATATCAAAATGAAGACTCACTAAATCTGGAGAAGTGCCTGAATTTGTGGAAAGTTCTATAGACCCGAAAGCTATATACCCCCAGTTCAGAGATGTGGGCCTTGATCCAAATCACTTCCTTGATTCTGTTAAATCATTGCCAGGTTCTTTGAGTCAATGATACTAAAATATCTGGTATTGCACAGTATAGTTCACATTAATGGAAATATGTCTGCAATCAAAAGGGACACTTCTTTTTTGTTTTCCAAAGGTATATTTTAGGAGTTTTAGATGCTTATAAAAAAATAAAATTAAGCAATTCAGAAAAAAATACTTATTTTGTATTTGCAATGCAGTAAGGTATAATGTTTTGCCAGAGAACTTATATATTCCAAATAACAAAACTTTGTATGGCATTTGTAGTAGATGGAAAGCAATATTTGCTATCAGTGTTCTTTGTTAAATCACCAAGGTACATTCTGGAATTACAGCAGTGAAATAACAAGAGGCTTGATTCCAACAACCCTCCTAGAGGGTTTACTTAAGGAAATTGTTTGCTGAACTGTAAATGAGACCGGTTCTAGCCTTCTAGTCTTTCTGACTTGTATTTCTGCAGCTACATATGGAATCCAGCAAGGAGGATTCAAGGAGAAAAATAAGAAACTATTTCTCAAAACAGAGAAAAACAGGACTGGGGTTGTGGCTCAGTGGTAGAGCACTTGCCTAGCAATTGTGAGGCACTGGGTTCAATCCTCAGCACCACATAAAAGTAAATAAATAAAACAAAGGTATTATGTCTAGCTACAACTAAAAAAAAATTGAAAAAGAACATAGAAAAGCAAAGAATTGACCATATTCTCTAGAAGCCCAGTTTTTGGAGCAGTAGAAGGAATAGAAGTTTTGGAGTCAAATAAACCGGTCAAATTGACCCCCAGCTCCCTCTTGGCATTTCTGTCTATAGATGAGTTTCTACTAGATGCTTTGCCTTCTGAGATTCATTGAGCTTATCTCACACTCGTATGGAAGGGTTGCTTTGAAGATCAGATAAAGGCAATGTCTGTCAAATGCATGGCATATAATGGGCACTCTCTCACGTGGTTCCAAGTATCATCATTATTATTTTCTTAGGAAAAAAGAGGCAGGTGCCAATATACTAGGGTTTAATTTTTTCTTCTTAGTTTCATCTTAATGAATTCAAAAGGAATTAGACTACATTTGGAAAGCTTGTATTTGCCTTTTTGTAAATAGGTTGCTAATTCTTAAGTGACTTCTTCTCTACGGATAAGGCACAAAATGTTATGAAGGTGTATCTGACATTTTTGAAGGAATCAAAAGAAGCCCTCAAAATGCCTTTGAACTACCCATTAGCTGTGAGTTGATAGCTTCATTTGGAACCAGTACAATTTAGCACAATCCTTTTCGATATGGGGAAATAGAGCCAAGAGGGTATATCATTTTTAAAAGATCTCATGTTTTTACAAAACCCACAATTAATAAGCAAAAAAACAGCAGGTGACTGTAGTTTGTACCTCAATTTTTGTAAGGGAAGTAGAGAAGAAAATTGAGCCCTTCAAAGAACATGAACCCATTCAGGTCCTAACCTTGTAAAACCATGTATCAACCCGAGTGTCCACATAAGTGAATGCAGAAAGGAGCGACATTCAGAATCAAGGGGAAACTTGAAGGAAGCTCTCCAAGATTATAAATGGTCCAGTCCACAATGAAGAAGTAACTGGCATAAATATTTTTGCACCATACAACAGCACCAAAGTAGAAAACATCACTAATAAGATTGAAATAATGGATATAAACATCAACTATCCTATAAGTTCAAAATGCACACCCCCAGTACTGGGTATTAAACCCAGGGGTACTCTACCACTAAACTACACCCTCACCCCTTTTAATTTTTATTTTGAGACGGATCTTGCTAAGTTGCTTAGGGCCTTATTATATTACTGCAGCTGGTCTTGAACTTTTAATCCTCCTGCCTCCCCCCAGTTGCTGGGCTCACAGGTGTACACCACCACACTTGTCTTCTCTTTTTCTTAAGCACTGAAACATTTATAAAAGTTACCACGTGTTGGTACTCAAAGAAACACTTTATATATTGTCAGATATGGATATAGAGTAGCAGTGGTTGACTCTAAATGTGGGGTTCAGAGCAATCTGTGTGTATGCATTATTTTATATTGTTTGAATATTTCATGACCAACATGTAGCATTTCTATAGAAAAGATAACATTATTTTCATTTTAAAAGAATATCTAATAATTACTGGAGACTCCATTTCCCAGCCTCCCCTGCAGCTAGGTATGGTCAGGCAGACTGACTGGATGTGAGAGAGAGATGAGTACAGTTTCTGCTCCTCATCTCTCAACATTTCCTGCTCCGTGAGTGAGGTGCTAAGCTATATTCCACCCAACTGAGAAGGTCACCCTCCAGGGGATGAGGAACAACAAAAGGGAAAAGGCCTGTGTACCTAGTAGCAAGAAACCCCAGATCAGCCATGAGCTGCTTATAATCAGACTGTTGTAGATGAAAAATAAACTTTTATCTCATGTAAACTATTGTTAATTTGGTAGCTGTCAAATCAACCAAGTTATTATTTTCATTGTGTAACTTTTCTTTCAAGAACTGTAACAATTACATTATGTTTTACAACCATAATTATTTAAAATATTTGGATTTTATTTTGGCTTAATAGTTACAGTGTTCACCAGTAATCCTTATGTGCTTCAATATCATATGTTCTAGTCATGCTGAGGTGCCATGTTGATATTTTCCCACCCCACAAAGGGTATGGGAGTGACATACTTTCAAAATTCTTACATACTTGAATGACAGCATTATGGTTTTCAGAATTGTTTAGTCCCACCCATTGCCCCTTAGCTATCTAGAGTTTTGTTTTTGTTTTTGTTTTTGTTTTAATGTAAGGTATTGAAGAGAGATTTGAGATCAGCCTGATCATTTCCCTTTTTAAACCTGAGGACTTGTAAACTGTAAACTATAGATTAATAACTAGATATTATCTGTTTAATTAAGATTCAAAGATATGTGACAATGTTGGTGTCTATGTAATCATTTTTAAAGAGCACTTTAGACCCTCTAATGTGTAGATTTCTGCCATTCATTCCTCCATTTTCTTTTTCTATCATTTAATTTTTCTCTCCATTCTGCTGTCTTGGGAAACACACGTTCTTAACTTACCCATTCATTCTACACATATTAATGAACGTGGGCCACTTTTCTTCATATCACTGTGTCCAACAATGTTCAGGTGCCCACAGAGAATAATGAAAGGGGTAGAGGAAGTTTCCACTCCACAGAGCATACTTTTAGTGGAAAAGGCAGAAAATAATGAAGCAAACAGAAAACGAGACAAGACCATTTCAGATAGAGTCAAATTTTTGGAAGAGAAATGAGAATAACAGGCATGAAGCAGCGGATCAAGAGAACTTCAGTCTTTGAGCTGAACCCTGAGCAACTTGAAGGAGTCACGCATCCAAAGATCCCCAGCTCCTCTTTCTTGGTGGTGCTCCACATCTAACCTCTGAGAAAATCCTGCTGAGGGCTTTTAGTTCAAAACGTACCTCGAATCAGACCGCTTGTCACCACATTTGTTATTACACACTCAGCCCAGCAAACTTGATCTCGACGATTCTCTGCTTCCACACTTGTGCCTTCCCTAAAAATACACCCTTCACCTAGCATTCACAATAACTTCTGAAAAAAATAAGTCCAATTATATCGCCTCCTTGCAAAAATCCCCACAATGGTTTCCTATGACAGAGAGGGCCATTTTCTATGAGAAATCATTTGCAGTATTTCTTCTTCCTTCCATAACTGAATGGCCCTGCTTTAGCAAGGCACATTTCCCAGCTTTCCTTGCACCCAGTTTTGACCAGATGACTAAATTCTGGGCAGTGGAATATGAGCAGAAGGGATAGGACCAGTTCTGAGGTTGTGTCGACAAGAAGACAAGGATCCTCCTCTCTTTCTCCCCAGTGGTGTGTGGGCTGGAAGGAGGACCCCTGTGGTGGTGCACTACTTTCCACCATGCAGAAGGTGGCCAACCCTGGGGGATGGTGGGACAATAAGAAGAAACATGTTCCTGACATGGCGGAGGCACTTGGACTGTTTGTCCTCAGACATTACATGTGAGAGGAAAAAATTTCTATGCTATTTAAATCACTGCTATTTGGGGACATGAGCTGAGATTATGTGTGGCACTGCTGGACCATGCCCTTAAAATAAAAGGTCACCTTGCCTTTCCCTGCCTTTGCTGTCTGGGATGCAAACACAATAGAAGCAGAGAGAGCAGTGTCTTGGATTCAGGAATGGAGGCGCCATCTTGAAGAAGCCAGACACCCTACCATCCTGGGCTGCTGATCTCTGGACAGTTATGCGAGAAAGAAGCAGACTCCAAACACGTTGGAACTCCTGTAGTTTGGGGATCTCTTTGTTATATGTTAGATTCTACCTAACTATATTTCCTTTCATACTTACATGAAATTGGACATCCCTTCTCTCAGGGAAAACAGCACAGTGTCTGGAACAAAGTAAATACTAAATACCTATCAGTTCCCTTCTCCCCACTTCACTCAGCCTGTTAGATTAATGCCTGCAACCCTAAAATCAGTGTAACTAGGCTTTAATGGGGAACTAAACACCTGTAATTAGAAAAGATGGTTCTTAAAAGGAGAGATCACCAGATATGCCTGTCAGGAGGCATCGTGTTACATTTTTTACATTAAAAATGTTCTAGTTCTCTGGGAAAGTGAGGGGGGCATTATTGATTTCATGCCTTACAACTGTCATCAGTAGCTTTTGGTCCAATCTACTGCTTAATTTTCTCACTCTCCCTAGAATGCCCACAGGAGTGAAGACATTAGACATTCAATGGAAGAAGCTTCATTTGTCAGCAAAGCAGGTGGTACTAGTGCTTTGCTTAGACGGTGAAGGCCTGTGGCTGTCACACCACTGCCAGGGCATTAATTAAATAGGGCCACCATCAGAAGCCCAATTAGGACATTGGGTAAAGTGAGGAGAGGCCTCATCTTGTCCAACCCCTGTCGGCTGCTGTCACTACAGGGAGAAAAAGACAACCACCTGGGCTCCTATCGAACACCATCTGTACACGTGGAAAAATAAGAATTCATACCCCATTTGAATCAAATGTATGATATGTCAAGATCATTGTGATGTTTTGAGCAATTAATAAAAAAAAGGAAAAAGAAAAAAAGGAATACCTGCCAAAAAAAAGAAAAAATATTTGGCCTTTGGTTTTTTTGGATTGGCTTATTTCGCTTAGCATGATATTCTCCATGACCAATATGATTCTATGACATGTACACTCAGAAAAATGAGAAATTATATCCCATCTACGTATGATATATCAAAGTGCATAAATGCATTCTACTGTCATGTATAACTAATGAAAACAAATAAAAAATTTAAAAAGAGAATTGTATAATAGAAAAAACATGAATATATGAATTTCGAATCATAAAAATAGGTTTTAATTACTGCTGTCACTTATTAGTTTTGTGAAGGGCCAGAAACTTTTCTTGCAGGGTTTTCATGATGATGAAATGACAATGACTAGTACTTTATAAATGATGATTTTTTATTAGACTTTGAAAAAAAAATTTTTAAAAAAGAATGAGATCAAGGCTTTGCAGACTTTATTTCATTCATTTGAACAAGATTCCTATGAAAGAGTCATTACCATCCTATTTTATTGATGAGAAGATTGAGTCCTGGGAGCTTTGGCTATTTGCCTAAGAATGCTGAACATGGTGGTTATCAAGTCAGATTCTCTCTGTGTTAAGTACTCACATGCTTTCTCTGCCACCCCAGGTCCATCCCTATTGCATCTCTGTAAAGAGGTGTGAGCTCTGGGTAGGGAGTCAGGAGATGGGAATTTCAATCCCACGAGTGCTCATGACGTTGAGGACCCTGGGCTTCAGTCTCCTCATTGGAAAATATGAGGGTATGAGAGTCAAGTTGATACCCTGTAAAATTAGCATTCAGGCTAAGGAGGAAGGATGTTGTTAATGGTTTGGATACAAGGTGCTCCCCAAAGCTCCCGAGGTAATGCAGGAGTGTTCAGAGGTGAAATGATCAGATTATGAGAGCTGTAATCTAATCAGTCCATCCTAGTTTGAATAGACTAACTGGGGGGTGGGGGGAGGTAACTGCAGGCAGGTGGGGCATGATAGGAGGAGGCAGATCACCGGGATCATGTGCTGAAAAAAAATTCATTTTCTCTGCAGCCCCCTCCCTTTTCTCTCTCTGCTTCCTGGCCCCCATGAACAGAGCCATGCTCCTCTACCGTGCCGTCCACTGGCATATTCTGCCTCACCTTGGGCCCAGAGCAATGGAGTTAGCCTACTATAGACTGAATCTCTGACACCTCGAGTCAGAATAGACTTGTCTTCATTTCAGTTGTTCTTGTTGGGTATTTTGGTCCCAGCCACAAAAAGCTCAGTAACAAGAGGTGGAACCTTCAGCTAGTGTGGGGATGACCCAGAGGGCTTCTCAGCCAGCATTTTAGTCTGACTCCTGTTCCTGTTCCTTGAATCCTCTGTTCCCATTTCTCATATCCACACCCCCCCCCCAGCCATAGCTTTCCTGCCTTCCCCAAGAAAACCAAGAGCTAGAGGCCTTATCCACTAAATATTTATTAAGCATCTTTGAGGTACCTAATGCTGTGCCTGAGTCACACTGATGAACAAGATTTGGATGATTGGCAGAGCAGACATGTTAGTGTGGGCCACAGACTGGACACAAACAAGGACACATTTTCAAAGTATGAAGGAAGGCAGGCAAAGAGAGAAAGGAAAAGGAGGAAGAACAGAAGAGAAAGAATAAAGGAGGGATGGGGAAGGAAGGGAAGTGGGTTTGAGGAGCCAGGCTTGAGGAAGAGAAGCTGGAAGTATATTCCAGGGTCAGAACCCCACAGCGAAAAGCCATGATAAGGAGATCAGACTTTTAACTGAAATGAAGCAGAAAGCTGGAGGAAGATTTTAAATCCAGAAAAAAAGATATTCCAATCCCCTCCAATCCCCTTCTCTCTTTTAATCCTAGCGCCTTTTGCTGGGAGTAAATTTTATTAAAGTCTAACACACATTCAGGAAAGCCCACATGGTACAAAAGCGAGCAGCTCCATACATTTTAATGATGTGGAAATCCCTATGTATCCAGTCCCCACATAAAGAATCAGGGCAGTACCCCCCTCCCCCCCCCCCCCCCCCGAGTCCAGGGTGTCCCCTGACGCCCACTCTGTTCACTTGCCCACCCACGGTGTGCTGGAGCAGGCTCCTTGCTGCTTTTGAGGGTCAGTCATTGCATTCTCAGTTTAGGAGCTGGTCATAAATCGCAGACATTACCAAAGACAGATTTACATAAACTTCTGGTTAAATAAATTACATCAAAAGCAAAAGTGAGGAATTCAAGAAAATGCAAACTAAGATACAGTAACAGGAAGCAGATCTACATGGCCTGGGGAAGGAGGAGGGAACAAGAGGCAGGGGGAAGGACACAAAGGGGCAGAAGGTAACTCAGAGAGGGGGGGATATTTTCATTATCTTAATTATGGTGATGGTGTCATGGGTATAAACAGATGTCAAGACTTGTCCAATTGTATGCCTAATCATGTGTACTTTATTGTATGACAATTAGACCTTAATAAAACTGTCAAAAAGAAAAGAAAAGAAAAGAAAAAAGTGCCCCAAACATAGCTCATTCATTAACCAGCTGAATTAGTGTGGACTAGATTGGGAGCATTCAGCATGGTGGAAATCAAACATGCCACAGGACACCTGGAGACATTTTAATCCTGTGTTCTTAGGTGACATTAGCTACAGGGGCTTCCACATTTGGCACACGAGTGAGTGTCTGTAAAAATCGTCAAGGTCTACAGCATCTCATTTTATTACTACATGGTACTGTTATTTATGCCCTTGAGGTTATTTATCTATGGAATCTGTCTGGTGGAAATACCACATTCCCCAGTGAAACAGCGTACCTCTCCCTGATTCTGTGTTAAGGGACTTCACATTAATAGCTTGAAATCAGCTCTGGTAAGAGTATTGTCCTTGGGAAGAGTCAATACTGCAAATCATGCTTTTCTTGCCCAGAGCATTAGTGGTCCAACAGTTCTCAGTCTCCCACCCACTCCAAGAGTATGATGGCTCCTAGAGTCATAGAAACCCTTTACATCCCATACTCTTGGCATCTGCTTTCTTTGGCTCCATCCATATTCCATTAGATGAGCCATGTTGCTATGTGAAGTAGATTCATCACAGGGAGAAGAGCTAGCAGAGTCAAGGAAGCGGGTAGGTGAGCACCACTACAGAGGTAGTTTGGGCTGAATTTCTGAAAACACTTCTGAGAATAGAGTTAGCAGAGGGAAGGAGAACTATGGGTTGGAGTCCAGTATGCATGGCCCTGAACCCTGATGTCAGGGATGGGTCACAGTTTCTGAAGAAGGTCCTGGGAACTGCTTGAGAGAAGAGATTGCAGACCTATAAAAGGAAAATTGTGTCTTGTCTAAGGAGGGGGAAACAGCGCAAGGATTTGTAACTGATAGGTGGAGGATTAGGTGTACAGGAAATGAACATACGGCAAAGGAGACGAGCCCCTTGTAGACAAGGCAGATTGCAGCCGTGAAAATTAAGACGACGAGACTCTTGCAGAAAGAGCAGGTATTATTGCAGATCCTTGGCTTTAAAGCCTTATTTGGCTTGAAACAGGATTGGGGAAGGTGACTAACACACAGGAAGAGAAAGAGGAGGAAACTTATCTCATGGGTGAAATTATACTGATAAGATAGAGGGAGGGGGAA
Organism: Marmota monax; assembly: GCF_021218885.2. Taxonomy (NCBI): domain Eukaryota; kingdom Metazoa; phylum Chordata; class Mammalia; order Rodentia; family Sciuridae; genus Marmota; species Marmota monax. The sequence continues at coordinate 2,842,983 of NW_026694542.1, read as the reverse complement.
ACCTGGATGAGGATTACAGGGGGGGGGAAGATTGATTCTTTTTCAAGGGTCCACATACAAAATCCTGAGTGGATTGAAAGAAGAGAAGAATACTTCCATTGTTTTGTGTTTGCTCCTTCATTCATAGATGTCTAGCAAGAGATTCAATGCTTGTGACTTAGATGCAATATCTGTGCCTAAAACTTTGCTTTTAGAGCCAAAGTGTCTGAAACTGGTGGCTGGAGAGGGAAAAAGAGCAGGTATTTAGGAGCCAGGGACAGGTTGAAGACAGAAAAAAAAAATGAACAAGAGAAAGAAATGGACCCTTTTCCCTTTCATCCCTAGCCCTCCACTGACAGGAAGATGTGCTCAGCTGCAAAAGACCATTCTCTCTCTTACTTCTAATCTTTTCAACTTACTAGTACCCTACTGTGGAACTGTCTGGATTTCATGGTAACTAATGTCAAGATGTGCTCTAAACTTGTATATGGCAGTGTTTTTTGTTGTTGATTTTTTTTTTTTACAGTGGGATTCTGGGACCCCATAAATCAGAATCACCTTTATACTGGGTTGAATTATGTTCTCCCCAAAATTTGTGTCCAAGTCATAAACTCCAGAACCTGTGAATGTGACCCTAATTCAAACAGAGTCATTGCTGGTATGATCAAGTTAAAGATGTCAAGACTCACAGACTGTTGAACAAGAGCATTTGGCCGCAGGCCCAGGAATCTGCATTCTGAGGAGCTCCTCTGAACTTTGGTGCTATAAAGTTTGACAGCTACTGATAAGGAGCAATTGAGTGTGGCTTTTGTCTTTCAGGACCAGATTGGCTCAATTCTTTCTTTCTTTTTTTTTTTCTGGTCATCTGTCCTTTTCTTTTCTTTTCTTTTCTTTTTTTTTTTTTTTGGCTCAATTCTATAAGATTAAAAAAATAAAATAAAAATGGAATTCACCCCCCCACACACACACACACACAGGCTGCCTGCCATTTTCTTAGCAAAGTACCCAGGACCCTTGGGGAAGTGATATGGGATACCCAGATTATTAGTTAGCAGAGACTTGTCATTACTTAAGCAGAGACTGTGTGGCAACTGGAGTCACAAGACTACCAACATGACAGTAGTGCTCACTTGGAGAGGAAATCATTGCGATGCCGTGTGTCCAGAAACTAAAAGAAAGGAGAGCTGAATGGTCAGGGTTAAGTCCTAGCAGATAAGCAGAAACCCAAGCTGCAGAGGTAACGGAGAATCTGGGAAGCATTGAGAACAAACACAACTACCATTCGGATTTGGATAAAAGCTGACTGGCAAAGGAGGAAGGGCCAAGCTGATGAACTCTGTAAATGATATTTTTCACTCCATGAGAGGCGGGCAAGTAAGAATGGTGGAAACGTGAGAGCAAGAGAAAACAAGCCTTCAGGAGACCAACCAGTCATTTTAGAGGCCCCAGATAGAAGATTCTGCATTTTGGTGTTGCCCCAGTGGAATTTAAATTTTAACGCCTTCACACAGTGATGGAAGGCCTCTATGTGACGGGAAGAATAGCGTTAGGTATAGGAAGATGAATGTCTAGAGGGAGGAACCACACTCTTGAGGAATAGGTAGGGAGATGGGCGTAAAAACAAGAGTTTCAGGAGCACAGAGGAGCGCTAACTTTGGGGACGTCAGGAAGGCTTCACCGAGGAGCGGCAGCTGAGTTGGGCCCTGGAGATGGAGACGGGCATCCATCCGATGAGGAGAGGAAAGCCAAGCAAGCAAGGGAGCATGACTGTTCCTGTGTGTTGAGGCCGACTTGGATTCAGGCACTAGTCTGTGTTGCTCACCTGAGGTTGGCACAATTTCTATTCTCACGGCGACACCAAGAAGCTAAGCGACTTGCTCAAAGTCACCCTGCAAGCAGGTGGTGGAGCCAGGATTTGAGTTCCTAGTTTTATCCCAGAGCTCTCATTTGAGAACCACTGAGATAGACAGATTGGATTCCAGTGTCTGCTGCGAATCAGCTGTTTGACCTCCCCAAGCCGCTACACCTTCAGCTGTAAGATGGAGAATGCAGAAGGCACTTGTGATTTTTGTCCGCCCAGAAACCCTCCTCTCGGAAACTGCTCCTCCTTTTACTCCAACCCTGGGTCCCAATCAGAGTGGTGACACCTTACCATCCCCACCCAGATCATTGCTACTTATTCCAAGAATGGGTAGCTGCCCTAAACTGGATCCATCTAAGCCTTTCTTTGGGATTTTTTTTTTAACTAAAACTAAGGAAGAGAATTTGCCCCTCTCTGGAGAAGGAAAGCCACCCATGTGAAACTCCTGGCTGAACATTGCACGAACTGGAGTGGGGAAGAGGCATTTGCAGAGAGAAAGAAGACAACACAAAGAGAAACCAGAGACTATGGAAAGGTGGTGGAGAGGTTTTCAGAGCTTCCCCATTCACCTGAGCCAGTTTGACTTTGGGCTCTGATACAACTAAGAGTTTTTACCAGCAATAACTATTAGATCCTGTCTCACAGAGTTATTTTAAAGACGGATTGCAATGGTGCATGCAAACCTTTTAGCACAGTGCCTTGCCTAGTCAGTGCTTGACAAAGAGTAATTGTTATTGTTACAATCTTCAGTGTCATTCTTCCTCTCTCATAAACTTTGCATTCCAGAAAACAGAGCAGCCTGTAGTTCAAGCTGTGCTATTGCTGCCTGTGCATCCTGACCTGGCATGCCTCTCCCATTCTCAGCAGCCTTGATCTTCTCCTGGTCTACCCTCAAACCTCCCCTGAGGCTCCTCTATGAAGACTTCCCCCAGTCCTTTCAGGGTTAACACATTTCCCTTCTGGCTCCCTTTCCCGGGCTCTGTTATATGTATCACACCAAGATAGACATGGGGTTAAGTGGCTGCCTCTTTTCTTGACCCTGTGACCATTTTCCCTCCCCTCTGCTCCAGTCCTCAGCCCCAAGCACAGAGCCTGGTCCTGCAGAGCCTCCATCAGTGTTGTGTGCATCGAGGAGAAGACGATGAGGTTGTCGTCTCAGGAAAGCAGACCTGACGAAAGCTCATCTATCTTCATGTTCCCTGCCTGACATCAAAATGAATTAACAGATGGAGAGTGGTGTGCCTGGAGCCTGGTGAAACCAGAGCCCAAAGAGTCGGGAATGCTGCCTCTAGAGCCTGTGTGCAGACCAGCAGATGTGATGCCCACGGGGCATGGTGAAGAGGAAGAAAGTAACCTTGGGAGGAGTCTGCCCAAGGGTGAGAAGATCTGAAACCATCCCCGGGCCAAGCAGAACCCTTCAGGACACTTCCAGCTGCATCTCTCACCAGGCTCCAATGTGTGCACCCGGCTGGCACTACCTCCTGCTCCTCACTTCCCCTGCTCTGATTCCATCCTGGGCAAGAAAGCTCCCAGGGAGAGCGACCCGTCTACAGGGCAGGGAACACATTGTTCAGCTGAGACGAATTTTTAAGTGTGGCTTGAAGTTCAACATACCTGGCGTGCTCTTTAGAAAGAGCTCCTTTCTAAAGGAAAGCCATGCCAGGCTAATCTGGTTGCACATGGCACACGCCACGTGTCTGAGTTAAACCAGATGCCTTGGCCTCTAATCATTGGACCAATTACCAATGTCCCAACAAAGACACCCATTTACAGGCATAAGGTTGGACAATCACTTTTGACATGGCTCACACGAAACCCCAGGAACTCCATAGAGGATGGTGACAAGGTGGATAAATCAAAACATTTGTCTTGGGATTAAGACACAATGAATGGAGAGAAGTTGGTCCTAAATCCTTGCAGGGTGATAAGTCTTTGTTCCGGCTCTCCCCAGGTCTGCAGGAAGTCTGTGAGGGCAGGTATGCCCTTGGCCAATTTTGTGGTCTCCTTCTCCTCCTGTTTGAACTAATAATGCACTCTAATTAACTAATATTTGGAAATGATATTTTAGAATATTGTTGATTTGGGTAAACCTGATCAACAGCTGATTCCAACCAAATTAAAAGCTAGTTCTGGGTCAGGGAGATTCCTCACCTCTATACCTTCACTGTCTCTACCTCGCTGTGTTTACTAGACTTAAAATAATTTAAAAGTATTGCTTAAATAAATAATACACTTTTATTACTGTCCCCCTTCATATGATGTAGGATATGGACATTCCTTTCCTACTCAGGGTGAACGGCTATCTGCAGTGTGAATTTCTTTTGGAGACTGAGAGCCATAGAATGTAGCTGCCCCTTGTGAGAGGGGGAAAAAGAATAAGAAAAAAAAAGGGTATGTATGCTTAGACAGAAAGTAGCTTCTGATACCAAGAGTTTAATACACATGTGTACAGATTTATAGGTGGGCACAACACTACAAAGGAGGAGAGAAACCAGAAAATGCAAAAGTATCCTGAATAATAAGCTGGCACATTAGACCCTCCTTCAACATTCACCAAGCTTCTCCACATGCATTATGTTTAATTCTCCTAGTGACTGGGCAAGTTGGGAAACGCCGCCATCAGTTTGTATTTCACACAAAGACAACAAGAGATCAGAGAGGTCATCCAAGATCACAAGACAGAGGCAGAATTTGAATCCGCTGGAAATCCAGTAAGTCTACTGAATCGATGTTTGTCACTCATTTACTGGGTGGAGGTTAAGAGCACAAGCCTTGGAGTCAAACAGAGTTACTTTCAACTCATAGCTTGTCTGGGTCTCAGCTAGGCATAGGGACATGCAAGTCACTCCTGTCTCTGGGCCTCATCTGTAAGGCAGAGATAAAAATGCTATATACACACTCCACATTGCCGATGCAAGTAATAAATAATATATAAAAAGTTTGATGCTGTGCCAGAACACGGTTAAGCACATAACAAATAGGCCTTTGTCTCCTTCTTTATGTCGTTAATATTTATAGCAGTAGTAGCAGTAGCAGCAGGTACACAGGTGTGTCTGGCCCATAATCCTGCTCACTCTGCTAAAATACATTGCACTGATTTCTTTCTCCCTCTCCCTTTGCCACGCATATCCTTCTTTTCTTTCTTACTGTTTTACACAAGTTGCCCCTCACCTTCTTTCCTATCGCTTATATGTAAATCTGACTATTCCCTGATTATAAATACATATACATGACTGGGGCAGTACATCCTACCTATCTTAAGTCTTTGCCACTCAAATTTACCAGAGCAATATAGAATGTAAGGAAGGGGTAGGGAAGCCTACCCACGATCCTTTACATGGGCCATTCTTTAAAACAGAGTTTAACTTCCCAACAAACATTTTAATATTGTTTTTGTTTGCTTGTTTGTTTCTGGTTTGCATGTTCCTACACCCAGAGAATAGGTTTGAAAGTCTTCCTTAGTTACACTAATGAAATCTCATTTTCCTTTTGTATTTTAGCTGAGTTAAAGAGTTCAGGAAGAAGAGAAGTCACCAGCCAGGCGTAGGCATAAGGATGCATTTCACTTCTGAATTAATTCGGGGATCAAGTACCCTTCTGGCAACAGGACAAACAGGTTCATCAAGAGCTTTGGCTCAGTGGTGTACAAAGCCCTTCAGAATCCCAATGCTCACCTGCATCTACCCCAAGCTCCCGGCCCCCAAAGAGATGATGACAGGTCCTTGTTCCGGCTCTGTGTGCTGAACTTGGTCTCACGCCCACTGGGGGATCTGAAACATGGACACTGCATCCCACAGAGCCAGTGCCAAGATGACTGCCTCACATCTGCCCCTTACCAGGCTGCAAAAAGACCTCGCTACCTAACCTTATCATTAAATCTCCCAAAATGGCAGGACAGGTAGAAACCACTGGCTGAGCAAGAGGTTGATGTCCAGAACTTCAGAACAGAGAAGGGCCCACACATCTGGCATGGCATCTTTTAAGAAATTGATTCTGAGAAACCTCTCTTTCTATGGTCAGTCCTATTTTTAGGCTCCACACATGTGTGGAGCCTCTGCACATGTGTATTCCTCCTTCTTTGAAAAGTCAGCTGAATGCTCTAAAGAAGGGCAATTGGCACAGTTCTTCAAACCGGGGTGCTAAAGATGCACAGCATTAGTATAGGACTCAGGAATAGGGATGGGATAAAGAGGCACTCCTGAAGTGACCTGCATGGGTAAGGAAGGACACAGAGAAAGCAAACTGGTAGACATCTCTAAAAGATCTTCTCTAAGCAAATCTCTTTATATTACCCATCTCTCCAGTACTCTTTGTGTTCCTCTTAGAACATCACTTTCAACATTATATTAGTCACACATGGTACATCCACACCCAGAGTGTGGGCTCCCCTCTGACACCATGTCTTGCTGTATCTGATTTATCTTTGCATCCCACTCAGAGGTGTACACATATTTGTTTTGAAAGAACACTGAATGAATAAGTGGACATATTTTCAACCAGTGACACATGGGACTTATTTATGGTCAGAAGATCTTGCTCTAGTAGTGTTCAGTAAATTATCTAATATCATTTGCCTTCATATGAAGATAAAATAACTGAATGGCTAAGGTAGTTACTTTGGTGATGCCCAATGAACTATGCCATCCAACTCCCATGCCCTGTCTAGTCCTTTTTCAGCAGAGGCTGGCTGAGGACTGCATGGTGGGACTTATCCTGGATTGCAGGCTCTTGGCAGCCCTGAGATGCTGTGTAAGGAATTCTGTCCAGCCTGCTGAATCAAACACATGGAAAGACCATGGAAGAAGGCCATGTGGAAAGGCCATGCCGTGAAAGAGGCCAGCCACGTCTGAGTCCCAGAAGAACAAAGCCCAGTCCAGGATGAGAAATAATAAAAGGGTTGTTGTTTTAAGCCATTAGGTTTTGGAGAGAACTGTCACTTAACAATAGAAATCGTTGCTTTCTTCATGGAATGATTGGGACTAATCACACACTTGTGGAGGGGCTTTGTAAATGGCCATGTGCTAAGCATTTGTGAGGGGCTTCTATCTCTGGGCATAGGTGCAGGTTGAGTTTCATGCTGATTTATAGAGATATGTCCATTTAAAAATTAGCCCAAGGGAGTCCATTCTCTTATAAAGCACAAAGTAATGTTCCTATCTAACATTAGGAATAATATAACCTTTGGTATAACCTTTATATCCAATATAACTTTTGGTTTCTACTATAGCCTATTTTCTTTTTACCTGGGCAGCCTTCTGCACTTGTGGGGAAGACAGGGAAGGGGGCTGGTGAGATGCACACTCATAGCTTAATGAAAACTAAAATTTATAAATTGCCATCTAAACAAAATAGGAAAGATGTACCACTTTCATTTATCTTAAGGAATGGAGTTAATTTGAGAACTAGTCAATGCTTATACTAGTTATAAATATAAGTAGCAAAAACCCTTGAGAAGGCTGAGCTAGAGAGAAGGGAGAGGGAGTCAAGAAGGTCCATATCCAGAGTTGACCAGGCTCAGAGGAATTGAATTATATCAATCAAATTCCCAAGAGACCCCAGTGACAGTTCATCCACTTGCAATAATAAATGTAATTTCCAGGCCAGAGTGCCAGGCTCTCAGGTAGTGGGAAAACAGATACCCTAAGCTGCAAAGGGGCTCTGTGTCTGGAAATGGCATGGGGGTGGGGCAAGGACAAGCTCCTAGAGCCATGAGTGGGGGTACATTTTGAGTGTGCTGAGCAATGAAAGTGGACTGTTACAGGAAGCCTAGATTGTGCCTCCTTTTGTGCACATGGAACCTGTAATCTATTTCTAACCAGGCTGAGAGGTTGCTTTCTGCTATTATAGTTTATGAGTTATGGGGAGATGTTAGGGAGATGCCCTCCTTCTCTCCAAAGGATAGTGGAAAACTCCCTTCTTGCATGAAAAACAGGATAACCATGGAAGGATTTGGAAAATTCACGAAAGACCCTTAGCAAGCCCAGGTCAGACACTTCTCATTCTTCATCAAAAAAAAAAAAAATGTTCTCATGTTACCTGCACCTAGTATTTTAAGTCTATATCATAAGGTTTGCTTATATGCTAGACCCTAAACTTTGAATTAGAATTATTTCATTCATCTTTATCTAGTCAGTCCCAGCATAGTCACTGTCACACAGGGCTGTTCAATAAATACATGTGCAGTTAACTAAAAGTCTAATGTTTCTAGAATTTGAAACATTGCAACAGCTTCTCACTTGGAATGTTAATATTACCCCTTTGTCATGATTTGAGAATGAGAAAAGGTAAAGGTCACTAGATCATATGTCTCTCTATGAGAAACCTGCCGCTCAGCTGGACTCCTCTGGTGGCCCTTTTGGTCTCTTGGCTTTGGACAGCATGGAAATTAATCCTACTAAGACTGGACCTCTCACCCTAGTCCAGGATGCATCAGCCTAGGCTCCCAAAGACTTCATGCCTCGCTGAAATCAGGTTTTCTTTAACCTGTGCTCATTCATTCTTGCAGAACCTTCCCCAGATCAAGTGATCCTCTTCTTAGGCGATATAGGGAGCGAGACATGAACCCTTTTGCAGGTCCGTGGCTCTCCATGGCGGTGAGGCTGGAGGTCAACGCGCTGCGCGTCCCAATGCAGGAATTCCACACCACACCAGGCGGGGCATGCGAGGTTTGGGCGGGGACAACTCACGCTGGGGTCAAACCGGGAGGGAGGCGCTGCTGCTGCCCTTACAGCTGAGAACACCGAGACACCCTTAAGAAATATTTAGCAAAATCATTTTATTTACTGTGAAGATCTTGTAACTTGACCCAAGCAGAGCTGTACTGGGTCCTGCAAACATTCCTAAAATCTGAACGCAGTGCATATGTCCCTCTCTGTCCCTCACGCCATTTCAGGCCAATATCTCATTTAATACCTCGGAAGGCATGAGACAGTTGACAGCAGTTCATTCCGTCGCTCTCCTTTCCATTCTACTTTTTGCACCCTATTCTGACTTCAAGGAAGTAATTTGGGGTGGTTATGGGAGCAGAGCAAGAAAGAAGGTGCTAAGCTTGGCTGGGTCCAGGAGAAATATTTATAAGTCTTTACCTTTAATTCCATCTAGTCTTTCCCAAAGTTGACTGCCCCTTAGAACTACTTGGGAAGCTTTCAAAACAATTAATGTCTGGATATCACCCCAGAGGGTCTAATTTAATGAATCCTGGGTGTTGCCTGGGTATAGGAGTTTTTTTTTTAACTCCAAAATTTATTTCCAGGTTGCAAACTACTAATATAAATTCCTAATTTCTCTTTCCACTCTGACCAAAAAAAAAAAAAAAAAAACATGCTGAGCCCAGGTCAGGGACCCAGGAATTCTCTGAACGCCGCCCGCCAGTGCAGCAAAGTCTTGGAAAATCAGCGCGCGCGCCGATGCTAAACACTCTGGAGCGGCTGGGCGGAGCCGGTAGGTGGTGCCCCTCGGGGCCCCGCCCCTGCACGCCTATCGGCGCGCGGTGCGGGCCCTGACGTCACTCTTGTCAGGGCCGCGGCACATGGGCTGCCGGATGCGCTGAACCCGGCGCTGCTGGGCCGCGGAGCGCGGGGAGCAGCGGCTGCAGGCGCGGGGAGGGGGGTGGGGTGGGACGGCGCGGCGCCGCGGGTGCTCGCACTGGGGGCTAGGGACGGGTTGGTGCCTTCTGTCCTTCTGCAGCCGTCTCTCTCTATATTTTTTCTTTCTATTTTGCAATTTTGAACATTTTTGCAAGACGAGGGGTTCAAGGCAGGTGAGAGCATCCTGCGCGTCGCCGTGGAGCCCGCGGGCACTTGGCGCGCCCTCCTGGGACTGTCTGCACGCAGAACCCCAAAGTTGTTTTTGATTTTTTTAAAGAAATATTTTTATGCAGATGTATTTATAAAGATATAAGTATTTTTTTTTTCTTCCCGTGTCTCTCCACCGCTTTGAAAGCGAGTTCTTTGGCAAAGAACGGAGGAAAAGCTCAGCAATATTTCGGGGGGTGATTGTCTTTCTTTTTGAAAGAAAAAAAAAAAACTGAGTGCTTCGCGATGGAGAAAATGTCCCGACAGCTCCCCCTGAACCCCACCTTTATCCCGCCTCCCTACGGCGTGCTCAGGTCTCTGCTGGAGAACCCGCTGAAGCTCCCCCTTCATCACGAAGACGGTGAGCGCTGCAGCGGCCGCCGCCGCTTCTTCCATCCGGGCTGTCCCGCTCTGGGGAGGGACCACGCTCCCGGGGGTCCCCCTCCTTGGCCAGGCACCCGGTTGGCCGGCTGAAGCATCTCTCCCCTTCCTTCCCTGACCCACCAGCTCTCCAGCCTCGCTTTGTGGAAATTAAGGAGCTCACCCATCTCCCATCCTCCTCAATAAAAAGAGGTGATCTCTCCTGACCAACATTTACAATAGCGCTGGGGACCTGGCCCAGCATCCACGGGGACCAGCTCGCGCAGCGCAGGTGGGAGATAAACTTGACAGGTCAGGATTGGTGCTTAGAATAACGAGAGTGGAACCGCCTGCGGGAGGACAGAGCCTCCACGGTTGGGGAGGAGATATTGGGGGCCTAGTAGGGGTTGGAGGCTCCAGTTGAGAGGGTCTTCAAGGGCGTAGCCTGAGTATTGGAATTGTGTTACTGCTTCTGTTGTTGTTTAGTATTTAAAACTCGAGGAGGTGTGAGTGGAGACGCATTTTCTTCCGCTGAAGGGTAATTGAAACAGCGGGGTGGGGGCTGGTGGGGGGAGTGGTCTCTCGGCTGGAAGCCGTGCACGCCTCCAGCGCTGACACTTTGCCGGTGCACTTTTCCTGGTGGGAGGAGAGAACGGAGCAGGCTCACGTGTAATCGCGCAGGAGCCTCCTCTGGCCTGAGCCCTTTCGTGGTAAGTCCCCAACTTTCCCTAGACAACCTTGGCTGTAGCGCTAGAGGAGGGGTACGTAGATGAGAGGAGGCCTGGAACCCCACTGATGCCCCCAGGGATTTGTCATTGGGCCAGTGCGGTTTCATGCTTCTGATTTCACAGTAACAAATGCGAATCGTGCAGCTCATGCATAAAGTCTTGAAACATTATTGAGCTGCACATAGCTTCAGAGTATTCACATCTTTTCTGGGAGGGGACAACCTGTTGCATTGCAAGAGCTGGGGTGTTTGGTTGTGGTCTACAGACCATTCCCTACCTCTTCTCTTACGGAATAGCACTTTGGAGGAAGGGTCTGGCTGCAGGCTTTTGCTTCTGTGGGTGTTTTAAACCAGATTCTCAGATGAGACTGTAGAGAGCTAGAATGGAGGCTGTGTTTCTGTGAGCTAAAAACCCAGAAGCAAATTCCTTAATCCCAGTTCCACCCACTCCTGAGTACTAGAATTGGCAAAATCTAGAGCGCCTGTTAAGGACCTAATCTAGCAAGCAGTATTTCCATGTACAAAATAGCTGCACAATTCTATCAGAGGTATGTAGAATAACTCACTTTTTCCAATAGCCTAGCTTTTGACGTTTGCATAGATGTATCATTTTTGTGACTTGGATAATACTTAAGTGTTTGAGGAAGAGAAAGAAGAAAAGACTTTTTATTTACTCCTTTTGTAAAACAAAACAACAAAAAACAATGGTGCCCTTGCAGCTTTCAAAGCAGCAGTAGATACTATGTGCCCAGTGGCTTTCAAAGAAGAGTAGGTACTGGATACAAAGTATTAGAAAAGGGTGGAGAGTCTCTGCTTTACTAAGATTAAGAGCACCAACACACTGGCTTTGTAAGTCTCTGCGACCTCATATTGTTTCTGTGATAAATTTCGGAAAGATAAGTCAAGCCAGGTTTTTGGTGATTTTCTTAAAAATCACATCCATTGTATGTAATCCCAGGTGCTATTTTCTCACTTCATAGATTTCAATAATTTATCTCCTCAAATAATCACTGAAGACTGTTCTCTTGTTTTTATCCCAGATCAGCCTGTAGCCCTGTCCTACTGACAGTGCTTTCTTTCCAAAGTAAATAGGAAGAATGTTAAAAAACAGGCAGAGATCCATGTCCTGCCTGAACTTTTAACTCTAAATCCACAAAACAGCAGCCAGCAGACCCTGGTGCTCCTGAGTGCTTTTTGTAACAGACAGGGTGGTCAGAGCGACTTTTCTTTCTTCTTCTTTTAATCCCAATTTTCCCTTCTTCTGCAGCATTTAGTAAAGATAAAGACAAGGAAAAGAAGCTGGATGATGAGAGCAACAGCCCGACGGTCCCCCAGTCAGCATTTTTGGGACCCACCTTATGGGACAAAACCCTTCCGTACGACGGAGATACTTTCCAGTTGGAATACATGGACCTGGAGGAGTTTTTGTCAGAAAATGGCATTCCCCCCAGCCCGTCCCAGCATGACCACAGCCCTCACCCTCCTGGGCTGCAGCCGGCTTCCTCAGCCGCCCAGTCGGTCATGGACCTCAGCAGCCGGGCCTCAGCACCCATTCACCCTGGCATCCCATCTCCGAACTGTATGCAGAGTCCCATCAGACCAGGTAAACTCTCTGGGAAGACTCTCACTCTAATGGGGAGGAGAGTGAAGGGGAGGGGTTGGAGGGAGGTGGCACCACTGTCCCGACACTCCTAGGTTTCAGCACGTTCCACCCACAGCAGAGGCTCTTCCACTGCAGTGAGCATCTGTGCCACTCACCTGGAGAGTCAGTTGAATGCACTCTGCAGACCTACCCCTGGAAATTTTGGTTTTTTTTTTTTCAGGTCTGGGGTAAGGGCCCAGAAATATGTATTTTAGCTAGTTTCCCATGGGAAACTGATCCTAGGAATAGCAGAATAAACTATACCCTCCTGCAGATAATGGCAGGGATAATTTAAGCATCTAATCTCCTATTTCTTTTCCCCATTTCCCAAACACATAGCTAATAGGATTTTGCTGCATGGTTCGGGTAGATATTTTATAAGGCTTGGTTTATCTCTGTTTATTCTTCTATTGCCTGAAGTGCAGACATGTGAATAGAGGTAGGTCAGGTTTTTTTTTTTTTTTTCATTCATCTTGTTTTGTCACTGAAGAATCAACTCTAAAAGCAGGTGTCATATTAACTGAGGTTTAGCCTCTTCCTTCTCTCACCCATTGCCATTTCTGTGAACCAAACTGTTCTTACATTTTGTTTTTATTTTCATTTGTCCATCAGAGTCCATCTGTATCAAAGCCCACAAGGCTGCAAAGTCAGCTGTAAATGATGTTGAAATATTACACAAAAATACCACAAAAATACCTGAAGAGGGCTAGTGCTTTAAAATCCATTGCTAAGTGCACAGAGATTAAACACAGATTGAGGCAACTCTGGATTCATGCCTTTAGCACCCCATAGTACAAAGGGAACAGGAAGAAAGATCATTTCATGTGCCCAGGTAACCAGGAACAAGGATTCAGCCTGATTAATTGACAGGAAGGTCACCAAGCAGAGGGCCTTCCCTGCAGGGGAAGACAAAAAGCAGGACAATGTGAGACTTGTGTAGGAGATTGTTACTGAACTCCATGTCCTCAACTCATGCAGACATTTCTGTGACATGCGGAGTGAGATTTAAGTGGAAGGAAATGAGGTGAAGGAGGAAGAGAATACCTGTGCCTTGATACATTAGTATTGAAGTTCAAGTTCACCCTTTTAAATATATCTGGCCTTTCAAATCCCTCTTGTCCCTTCTCCAAAACCCACTTTGAAGGATAACTCTAGGCCACTGGCTGGAATGGAACAAAGTCTTAACCTCCCATCAACCCTGGAGGCTGCAGGAACCTGAGCAAACACTCCTTTAAGGGAACTGGGACCCCTTCTGCATAGAATGTCTAGTGCTACTCTCTTCAGTTTCTTCCTGGGAACAGACAACCAGCAAAATGCATAACTCTTCCAAGAGGAAAGACGGCTGGGAGAAGGAAGCCGAGCCCCAGGGGTCACACGTGTTGGAGCTCAAGTCACTCTGCTGTGCAGTGAGACCTTTGCTACTTCAAACATGTTTGACCTTAGCAAATGGCATGGCCTCTTGGAGACTCAGTTGCCCTTAGTGTCAAAGGGTATAATTTTTATTTGATGGGGTTGTTGTGAGAATTACAAGGTCAGGTGCATAAAGTGTCTGATGACTTGCACTGGGGTCCCATTATTGGGAGGGGGATTGCCGTCCTTGTTATAGCTGTATCAGCTTTAACCATTTATTCTAATCCTCATCTTCTGAAATACCTTCTTAAAGTCATTAGGTAGAGTGTACATCCTTCCTCTGGAGGGAAGTGTCAGATTTTGCCCAGTAGCTTTTGGACTGTCTTATTGAGAGTCAAAAAATCAGGATTTTGGAATTTGATACTTGAGTCATTTTCCAGAGCTTGTTAGGAGTTTATATCAATCAATGACTTGCAGCAGTTTGGGCTGTCCCAGTCAGAGTTGCGATCCACAGCAAAGAGCTCCTGAGCCCCTGTGGGTGTCCTTTTGTCACTTTATAGTAGAAAGGTACACACACTGAATCTCTGGAAATAAGCTCTTTATTTCAGTATCTTTTTAGAGATAGTGGAAATGCTCTTCAAGAAAAGTTTTCTTTTTTGGATTGAAAACTCAATGAGAGTCCTAACAGAAGAGAGAAAAAGTTAAAGCTCTTCTTCAAATGCCAAACAGATAAAAACCACACTCTGCTGTTCATATAATGTTGGCCCTTATAAAGATTATAATGTAAAATGAAACTCTAGGGGATGTGGGCTTGGTGGATGTGTATCAGAAGCCAGTCTGAAAATGGAGAATGTTCTTGATTATTCTGTGTAGCTCACAGGAATGACCAGAATAGAAGTACCAAGTGAATCTTGAGGAAAATGAGTCCTCAGAAGGGAAGAACACAGATGTAGCCTTGAACATTCTGGGAACTGTGTAATTTCATTCTCAGTCAGGAGTTCTCAATCTTGGTACTACTAACATTTTAGGTTAAGTCTTTGGGACATCATCCTGTGCAGTGCAGGATGTTTAGTGACATCCCTGCCTCTACCCCCCACATGCCCATAGCTCCTATCCTCCAGCTGTGACAAGTAAGGATGTCTCTAGTCACTTCCAAATGTCCCCTGGGGGATAAAATCACTCCCAGTTGAAAGCCAATGGTCTAGACCTTCAACTTGGCAACACTTAGACTTAATTAAGGGCCCTGATGTTTTCTACCTTCCAAAATATTTTATGACAAAACTTTTGGGAAGGTCAGGAGACAGTAGGTTGCCAAGAAGAGATAGAGTATTAAAAAGAACGGTGTTAAACACTTCAAGTTGATAAAATGTGAAGTCATCAAGCTAATCAGGAGATAATTGCAGAGCAATTTACTAAACATTTGTTTTCAGCTGTGTACTCCGTGAGCATCTTTTGAGTTATGCTCAGTTGCATTGTGTCGTTAGTACTGTCTGGTGGAAAGGAAATAAAGCCATAAACAGACAAATTATGGATTACGAAATCCACCCCATGGGTATCTTGGAGTGACAAGGTGAGCATTCTTGTGAATTCTCAGAACTATGTACCATGACTCCTCGGGGCCTCAGCCTCCTTTCCTATTTCGTCCACCCCAACCATATTTCTCTGATCAAAGAGTGAATCAAATATCTGAAGAAATACTCTAGGGATCCATGAACATCTGATTTGGCAATGATGCAGCTACCATGTTTTCTGAGCTGTCCCCTCAATAAAGGGAAGGGTGGTGGTTCTCGGATGATGTAGTTACCTGCAGGGTCTTCAAGTCATCTGAAATGCAGCATCCTGGATGTGGCCAGGTCAGTAAGGATGACAAGAATCATCCTGAAGCCTTCAATGTTTGCATTTCAGATGGAATCATAGGTGGTATGTGGGGATGGGCTTCTGGAGGTATGTGCTAGGTATTAGGGAAAATAAAAACATGTTTGTCCTGAGAATTGAGCGATTGCTTTAAGGACAGCTGTCCCTTTAGGGAAAGTCATCTAAAGCAGACAAAGGCAGAGTTATTTTTAAACTCCATGCTTGTGTAAAGCTAGATTTGAAACTGTTTCCTCTGGTGGTTTTTCTTTGAATAGCTTGGGGGTGTCCTACCGCTTTTAGGCCCCAAGTCCACTAAGAATTAGGAAAGTTCTCTTTTCAGTTGTGAGTGCAGAGACGGGGTAATGGTGAAGGCTTGGTATAGAGTCAAGTGGAAGCCTTTCTGTGTGGTCGTGTGTGGGTAGAGGGCTTAAGTGGGTGGCATAAGAGAAGGGTTTGGGGAAGCCCTGCTATACCTCTGCAGTACAGATGCTGACCATCCTTTGTGACAAAGGTTGTGCTACTCATGGGCTCTACGTAGTGGTGGGGGGAGCTCTGCTAATGGGTCTGGGATAATAGGAGGTCCTGCTGAGGCAAGAGGACTCTCTTGCTTTTCCAAATATCATGAGATGGAGCTCCCCTGAAGGGCAGAAGTGCCCCCTATCTTCCCATCGAGCATAGGCATGTCCTCAGATTGGCATGCTGTGGCTGATAATTGATCCTTCTCATGCACAGCACCTCTGGTCTCTTGGAACTGCCTCCTTTTTATCAGGATCAAGGGGATCATGCAGGGGCGGGACTCCACTTTGTTCTAGAGTTAGGCAGCCTATTTTCTGCTTTTTAGGATTCTTTATCTTCTCCACCAAGCCCCACAGAGGATGGGCTTGCCTGTTCTCTTGGCTTTGCCGTGTTGCTCTCATTCCCTGGATGGCAATCTCTCGCCTGTGGCAAGGGGTGCTTTGGGATAGGTATGGAGAGCAAGGCCATTTGATGGGTAGGAGTGCAGGCTCTGAACCTTGGGGCTTGGTTTTTCATTCTGGACCTGCCATTGGCTTGTCATGTAACTTGGTGTCAATTTCCTAACCTCTTTAAACTGCAGTTGGCTCATCAATAGAATAGAGATTATAAACAGTCTGTTCTCCCTCATGGGGCTTTAGCAGGATTCAAGAAGATAAAACCGAGGCAGAGGATGACATGCTGTCTGTCCTGCAAATGCTCAGTGCATGGGTCCCCTGTGAGGGCAACTACCTGGGAGGAGGGGAAAGAATGCCTGGGTTCCCAGCCCCTGTTCTCCATTCTATCTGGGGATTTGTTCATCCAGTTCTCTTTCCTCTGCAAAAATAGGGCATGCTTTTCTTTCTTTTTTTCCTTTTTCCAGCATGCCTAATACTTATTCTCTCCAGCAGACCTGACCTTTCTCTTCCTTCTGGGTTAGGACAAATCACTTCCCTGATGTTAACCCAGCAACTTTGCTTCTGGGTTAGCAACTCCTGTTCGACCAGTGTGGAAACAGCCACTGTCTCTGTGCCCAGCCCCCCCAGCTCTCGTGGGAGCCCTGGAAGCCCTGGCTGCCAGCCTGCAGGACTGTGTGCTCCAGGCACGTGGCTGTGCCCTGTGGAGCTTGCCCAACTCTGGGTGGTGTGCTGGCTTGCCTTTTTTTTTTTTTTTTTTTTTTCTTTTTTACCTTCTCCTCCTCCCTCTTGCTTCTCTTCCCAGGAGAACTACAGCAAATGCCACTAAGCAATTGTAATCCTTACCCTGGCGTGAGAATGCTGAATTTTGGATGGAGGTGGATAGGCCAGGGAAACCTGTTCTGTCCAGTGTTCCAGCCAGACCTCAAGCTCACCCTCTCTCCAGCTTCTGTTTAGAGAGGCCCCATCTTCTCTGCACCGCTGGGGTGGGCAGGATTCCTGAGGCCAACTCCTGCCAAGGGTCTTGGCAAAGTCTTTCCAGTTCAGCACTGTGCCTACCAGACTAGAAAAATAGCAATAGGAAGACAGAATCTGGTGGAGGAGAAGGGAAGAAGGTGGGGGAGGTGGGAAGAGAAAAAAAAAAAAAAGCCTGATAGCATCCTAATGTCAAAAGTCAGAGGGTGAGAAGACAGCAGTGATTTATTAGGCTTCTCAGAAACCTCTCTTCCAGCCAGCACTAATCACTTTTACCCAGGAATCATTTTTTATATCTCGGCAGGGAAAATGGAGAGAAGAGGGAAGGGAATTAATAAGATGAAAAAGAAAATTGGGAAAGACTATTTTAGAGAGGGGGGAGGCACAGGGTCTGGGTTTGATTCTGTAGGGAGAGTGGCTGAAAATATTGGCTACATTAAATAATTTTCATTTGTTCTATTTAGCATCCCCAAGCAAATGTCTTGAGCTGAAGCCATTGTTTGGCCTTAAACTTAATTTTCCTTAATATAGAGTTGCCTGCCAGCTCAGCACTCAGGGTGTCTATCAGAATGCCCTGTGTTTGAGACATAGATCTATCCAGGAAATATGGCAATGTGTTTGCAAGTTCAAGACCCAATAAACAGACCGGAGTATGAAATCTGACTTTGCCATTTGCAGGTTTATTCATGATCTCAGGCAAGTCATTTAAGTGATCTGAACTTCCGGTTTCCCAACTGGAACTCTGGAATTATCATTGCATCTTCTTCGTGGGATTGTTGTTGAAGGTCACATGAGCCAGGGCATGTAGAGTGTAGGCACAGTGCCTGGCAAACAGTGAGCACTTAATAACAGCTGCTGTGAACAGCATTCTCACCACCATTGAATCTCATTTCTTATAGAAGACCTGGTGTGGGATTTGACCCTTCTGAGCCAGATAACCACTGTGATCAAGGATTTTGGATTTCTCCTCTGTTCTTCTACCTAATCTCCATTGCCCTTCTCTTAGCTGCTGAGTTTTCCGTGACCTTGGGTGTCTAACTGTAACCTTTACTCATTTCTCCTTGCTTACAGCTTAAAAAAAAAAAAATCAAACAAAGTGCAGTTTGAAGAAGTTCTTGCTTTGATTTCTTGCATGTCATATTTGCTAGTAAATCAATCCATCAGTGCTACTATCAAAATTTTAATAGTAGGTATTGATAATTACATCTGAAGGCAATGTAATGACCTCAGGAGTTAGGAAGTCATAAAGGCATGTGATGGCATTGGGAAAGGAGGACAGGAGTTGAGTTCACACTCCTTGCTTACCAGCAAAGACTTTACAAGAGCCTTCCAGAAAAATAATACCTCTTCCTCCACCCCATAGTCCTTTAATGTGTAAATCCTTAATCTTTCTGAACCTTCATTGTCTCCTCTGCAAAGTGATATCCCTGCTAGTTTATGTGAGCTTTGTAATGCTAATGGACCCGAAGAGTCCAGCATGGTACCTGGCACAGAGTGGGCCAGCTCTTCCCACAAGTGGGTTCCACTACTCTTCTCTAGGAAGTGAAACAGTGATTAGAATGGAACCAAGAGGAGGTTGTAGGAGGCTAGGAGCAATGTGGGCAGTCCCAGAAATAACATCAGTTTGGGCTTTGTTTTGCATTGTGCACCACGGGGAAGGCAGATGAGTACAATTCAGCTGCTGGTCTCATGCAGATGCCACTTAATAGGAAATTTAGAAACTTAGAAGCAAAGGGATGATTGGCAGGACAAACTGGCAAGTTCTCAGGGCCAAATGATGGCTATACAGAGTCCTCCAATATCTATTGGGAAGAGGAGGGTGAGAGGTCAATCAAAAAAGTGAGGAAAATATTTAAAAATAAATAAGGGAGCATTGCAGACCCTCAAGGGCTGCCAGACCTCACAGGAAGCAGCCATTGCTCAGGGCAGGAGCGCCTGGGGTGAGGCTTCCTGGAACAGCTGGACCTTGTGTTGGGTCTCAAAGGGAGACAGAGCGGGAGCCAGATTGAAGGGCAGACCATGGGGCCACAAAAGTATAGAGACAGGAATGCCCAGGATGTTTAGGGAACGAGGTGCAGACTCAGTTGGGCTGGTGCAGAAAATTCGTAGGAAGGGACAGGGAAACGAGTGGGAGGGGCTGAGGTTGGTCAGAGTGGCATTTTCAGGAGGACCAGGCTTCAGAGCCTGAACTTTGTTCAAGAGGCAGTGGGGAGCCAGTGAAGGTTTTTAAGCAGGGAAGTAGCATGCGGACCTTTCCACTTGGGTTCAAGGTTAGATCTGAAACATTTTTAGAAACTTGACAATGGTTTCCTCTGGCAAACCAGGATTTCCTTATTTTTATTATTTTGAAAAATAAAGACTCTCCCTGAACATCAAACAGCTTTTCAAAACACGATGTTCTAATGATCTAGATGAAGTAATTCCAAAACACAGGGTTTATATTTCACTTGTAAAACCCATAATTTTGGTGTTTGGGGGAAACACTCTTTGGCAAGAAAAATAGTTTGAAGGATTTGAATGGTTTAGAATTTAGAAGTCCAAAAGCAGGGCTGGTCTCGTAGGAGTAAAAAAATAGATTTTAATAAACTCAACCCATTAACATTCATTGCTTTTAAATGCCTCTATTTTATATGGCTTACTAGGTTTGCAAACAAGTATACTGAACCACTTTTTGAGTGTGCTTGGGGGGTGCATGCATGCACGTGTATGCAGGGGTGGGGAGTGGTTGCCTCATTGGTGCAAACAGTATTTGATTGTAAGGATTACCTGCAGCAGTGACATCGAGCTAAAAATAACTTAGCCAAGTTTCTGGCCAGCTTATTAATTTTATTCCTGAGAGACAAAGAAATTATTATTGCAGTTTTGCATGCTTAAGACTTGACCTTGTATTTCTGGCTCCTGTCTTCCCTGAAACCAAAAGGCATTGCACATCATACTTCTCTCTCTCTCTCTCTCTCTCTCTCTCTCTCTGTGTGTGTGTGTGTGCGCGCGTGCGTTTGTGTTGGGAGTGCTGCTAGAGGAAGGAGGTTTTGTGGGAGGGGAGAGGGTGGCTGCTGAATGGCACATGCTTGAAACAACTTGTTCAGGTACCCCTGAAGTGGCCTCTGATATCAAGCCAGCATTATAGGAGTCTGGAAAAGTTGCCATAACCAAACCAGTTCACCTAAATAAAAAGTTACAGACAGTGTGTGCTGTTTCACCTCCAGCTACATACAGTAGCCAATTACAGGAATGTTGGCAGAATAGAGCGTCTGCTTTGGGAAGAGTCTACATAGTATTTATTTCTGTTACATCGCTTGCTGGTAGATACAAACTCCATGACTGTATGTGGAAATTCCTAAAATGTTTGTCCCCGCCGCCCCCCAGTACTGGAGATTGAACCAGCAGTGCTTTTCCATTAAGCTCCCTCCCCAGCCCTTTTTACATTTTATTTTGAGACAGTCTTGGTAAGATACTGGGACTGGCCTTGAACTTGTGATTGTCCTGTCTCAGGCTCCAACTTGTTGGGGTTACAGGCACATGTCACCACACCTGCTCTTTTTTTTTTTTCTTCTTATTTTATAACTTTTAACAAATTTTACTGTCTTAACTCACCACCTAGCCAGTCTCATTTCCTCTCCTGAAAAATGACTCAGCTCCCTTGTCACATTGTGTTTCTAAAAGTTTTGCTCTTAAAAGTTTAATCTGGGATTTAAAAATTTTTATTATTAACGATTGTTGGAAGGATGTTTTGGAGTTTGGAGTCTTATAATGAGACATGGCTTGTGGGATAATTAAACCCCCTTGGCTCTCCAGTTTTGCCTGGGAGACCCTCGATTCCTAAAAACAATGAGTGCATGTACAGAAAGATGCTCTGGGGAGCTACAACACTAAATCATCTGTGACAAAATGTTCTTTCAGAAAGTGGAATTGCATAAATGGATCAGCAGAAATAAATGCTTTGGCAGAAACTCCTTGAGTGGGAAAGAGCAATGCTTTCTTTTCTAATTAGCTCTGGGTAGCAGTCTGCTCTGATGTCTTTGTTGAGGAACCCCGGCAGAGACAGTGGAGAAGTCTCACTGCTGCTAAGCACTTCTGCTCTTAACGGAAAGAGTTAAGCACACTGTCCACTCATGCACGATAAATGCCCCTTGAGTTGGACTGAATAGGGAAGGTGATGGCTTGTTGGGGGAAGGATGCCACTGGGCTCTGACCAATGGGAATCAATGCTGTAAACCAGATGAGCAAGATCATCCAGGTACGAAGTAATCAGATTACCCAGAACAGAGATCGCAATACCCTGAGATATAAAGGTTTTCGAAAGGGTATTAGCAAACGAACTCCATCTGCCCCACAGTTTGTACAGACTTAATTCGCCTTAGGATGGATTCATTATGGTCTAGGCTTAGTGTCACTCAAGGAGACCATGCAAACTTTGCTAGATAAAGCTTTGAAACATAGGAGGGAGACCTGAGGTCCAATCAGAGCAGGGCCAAAGGCCCCTGAAGATTTACAGAGGAATGAGTAGATAACATAAGATGTAAAAATAGAAATAAAGCCTTTAGATAGAGCATCTAATGGCAAGCAAAGATAAACTTGCAGAAGTGACTTTATAAGAATTTTGTAGAATTCATTTCATTATAATTGATTTCTTTATATTAATACATTTTCCCAGGGGAGCTGGGTATCATGTTTCCTCTTAAAATCAGAGGTATGTTTATTTCAAATGGACAGTAATGCATGAATGATTTTTAAAATAATAATTAGTTCCGTGTCAAAATATAAGTGTTTTTGCACATATAAGTGAGATTCACCAAAACAAAGAAGGCCAGTTAGTAGTATTCAGTTATCAAATTTTTTAAAGCATGAATATTTGGTAGGTAGGTATAAAGAAGTTCTTGGGGACCTCTTTATATTCTATTTCTCTTTTGACCTGTTAGCTTTCCAGGCAATAATATTTCATTAATTTAGATTTTAAGATCATTTGATCTCAAATTGATTAAGCTGAAATTTGTACCTCTTGTTTTCTTTATAAAGTAAGATGTAAGATGTTACTAAAAGGTTAATTAGGGAAACAATTTTGGGGAGGCATATTTAATTTATTTGAGTACAAAATCATCTCTATAAAGACTTTGCATGTGTGCATATAAATTAATGTGGGTTGTGTGCTTTTTTTTTTTTTTTGTATTAGGTTAAAACAGGGGCTTTACATTGACCTACAGATCAAACCCTTTTTATTTTTTATTTTGACATGGTCTTTTTAAGTTGCTCAGGGCCTCCTTAAGTTGCTGAGACTGACCTCAAAATTGTGATCCTCCTGCCTCAGCCTCCGGAGTTGCTCAGATACAGGCATGTGCCCTAAATTGATATTTTTAAACACAAGTATACATTCGTAAATAATAAAAGAATTTCGGTCACTCAGACATTTCCGTAATTCAGATTAGCCTCCCACCAAATTGTTGCCGTTTATCTCCGCTACCCCACCCCTCCACTTGCTATGCCACCACAAAACTTTCATATTTTAAATTAAACACTCATGTACATGTACAAAATCGAAAGACCAATTTGTTCATTTACCTGCCATCAGAGGGGATGTCATGGACCAATCTCCAAAGAGAAAGGTGGTTTTCTCTTGAATTTTACTAGTACAGTGACCGTCCATCAGAGCAGCTTCCCGCCAGTCTTCCCCATCTCATTGAGAAGCAGCAAAACGTGGTGGTTCAACTTCCAGCTCCGCCTTGGTTTCCTGCACTGTGAGAAGGGATGAGAATACCTGCTTCTGAGGATTCCTATAGGAGGAAATGAGATGATGCGTCCAGCACGTCAAGCAGCATTCAAAATACAAATGGTGGCTTTTATCCCTTTTGTTTCTTGTTCTGCAGTTGCTCTTTCTCTTCTTCTCCCGTCTCCATCATCCTCTTACAGACACCTGTAGTGCTGATGGCCTAGAAACTGCTCCCCACCTGTGAGCAAGTGTAGGGAAGGGTCCCAGTGAAGCTGAGCAGTGAGCATCGTGGGTGGGTTACATCTGTGGAAAGAGGCGCCTCCCCGGGCAGCCCCATCCGCAGCCCTCTCAGTCTTAGCATGGGGCGGTATCTGCCCGCCTTCTTGGAGAGTGCCTCTCATAGCATATGCTTTATGGGGGACCTGGATGTCTTTCTTCTTCACAAGTTCCATCCTCTGATGCTGTGCCTGAAAGCTCTGGGGTAGCAGGGGTGCGAGGGAGTGTCTGTACGTTTCCTTCAGAGCTCTCGGGGACACCTCTGGGTCAGGAAGGAGAGAACTGGCACTTGCCCAGTGGTTGGTGATGGTCTGCTGAGCAGGGAGAGGCAGATTGGTGGGTTTCTAGTGTTCCAGGACCCCCCTGACTTCTCTTTTCCCTTGGGTGAGTCTCTTCTCTGTGCCCCACCAGTTGGAAATGACAGGGAGCTGGGGAAATCTGTTGAAGTGGTAGGAAAGCACAAGGGAATTGAGAAAACAAAGTGGATTATTTGGAAGGAAAGTGTAAAACTAGTTTTAGCCAAAGGAGACAACTCTAGAAATTGATTGACTGAAGAAGTAGGATTAACCTAGTATGACTTTGCTTTTCAGCCAGGTTAGAAGTATAGGGTTTTTGGCCTGGGTCCGGATGCTGTGTGTTCTGTGCTGCACATTTGGGTGTGGCTGAATAAAGCTATATTAAAGGTATAGTCATCTTAAGGGATTGCAGAGTACATCAGCACCCAATAAGGCAAGATTTTTTTCCCCTCCTGATAGGGGTGTTTAATTCTGGCTCTTTCACATCCTGTCATATATCTCTGGGCTCTCCTCTTATAAAATAGTGGGCACAATACTCCTCACTTTAAGTCAGATAAATGCACTATGAAATCACAGCAGTACCCATGGGGTATTTCAGTCAGGATCCTGTTAAGCATTAAATGTAGGAGATTGTAAAGAATCAACTCATATTAGAAATAATACTCGTTCCTGGTATTTAGTCTGTTTCTAAGAGGTTTGGGTATCATAGATACTTTGCCAAAATTTGTCCCTTTTCTTTCTTTTTTTCCTTCTTTTTTTCCACCAGCCCTTCCATTTCGACTGCAGGCTTAAAATAAATGTGGGCCTATCTCAGTGGCCAGAAACCATGGAAATCAGATGAAATCACTGTCAAGGCAGAAATAACAAGCTTTGATAAAGATATTCAGAGAAACAGAATCCTAATAATATTAGCACATCCTTGTTGGACCCTTTATTCGCCAAACTGAATTGGATCTGAAATCAGAGGCCCCCTAGAAAGCTGTGAAACTTTGAGTAAACCACTTAAAGTCTGAGCTCCCATCTCCTTATCCAGAAACGGTGGCCTGTTCCACAAGACCCGCGTAAGGGATAAATAGCTGTAAACATGCTGTCAGTGAAAGGCCTCGGGCCTGTGCCTGCTCAGCGCTGCAACTCAGTTTGAATTCAGGGTCAGCATCTGGTATTTTAGAGATGACTTTCTCAACGGCATTTGTTGTTCCTATCTTTGGAGTCTCACTTCCAGGTTTCTGAATGCTGGGCTGGGCCTTTGCAAGCTCCATGATGCTCGTTTAGGTACCCAAAGGGATCTGATGTGTAGTCCCAGCTGCACTATTAATTAGAAGTAGAACCATGAGTCATCAAACTCTCTGGGTTTTGCTTCTTCATTGGTAAAAGGAGAATAATGTATGTCCTTCTAATTTACAAGTATGTCATAAACACAGGACAGCCAAATAGAAAACTGACCCCAACAAAATTCGAATCAAAGTCCAAACTGGGTTAACATTATTATTTCCGCGGGAGTTTATGTGAAAACATGGAGTAATACCTTCAAAGTTGAGCTGGTCACAAAGAGCTCTGAACTTGGAGCCAGTCAATTTTAGGTTCTAGAGCTGGCTTGTCAGGGTTAGGGTGTATGTCTCTGGATTGGTCACCAAATCTCTGAGCCTCAGTTTTCTTGTCTGTAAAATGTGGGGATTGTTTCATTTTTGTTTTTAAGCTCTGTGACCCTGTGCTCTAAGACTACTATGAGCTGGAAGAATTATATCGACATTTTGGTGCAAAAATATCAAACCTCTTGCTGCTCCCAAACCAGGTAGATGGACAAAGTATCTGACATTCTGTCCCTCTTATAGAAAGGATGACGGACTTTAGAAGCTGAAAAGCAAAAGTCATTTGAGACCTTCTGGGGAGAAAAAAATGCAATAGCATTAAAGCAAATTACTTCCTTTAAAATGGTCTTCATGTTGAATGGGAACCATTGGCTCCTCTCTGGTGTTCAGCATTTCAGAGGAACCCTGAAAGTGAGTTATCTGTCAGGAATCATTGCTCCGAGGGCTGGGTTTCCTAGCAGTGGTTTATTAGCCAGGCAAAATATTAAAATAAAAGGAAAACCACAGAGGGGAAGCTGCCAAGGCCCATCGCTACCTATTTTGATGGCAACTTTTCCAGAGGGGTAATGGCCAGCTGGGCTTCCGGCTGCTTCTCAAGGTCACTGGGTTCAGGTTTAGTAGGACTGCGCATGGCAGTAGGTCTCATCTCACAACCAGCTTTGATAGCTTAGTAGGTACCTGGCATGTCACCTTGGAAGATTCTGGGATCTTGGAAGATTCGTGGTCTGGGATCAGTGGAAAGAGTTCTGGAATTAATTAGTTATGTCTGCCAGGAACTTAGGTGGGGCAGTCCTGGTGCCAGGTATCTGCTGCCCTGCCAGAGCAGGTTGGGAAGATCCTTCAGTACTTGTCCCCTGCACTGGGCAGCAGACCAAGGACTCGGGCCAGTATTGTTTCCGGTGTCCTGGAAAAGTATTTTTCTAAGCCTCCGGCACGTTCTGTTTTACTCTCTAAAGGAGGCTTATTCTGGTTAACTTAACAGAGAGAATGGAATAAAGAATGTCTGTTGATTCTGCTCCATGGTCACAAGACAGGAACTGCAAGATAGAAGGAAGCTAGAGTCCAGCATGTAATTCCAGGGATGCTAGAGCCTAGCCAGGCATGGGTGCCCCCTGCTCCATCAAAGGCAGCCACAGACCACAGGTCCTGGGAGGCTGTGGCCAGAGGCATGGCTGCAGATTCCCTGGAAACTGGGCCCTCGGTGGTCAGTCAACCATATATTTCATACGTTGCCATCTTGAATTTAAATTAGAAGTGTTGCCACTTTCTTTAAGGGAGCCCTGGAGAATTTGCCAGTCTACTCAGGCTTGAGGGTGATTCTCAATTATCCATGTTAGTGGGACAGATCATCTGAGTTCTATTTCTCTTCAACTTTGGAATGTGCTTTACGCTTTTGCGCTGTTGATCTGCTTTGCTGGCGTTGTTTGAATGCTTCAGATATTCTTTTCTGTAAAGAACATTCGAAGGGAAGAGTAGTGCTTTTGGCAGTTCCCCAGTGTGTTGCTTGTAGCTAGCCAAATATGCCTGAGCCCTCTCAGCCTCCTGACTTGAATCCCAGGAACGGCACCAGTGGACTTGTAATCACTGACTTTTATTGAGCACTTACTATGGGCTCCCTGGGATCCAGGCAACTGTGTGACAAGGGGTCAATCCAGGAGTGTGTTGGGCAGTGGGGTGAGGTGAGCTGGAGGTTAAACATTGTCTATGGAGAAGCTACAAGAGTGCACGGAGAGTGGACCCAATTTCCTCTGCTACTGCTCTTTTCATTATTCCCAGTGACTGCACTTGAGCTCTGCATACCATTAACTTTCAATTATCCTGAGGCTGACTAGCCAGTTTGCAGATTAACCAAGGTGAAGGCTTACCTGGGCCTGGGAGGCACCCATCAACTCAGCTGCTCCTTAATTAGCTGGTTAGGGCTGATTGCCTGCTCCAGGGTTGGGGAGCTGGGGATTGGGATACTTATAGCAGGGAAGGGAAACCAAGGGGCATTTCCTTCCCTGACCCTCTACTCTTCCACCTGTGAAGTTCTGCATTCTCCAGTACAATCCCTGAGAGGTTCATAAGTTCCCTGGGGTCCTGCTTCTGTACCCTGACAGCTTTCTGGCCCCGGCCCTAATGCATGCTCCAAATTGGGAAATTCAAGTTGGCTCCAAGGCACGGTGGATTTGGAGGTTCTGGAGATTTAGAAATCTAATATGTTGAAAGGTGGCCCAGTAAGCAAGGTCTGCTAATCCCCCTTTTCCTCCTCAGCCTGTGAACCTCCTCCCACCAAAAATGTAGATTGACAGGCTTGAGACACTGAGCACTGGATCCCTCCTGAGGCCACTGGAGACCAAGGCCACAGTGGCAGTGAGGGCAGGGATTGCCTGCTAAAGCAAGTGCCTCTGGTCCCAGGCCGGCCGTCCCCTGGTGATTGTTTGGGTAGCTGGTGATTGTCTCCCATGGTTGTCTTGGTTCACAGAACGTGGACTGCATTTGCCTGAGTCCCTGTGGAGTGAGAGTAGAAATCAGTGTGCTTGTCACACCGTACCTTCAGATCAGAATCTGTACCATTTAACCTCCAGCCACATTCAGGATGGTCTCAGTTTGGGGGAGAGGTATCTTGGATCCTAGGTATTCTCTCCATCTTAAGCAAGTATCCACTGAGGCTTTGGTGTGCAGCCCAAAGAAGAGTGAGCATTTGCACAGGCTCATACTTGACGGGTTCAGCGGAGTATCTCAAGCAGCATCTGCCCTAGCCCCTGATGAGTCTTTTCTCAGATAGTGTTCTCATTTTGCACTCTCTGGGCCCACAGTCCCCTTGCCTTGGTGCAATAGAGTGCTGCTATCCCTTTTCAGCCAGGACCATGGGTTTCTTTGGGTCTTTCTCTCTGGCTCACGTTTTCCCAGGGCTGCTAGTGTGTATGTACAGTCTAGAGATCACATTTTATTAACACAAAGAAATCTGCTTGGGCTGCCTGGCTCTGGCAGTCACGTGGAGAGAAATGTGTTTCTTCGGCCCGCCAGCCTGCAGCTCTCTGTGCAAAATACAGCAGAGAGCTGGGCACCGGGCCAAGCTTACATTTCACTTCGGAACACACTTTCGCATCACTCCTTGGCAGAACATCCACGGCGGTGTCTATTTGGGGAGTAAGTTAGAGAAGTGTTGTTTCCCTCTTAGGAGAGTGTGGAGAGAAGAGAGGACTTTTAGAAAATGTTTTGCCTTTCCCCCACCTTCATCCTCAAGGTGCCCAGGTATGAAGAGGATCCAGTTAAAGGCAGCAGCAGCGCCTGAGAGAAGCCCCTTTACTCCCAGGGCCACCTTTTCCCCTTGCAAAATCAGTAAACACAAGCCAGGACCTCCCGCCTGGGACAGAGAAACTTAGGCCAAGGTAATAACATCAAAACCAAAGTCCTGGAACTCTTGGGTAAACTGGTTACTCTCCCAGATAAAACAACTTTGTTGTCCAAATCTTTCTTTCCAAAGATCTAAGACTTTTCGAATGTTGGGCCAAAGCCAGCCATTGAAGGAAGGAACTTCAGCAGGCCTTCTTAGAATGGCGAACACTGTGAAAATAAACAAACTGGCCTCCTCCATTCCATTTTCCCTTACTTGTCTATTTTGATTTCTTTTTTTTCCCCCCTTGTACTTTCCCACTCCACCCTTACTCCCAGCTCTATCTCCCTCCTCTCAGGGACCAAGCTGGCTGTTTTGCCTTTAGTAAAACAAACATCTAACTTCAAAAACAGGCATCAGGAGGAAGGAGGTGTAATTTAATTTTGGGGGTATTTTCCCTTCCCCGCCCCATACGGTGTTCTTCTAGGTGGCTGCCTAAAGCCTCACGTGGGTTTGAAAATAAAGTTGTTTATTGAATTTTAAAGCTCCCATTAGAATGATTAAAAAAAAATCAGGTTTATTGGAATATGAGGTATTTCTCTTTTCTCAATGAACGAGGCCCCCTCTTGTGGAAATAAACTTTCTTCCTCATCAACCCAACCCACAGACTCCCTAACAATCACTCAGGTGCCAAGTCTTATTCCGATTCTAGAATTCACTGCTTTGGAAGGTTACTTTTGCTCTCAGTCCCAAGCAGCCAAGCAGCAACCAGCCCGAGACTCAACGAATCTCTCCCAGCCAGATGCACACGCCAGGCTGTTCTCCATAAGACAGGGCACTGCTGGAAGGGCCCCCATGGTGGCAAAGGAGGCCCAGAATCTCAGGAGCTGGGATGCAGCCTCCTGCCGTCAGCTGGCAAGGACTTTCCTTACTCTGCAGAAGGTCCTGACAGCGACCCATTCCACCTGTCTCAAAAACCTGCTGGTAATTAGCTTTAAAAATAATGCCAGGTTCTCACATGGCTGGTAGGTGCATTAGCTCATGGGCTGGGCAGGGGGGAGTGCTACTTGACAGAGGAACACCATTGCAGTCACCTTAGTCATTCCAGGTGAGGTTAGATGAGGTTGTTGGAGAGATGAAGTCGCCCTGCACTTTCAAAGAGATCTTCTGAAAGGTCGAGCGATAACACTCGAAGTTCAAATGTTTGGAGCTGTGTTCTCCTTCCCTTTATAAATGACACTGATATTTTCTTAAAGTCACATTTTCTTTCTCTATCCCTGCCTGCCTTCTTTTCTTCTCCCCCTCCACTCTTTGCTGCTAGGAATTGAACCCAGAACTAAGAACCCACCTACTAAGAATGCAATGTACCATTGAGCTATTCCTCTAGCCCCATCATCACATTTTTTTTTTTGAATCAATAAAAGCTCTGGTAGATGATTGAGAGTCACACATAAGTCAGCATCAAGCATCAGTTGCCCATTTACGTGTGGACTATCTGCTTGGCATATTAGCCATGGTGAATGAGTAATCCCTGGCTAGTTGCCATTTGCCACCCTGCAGAACGCTACCGTAAGACTTCTACCCCCTGTACTCATTGGGAAGGACCAGGGAACACAATTTCATTTTATAATTAACTGAAACAATTCACATTGCATTTCCTTAGTACATTATTACAGCAGGATAATTATTATTCAGAATGAATTGTACCTGGAATAC
Source organism: Marmota monax (assembly GCF_021218885.2). Lineage (NCBI taxonomy): Eukaryota > Metazoa > Chordata > Mammalia > Rodentia > Sciuridae > Marmota > Marmota monax. The sequence continues at coordinate 2,812,634 of NW_026694542.1, read as the reverse complement.
TTTGAAAATCAGCCATTTAGGTTGTAGGGCTTGTATTTGGCCTCTCCTTACACCAGAGACAGTAATTTAATCCTGCAGGATTTTGTCTTGGTGCACAAAGCAGGTGAAGATTTACCGAGGCCCATCTTCCCAGCTCCCACAGCACCCCGGACCCCAGGATGGGCCCTTGTTGACTTGCTGTGGTTAAATTGCAAGTTTCTGTGAGGCTGGGACAGGGCTTCTGTCCGAGGCACGAGAGCATCTGCTTTCCACCAGAGCTGGTACTCAATAGGCATTGATTGAATGAAACTACAAAGATGGTACTTTTATTAGAAATGGTTTTAAACAAGCACTTGTGCTGGCCGAGGCTTTTCAACATGCTCAGTGTTGCAAAGGGTCCTGAGAGAGCAGTGAACTCTTCGGGATGGACTTGAGTCAACACAGTGTCAGAAGAGGTGCAGTGCAAACACCCCCCTGGGGACAGACTCGGGGCTCCTCCATGATACTTCCACGAGCTGCCTTTCTTAACATTTTACTGTTTTCTGATTGGCTGTTTGAAAGTCGAGGATGAAGTGTTTTCCGACAAGAGGATTTAGGTATTTATAAATTAAAGGGGGATATCGACCCCCAGTTTTCTACCCCTTCATCTCAGAGATGTGATTGGAAGTCAGCAGCTCCACCTGCATGCTCCCAGCTAACTTGTAAGAATTTTTAGAACTCAGCCCACAGGTTCTCAATTTTACCTGAGTAAGTAGAGAAGTTCCATGCTGGGCGAAGGGAAGAAGGACTGCAGAGGGATATCGATTTTAGAAGATCTAAAAGTGACGTTGCTTTTCTTAACAGATGCTGGAGGATGCCTCTCCAAGAGGCACATTAGGGTGTCGCTTCTCTGGGCGTATGATTCCACTGGTTTATAGAATGTTGCTTCTCCCCACACTGGTTGGCAGTTATGATCTCCAAAATAGACATGGCCCTGCTGAAGAGGACAGGGGCTTCCTGGTGCCACTCCATGAGCAGTCGCAGCTCGTAGGAGCCGCCCTCCTGGCTCACTGCCTGGACAGCAACAGGTCAAGGATAGAAGAGGTGTCCCTAGATTTGGGATGACCTCACTGTTCCCCACACAGAATCCGTTCAGAGGCCTGCATGCCCCAGGTGCCCGCAGCAGGGAATATGATGTGAGCCTCTGCACCCACTGGCCTTGGTGATGTTTTCTGAAGCCTTTTCTGCTGCTATTCAGCTTACTGGGCCTGGCTTTCTTAGTATGTTAAGAAGTTAGCATCTCTCTTCCCAGGATGAAGCAGCAAAGTTCTTGGGATAGAATAGTGCATAAAATTATTCATATGACAGAAGCATTTGAAAATTATTTTGAGAATGACTTAAAATACAGAAAAGCAAAAAAAAAAATGTAGCAAGCGTCCTTATTCCAATCACCCAGAATTAATGATGTGACATATATGAGATAGAGATATGTCTACATGTAAATTCACCTTTTCACTCATCTCCACATTACAAATCTGGTTGAGGTCTTGGGAAACTTTTTTAAATAAAAGAAACATGTTTTATTCATAAGGCCAAACTGCAATAATTTGAAGTGTGTTTTCTCCATTCTTAATCCCTCTTAGCATTTTGCACCCATTGTATTAATAAATAAGCCTGGTTTCAGCCTGGTTCATTGGAATTCCACATACCCCTGGGTTACCCTTTGTCATGGGGTGGGAGGCCAGTTAGCCCAGAGTTCCGGGATGTCTTGTTCCAAATGTAAAAGGCATCTCTCTTGAATAACCCAAGGGGAGCCTGCCTGGGGTAGAGAGCTCCCTTCCTCATTGCTGAAGAAAAGCAAACAACAGATAAGCAGCCTCCACATCAACAGAAGGGGCCAGTGCATAGGACACAGGAGCTGCATCTGCCCGGAGAGACACAGGGGATGCCAGTGGATTGGCTGCTAAGTGTGGCAGCCGCGTGGGGCCATGCCCATCAGTACGGCGCTCCCAGGAGAGACAGCAGCGCTTCCCTCTTTGCTCCTGACTGGGAAACCCTGACTCTGGCAATCAACTCTGCACCAATTTTTCTCTGAATATAGAACTTCCATCAAATGATGGGTGGGAAAGGAAACATTACAATAACAACTAGTCCTGCTTCAGGGCTTATTGTAATTTGGATTCGACACAATGTGGTTGATATGTGTTACTATGTTAAATCTCTAAGATACCTCTGGATGCTTCTGTATTAGTAGTAGGTAGGTATTATTATTATCTCTTTTGACAGATGGGAACACTGAGGCCCAGAGAGTTAGCAAAATGTTGCAGTGAGCAGTTAGTGAGAGCAAGGCCAGGCCAGGACGCCAGGCCTCTAGCACCAGAGCCCATGTGCTGGCCAATGCCCTCCTCCGTCTCTCAGTAGAGGGCTCTTTGCTGCCGGAAGGTGGCAAGACTTCTGGAACCGTCGGAACACTTGTGTGGATGGAACGGTATCATCATAGATTTGTTCTGGGAGCCTAGAGGTGGAGGAACTAAAGAGCAAAGAAGTGACACCTGAAGGCGCGTCTGTGGAGGCCCGAGGGCTGCAGCCAGCTCCAGGGAACTGAGTTTTAAAGATCAGAGAGGCTAGCTTTCACACACAGATTCTATTTTTAAACCATGAAGGGTTTAATTTAAACATGAATTCTGTGCTTTTGCATGACTCTCAAAGTCAAAGCTCCTTCCGATCTGGTCTTAGAAGAGAAGAAGCACTATGAGATGATACACAGCATTCCAGGAAGATTTAGAGATGGCCCAGGGGTGTTAGGAACACGGAGTGCTGCTGTGTTCCCGAGGTCACTGGTGCGAGCCCACAGCACAGTCCATGGAAGAGAACAGAATCCATGGCCCTGTGCCTAGGGTGTGCTGATCTGGCTTAGCACAGCAGGGGGGCATACTCAGTCAGAATCTGCTGGGTGAGAAGACCTTACCAAGATGCATACGTGAATATAGGGCCCAGTTGGGCATCAGCTGTGTTTTTCCCGTCAGCTGGGTGTGGGGAGGGAGGTGCTTACTCAGTGTCCCCTCCGTGTGCTCTTCAGACATGCCTGGTGAGTGCTCTGTGCAGACACACAATGTGGGCAGGAGGCTCTTTTGAGATACTTCTGGGGACACGTAGCCAGCACTTGGTAAATATTAGTGCCCTTCCCTTTCCTGTGTATAAGGCAAGTTCTACGAGCGAGGCATCAGCAGCTCAGAATGCAAAAATAGCTCCGCATGTGAGGATGTGGCCTCTTTTCCCCGAGTGTGGACCAGATGTCAGGCTGCCTTGTGAAGACTCCAGGAATGTTACGGCTTCCTTCTTCAGGGCTCCGCTCCTTCTCTCCATATGGAGAAGCCTCCCTTTCAGTGCGCTTCTTGGATCTGAAAAAGAGGAAAGAAAAATCTCAGGGAATGGGCCTTCTGTGTTCTCCTTTTTCAGAAGCATTTGTGTGCATGTATATATATGGACCTCAGGCCTTTCTCCCGAGTCAGAGACCCAGTCATCATGCCATTTTCCCTGTCACTAACGGAGAACCCCATGCATGGATGTTTGGAGGCCATGTATTCATTTTCTGGGCATGGCCCAGAGGGCCAACTGTTTACCAGGCATTGAGTTGTGCTGGGGATTCAGAGATAAGGAAGATGTCATCCTTTGAACTGGAGACGCTTGTGAATTTCAAAGAGATAAATAATTGTAAATGGAGTGTGACAGGTGGTATGAGAGAATGGGCAAGGTAACACCAGGAAGAAAAGAATGGCCAGCTCTGAATAGGGAGAAGGAGGAAGAGAGAGAAGAAGGTCCTTGATTTACGTATTGAAGAATCAGCAAAAATGATATGGACAAAAAGGAAAGATACATGGGCTGGGGCTCAGTGGCAGAGCACTTGCCTAGCCTGTGTGAGGCACTGGGTTTGATCCTCAGCACCACATGAAAATAAATAAAGGTATTCTGTCCATCTACAATTATTAAAAAAAAATAGGGAAGAATACAATAAATGACCCGCTGAGTTTTCCTTGATTGATATTAAGAGTTGATGTCTATTAAATTGCACCGGTAATTCACAGAGCAGAGTACTATGGGATATGGCCTGCAAATATTAAAAAATAGGAGAATAAAAGAGAATTAAAAATGTATATGGTGGTTAATATTCACACATGTACATCTGGGCAGGCGGTTTATTCCCCCAACCCAGATAAGGGGGACTTTGCTGCAAGGGGAGGGCCCTGCAGCTCTGCACCTCCAGGGCAGTGAACCACGTGTCTCAAACATGGTGTGCTTAAAGATGCTGGAGGGTAGAGGCGGTATAATTGATGTGATTTAAAAGTTGCTGTGGCAACACACCCACTTCCAGAACATCAGTGTTAGTGGGAGGGAGGGCAGGCAAGCTTGTGGCTCTTGCCCTGGGCTGCCCTGTGTCTGAAGCACCTGATCTGGGCTGAAAATCTGGACAAATTTAAAAGGACCAACACCCCACATGACTCACTGCAGTCTGACTTTGTGGATCAACCCTGGAATAAGATAAGGAAATGCATAAACCAGAGCAAAGACTACAGGGAACAGTGAGGAGGGGAAAGGAGGAGGCCTGAGTGGGTATGGCCAACTCTTTTGCAGAGACACATTTTCCCAATGTGATATTTGAATGTATTAAGTAACGTAAAGTATGGATTTTCTACAGGAAAAAAAATAAATAAATACATATGGCATCCATGTGTAAACTTCCCTTTATAGAAAAAAGTAGCAATGAATGATTTGGGGACATAAGTAAAATAGTCCTTAGAGTAGCAGAAGATTGGGGTTCATGAAAAATTGATTGTCAAAGAGTTTTGGTTGAAGTCCTGAGTGATTGCCTCTGCGGCGCCACCTTCTGGTGGATCATACTTATGACATGGCATAAACTCCCACTGTGGGTGGTTGATTTCTCTGCAAGCAAGCTTGCAGTTTGCAAGCTCCTTACATCCACAGAGGCTATTTCCTCTAGACTAACATTTCTCAGGTCTGGCCTCACGTAAGAACTACTAGTGGAGATTTTTAAAAATTATTTAAGGATTCTTCATTACAGAAGTAAGATAGGGTCCTTGTAAAATAAGGTCAGAACCATGTAGGAGTATAGCTGGAGTTCCTATATTCCATTCTTGGATTTAAGTGTCAGCAGTTTCTTGAATACTCTTCCAAACATTTCTATTGTCTTTATAAGCATGTATGTATGTGTGTGTGTGTGTGTGTGTATACATATGTATGTCTTTAATGTGTGGGTGTGTATATATTATGTAGGAATATGGAAATGTATGTATATACACTTACAGGCGTATAATACATAATGTTATGCAACTTGCCTTTTTTATTTAATATTGTTTGGAGCGCTTTCCATATTAGTACCTCTAGATCAACCAGCTGCATAGAATCCTATTGTTGGAATGCCATAATTTATTTAACTTCACCTCTAGGCATTTAGATTGGTTTCTGCCACAGATGCCATTGTTCACTTCTGTGGTAGATGCATAATTTAATTCCTATATGTAGAATGGCAGTATCAAAGTGTATAGTCTCCAAAAGAATGAACTAATCCACACTCCCACTGAAAGCATGTGAGAACAGGTATTTTTTCTTTCATAAAATAATAATAATAGAACCCAGGCCCCATGTTCAGGTCTGATGGAACTGGTAGGGGTACTGATCAGCTGTATGACTAGAAAGTTCCACAGGTGAATCTGATCTATAACCAAGGCCGAGAATATTGGCTGCAGACTGGGTAAAGGAAGGAGATGCTGCTTCTAAGGATGATGCCATGGTATGTCCTTTGAGACACAAGCAACAAGACTTCCCATACTGTGGTGGGGTAGGAGAAATAGAATGACTCATTTCTTCCGAAATCCCTATTACACTGGAGATCTGTATTTACACAGACGTAAACATTAGTGGATCTGTATTTATTAAAATAGTGTACTGAAAGCAGCAAGAGCCAGAGAAGTAACACCTAGGTTCTGTTTGATACTTTTCTCTTTATTCTTTCATTATTTAGTCCTAATCCATTTCTTCTTTTTATTTATTTATTCTTATGTGGTACTGAGGATTGAACCCAGTGCCTCAAATGTGCTAGGCAAGCACTCTACCACTGAGCTACAACCCCAGCCCCCATTTCTTCTTTTTATAGGCTTTTTTTTTAAGAGAGAGTGAGGAGAGTGAGGGGAGAGAGAGAGAGAGAGAGAGAGAGAGAGAGAGAGAGAGAGAGAGAATTTTAATATTTATTTTTTAGTTTTCGGCGGACACAACATCTTAGTTTGTATGTGGTGCTGAGGATCGATCCCGGGCCACGCGCATGCCAGGCGAGCACGCTACCGCTTGAGCCACATCCCCAGCCCCCTTTTTATAGGCTTTTAAGAAAGAATTATTTAATTCCTTTTGGTGTGGCTTCACATCCCATTAGAAGTAGGTAGAGTTTATAGATATTGAAAGTCAATGCTGGTGTTTCTGATTTCCATATGAAATGCCCCCAGGTTGGTACATAGCTTGGCAGCTTTGAGAATTCAAGATGTCCCCTTTCTATTGGTAGGTAGCAGAGGTGGGGGAAGGGGGGAGAGAATGAATGTGAATGAATGAGTATGAATATCTCTCCTCCAGAAATCTAGAAAACCCAATAATCTATTCAACTTCAGATATTATTCCAATGATTGCCTTGTTTACAACCCTTTTCAGAAAAAGATCACCAGCCTTCAGTTCTTCAATACTTCCCTTTGAGGCTAAGCCTTGTCTTCCTCCTCTGCATGCCCCTATCCTCTGGGACACATCCTCTGCGTGCCCCTGTCCTTCTATTTTGTTTTCATAGCTGATGGAGCAGACGTCTCTGATTGTAGGCTATGAAGATATCTCTGCAGGCACTTCAATCTGCTACCCTCTCTCTCTCTCTCCATCTATAACATCACACTTCAGACCAAGAGAACTGGGACACTGTCCCCTGCTATGTGGCATTAGGAAGGCAAGCGCAACTTGCATACACATGCTGCCCTGCCTCCCTGTAGACCCTCTGTCTCCATCTCAAAGCATTTCCTCTTCCTCCTCCTTTCTGGGGGAAACTGACCCCTGCCCTCGGCTGGCACTTGCCTGGCATGTCTTCCCTGCTGGTCTCCTTATCAACCAACTTGCTCCCATGATTAGGTGAGAACTGCCTTCCCTGAAGGGGTTTTGTGTTAGGAAATACAAGCCGATCAGGCCAGAGTTTGTCAACAGTTTGAAATGACAAAGAATTTCAGAGGTGCTAGGATAGTCTTGGTCGGTGGAAAGATTTCAGACTGTGGATCTCCTTCCAGTGTGCAGTGGGTTTGAGGAGCTGGAGAGTGAAAAAGGTGATCGTCTGAATCTTTGATGATGATGACATGATGTCTTATTTCTGTTTACCTAAGAGGTGCCCAAACCTCACCTTGTGCCTATGAAATATAAAGGCAGATTTTTTTTTTTTTTTTTTTTTTTTTTGTCCCATGGAGACTTCTTCATAGACTAGATGGAGCCGGAGCCAGCCAGATGGGTTGAGCTTGGCTAATCTTAGAGCAAGCTGGAAATTTTCAGTTTTTCTGAAACAACACATTTCTAAGAAATTGGTCTGGAATATTATTCTAGTGTATATAAAAGAACTGTCTGACTGTAGATCAAGTCTGAATTACTGCAGGTTTATAAATGTGTGCGAGAATTTACCTGTCTCTCTCTCTCTCTCTTTTTTTTTTCCCTTGCCAACATGATGATGGAAAGAACAAGATTTAATAAACTCCTCTATTTTTATTACTTGTCTAAATCAGTGGCGGTTGGGAAATTCTTCTCTATGGGACTTGAGTTTATTTAGAAAACCCAAGCGTTCTCTTCCTCAAGTCTTGGCTTGCATCTGAAGGTAAAATTCAAACGCACCTGCCCTGAAATTCCAGTCACAGACATCTGTAAACCACGTATGCTGCGCTGTGCTCTCCCTTTCCCTCTGCCTGAAGGACTGAGGAGTTAGCTGTCACTTTGTCATCTCGTACTTCCTCCTGCGCCACCTCATCACACAGGTGTGTGCCAGTTGGGCGATAATAAAGCTTTGCAGTGAATACTTAGGTACAGCTGGTGACTGCAAAGGCTGGTGGTGTTAGGAGATGGCTCACCTTACCCCACATCAGAGGCGGGGGTCATGAAATCGATTTTGTTTTGGTACCAGCTGACTCTGGAATGTCGTTGATTAGTCCCCCCCAGAGTCCATATTCCTGACTTAGCATTACCTCCTCCAGGCAGCTTCCACTGCCTACAGCAATTATTTACTAACCTTTCAGAATTATCATTACCTAACAAGGAGAAGGTGAATGCCCCTATCCTGTGTTGTTTTCATAGCTGATGGAGCGGATGTCTCTGATTGTAGGCTATGAAGACATCTCTACAGGCACTTCCATCTGCTATCTTCTCTCTCTCTCTCTCTCTCTCTCTCTCTCTCTCCCTCTCCCTCTCCCTCTCCCTCTCCCTCTCCCTCTCCCTCTATAACATCACACTCCAGACCAAGAAATAAAAAGATGATGTGAGAGTGTTAGGGATTGGGTGTAATAGAAAAGGGAAAACCTCCATCAGTTAGGTGGATCCCCCTACCTAGACGATCTTGTGATCACCTCTCAAAATACCTCCCCCCAGAGAATGCAGAGTAGACACCTAACATCACAAAAAGTATGTAAGAACCCCAGCATGCCAGCCTCATGTAGGGGACCTGTGAGTGTGGCTTGAAAGAAATTTCTAGACACTAGCTTTTTGTATTAATAGCGTCTTTGATGCGAGTGGACCTGTGTGGGTGGGGGCGGAAGTATAGGAGGAACGTCAGGGCTTTGAAGTTAGCTTTAATTTTGAATATAAGTTCTTTCAACTCATCAGCTGTTGACCTTAGGTGCAGTATTGAATCTCTTTAGTTTTATTGTTTCTTATTCTTCAATGGAGATAATAACACTGTTGACTACTTGATTAGGAAGTACAGTGACTGTCCATGCAAATTAGGAGGACCTCTCTTGGGTGAGTCCCATTTCTCTGGCTTGTCCAAATACTGATCTGCCTCCTACCTTTCTGGCCTCTTCTAATTACCCTCCATAGAGTACTCTTCTTCTCCCTGTCCCTAACGTGTCAGTGTCCCAGGGCATTTTCTTTGATTTCCTCACTCTGTATTTGTTCCTGGAGAGAACTCAAGATTATCACATCCACATGTCCAGTTAATATTACTCTTCTAAAGTGTAGATCTGTACATGAAGCTGTGGCCATTGTCATCCAAGCTCCTCTTCTCCATTAGGAATCCACGGAGGCATAGCGCTCTCTTCCTCCTTGTGTGCTCACCCCACTGTGTTCCCTGTTTCAGTGATGACCTCACCTCCTGTCCAGGTGTCTAGGCTAACCTTGGCCCTTTCCTCCTCCCCAGAACTAGTTGGCTGATACTCAGATTGCTCCCATCTCTTGAATAACTCTGGAACCCACCCGTTCCCTTGTCCCTGATGTGACTGAGGCCCATTCTTGTTCCTCTGAACCCACCTTTGCTGAGTGGCCTCACAGTCTTCTGGAGATGAGTCATTCAAGTGACCCCCCTTGCTCTGATTTCAGCAATGGTTTCCATTTCCTCCAGGGTCAAAGCTGCACATCTTAGGCGGTTGCTTTTCTGCTGTCAGTACTCGCTCTACTCCTCTTTTTGCCTCTGGGTTTCAGCCATCAGCTATTTCCAATACTCTGTCTGGTGCACAGATTCTCTTATGTCTTTGTGTCTCCATATAAGTTGTTTCCTCTACCTTGATCATTCCTCATCTCTTTGCTTGCTTGGCCAATTTCAAGACTTGGCCAAGATGCCAAGTCCCTCTTCAGAGGCATTTCCTGATGCACTGTCTCCAAAGATCTGGATTTAGCCATCAGCCTTTGAACTCCCACCCTTGGATCCCTGGGCAAAGCTCTTTCATAGCACTTAGCGCCCCACACTCTTAATTATGTCTTTGCCAACTGGACAGGTCTCCACCTCCAGGCTGCATGCTCCCAGAGCTTGGGTTTCATTTACATGTTCTCAGAGCCTAGCCCAGAGCAGGTGCCCAATCAGAGTTGGTTATGCAAATGAATGTTTTAATCAGCAAACCTTTGTTAATCATCATCTGCACAGGACTTTGGCTTGACCTTTGCCTGAAAAGATTCTCAATCAAGTTTGAGAATAGATAATTGCTTAAAAGTTACAGAATCACTTAATCTGATATAAATTCTATGCTGGCATATACTAAGGTAGAAAATGTCATAGGCATTAAGTATGAGAAAAGTTATTAGGAGCCATCACCAACACTGGGATAGTCAGGAGGACAAGGGCTTAAATTAGACCTCGATGGGTGTTTGAACAAGTAGGGGTGGAGAAGATAGGAACCAAGAGTGCCCAGAGACAAGGCAGACTAACCTGGCTGGAGCCGAAAGTCTATGACAGGAGCAATGTACCTGATTGTAGAGGTCCTTATCTATCAATGAGTTTGGACCATACAGCAATGAGAAGCACTGTCTACTTTGGATCACGGTGAAGATGCTCTAGGGAGAATAACTTGGTGTTTCTGTTGGGACATGGGATGGCAAGGTGGCAGAAAGATCAGGTGGGCAGGTCATGCAGCAGTCCAAGTCCCCCATGAGATGGCCTGTGCCTGGCCTGTGTGATAGGATAGGAAACAAAAGAAAGCCTTTACTGAATCCCCAAATAGTTTCTTGCTACAGCTGGAAGGAGCCTTTTCTATTGTCCCAGGCCATTATTTAAAGGGTGTATAAACGGAGGCTCATGGAGTCTCCCCAAGGTTCCCATAACCACGGGGACCTTTGGATTCCAGTCGGTGGCTCATTTCTCCATCCTGCCTGACGGGGAGTGAATGGTTAAAGTTTAAAGCCAGACACTATGGGGGAAATAGATGGTTCACAGGTCTGAGGGGACCTGCAGGAGGTTAGAGGATACGTTGGTATAAGCACATTGGTTTTAAGGGCAGCAAGACTGGAGGCTGTGACTGACAGGCAGTCCACAGACCCGTTGAGGACTCTGTGTGAACTGTGGTGTAAGAGAATCAGAGAGCACTGGCCAAGATCCAAGGCCAGGAGGCTTTGGAGAAGCATGTTTGCTTTTGGGCGCTGACTTGGAGACTCTCCTACTGGTGAGAACCTATGTGGATCTCCTTGAGAAGCCAGACTGTAGACACACCTGAATCCTGTTCATTCACCTTCAGCCGGAAATGCAGACCTTAAAACAATCCTGTTTTTCTTCCTCCGTTTTATTTAGTTTGGTTTGGGTGGCAGGAGAGGGGGAAGGGTGTTGCTGGAGAGAGCCCGGTGGCCCTTTGTTCGGAGTTCACAGAGAAGATCAGCAGGCCCTGTCGCCTGTTTAGTCTCCTGCTTCACTCTCTCCTCTGATGCATAATCGAAAACTTAACATAGCCCAGAAGAGAATAGTCAGTTTAATAACCAGCCATGGCAGCACTTTAAAAACTGCAGGTTTCAAATGACTTAGGCCTGCACATTTTCACCAACTCAGAGGATTAAAGGGACTCTGGGGAACCCCGGGGTGGTGCTGATTCAAGTAGTGCCTGTTGTCATTAAAAATGGGAAGAGCCGCTTTCTGAAAATAGACTTCAGGTAAGGGAGAGCACGTCTCCCTGCTTGGGAAGAAGTCGGCCCATCTTAGGAGGTGCTGGGTAAATTGTTGAGTGACTCAATTTCTCTACAAGCCAAACATGCCCATTTGTCCCTACCCATTTCACAGGGTCACTGGGAAGGCACAATAAGGCTATAGGTGTGTGGCATATAGTCTAGCTAAGTCCCAATGCTGGTATGGAAAACAGAAGGCCCTCCCCCCTGAGCCCCTCTGTGGAGAGCTGGGGGCCTTGTTGCCATCCTGCATGGCACAGTGGGCTCTGCCGAGGGCCGAAGGGAATGCTGGACTTAAGCCCCCACTCTGTTCCCTTTAGCTGTCTCTTTGGCTTGCTCTTTAGCATATGGAGTTGTGCACAGCATCTTGGAATAGCTTTTTTATTACACCCCGACACCGTGGCAGCTTTGGAGGGGGATGGGGCTGCTCTAAGAAGGGATACTGCTGCGCAGAACAGTTGAAGGACTGAGCACCCAGCAGTGGGCTCCCTGCACCCTCCCATTCCCGAGCTTTCATCCCTACACATTCCCCACGAGGGCAGAGGAAACACTATCTTGTCTCACCAGAGCTCTAAACATTAGGGTGGAGTATGGGGCAGGACATGGGGGTGTGTGAGGGAGGCTTACAGGGCTTCTCACTTCTCCTGCATAACCTTCCAACCCTGGGGAGCCAGGGTTGCAAGATCTGAAAGGAACCTCATGCTGGGGTACCGTACTTCTGGCACTGTGAGCTCTCTTCTGGCCAGACCCTTCGCTGCACCCAGAGGTGCTGGGACAGCTATAGGGAAGGAGGATGCCAATACTAAAGCCACAGAGCCACATGGGCCCCATTTCCTGTCACTCACATGTCCAGGGAGAGGTTCTCCACCCAGGGAAGAGCAGGTAGAGGGAGCTCTATTGCCCTTTCTCCAGGGCAATGGTGGGAGGACCAAAGGGCCACCCATGCCCTGCCTGACCCCCATTCTGTCCCCACTGCACTGACTTCTGAAGGGCTGCGAGCTCCTCTGGTCTCACCTCTCAGTGGGTTCAAGGAGGCAGGTTTTGCTGACAGCACTGGCAAGAAGCGTGATGACAAACGCCCTTGGAACAAGAGGCCTTGTTCATCCGGTTCAAACTCCTGCCAAGTTAGAAGCTGCCGAGTCAAGTCAGGGCCATTTTGAGTACTCATGCACAACTCCGGGGCAAAGTGCTTGTCCTGGGCACAGGGTCACGCTCGGTGATGTCAGTCAGGCTTTGCTGGGGCTGAGAAAAAGGAAAAGGGAGCCAGGGTGTGACCCAAGGGAAGTCTGGGCTGCAGGAGACCAGGGGGCCTTCCCCTGTGTGGGGAGTTTTGTCTCCTCCGCTTGGATGGTGAGGGGACAAGGTTCTGCAAGGCAGAGTAACTGGCCCCAGGCCACAGAGCTCTGTGTGGGCAAAGCCCTGATGAATTCTAAGCTCGTCTGTGTTTTCTGATGAACTCTGCTGGTTCCACGGGACAGGTCCAGGCAGAGCCTCAGAGCCGTGTTCCAGCTGTCCCGTTGCCCAAGCCCAAACCAAACATTAATCAGCATATTAATAATAACTTAAGGTTATAGATTTAAGACACTCCTCTCCCATGAAGTGACCTTTGAAGCCAACTTCCTGTTCACAGAGTATGATAGTTAGACCGTTTCTGCCAGGAGTCCCCACCCGTCTCCTAGCGAGGCATGCTCTCCAGAGCACCCAGAGGCGCCTCACACATGCCAGCCTGTGAGACGTCTCAGGGGCAGGACCCCTGGTCTTGTGGGTCAGCTGTTGCTTTGTTCCATGTGCCCTTGCCCTTGACCCAGCTTGCCATTCAGGAGGAGAGGAGGAGGTTCAAGAAGGGAGAGAGGAACAGAGGACAGGCTGCCTGATCACCTGAAGCCCTTTGGGGGCTCTTGTCCATGATGGGAGGCTGTCCATCTTTGAGGGACCAGCCCTTGACCAGGAACCTGCTGGGCTAGAGAAGAGGGACTTGGAAAGCCCTTCCTTTCTTCTTCTTCCTCTTCTGCCCTTCTGAGGGGGAAGTGAAGTGGGACAGAAAGAGCACGAATTAGGGGGAGGTTGGCTTGAGACAGAGCTCCACCCTAGCTTGCCCGTTTTCCCGCTGTGTGACTTGATGCAGGTGGCTTCCTATCTCTGGCCCCCCACTGTCTCTCAACAGGTGTGGGGTACAATGACCTGGGTGGAACTGGCTGGTGGTTCAGAATCACACAGGTCAGAAGGTGTGAGCCCAGGTCCTGATGCAGGACCATCCCTGGCTTGCCCTTGAGACAGGGGCAGGCTTCTGGGCCCCAGCCATAGGCCTTTGAATGATGTAGAAACTGGGTTTTAGAGAATCGGAAGGTGCGTCTGTTTCTCCCTCTGCTGTTGGGCAACCTAAGGCTAGAGTCAGCATCTCTGAGCTCATCTTGAACCATCTGTTTCCATTCCTTTATGTCCACATCTAAAAAATGGGGATAGGAATAATTCCACCCTTGTAGAGTTGTTCTGAGGATTAAATGAGATGGTGGGCCTGAGGGGCCTGCTGGAGGAAGGGCTTCTCCCTGTAACCCACTAGTACTACTAACGGATTACTCAGGGGGCCAGGAACCTGCCCCCCCCCCGGGACTTCATGGCAGCCGCCTTTACAGTAAATGGTAGCAGGCTCCCTTCCCTGTGTCTACACGTGAGGTTTGAGCTGGCATTTCAGCACCGTATTTTCCCCTTATTTCTGCTGACAGCCTGTTACTCTGTGAAGGGAGCTGTTGGATCAGAGCCACCGAGATCAAAGGCGTCTTGACGGTGGGCCTTTCAGTATGTTTGTTCTGTGGTCTTAGACCGAGCACTTACTGGGTACCATGTCTGCACGTGGCATAAAGGTGTGTGTGTGTTAGTAAGTGAGAGAGATTTGTTTTTGACTTAAAATCAGCATATCAACCATAGAATGCTCAGGACACTTAGAAGAAAACATCAGAGTTGTGACAGGTTCCTAGCTGCTGAGTTCAGAAGGGTCATTTGCAATTTAACCTTTGCCCACATCTTTCCTCCCCCATCCCTTCCCTGCTTTGAGCCTTTCTTTCCTTCTGCATTCCTTCTCTTTATTCCTTCTTTCCCTCATTCTTGCATTCCTTCTTTGGTTCCTTGGTTCCTCTCTCCCTCTTTCTTTCCTCCCTCTCACTCCCTGGCATTGACACATCAGGGGACAATGGCTGCTGTGGCCCCTTGGAGGTGGAGCCTCTAGGCCAAGGCCGGCCTGGTCCATCAGCTGTATTCCCGGGTGGGTCAAGCAGCTGGCCTGCAGCAGAGCAGTGCCCTTGGATGCTTTCTTCTTTTCTTCCTCCACCCCACTTCCCTCCATCTCTTTGGTGCCCCCTCCTCCTCCTCTTCCAGCAGCTTGAGTGGTCTTCTCTCAGCAGTGTTTAGCAAGCACCGTCTGCAGGAATGGACGTGTGCAAAGTGAAGCCAGGTCCAGGTTTTATGAACAATGTCTTTGTTTTCTGATTTTGAAATGCTCATTACTGTTTATTTGACAATTACATAAAATAGGAAGAAAAGACAGTCCCTACACAGTCCTTGTTAGCTTGTGGGGGTATTTGTGTTTGGCCACTCAGTAGCTGGTACTGTCCCCCTCATGCAAACTCCATCTAGAGGCTGGGGTTGCAGCAGTAAATAAGACAAGGTCCTTGTCCCCTGGAGTTTCCACGCCTGTGGAGGGAGCCTGTCAGGAAGGCCACACAAAAAAATCATTGTGGATGGAGATAAATACTGTAAGGGAAATAAAACGTGTTAGATTGGTGGTGAGTGGGGGTAGAAGGACATCAGAGGATTGGAGGAGATGGCATTGAAGTTGGCATCCAAATGATCAAAAGGACCAAGCGGGCAGAGGACAGGTGGAAGAATGTTGTAGGTCCAGAGAATACTAAGTACTAAAGCCTGGATGGTCACACTCGGATGTGTGAGGAGCAGAAGGAAGGCCACCGAGGGAGCCTGGAATGTTATCACATGCGCCAAAGGAATGCCTTTGAAGGCTCCATATGGGAAGTGGCCTGCATGTGCCTGCATTTGTAGAATATCTTCTGGCAGCTGCTTAGCACCATAGGGATGTGCATGGAAGGAAGGAAGACAGAAGGACATACAGTAGTCAGGGGAGGGATGTGCTGGCTTAAACAAGGGGGTAGTGTATATGACTTATTTCAAACTCTTTCTGATCATTGTATTCGTATTTTGCATTTGTTGAGGTACAGATCATGCATTGAGCGCCATCACGTCCTAGGCATTGCACTAAGCACTTCAACCTCTCTACATACATCTCCCACACAACACAGTGATGCAGGCATGCAAATCTTCTTTTGCACGTGAGGAAACTGGAATGCAGAGATACAAGGGGAAAATGGGGAGTGGGATCACCAATCACTTCTTTCTCCCAAACTGACTTTGTTAGAATTTAGAGGGGCACTTCTTTATGATTCTTTTATTCCCAGATGTTCAAGTGTATAATGTACAGGTGGCAGAATCAGAATTCAAACCCAAGTATGACTCACTTTGCAGCTTAACTGTACACATTTCAATTCTGCTCTAATGTAAATGTGATTGTAAACATCACCCCATACACTGTAGCTCAGCTCACGGGTTAGTCATCCATTGCCTAGAGAATGTTTAACAATTACACAAACTCAGGAGCACACACAAATAGCGTTTGTTGTTCTCTCATCTGTAATGACTGTGTGTCAGTCAGATGCCTCTGACCTTGGCTGGACTCACACATCCAGGGAGAAGGTGATTTAGCTGACCTAGATTGGCTTACTCCACATCATCCACCTCCTCAAGCAGGCGAGATGGGGCAGGTTTATGGTGGTGACAGACACACTACAGAGAATCGGCAGAAAAGTGGGAAGGCTCTTTAGTTCCAGCCTTGGGACTGACTTTCTGTCACTTCTGCCACATTCTGTTGGCCAGCCCAGATACAAGGGATGGGGAAATAGGCTCTTCCTGAGATTGCAAGATCACAGGGGATAGGACGTGGATGAGACCTTTGGCCGTAAGGACTTAGCTACCTTTGCAAAGTGCTTGATGTATGAGATAACAAACAGGTCTCGCCATTGGAATAGACACCACTGATCTGGCCTCATAGTCCAGAAAGCCAACATCCTTAGGATGTTCTTATGAGATTTTATTAATCTCTGTATACATGTGAGCATTCTTTATTGATTCTGTTAAGTCCTAGTCTCCTAGGCTAATTAGCTCCTTGTCTTTTTTTTTTTTTTTTTTTTTTTTGATACCAGGGATTCAACCCAGGGGTGCTTAACCATTGAGCCACATCACCAACCCTTGTTACTTTTTATTTCAAGACAGGGTCTTGCTAAGTTGCTAAGGTTAGCTTTGAACTTGTAATCCTCCTGCCCCAGCCTCCCAAGCTGCTGGGATTACAGGTGTGTACCGCTGTGCCTGTCGGTTCCTAGTCTGTTGAAGATGTTTTCAGAGGTAGGGACATTTTATACTGAAGCAGGCAAGGAGCCCTGATGGTGGTTTTCTTCTGAAAGCTGGGGATGCCAAGAGGGTAAAAGAAGCTATTTCAAACCCACCTTATGACTTTCTGTGGTCTGAGAGATCCTGACAAGCCACCAACCAAACTGATTGTGGGGAGGAGGGGAGAGGTGGGCAGGAGAGAATGATCTGGCAGCAAATTTTGAATCACAGGAATTTCACCCATCAGTTCTAAAGGGAAACCTCTGGCCCAAATAAAAACCATTTTCTCTTCTCTCAGCCTTTCGTGATAGGATCATGTTCCGCCTATTAATGCTAATCAGTGATAAACACTGGACTGTGGTATGTGTTTTGACGTGACTGCTGCAAATTTAATGCTTTGTTTATTTAACTGCCTGAATAAGGAGCACATCAGAAGAGTTGCAATTAGCCTTGAGGATTGAGTAATGAATACAACTGTAATTTATTACTTTGATGCAGTCATAAATCAATCAAACAAACAAACAAACAAAAAACATTGAGAAGGCAGACTGCGGCTGTCCCCATTCACTGATGACTGTTACCTAATCAGCTAATTGAACATGAGCTGCTAAGTTCCTGTTAATGTACAAAAGCAAGAGGAACATCCTATTTTCCGTTGTACTCTTTGGAGGTTTAGTCACACCTAATTGGTGACAAAAGTGGAGACCAACCTTGGGTTTGAAGGTGCATTCTAATCTCTTTCCAGATTTCTTTTAAGCTCTTTGTTCCACCCTTTCCTCCAGAAATCCTCCTTGGTCCTTCTGGAAGTGACTTTCATCAAGATGCTTTTAGAAGAAGGAAACAATGTCCCATAAATTGCAGAGTCTGTGTAACCGGGTTGATCTTGTCGGTATCACTGGGGATCTTTCAAATACAGCCCTGGAAAACACCAAGCTCACACTTCACCCAAACAGGAGAAGAGCCACATGGTTATCTTAATGGATGCTAAAAAAAAAAACATTGGAGAAAACTTAATACATTATTTCAATACAGTAGGGCTGGAGAGGTGGAACTGCCTTAACTTGTCCAACCGTATCTACTAGGATTCGAGAATAAAGCTTCCTACTTAAGGGTGTGAAGCATTTAAAGCATTTTCCATTGGAGTATGGGACAAGCAGGAGTCAGTCTCATGGCCTCTTACTCCTCAGATCCTGCAGAGCCTCATTCATGCAGTGAGATTGAAAATTTTTAAAAGGAATGTAGGAATTATAAACATTAAGAAGTCACGATTGTTCTTAGAGGGAGAGTTGATGATTCACCAAAAAAACTAAGAGAAGCTAGAACTGTTGGAACTATTAGGTCTATTATATATTATATACTATATGTATTATATATATTATATACGTTAAATACATAATTTAAAAATCCATCTGTTGGGGAATGGTTAGGTAATTTCTTATGTTCAAACTATGGAATTTTGCTCAGCCTTTAAAAAGAACAAGGTAATTTATTTTTACTGATGTGGGAACTTGCATATGGTTTGTTGGTATATTAAAAAATTAATTTAAGATATGTGGATAGTATAATCCCACTTGGCTTAAATCACTTATGTGTAAGAAACCAAGGCATGAGAGGTTCACAACCAAGTGGTTGAGGGTGGTCACCTCTGAGAAGTGATGTGAGAGGGACTGGGAGAGAGGAGAATAGTAAGACCTAGGACTTTAGCTTTCTTGGTACATTTCTGCACTTGAAATTTTGCAGGAGATATTTTTGGTGGTGTAAAAAGTTAATGTACTGATACATTCTTAAACCTACAATTTTAACATGAGAATGCTTTAAATCCACAAAAGGTAGGAAAAAAAATAACAAAAGCTCCTCTGTCTGCATCCCAATGACACTATTGACATTTTGGAATAAAGGGGGGAAATGAGTCCAGCAGAAGTAATTCTACAGAAAATGTGGATAAATAAGATGGTAGGAGAGTCTCTGGGGGAGAGAAAGGCCTTGGCTTTGTTTCACGGTCCTTTGCCATCTGCCATTTGCCACTGGGGAAGCCATTTTTACCTGGGCTGTGGTCCAGTCAGGTTTTCTCCATTCTGCAGGTAGGGATGACCTGCCTCCCCTGGAGGAAAGGGCTCGAAAAAGAAAGAACACTGAGAAAGAACTACCTAAATGGGAAAGTCCCTGTTAGAATGACCACGAATGACTGTCATAGCTCAGCATCTCAGAAGAGCACCAAAAACCCAGGAATGCTCTTTGTAGAAGCTGAACACTGAATTGGTGTCATGGCAGGGAGTTGGGTGGAGATGAAATGAAAGACCATGTGGTGTGTGTGTGTGTGTGTGTGTGTGTGTGTGTGTAGCTTAAGAATATTTAATATAGCATAAAAGTACAATACTGAAGTATAAAGGAGGATCTTGTTGTAACTTGGAGCAGTTGCATTTGGGAAGTATTAACAGATGCTTGGGAAGGTAGGGGAAGGGTGCACTGGCCTGTGGGGTGGTGGTAGGGGTTGTAGTGAGGGAGCGTTGGGTCGTTCTGTTGTTAGGCTCAGAGAGAGTTTTTAAAGGAAAATAAAACCCCCGTTTGAGATGTGGTTCATTTTCTGAGGCAATGTCAAGCAGCACAAGAGCAAATCCAGCTTGACACCATCCAGCACAGATCCCAGCAGTCTCCAGAAGCTGGAGCTAAGCTGCAGCTTGGCTAATGAGAAATCCCCATCCCCTGCCAGTGCCTCAGGGCCCATCTCTTCCTCTTTGGCAAGCAGGCTGCAAATAGCTCAAAGCAGAGTGGGGACCTGAAAGGTCACCCAGAGCACTCATTTTGCAAGCTCCCTACCAGGCCCTTCCAAAAAAACAGACAAGCATGGTTTCACGGTTTTGCTAGAATGCAAGCCAATGGCTTCTGCTCCAACCTGGGGTAGCTTTTAATGAAACCTAAAGGGTACTTCACATAGTGACCTACCATTGGCAGTGAGGATGAAGAGGAGGTGAGCCAAATAGCCATGCTGGGTCCTCTCATTTATTTTCTGGGCGTGAAAGAAACAATTGTAAAATTCAGGTGAAACCAGAAGTTAAGATTCAGAGCTCCCAGCATAAACATGTTGGTCTGTTATTAAGTTCACTTTCACCAGTAAGACATATTCAGAAACACAATAGACCCATTGTTCTATGGATGTTTGTGCATTTCAGTGGTTTAGCCTGTACATCCGTCAAGTGCAGGGTAGATTGTCTCCATTGCGTCCTCTCTAAGTTGTTAAGTATGTTTGAGCTTGCCCCCTTCTCGCTGTCTCCACTGCCATGGGTGCATGGTTTATTGCAGTGAGCTTGTATCTGATCTGTCTCTAAGGGTGCCTCCTTCAATTCCTTCATGACACTCTTTGAGTCTGTTCACCAAACTTCAGCTGTCTTTACTACCCAGACTTTTTCAGTGACATTCAGACCCTTTTAAAACATCCTTGCTAGTGGCCGCATCTCTTGCTTGTATGCTTTCCCAACTCCATCTCTTCTTTGAATTCAGCCTTCCAGCTCCTGGAGGTCATCTGTAGTTCCTCAAAAATGCAAACCCCTGCCTTATCATTTTTTTCCTGAAAAATAATTTTTTTTGCAAATCACTCTCTCAAGATGCAGCTATGGCAAATATCATTTCCATGGTGTGTTCCCCAACCCCCATGGTGTCATGTTACCATTTCCCACACTCTGGAACCACAGGAGACTTACTTCCATCCCAGCACCTACACTCTATCTTAACTGGCTAATTACTGGTCTTTCCCCAGGACTCACCTGGAAGACACCTTGAAGATAAACACCATGCTATTCTGTCCACCGCAGCCATCAGTCCATCTAACACATAGCTATGTGAATGTGCAATAGGAAAGAAAGAATGTGTGTTTTTTAAACTGAGTTCTCCCTGCCCTGCCCAGTGTGTGAACATGTGTTTGTGTGTCTTCGTTTTTGCCTGATGTGACATGAGTGACGTCTGCATTTATCCTGTTGTGGTCTCAGAAACATGGTGAAGATGAATAAGACAAATGACACCAGGGTCATATATAAGTTGGAGACTCTTGCCACTCACCTTGGTGTATCATCAAGTAGCGGTCTGCAGGGTCTCCCTGCAGTGTTCATGAATTTTAAACTCCTGTGTTGTTCCAGGTCAGCTGTTGCCAGCAAACCGCAATACACCAAGTCCCATTGATCCTGACACCATCCAGGTCCCGGTGGGTTATGAGCCAGATCCAGCAGATCTTGCCCTCTCCAGCATCCCTGGCCAAGAAATGTTTGACCCTCGCAAACGCAAGTTCTCTGAGGAAGAACTGAAGCCACAGCCCATGATTAAGAAAGCTCGCAAAGTCTTCATCCCCGATGATCTGAAGGTAAATTGGAACTGGTAATCAGGCTTTGGGAAAATGGAAAGTGGGATTGAGAGGCAAATGCAAGGGGTGACCTCAAGAAGCTCACATAAGCTAATGAATGAAGGGCACAGGGTTTCTGATCTTGTTTGGTGGCTTGTAGCTTCTTGGCCTACGGCTTCCTCTCTGGGTGTCTTCTGAAAGATGATTTCATGTCTTGACACTGAACAGAAATAAGGAGAAATAGTAAGATGTTAGATTGATGTCAAGCCTAGGAAGGAAAGACACCTGCTGCCTTCTGCAAAGAAAACCGTGAAATATCTCATAGTTAAAACCCCAATCTTTCAAGGTTGGAAAGAGAAAGAAAATACCCTGGGAAGGATATCAGGACCTCATAGTCCTCCAACTATTATCTGCCTTTTGCAAATTTGTGGATAACCATTACCATTTCCCAGAAGGCCTCACCAATGAACAGCCAGAGATAGAACTTCTCTTCACATTGCCAACCTGGGGTGACCAGGGTGTGATAATGTGAATGAAGCTGGTAGACTCCTTGATGCTGCTTATATGTTACCTTCACTTTGAGTTGCAAGTGGTGATCACTTGAGCATCCCAACAAAATTCTAGATTGGGTTTCTCTGATGTCTTCAATGGAATACATTATTTACAAGGGGAAATAGATTTATGAAGTTGAATACAACTTAAAACAAAATCAATCTGACATATTTAATGATAATTTAGGATGAGAATTCTTTCCTAAATCATGTCATGTCTACTAATACCAACATGGAATGATTTTTTTTTTTTTTTTTTTTTTTTACCGGGGATTGAATTCAGGGGCACTCCACCACTGAACCACAGCCCAGCTCTATTTCGAATTTTATTTAGAGACAGGGGCTCACTGAGTTGCTTAGCACCTTGCTTTTGCTGAGACTGGCTTTGAACTCACTATCTTCCTGTCTCAGCCTCCTGAGTTGCTGGAATTATAGGTGTGCGCCACTGCGCCTGGCATGGAACCATTTTTAATTGGCCATTTCATAGAACTGTTTTGAATATATTCTTCTTTCCAATCAGGAGGACAATGTAGATATGATTGTACATATTCAAGGCACTGAAACTATATTTAATTAGCTCTTTTCTAACATCTGACTCCCATTTCTCAAAGCTAAGTATGCTCATGTGTCGACTTTCCTGGGCCAGGAAAAGGGGAGTTTGGGACATTGTCTGAACTGACTTAGTCCAGTTCCTGCTACTTTTTTAAATCAAGGATGAACACAGTAAGAAGAAGTACCCAGCAGATCTAACTCACTGTTGTCATCCACATATCTGAGATTACCTTAACTGCTGCAGAATGGGAAAATGTCGGGGCTGAAAGGGACCTTAGAGATCCATTAGTCCGGAGTTATCACTTTGCAGTTGAGGAAATGGAGAAGCAGAAAGGGGAACTGAGGTTAACTCTACTTTTAGAGTAAGGCCAGCTCCCAGGTTGTCTCATTTCCAGAAAGGTCACTGCAGCATGTTATCCTGACAAGGCATACAGCAAGGGCCCTTACCCTGAGAGTCAAAAAAGGAAAGTGTGTGCTAAAAAGTCAGAAAATCTAAACTAGTCAGGCTGGATAGGATGAGACCAGGGTGCTATGGGATTAGATCCAGGACAAGTTGGCACACTCTTTCAGTTGGATGCCTGGTACGGTCTTGTGTTCTTAGTGATCCAATTCTAGGTGTATTTCAGAGCCTCATACCTTATCCTAAATCAGGGAGCTCGCTCCATATGGATTTCCTGTCTTTTGGAGGGTAGTTTAAAAGGATGTCACTGAATACTAGATAGAACTTTCAGCCAGACTTTCACAGAGTCTCCAAATTTACATGTTCAAAGCAAAGAACAAGATTGCTTAATAATCCAGCTAATCTTAGCAACAAAGAGGCCAGGTGAAACTGTACTGGAATTATACATGTGACTACTGTCATAGCCAGGCCCGACCTTTTCATGACCTGTTCATGGGCAGAAACATGCTCTTGCCATGTACCCTTGGGTTTTTTTTTTTTTTTTTTTTCCAGTTGTGTATAAAGCCTGAAGCCACAGACCATGTGCTGGCGTGAAGCAGGAAGAATTGTAACATGTTCTCCTTTCAGCAGACAGGACTGAGCTGGAGTGGGTGGGGGAGGTGTTCGTAGCCCCAGCATTGGATGATGAGTGGTGAACCGATGCCCACCCAAACTGGTCTTTCCTACTCCTCACTGCCAGAATTGAGCACGCTCCTCCTGGGAGAATTAAGGAATGGCATACTGGGATTTCTAACTGAAACGTCAGTCTATTCATCTTGATTTCTTAATATTTTAACAGTCCATTCACTTACTTGACAAATATTTTTCAAATGCTAGTGTGTGCCAAGCCCTGTCTTGGGCCGGGGATACCAAGGATAACAATGTCAGCCAATACTGACATTGTTCTTGGCCTCATGAAATTTCTAGTCTGGTGAAAACAAAAAACAAACAAAAAAAAATGCTAACCTATGAGAAGGATCATGGTTGTGCGGGTCTTTGCTGGTGCAAATGACTGAGTATCTAGATGGCATCAGCATCTAGGAGGTTGGGAGAAGGGCACAGGGGATGTCATGCCAGGTTATCAGGTCTAAGCAAGACCCTGCTTTCCCCTCCCCACAACCAACCTGTGATGATAAAGGGAGGCGTGCTGGTTTTTCCAAGCCAAGACGCTTGGTCTTCTTCATTCCTGCCTCTGCATCCATTGTTCCACCCCTATTCCTCACTTCCCTCCCAGAGACATTTATGCTTCATTCTGCATCTTTGCCAGCTCATCTGCATGTGTGGACTGGTGAGGCTAGAAATGAAAGCACTTTAGAAGAGCCCCAAGTGGAGACAGAGAGGCTGGTTGTTACCCTGAGCTCAGCAGGTAACTCCCTGGTCCTTAAGACCTGATAGGATTGTCACAGACCAGCAAATCCATGGCCTATGGCAATACCTCCCCCGCAGCCCTCTCTTGTCTATGATTTCCTGGGGGCTTGTTCTGTCCTCGCTCACCTCCTGGGGGCTCCTCTTCCCTGGTGTGTAGGTTCTGATCTGTCCTGAATCAGCTTCTCTTTGGAATGCTCTTGGAAGCCACACTCCCAGACACACTGACCAGTGTGGTAGTTTTACCAACCCTACAAAGGGGGTGGAATGGGGTCCTGCATCCAAGTGACACAAACAACCTCCATCAGAACTGGAAGCCCACTGTTGTGAATATGCTTTGGGCACCCTCCACCCCTGTGATGTCATTGGCTTTCCTAGTTCCTCCCAGTGTCTCTCCCTTTCTTCCAGCTCCTCCAACTCCCTTTCAGAAGCACAAATGATAGGTTCTACCCACAACCCTAGCACACCTGTCCAAGCTTACTTATCAGGTATTCTTCAGTGGGCAGCCTCCTCCCTCAGAAGAATTCTGGTACCACCTATCATAAAGATTTTTTTCACCCTATTATACATTATTATGAAATGTATGGAAAGCTGGGGGTGCTTTATAAGTAAGACGACAGTACTGGATGGTGATCCGCAGACAGGACATACTTTCCACCTCACATACTCTGCATAGTGTGAATGTATGCTGAGGGTGACAGGTAGGTCTGGGGAAAGACTATGATCTTGGACTTTCCTGGCAGCCTTGTTCCCAATCCCAATGACCTCTTCCAATGCCAGCTGTCCCTTATGCCAGCTGTCCCTTGGAATCCAGGGGGGAGGGTAAGGACTGGCCTTACCGACATATTCTGGGTGGGATGCACAGGTAAGACGAAGGGGTTTTGCTATTGCAAGTTGTTAGGAAAAGACAGTTGCAAAATTGATCAGGTGGCTTTATCAATGAACTGGGAAGGTCTAAAAGAAGACTCACAGTTCTTAGTCTCCCCTAAGACGCTTTCCCTTTCTTTTGTTAGGGGGAAAAGGAGGGTCTGCTTTCACACTGACCAGCTGAATTCTACCCAGGCTAGCTGGGGCCTGGTGAACAGCTAAATAGAAAATTAGAGTAAGTTACTTAAATGTTAGCCACTGATATGAGTACATTGGTTAGTGGCAGGACAAAGCACTTTAAAAAAAAATTTCCATTTTCAACCACCAAAGTGTACATGCCCATTATATAATATTCTTGTAGTTCAGAAAGACATAAAAGGTTAAAGACCCCACTTCTCTCCTTTGTCTCTCTCTACAGTCACTTTTTAGAGGTACCACTTTTGTAGCTTGGTATAAATCCTTCTAAGCCTCTTTCTACGAATATATTCTGTTACATTTTTTTTAATCAAGCCAAAATGAAGTCACACATGTTTATCAGCAGGTTGTCCTTGGTTCCACCCACACTGTAATATATCGTGAACATCTTTTGGGTTCAGTGGATTATTATTTTTAATAGCTATAGAGTGTCACCATGACTATCCTAATGTAGTAAATCTCCTACAGATAATTATTTTTCCCCCATTTTTTTCCTTTACAAACAATGCTATAGTAACAGTTCTAGGCCTGTGTCTCTGTGCACAAGCATGGTCGTTGCAGCAGAATGGAATCCTAGAAGCAGAATTGCTAGATGGATAGTAAATGTACGAAATGGTTGAGGCAGGTTACTAAATTGCCTTCCAAAAAATATTATATGAATTTACTGCAATAAATAAATAAATAAGCATAGGGGTACACATGGAAGGAAAAAAAAGTCCTTAAAAATTTCAGCCAAGAGAGTCAAGAATACTGGAATGTCGTTCAGGGTGAGAGGCAAGTCACTTGCTTTCGTTCCAGCTCTGATGTCTCCCTCACTGAGCACATGCTCTGTTGGGCAAAGAGCATCGGAGCCTGTTGTGACAAGTTGGTCCTTGCTCCAGGAAGGAAGCCATGGCCCGTGGACCGCTCTCTCCGAAGTACAGAAAGTGTCAAAGAAGGAGGCCCAAGTTAAGCACCTGGGCTGGTGTCTCCGCACAACCCTAGAGGCTGCCAGGCCCCTGGCTGAGGCGCTGCATTGCTGAAATCTAATATCTTGTTTCTTTTTCCTTCTGTCACTAATGAGCAGGATGACAAGTACTGGGCAAGGCGCAGAAAGAACAACATGGCTGCCAAGCGCTCCCGCGACGCCCGGCGGCTGAAGGAGAACCAGATTGCCATCAGGGCTTCGTTCCTGGAGAAGGAGAACTCGGCCCTCCGCCAGGAGGTGGCTGACTTGAGGAAGGAGCTGGGCAAATGCAAGAACATACTTGCCAAGTACGAGGCCAGGCACGGGCCCCTGTAGCATGGCATTTTTGCCGCTGGCTTTTGACTAGATGGACAGCTTGTTTCCTGTCTGATAGCACCACCCCCAAACCAACCTTTCTGACATCAGCACTTTACCAGAGGCATAAACACAACTGACTCACATTTTGGTGTGCATACGTGTGTGTGAGTGTGTGTGTGTGTGTGCACGCGTGGGCGTAGGCACGTCCATGTGCTTGTGCTCATGTGTGTGGTCCACCGTGTGTGTGTGTGTGTGTGTGTGTGTTCCTTTGCACTTGCCATTTGAAGATGGCCCTCTCATCGTCTTTTAGTTTGAACAAAGAAAGGTGCCATGTTTTGACTAGACTTTGGAGACCTCTTGTGGGTTTCCCTCCCACTCCCTTTCCCACTTCTGCCCTATCCTTGTGGCTTCACGTTTCCTGCTTACCTACTCTTCCAGGACTCCACTTGGATTCACTTAAGAAGAGCCCTGGTAAAATAGTGGATCTCAGTTCTCAAGAGTACAAACTCTTGTTTTTGTTGAATCCATAAGTCGCCATGCTAATAAGGTGCACACAATAACTTAGCACTACACGCGCAGCTCTGTTCCTTTATAGGTTGCTTTCATTTCCCGCCCCACTCCACCCCACCCCCAGTTTTGGTGATGATCGTCTTCAAATTTAAAGTGCTGTTTAGATTTGTTAGATCCCATATTTACTTATTGCTATTTACTAAGTTTCCTTTTCATTCTACTGGCCCCCAGATAAGTAAGAGTACTATTATAGAACACAGAGTGTGTTTTTGCACTGTCTGTACCTAAAGCAATAATCCTATTGTACGCTAGAGCATGCTGCCTGAGTATTACTAGTGGACGTAGGATATGTTCCCTACCTAAGATTTTTTTCACTGTCTTTTAAAAAACAAAAATTAAAACAATGCATTTGAGCATGACCAGAACATCCCCAGGACAGGGAAGCAGAGGGTAATGGGAGGTCTATGAATGAGGGGTTAGATGGATCAGTACATGAACCAAAAATGCTTCTTGGACTAGCCTGTGGCATTGACCTTGGTTTCATTGTCTCCCTTCCCCCACGCTCACCCCACTCCCACTTTTCTAGTTAACTTTTTCCATATCCCTCTCAATAGTCAAAAACAATTACTTAAGATTCAGTTTTTCCATTTTTTTTGGTAATATATATATATATATTTTTGTGAATTCTATTTTGCTGTTTTTAAAAATCAGTTGATTCAGTTAATAAGTTGATGTTTTGTAAGACCCTCTATCCTCATGGTATCATTTCTGAATGCCTCATCAGTTAAGGATTCTGGAGCTTTCGTTTCTTATTCTCTGTTTGTTTTCGAACGTATGTGCTCTTATAAAGTGGACTTCTGAAAAATGAATGTAAAAGACACTGGCGTATCTCAGAAGGGGATGGTGTTGCAAACTGTGGTTCATCCAATCGATTTAAATGTTTACTGCAGACCAAAAGGAGAGATTATTAAATTGTTTAATGTTTATACAGAGTAATTATAGGAAGTTCTTTTTTTGTACAGTATTTTTCAGATATAAATACTGACAATGTATTTTGGAAGACATATATTATATATAGAAAAGAGAAAAGTATTCCTTGTTTTAAAATTATATAGCAAAGATATATATTCACCGATGCTGTATAGAGAAGAAGCGCTTTGGGGTTTTTGAAGTCTTTAATATTTTAAGCCTATTATTGACACATCAGCATGTTTTCTGCTTTAAATTAAAATTTTATGACAGAATCGAGGCTCGCCGTGACAAATCCTGCTCCGATGCTTTCTTGTTTCTTATTAGGTCTCAGAAAGAAGTCAGTTAACATCACCCAAAAGCACAAAATGGATTTTAGTCAAATATTTATTGGATGATACAGTGTTTTTTAGGAAAAGCATCTGCCACAAAAATGTTCACTTCAAAATTCTGAGTTCCTGGGAATGGAGCATTGCTGCCAGTGCCCCAAATGATTTTTTTTTCTCCTCTTCCGGCCTGTGCATCTCACGCCATGTAAGGTTGACATCGGTGCTATGTGTATGGCTTATACTCTGATAGATGTTTTGACTTTAAAGATGATTGTTCTTCTGTTTCACTAAGTTGTATAATGTCAAGAGATTCTGCTGTTACTGCAAAGAAACATTTTGTGCTAGATTAAAATCCCCTTTCATCCATGGGAGTTTTCTATTTTCCTGCCTCCACAGTATCTTCATTCTTTAATGATCTGCCGGGTCCCCTGTCCATGCATCATACTGCTCCTCTCTAGTGTCAAGGACTTTGGAAATGCAGCCAGTAGGCTATTTCTACTAGTACCCGTTTTGTTCCAAGCCACTGAGAATGTCAGGGGATGGGGAAGTATTGGAACTAATAATATACTTTATTTAGGTAAATAACAAATAAAAATCAGCAAAACCTTTGGCTATCTTAAGTATTACTGAATATGAAATTCAGTAAGAGCCACAAGTGGACATAGAGTTGACCTTTTTATAGACGAAGAGGCTAACTGCAGAATCCTTAAATGATAGTCGTCATTAAAGCAAAGAAGGACAAATTACACCTTTAAGTGCAGAAGTTGAAGGGCCTCTCTATGGACCATCCCAATTTTGGAAGTGTCACATGGTAACTGAAACAAACAAACAAACAAACCATATTTGAGCACTGGTCTTTCTTGGAATTACATTGTATCAAATGAGCATCACAGATGTTTTCTGCAGAATGAATAAAATAATCATAACAAAATTTATTCTTTTTTTTTTTGTGCCAGGAGAGGTTTCAGAAACCTACCTCGTCTTAAAAAATTAAACACTTTGGAGTCTGTACAGGTGCCTTATATGCAGGTCATTGTCTCTCTCTCTCTCTCTCTCTCTCACACACACACACACACACACACACGGACTGGCTGCCTGACTGTCCAGGGGAATTAAGTAATAAATAAGATAATTTTTGCTAAGTGGAGTGGGAAGCCACGGTCTGACTAGGAGTGACTTGGATCCAGGGTCAAGTGAGTACTTGCAGACTGCAGCTATTATGAGAGTCTTATTGTCATTTTTCACCTTTTCATCCTAAGCATCTTTCAGAGATTAATGATTTGGCCATTAAAAGTGAATACAAGTCACATCATGCCAACATTATTTAGATGCAATTTGGGATGAGTGGCATAGAACTTCCTGATAAGGTCACCTCACCATTTCTTTTGATTAGATTTAAAGAAAAAAAAAAAAGGCAAAGAAATGATCAGCCTATCTCTGCTGCTTGCTACCTTGAGAATGTGGCCACTTTGGACCTCACGTGAGGTAAGATTGTGCTAGGCCTTGGTCTTTGAATACCACAGGTCTCCATGGAGTCATCCCTCAAAGCAGAACCTTTTGTTTGAAGAGAAGGAGAGTATGGATGTGATTCTGGCATTGAGTTGGTAGAAGCTATATAATCTAACCCAGAGGTTTCTTCTAACCCTCTTGATTTTGTCTGGAAACTCATAATTCTAACTGTACATTCAAAAGGTCTAGGGTCAGAAGAATCAAGGAGAATGTTAAGCAGTACCCTCTGCCTTGCCCCAGAGTGAAACAATAGACATTCTGTAAAATGCAAAGTTGACTTTGGATTTTCTAGTAGTTCATTGAATTTCCCCCTTATGTTCCTTTTAGGAAAACTCACACTTGATCGGTTAATTAGTGAGATCCCAAGACAGCAGCCTGCTTGGCACACTGGGGTCAGTCCCCTACAGGTGACTAAGATGTAGTATACCCTTCACAAGGTAGACATCTTCTGCACCCCATGTACCCACTTCCTCCTGAGGGCTCCTTGGCACTCCCCAAGGGCGAGACCAGGTTCCCCCCGGGGGTGTTGGCTAAAATTAATGTTTCTAAAAATGAGCAAAACTTTATCTTAGGTCTGATGAATTGGATTTAGCGACCAAATTCAGTGCATTTTGCAGGAAGTCAAGAGCATGCAGAGGAGTGTGTGTATGTGCATGTGTATATGAATAAGTCAAGACATAAAATCTTACATTTTTTTGAGCACCTTACCAAACAACAATAACCCATTTTCTTTTTGGCAACACCACAAAGATCGCATCTGTTAAACAGGTACAAGTTAACATGAGGTTAGTTTAATTGTACATCATGATATTGGTGGTATGTATGCTGTTAGTCCAAACCTTTATCTCTCTGTTATTCTTAATGTTTAATAAACTTTGAATTTTTTTCCTTTCTTTCATGTATTTTTGTTAAACAGTTGGCACAGCAATTGGATTCTGTTCGACCTCCATAACCAAGAGACTATTTACAGAGACTAATTACATAGATGATAAAATTATAATACTACGTAATTAGTAACAAATTAACATTTACTTGGTAATTATGAGCCAGACACTGTTCTACACACATGAAATATTTTATTTAATCCCATATCAATTCTATGAAGTAGGGACAGTTGTTACCCCTGTTTACAGAAGAAGAAATTGGAGGATAGGAGGTCAGGCAAGTTAAGATTACTTAAAGTGACAGATAAATTCTGATTCATTGAATTGGTACCATTTAGAGGGGAGCTTCCCAAAGGACAGCCCACAGACTGTGTTCTTGTTGGATAAATAAAAATCACCTGGGGACATACTATAGGAGCACAGATCTAGCAATCTTGAAACAGATCTGGGCTGGGGCTCAAACTTCTGAATTTTTAAATGCTTCCAGCTAACTCCCATGTATGATTAAGTACAGTTGTTCCTTAGTGTCTGAGGGGACTTGTTCCAGGCCCCCTGTGAATACTAAAATCCATGCATGCTCAATTCCTTAAATAAAATGACACAGTAATTGTACATAACACATCACCTCTATACCATAAATCAGTTCTAGGTTACTTATAATATTTAATATACTGTAAATTGTATGTAAGTAATTGTATTGTTCAGGGAGTAATGACAAGGAAGAAAATCTGCATATGTTCAGTATAGACACAACCATCCTAGACCTAACTATATAGTACATGTCAGCAATAGCACAATAGAGAAAGGAAGAGGAACAGGACCAACATGAGGCTTCATCAACAAGCAATTTCTTGGGCAGGTCAATTTCATATACATACACACACATACAAAAATATATATATATATATATATATATATATATGTATGTATTTACAAATGTGAAACATGAGAAACATGAAATTATATATAGGAAATTTTATATATGTGTGTATATTATATATTATATATATATATATATATATATATATATATATATATATATATATATATATATATATATATGAAACTCTCAAAATGTGCCTATGCATGTTTCTTGGATATACTTTGTGAACCTCAAAATGTGCCTATGCAAGTATATTCCTTGGATATACTTTGTGAACCACTAGATGTATACTCCCCACCCCACCCGCCAGCTCCAATTTGATGATTACGTTGGCTTAACACAGGATGATTACAATGTGGAAACTATTCCTCTAAATGATAGGGAGGGGCTGAATGGTCAGTAGAGGAGTGGATGGCAAATCAACAAGGTCATTGCAATCCTTCCAAGTCCTCAGACTTCCCCGGTTCTTGCTTTAATTGTTCAGTGTCCCTTGGATTCAAAAACAATATCTGCCATTAAAATTACCCTCCCACACCCCACCTTTGGAGCTAGCTTGAGTGGGCTTTGATTTCTTAAAAGTATGGGTATCACAAGACACTTGCCTTGTAAATGTCCACTGACTCCAACCAACCAAAGTACCTTGCACACTACTTTCTCCACCAGAGGGGACACACTAAGTCATCCCTGGTAGTTTGATGCATGGTCTCAAAGGGGTTTCTCCATTTATATATATTTTTGGACAAATATATATAAATATATTTATGTATATGTTGCTTACCAGAGACATACAGCATTTGGGAGGAGGTCAGTCACTACCTTCTCCAAGTTGGGTTTGAGAATACACATAGAAGGAGCACACATTTTGGAATTGGATAAAATGTGGTTTTAAACCCTGTTTGTGACATCTGATTATTTAATAACCATATTTATTGGGCATCCATGACAGAGAAGCCTTCTTTATCTGATAACATTATGCGTAATCTTTCCAAATCGGAGTCATTTAATGCTTTCTTAATATTATTTGCATTATGCAAAATAACCCA
Organism: Marmota monax; assembly: GCF_021218885.2. Taxonomy (NCBI): domain Eukaryota; kingdom Metazoa; phylum Chordata; class Mammalia; order Rodentia; family Sciuridae; genus Marmota; species Marmota monax. The sequence goes on along the minus strand of NW_026694542.1, from coordinate 2,779,889 downwards.
AAGCACCTGCCAGACTAGAGGATTAGATAATCAACAAATATGAATACCTCCCTTATACTGCCCAGTCCTCCTCCCCTTCTGGGACATTGCCAGAGGTAGAGAAGAAGCCTCTGGAAGGAAGTGTCCCAGGTTCAGTGGGACAAAGTCTCTGGGCTTTGAAAAGCAAATAAATGAGGAAACATGTTGAGATCACTTAGCACTTTTGTTTCTAAAGGAGAGATTTTTGCAAGTTTCTATCCTAACATTTAGAAGACAGGGAATAAATTAAGAAAGAATGTTAGAGAATCTTGTATCTACTAGAGCTATTTTAAGAAGAGAAATCAAATATTTGCTGGTGGAGATTTGATTCCACTCTAGGTTTGCAAACCCCTAGTCTCATGCCAGATCATCAATCGTGGCCCTGACAACCATCACTGCATCTTTATCTTCCACCCACAAGATCGAAGGGTAGGGCAAAGAACATTAACATTTGAACCCCGTAACCACCACTAATTTCCACCCCAGTTTTGATATACATAATCTTACAGTTTGGATCTAGAACGTCCCCTAAAGTTTCATGTGCTGAAGGTTTGGTTCCCCGATGCAGCAATGTTCAGAGGTGTGGCTTTTGGAAAATGATGGAATCATGAGGGCTCTGACCTCATCAGTGGATTAATCCATGGAGGGATTCATAGCTAAGTGGATTACCGGGAGATGGTAGAAAATGTAGGAGGGAGAATCTAATTGAAGAAAGTAGATCACTGCCAGCGTGCCCTGGAAAGACCTAGCTTGTTCTTGGGCCCTCTACCTCCTAGGAGCCATGAGGTGAGTAGCTTGGCTCCACCATGCTCTTCGGGCCATGTTGTTCTGCCTCACTTCAGGCCCATGACAATGGAGCCAGCCACCCAAGGATTGAAACCTCTGAAACTGTAAGCCAAAACGAATCTTTCCTTTTTTCACTTTTTTTCATCAGGTATTTTATCATAGCAGCAGAAAGCTGATTAACATACTCAAGTTATTCAGGGTGCTTGCTTTGCTAAGATGGCATCAAGTTCTTCTAGCTGTGTGCCCTCACCATGCAAATACATCACAGCCTCCAAGCCTCTTCTATGTAGAAATTCTGAAGCCACTACTGAAAATGAGTCCCAGGATATCAAAATGAGGCCAATGCCCTTTTGTTGAACCTGCAATCCCCAGCCAGTTTGGGAATTGTGTGATTTTTCCCTGGAAATAGATACAATGGACTTCCATCATGAGTCACAAGGCCCAGCTACAATCCAGGCTTGTTCCCCAAAAATCAATCCTCTCCTTTTCTTGTCAACATCCTACAATTTTGAAAGGGGGTGAAAAATGGGAAGGTAAGGGGAAGGGCTCCTCAGGAACTTCTCCCACAAGGAAAATGTCCTCAGGGAAGGAAGATGGTAACCTCTCATGAATAGGATCTTGCTGTGGCTGAGCACCATTGTACAACTGAACATCCCCTCCTGTGTATTTCATCTGGCCCTTTCAGTAACCTTGGGAGGTGCTTGAGGGTAGAATAAACAAGGAAAGAGCTTTGGTGATGGTGCGCCTTGCCCAAGGTCAGAGAAGAGTGAGAGGCTTGTGCGGCAGTGTGCTCTGACATCCCTACATTGCTAAGGGTGTGCCTGCTGGTCCCAGCTCAATTCTGTGAGGGCTGAAGAGTTCACAGTGCCCCCTTGACCCCCGGCAAACATATTCCAATGACTTCTGAATAAAATTTTTAAAAATGCCTCCGATGGTGTGCTCACTCCCCAGCCTGCCCCCACGTGCTTCTCCACCCACCCCCTGAGAGGGAAGGGAGGCTGCGATCTGGAAGGGAAAAGCCAGTGTTCGGTGGACTCCCTCTGAGCTAGGGCTATCTTCTCCCAAATGAATCTCCCTCACCCGTCACCTTCTTCTCCTCCTTCCTAACTTTTCTGTTCCTAGCTTTGCAGCCAGAAAATGGGTTTTCTTTGACAAGACTTCTGTGCCAGCCCGGCAATCCCCCCTCCCTGTCTTCAGCCTGCCCACTTCTTAACCAGGCAGCCCTGCAGACACCCCTCACCCTCCGTTCACGTCCCCGCTCTCCCCTGCTGCCTCTGCAGGACGACAGAGGAAAGCGGAGGTCCAGAAAAGCCTCATGAAAAAGAACACTTAAAAGACCCAAGTCCTTTCTTTTCTTTTGAATGAAGATGAATCTCAGAAACAGAGGAATTTAATTTAAAAGAGGAGACAGAGGTGGGCGAGCAAAAAGGAGATGAGCCTTCCCTTGGTCTCACAGTTCGCAGCGGGAACCGGGGATTCGAGCTGTTTGTGTATGAGGTGGTCCTTCTCTCTCATCCTCCCTGTCTCCCTGCCCCCCCGCCCCCTCCATTTCTTCCCTCTCCTCTGACTTTGTGAGGTTGTGGAGGGGGGTGTGAGTGGTGGATGTGGCTGAGAGGTGGAAATGACTACAGGGAAAAAAAGGAAGATGGAGATTGAAGTCCCCCAGGTTGTGGGTGGAGATAGGAAAAGCCCAGGCAGGTGCCTAGACTTGCTGGCCTCCTGATGATGACCACACGTCCCATCACATGGGTGAGACCCACCTACCAGTCAGCCAGCAGGAAGCCCGTGTTGCATTGTCAGAGACTGACCCCCACCGCACTTTTAGGATGATGGTGATGTGTTTGAGTCAGAGGATGCATTTGCCGTATTCCATCTTGTAAACTCTTTCATTTTCCAGAACCCTTGTGGTCTTGAGAAGTATTGTGGTTTAGATGTGAGGTGTCTCCCAAAAGCTCATGTATGAGATAATGCAAGAAAGTTTAGAGGTGAAGTGATTGGGTGATGATAGCCTTAATCTAATCAGTGCATTAATCTACTTGAATGAATTAAGTGGGTGGTAACTGTAGGCAGGTAGAGTGTGGCTAGAAGAAGTAGGTCACTGGGGGGTGCCTTGGGGGTTCATATTTTGTCCCTGGTGAGCAGAGCTCTCTCTGTCTCTGCTTCCTGGTGCCATGTCTTGAGCTGCTTTTCCTCTGCTACGTCCCAGAATGTTCTGCCTCCCTCTGGCCTACAGTTACCAAGTTGGCCATTTATGGACCGAGACCTCTGAACCCCTGAGCCAAAATAAATTTTTCCTCCTCTAATTGTTTTTGTCAGGTTTTTCGTCACAGCAACGATGAAACAGCTGACTGAAACAAGAAGGAATGTGACTTGCTGAATGTTCTACCAGGCTACACACAATAACACTATGGCAACTCCCTATTTCCCAGGCTGTGTTGTTTAATACAACCCGTCTCTTCTTTTGTTATTTTCCGAGGTGGATCCGAAGGGCAAAGATGGCCTGATTCTTGTTTGGCAGATGGAGAAATAGAGACACAAAGACCTTCATTCCTTCTGTCCACTGTCTTCTAGGACTCAGCATAACCTTTAAATATCCAAATCCTACCCACTCTTCAAGATGAATCTAAATGTCACTTTTCCATGAAATCTCTGGCTTTTCTGTTGGAAGTGGTTACTTCCTCCTCTGAACTTCACCTCATTTCCCACCTAAGTTCTACCTCTGACCCTCTGTTTTCAGGGCTTTCTACAATGTGGTTTAAGTACATTTGACTACAATGCAGCCCCTTAAAGATGTCAGCATCTTTAAGGACAGACTGGATGTTATAGATTGCAATCAAACCTAATACTAACTAATTCAATGCATGATCTTTATTCTTTCATGTGTTTTCATAGTCTTTTTGCAATTAAAAAATTATAAACCTAGAAAAGAATCTAATCTTAAGACATTAATTCAATGAAGCCTGCCTTATTACCTAGACCCTTCCTCTAAACAAGGAAACTCACCTCCTCCAGGAATCACCCCCGAGAAGATGTACACTAAAGGCTAGATGGTGGGGTGGTCAGCCCTGGATGTAGGTAACATGGGGGTTCATTGTTGGAAGTACTTCTCTATTTTTGTGGTAGAAGAAAATTTTTCAAGTTTTTCACCAAATATAATAGAAATTATGAAGTTTCTGATAAAGGTATTTTAGTGGAAATTTTAAACTGTGGAGACTTTAGAAAACTGCTAGAATAGATCCTAAAGAGGAACAAAGACATGAACAGTAATTTCAATTTGTGGAATTTATTGGGAAATGGGGTTTTTATGAATTTATGTGCATCTTCCCCTTACATAAATATTAAAATCTGCATTTGTAAATCTGCGCCTGTATGTGAAGTTTCAAAATTAAAATTAATAAAAAGCTGTGAGTGAGAAGAACTTGATAAATCTGGCTGCACTGTCTGCTGAACAAGAAGATGCAAAGAAGGCCAATTTTCATGGAGTCATAAAGTTATGAAAGTTAAGACATGAACATAAAATCCATGGGGTGGTAGCTCAGTGGTAGAGCACTTGCTTGGCACGTGTGCGGCACTGGGTTCAATTCTCAGCACCACATATAAATAAATGGATAAAATAAAGGTCCATCAACAACTAAAGACATAAAAAAAATCTGTAGTATGACTACTCATTAATGCAACAGCTCAATATACACCTATGAGTTTTTCCTTTAAAAACATATGAATGTAATTAAAAACATGATTCTATTCTTTTTCTGATATACTCTACTTATTTTTATGATGTTAAATATGGCAATAAAAGAAAAAAAGTATGGTTTTTCTGGACATTATTATTACTTATTTTATTTTTTGATTGTTACTAAAAATAACTGACTGGTACAGAGGAGTAAAACACTATCTGCTTCCAGTTAAGTCCTGTGTACTCCTCTGCCCACAGGGTATACTATCTCCTCCCAACCCAACCCTCAGGTAAGACCTCTGGCATTTTGCAAATGAAGCTCCAATAAGGCGATGCCTCTGGCAAGTAAGTTTGTTCCCTTGGGCCTTCCTTATTAAATGGCATCACTTTGACTTAGGGTCCTTGTCCATTTTCACAAGTGTGAAAGGAAAGGGACGCTCTCCTCTTTTGAATCTCCTAGATTAGAGGGTTTCTCCACCTTGATTCTATGGACATTTTGGAATAGGTAATCCTTTATTATGGGAGCTGTTCTAGGCATTGGGTCTTTAATTTCATCTCTGGCCTCTATCCACTAAATACCAGTAGCATTCTCCTCTCTCCAGTGTGAAAACAAACATCATCTCCAGAAATCACCCCAGTAGAGTATGACACTGAGATTCAGCAGTTTGTGGTTGAAACAATCCTGGAGGGGGCCATCGTCTGCTGTTGAACTTGGGCAAGGCTCCTACCATTGTTGAGCTTTTTGTATTTAGAGATAAAGTTAGAATAAAAACAACTATTTTTATTTGATGTAAAATTCAAATATGTTAATACATGTAAAAAAGAGTTGTACAGTTGTAAATGGTCATTATTACAGACAGGTCAAAAATTTGACACTACACTCAATTGTGGGAAAAATTCAGCTCTCAAAATGATCTATAATTGATTTCATCTTTGAGTCCACCAAAATTTAATTGACCAATTAAAGGTAATTTCTTCTTTTCTGATTTAAAATAGAATCTTTCATCCATTGTGATCTCTTTTGAGTTAGAAATTCAATCAATTCAAAGTACAAATGTCCAGGATCACTCCTCTCATGGCATCTTCCCACCTTCTCTTTCTCAAGGTTGTGTCTGAACACAGGTGTAACTTGCAAATCCAAGGTAGGATGGGGAGGGGTCTCAGTTTCACATGCTGGCCACAGGGAGCTCTTTGGAACATTTTGGTTTGCTTCCTGGTTATCAGCCTGGGAAGAGAATCCAAACTTCCTGGGAGCTTTGCATGTGGTTCCCAACATGGCTCCAAGGTGAGATCCCTGCATCTGGCAGCCACTTTATTGATGGTCCAGATGTTCGGGTCCTTCATTTCTTTCAGCTTCTGCCTCTGCTTGGGGGTGTCGGATATTTCCCTGAAGCAAAGTGGAGCCTGCAACTCTTGGAAAGATGGTCCACTCATTCACCCTGACACATTCCTCAGCTCTTAGCCTGCTGCCCTGGTGCCATCTGGATGCTGTGCTGGGTGGACCATGGGCTAACTCTAAGCCATTTGTACATCCCAGGGCAAGTGATCCTATTTCCTTACCTGCATGGCCCTCCTGAACTTTCTTCCCCTTCGACCTGAAACAACTCCAGGTTTGACCTCAAGTGGGGGACCAAAAACCTCCTGTCTGTACCTATTGCCCTGTCTTCTCTCTTTCCTCCATCCCCTCAGATCTGAAAATCCTTTCCTTCCCTTTTTGTGGAGTGGGGAGTTCCCTTAATATCCTATCTTCCTTCTACCCTAAACGATGGGACTTTTCTTTTTCAGTGACAAAATGGCAGAGGGGCCGCTAAGAAATGGATTTACCAGTAAGAGAAAAAGACATTGAGACATATTTCAAAAATATTAGCAGGGTTACAGCAAGGGTTCAGGGCCAGGTGATGGGGAAAAAAGAATCCTCTGAAAAATGAAAAGCTTGTTCAAATCCTCTTCATACTTCAACCAACTGTCCACCCACACAGAAATAAGCTCCTGCCCTTGAGAAGCAAAACCGACTCTCAGAAAGAATGTCTGTCTCTTCGACTTCTAAACTTTCTTTGCCCTTCTTAGCTTCCCTCCCTTCCCTTCTTTTCCTCCTGATTTTTCCACTGTCCTCTCTCCTCTTTCTGGATCTGGTTTTCTGTGTGCATTGCTCTGGGGGGGGGGGGCGGGGGGTTGTCCCTGGACAGAAGCCCTTGGGTTAGCAGAGGGCTCCCTGCTTGCCTTCCCATCTTTCCTGGGGAAGCCGGGCTGACACAGCTGCTCTGGCAACCAGTGTTGCCAAGGAGAGCTGCCAAGCATGTGGAGCCTCCGCGGAGAGAGCTGGGACAACGTCCTCTCATGGAAAAGCCATTCTAGTGTTTTCCTTCAGAAGTGCCAGACAGGGCCAAGGCCGACTCTAGGGAGCTTCACCGGCCAGAGGCACAGCAGCAGCTCCCTTTGAAAACTCAGATCCTGTTCAGGGCCAACTGTGCCTATCCTTGTAGCACTCCCGGATGGACGCTGCAGACATGCATGTGTGCATGCAACACACGCTCATGTATGCAGTGACACACCTTCCCTGGGACTCCATTTAGAAGCCTGGATTTATATAATGGAATGTCCTCTGTCACATGGACTAAAATAACTGTGGCATGCCTTTCTGGGTGAATTTTAATTAGGAAAGACATAGCATTTAAATTATGCTTATTACTTTCAGTTGCTTGTACAAGCTGTGGATTTAGGAAAAGGCAATGGGAGTCACATGAGCTGAGTTTTTTTAATGGGATGGATCTGGGAGGGAAAATTACCAAGAGCATGTTTAATCTCCTTCTCTTCTAGACATCCTGATTGAGGAAGGAGGTGAAAGTCCTAGAATCATTGCCAATATTACCAACATTTTTGGGGGATCGGGGGCGTACTGCAGCTTGAACCTGGGACACTTAACACTGAGCCACATCCTCAGCCCTTTTTATTTTTTTTATTTTTTATTTTGAGACAGGGTCTAAATTGCTTAGGGCCTTGCTAAGTTGCTGAGGCTGACTTTGAACCTGCCATCCTCCTGCCTCAGCCTCCTGAGCTGCTTGGATTACAGGTGTGCACCACCATGCCAGCATTTTTGCCGACATTCCTTGCATACCTACTCCCTGCCAGAACCCTGGCTAATGAGCATTTTATATTCATTATCCTATTTAGTCAAAAAGAGTTTGGCTAATAAGTCCTGTTGGGAACTATCCATTTCTAGGGAAGACCAGGTACATACCCTCAACATGAACAATTTTATACATATGGATATAATATTCTCATCTGTTTTAACTATAACAAAAATTTTCTCTCATACTCTTATTTGTGTTCTAACTTTGCATGTGGGTTTTTCCCTATTGGGAGATTTTACATCTCCTCCTGGGAGCCACAGAGAACCTATTATAGCATCCAGTTATCATGCATTATATAAATAAATAGATGATATTCACTACATCAGAGGCAGGAGAATTATATATCAGAATAGGGTCCTGGCTACAAGTTCTTTTGAGGGTACTAGATAGAGAGCCTATGGCAGCCTCCAACGGATGGCTAACATTTTGGTGAGGTTTAAAATTCGGAAGAATGGAAAGAATTTCTCTCCCTTGCCTCTCTCTCCCAAATCTTTATTGATATGTTAATGAGGATAAATTTTCAGGTCACAATTGTGATTTGGGCCAACTTTTTAATTCATTGGACTTTTCATTTATTTAATTATAGCACAGCTATAATATATGTAACTTCAGAGAATTCTCCAAGGATTATAAAAGATCAGATAGGTAGCCAAGTAGACATTTTTTTTCCTTTCTCCACTCTACTGTAAAGATCTGGGGGTTCAACTACATTAAATGACTCTTTATCATAGTACTAATAAATGCTCAAGTGTTTCTTGTTCATCTACTATATGCTGTACTGTATTGTAGATGACAAGGAACACATAATGGGGTCAGACCAGGAGTGGGGCAAATGGGAAAATGGATAATAAGCAAGTGAATAAAATAATTTCAGTTTACAATAAATGCTATAAAGAGGGTAAAAGAAAGCCGAGTGAAAAAAACTGTGGTGAGGGGAAGGTGGGGAAACTCCAGATGAGACGGCTGGGAAAACAGCGTCTTTAAAACCGAGATCTGAATCATCAGGGGAAGAAGCCATGCCTAAATCGGAGGGAAGAGCAGCTAAATCACCCAGGGCAGAGAGCGGAAAGGCCGTGGGTAGAACCTTGATGTCAGGATAGCCAGGTCAGCCAGCCCAGTGCGTGAGAAGCAGAGGGGCCCAGGATAGGACCAGAGAAGCAGACAGATGTCACATCATGGAAGCCGATTTTACTCTAAAAGCTGTGAAAATATTTGGAAAGTCTTAACAGGGGAGTGGCATGTCCTGGTGTACATTTTAAAAAGGTCCCTCTGGCTGCCATATGGAGAATGAATTGTCGTGAGACGTGTGGAAGTTCAGTGGAGTAGTCAAAGGCAGAGGGGATGGTGGCCCGGACAAAGGGGAGCAGTTCAGTGGAAACGCCTGGACCCAACAGTAGGTAGGGGCGGTGGGACAACACTCAGGCCCACTGTACCTTCTGCCCCCGCAACCCACAATGTGCCAATTTTTTTTTTTTTAATTACTGAATTTCTGTTTCGTGCAGAGCTATAAAGTCACCGAGGACTCGAAACAGGAGCGAGAGTAACATTGGATGTGATGCTGCACTCATCAGCATCTCAAGATCTGCTCTCCTGGGGGGCTAGACAGGAAAGGGGCCCGGAGGGAACCACCCAGCCAGCCAGGGTAGGAAAAGCAGAAGTGGCAGGACCCAGGGGTTCCCAGGTGTGGGGCTCCTCACCTTGGAAGGAGGTCCAAGGCCCACACAGTAGGGAAATAGATCCAGGAAGGAGGAGGCGTGGGTTCACTTAAGTTCTACCTGCTTGTGGCAGCACCCGGAGGCAGACTGTGGGTGGAGGGTCCTGGAGGGGAAAGGTCAGCCAGCAGGAGCCTGGGACCCCCAGATGAACAGAAGGGAAGGTGCCCTCCCACTGTAAACCTGCAGGGATGTCCTGGAAAGTCCCCTTTTCCGTTTCCAGCAATTCATGACTCCTCTGGAGGTGAGAAGAAAAGTTCCAGACATTTCCAGAAATTCCATGTTGCTCTAATGTCTGTGTTTATCACTATCATTGTATTTCACGTAGTATTATTATATTATATTATTTTACTTTGTATTATATATTATATCTTATAATAATTCTGTATGTCGGTCTGTCTCTCTTAGGGGAAAGGGGTCTCCTTGGAAAGGGTCTTATTTATTTTTGCATCCTTGGACCTTATCAAAGAACTTAGCATACAATAGGCCATCTGCAAAGACTTGTTCAATGGTGGATGTATGACATTCCTAAAGTACCAAAGAATAGTGCTAAGTTCTTAGTCTCTGTGGCTCAGTGACCCTTTCAAGAAAATGATGACAGCTGAGTGTTTTCTCCCAGAAAAATCCACATATAAAAACTCTTTTTTAATATACAACTTCATTTTTTTAAAGTTTTTTTTTTTTAAAAAGATGATAAAATTGAATACCAGAACACTGAAATGACTTCTCCAAGCCCACCACATTTGTCTGTCACAGTCATACCTAGAACCCACATGTCCTGACTCTCTGATCCTGTCCCTCTTCTGCTGTGCCTGGGCAGGACGAGCTAAAATGTCACACAGAGATGCAAAGATAACCATCGGAACCATACCAAGAACTGGCCCTGGGGAGAATTCTTAGCAAACAGATGATGGCTGAGATAACAGGCTCCTACCCTGGGCTGCTGTGATCAACTGTCTGTCCTGGGCAGGCCAGGGAGAGCCCAAAGGGTATTACTGAAGCTCCCCCAAATGGGTGACGGCTCAATTGTCTCTGAGAGTGAGGCAGTAATACCAAGTGCTGTGCTGGGGAATTCAAACCTAATTGTGATCACTAATGAGCTCATTTTCAACCGCCCAGGCATGAACACCTCCAAGCAGAGAAGCCCTGGCTTCACATGACCAGTTTACTTAGGGCGGAGTCCCAAGGGGATGCGGGGACTTGGACGTTCCTCCGAGCCTGCCCCTTCTGGGTGTCGAAGGCAGAAGGAAGCACAGATTTCTGTGAGGTTTATTCCACCCCCTTCCACTTTCTGAAAGGGAGGGTGGTGGAGAAAGAGGGAGCAGAGTGTGGTGTGAAGATGAGGAATCAGAACACCCTTCCCTACAATTTGGGGCTCCTCGCCACCTGCAAAACACTTTCCCTGTTGGCTATCCCATAAACTCCATCCTGCAGCAATCCTGTAAAGTTGGGCTGGGCAATGACTCGTCCCCCAGTTCACAGATGAGGGACCCTGAGAGGAGCAAAGAGACACTGTTCCCAGCAATATCCTCTCCTTGTTTCCACTGGTTTGTTGGGCACACGTTGGTGCGGGGTGCTGGGAGGTCCACAGAACTTGCTTAGGTGATTGGGGTTGTGGGATTAGGAAGTGGGAGACAGTCAGGATTCTGGTCAAGATGAATACCTTGCTTCCTGTCCCTTTTCTACTTCTCTGATTCAAAATTTGCCTAGGCAGTGAATTGCCTAGGGTTTTTAGATTAGGAGCACTTTTGGGGGGGGGGGATCTAATAAAAACTTTGGATTCTCTCTCTGGAATCAAGTACTTGTGGTGGATTAAACAGTGTCTCCCCCCCAACCCCCAAATTCATGTCCACCTTATTTAGAAATCAGGTCTTTGCTGATGTAATTTATTAAGATGAGGTCAAACCGGATTAAATCCAATGCCTGGTATCTTTATCAGAAGAGCAGAGGACACACAAACTCTGAGCTGAGAGATCTAGAGAAGGCCATGGGACGCAGAGGCAGAGACCACCAATGCAGCTACAAGCCAAGGAATGCTAAGGGTTGCCAGAAGCTGAGAAGAGTCAGGGAGGGATTCTCTCCAAAGCCTTCAGAGGGAGGAGGGCTTTGCTGATACCTGGATCTCTAGAAGTTCTGGTCTCCAGAACGATGACAGAATGCATTTCCATTGTTTAAGGTACCTAGTTTGTGGTGTTTTATTTCAGTGGCCCTAGGCACCTGGTGAACTACCGAATATCTCCTCCACATACCCTGCTCTTTCAGGGAAAGCAAACCACTTGCAATTTCCAGAAAACGTCCTGATTTCACCCTTGCTCGGGTGACTCCATCTGCCTGGAATGTCCACCGCTGCCTTCTCCTGTCCAATGTCTACTCCTTCTTCAGGCTAAGTTCAGGGGAACTTTCTTCAGTAGATCTTCCCTGACTACTTCCCACTCCCAAGCCGGGCAAAATACTCTCACTTTCCTATTCCCACTGACCTTCTAAAATAGTGATGATTATTACCTTCATCCTCGTCTGTCTATTAGATGATGGAGCTCATTAAGACAGGTATTCTGTATTTTAGCCCAAGGGACAGGTATGGTACCTAAGCCTTTAGTAGAAAGTCACTATGTGATTGAACAGAGCCTTATTTGTTGAACAAAGAAACATGGTTAGGCATCAAGTGGATTGAGGACAATGCAGGCTCTCCCATAGCAGACCAGCAGAGAGCGCTCCCTTGGGATTACAGCTATTGGGTTATGGCCAATGCGGCACCAGGAGGCAAAATCGTAATAATCCCACTGTGGGAAGATCCCAATTTCCCTATAGCTATTTCACATGAGCTCTATTTCCTGGAGGACCAAGGCCCAAATTTCCTCCTCAGATCTCTTCTCCAGCTCCTAACACACGTTCTGGAAGAAGTTCCTCCGAGGTCTGGAATCCACAGGCACGGGACCCAGGTTCTGACTGCATTGCTTGTCTGATCTGTTAAACAATCCAAGCACATATATTCTAGCTCTCAAGACCTCAGTCTTTATCTGCAAACTTCTTCTGAAAACTGAGGCTGACAACCTAGATCTGAGAGTCTCCTGGGATGCCACAGAGCGAAAGACTGTGAGTGTCCTGTTAAAGTGATATTCCTGAATTTTTGTTTTCCCTGCTGTTCAAATAGTATCAGAATCCTTCCTTCTTCACTTGGAGCACCAAGCCTGTCTCCTTTTGCCCAATGACTGTTCTTCTACTGGTTGTAATGGTTGGAAAGGCATGGAGAAAAAAAAATAAAGTCCTTTGTGACTACCCTGGCCATTTTCTTCCTTCAAGAACCAAAATTGTGGGTCCTGAAGAAAACAGAACAAAAGAAAACATACTTTAAAAAAATAGCTAACTTCCCTTTGAGGATAGTCATTAAATTAATGTGTAGACCATCCAGACACTGCCACAACTCTTCCTTTATGGACAGACTCCCCACCCCCTTCTCCAGCCTTGCAGACTCCTGGAAAATTCATATTCCGCCTTATTCAGCTCCAAAGTTACCTCTTCCTTGTTGCTTTTATTCTTAGACTCACTCTTTCTTCTGTGTTTCAGGATGAGGGGAGCTAACATTTATACATCTATTGTGTATCCACCATGTGCTACCGTCTCTTGAGTCTCAGAACTAGGAATAGCTGGGGCTCTTCTTCAGAACTCCTCTGCATTTATCTTGGCACTGTGAATCATCTAACTAACCACATTTCCTTTCTTTATTGCCTTGGATGCTCAGAAGCTCAAAGTAAAATTTGTGACTCTGCGCTAGCAAGTATACCAAATCTTATGATGCGATCCAGGATCTTAACGTTACCTTTCCCCCACCTCCGCTTGCTTTTCTCTTGTCCTGCTTCTATTACTGGCCTTTAAAAGAAAGGTCAGTGGGTTAAACTTTGTTTCAGACAGGTAAACTCAGATCCCATCTGAAATGGGTCATGATAGAGATAAATAACAGGTAAAAGGGACTGTACATACATCTCTGTGATTTTCATTATAATCTTGCAATTGTCAAGGCAAGTGGGGCTTATGGGGTTACATAACTTTTCAAGATAATTTGACTTTTAAATCCAAGAGCTAAGAGTCCTATCTATATCCACCCGACTCCAAAGTTCATGCTCAGATAGTTGTAATTGCTCAGTAAGCACGTACTATCTAGCAGGGTTCATATACAGTATCCTAAGTGTATTATCTGATTTATTCTCAGAACAATCCTGTGATTATATAATAATGCAGCTACATTAGTATGACCATTTTATAGATGAGTAAAGTGAAGTTCAGAGAGATCAGATTGTCCAAGTTTGCTCAACTAACCCTGATACTGAGATTCAAAACCACACAGCCCGAACTTGGAGCCTCTGAGCTCTTTGCAGCCGCTCAAACTTATAATAGAGATAAGTATACAAAAAAATAGATTACTATTTAAGCATTGTTTGACTTCTCTTGAACGCCAGCTACATGGTTAATTATCACAAAGTTTCATCATCTGACAAATCCTATTGGAGAAATGGGTGCCTGGCTAGAAATAGGTAAGTTTCACAGTTCTTCGCGGAGCAGATGGATCAAAAGCACAAAGTCTGTGTGCAACCCAGGGTTTTAAATGCCAACATGAGCGCTGACAGAGTTTCTTCCTACCTAGTATCCAAAGGGTGGAAATAAAATCCTTGGGGAAGGGCAGCTCTGCTCACGGGCGCCATCTGGCAGCAAAGGTGGGAAACTGCTCTGAGAAAAACAGGGACCTATGAAAAGACATTTCCCCAAGTACAATTTATTGACCCTCTTGAGTACAGCATTTCCTGTACATTTTTTTCCATATAAATCCTGAAAGAGAGGTATCATTTGATTTTATTAATAAGAAACATAAAACTCAATAATATTAATTAACTTGCCAAGGGATTTGACTATAATCTATGTACCCTCCCTGAACCTTTATTTCCACTATACTTTGCAAATTCTCACAAGAGGTGTTCCTTGGTAGACAATGGGTTCTGCATCCCTTAGGACTGGAATCACAGATGCATGCTCTGCCCTCGTTGGAGCTACTCATGCAATAGGCAGAGACGTGTCCACAGTGGGTGTCAGTAGATTGGTGCCCTCTGCAACCACTCTGTTGTCCAGTTCATGGAGGATCCTGCCTTGAGAATTAGATCTAAGGCTCCAGCTCTGAATCTCAGTTAGCTTCAGAGGCTCATGATCCTCTCACCAGCCCCTTCTCTTAGCAGGTGGGAAGTGCTCTTCTTCACTTTGTCCACTCTCACTCTTACTGACTAAATGTGTCGTGATTACAAAAGAAGCCAGCCCTGGACCACACCACAGCCCTCTGAGTGAGGTCAGAGCTCGGATAGAGTTTATACCACAACCAGAGCTCTCTGCTAACTTCCCAGGTGACCCAGTTGGAACCAGCCAACAGGCAGCTTTTCCTAAATCAAGGTCCTTCTGGTCCTCTCTTCACCAGGGTTGGCTAAGGGTGCAGAGCTAATTTTCACACAATTGCAATTGTCCTCTGAGATATGTGGCAAATGGAAGAGGGGCTAGAAAATTGAGAACAGACCAGTGTTGCTCCATTTTCAAAAAGGGGCAATGACGAATCCTTGGTATTTTAGTTAATGTAACATTTTTTAAAGAGGCAAATGATGGGTGAAGGGTGAAGAAACTGTGAACAATAAGAGTTTGGAAAATTCATCATGAATAAATCATATTCAATGGATGCACTTTCCATTTAAGAATAAAACTGCCTTGCTGGTAGAGTTTGGAATCCTAGAGATAACATTTTAAAATAGATGATTTAAAACTAGTGAATGGAGTAAATGTCCCCACGGAAGGGGGAGCCCCATGGAGTGCCAACAGGTCAATCTGTGCTCTGACTTGACCAGTTCTGCTATCTATGATTTAAAAGAAATTTAAAAAGCATAGTCATTGAGGTCAGGGATTCAAAAATATTTCACATTTTTTTGAACAATATCAGAAATTAAGAACATGAAATGTAATGGGCAAAAATGAAACATTTTAAATCTACTTAAAAACCAATTCAAAACCAGAAAGAGTAGCCAGCAGTTCACAACAAAAGACTCAGGATTTGGGTAACAACAAACCAAGAATGAATGAACAAAATGACACAGTTTGCTTAGAAAGTTCTGCAACCAGGGGGTTGTGACATCCACAATGGCAGAGCAAAGACCTCTGAAAATCTGTTCTGCTCTGAAAGCAATGAGAGATTGGAAAAAAAAAATGTCAGAATAAACTTTTTCAGAACTCCAGAATTAATCAAAGGCTTACAATAATACAGGAAGTATTTATTCAGGAAAAATGGCCAAATCTCAGGAAGAACAATGAACTTCAAGGCATTTTATCTTACCCTCCCCCCTCTCCCCAGCATAACAATAGCTTTGAAACTTAGCAGCCTCAGAACCTTTTTGTAGCTGTGAAAATCAGTAGCCTAGCAGCCACCAGAGGAAGCAGACATGTGTCTGGCACAACCTCAAAACCCTACCTTCAGAGAATTGCCCCTATGTGACTTGTTTGTAGCTCCCTGGGAGCCTCTAGGTACTGACCTGACTCAGAGATTCCTCAATGTGAAAAGTATGGGGAATTTTGTTTAAAAAAACAAACAAACAAACAATCACCAGCAATTTTTTAAAATTGCGGGTGCCTGAATCAGAGAGAGAGCATTTGGAACAAACGAGAAGTTGATCAGAAAACTAAAAAAGAAAAGCTGAAGGATGAGATACTCACAGAGGACTTTGAAAAGCTTCAGCATGTTTTAAGGAATCTAGAAGGCCATGCAAATGTGTAGAGCTATGCACAGAAAAGATGTGAGAGTTCCTTCATCTTTCACTTTTGGTTGACTTTGAGGCTCCATACAAGCAGGAAGTGAAGGCTAAGGCCGTGTTGTAAACCTCAGTGTTAAAGCCATGGGGCAACTCTACAGGAACCTCTTGGAGAAAAATGGGAACTTTATTGGTACAAGGCACATAAGGATATTTCTGTCCCATTATTAGCTGACCACTAAGCTAAACAAGTGGAGACTTTACAGAATTAGTTCCAAAAAGTCTCTATATAAGCAAACAATAAAACAAGTAGCAATAATAACAAATCCTGGGAAAGAGAGGGATTTGATTCCCAGGATTGCCATATTATATCATTTTAAAATATCCAGTTTAAAAACAAATTATGAGGCATGGAAATAAAAGGGAACTATGGCCTATATACAGAAAAAAAATTAGTGAGTGGAAACTGTCTCTGAGGAAGCCCAACTCTAGACAACAACTTTAAATCAGTTATTATAAATATGCACAAAGAACTAAAAGAGGGCATATATAAAGAACAAAAGGAAAGTACGAGAACAAGTTCATCAATTATAGAATATCAATAAAAATAATCAAATAGTAATTCTAGAGTTGAAAAGTATGATGTTTGAAATGACTAGAGAAATTTAATGGCAGATTTGAGGTAGCAGAAAAGAGAATCCATGAATTTGAAGATGGATCAATTATGTTCATAAAGTTTAATGCTGAGATAGAAAAAAAACTGACAAAACAAAAGAGCCTCAGAGACCTGGGAGATACCATCAGGCACACCAATATGTGCACAACAAGAGTTCTGAGGGGAGGAGAGAGAGAAAATGAGCAGAAAGAATATTTGAAAAATTAATGGTGAAGGATTAGGAGTGTAGTTCAGTGGTAGAGCACATGCTTCTTAGCACATGTGAGGCCCTGGGTTCAATCTCTACGGCGCACGCACACACACACACACACACACACAAATACGGTGAAATTTTTCTAAAATTTGGTGAAAAAAATTAATAAACACATCCAAGAAGCTGAATGCAAAGAGATTCACACTTAGACAAATTATAATCAAACTGTCAAGGTAGAATCTTAAAAGCAATAAAAGGGAAGCAACTTATTATGATCTTCAATAAGATTAACAGCCAATTTCTCGTCAGAAAGCATGAAGGCCATATTCAGTGTGTTAAGATAAAAAGAAAAAACAAAGCTGTTAATGAAAAATTCTGTGTCCAGAAAAACTATCATTCAAAAATGAAGAAGAAATCAACTTTTTTTTTTTTTTTTTTTTGATGAGGATTTGTCACTAGCAGACCTGACCTACAAGAAAGACTATAGGTAGTCCAGGTTGACATGAAGGGACACTAGACAGTAATGCAAATACTGATGAAAAAATAAATGATACAAATAAAAGTAAATATACATGTAATATGCATATATTTTCCTAAGTGATTAAAAAGACATCTACATACAATAGTAATTATAACACTGAGTTTATGGGGTTTATAGTATACAAAGATGAACTTTTTAATGCTAGTAATAGCACAGAGGATATGGGAGAGAATGAATTATATAGATACACAATTTTTGTATGGTATTAAAATAGATTGTTGTAAATTAAAGCATTAAATGTAATCACCAGAACACCCATCCAGAAAACACACACAGAAATGATGTGGAGAACCAGGAAGATGGCATAATGGAGGGATCACTTCCCTGGTGGATCTGTGGTGTGAACCAAGAAAAGCAGACAGGCAGCTTTTCAACAAGGTGGGTGAATGATCAATAATTAGGGGGAATTTTACTGGAATTTAATACTGGACACTCAAAACAGATCAGAGACTCAGGAGATCTTGTACTTATAATAAAATAAGGGGGAGAGATCTCCAGCCCCACAGCTACAACAGCAGCTGGAGGCACAAGTCAGAACATATATAAATGCAGTAAAGCAATAAAAGGATTAAAGGAATCCCCATTCTTGGGAAGACTGAGGCATGTCGGAGTATGGAGAGCTTAGAGTTCAGAGACCCTGTTTGAAAAAACAGTAAGCTGTGCATAGTATCTGTGTATGGGAGGGAAGCCACCATCTTTCTTGGTGGCATGCACGGAGGACAGGGGATGGAACTTTTTTTAGCTGCAGCTTGGGGCCAGCAGCTGGGGGAGCCAACTACTGTCAGATCTGAGTCTGTCCCGAAAAAGGAGCCTGACAAACCCATGCTGCATGACAGTATGCCTAAGTAACCAGGAGAAAATCAAGCATGGAACAAGGTATACACAAGGGAATGATGGTTGCAGAAACACACCTGGATTTCCTCTCCCCCTCCAATCCAGCTGCTTGCAGGACCAGCTAGGAGAGAAGCACCTGACTGGGAATACAAAAGGGTAGGGATGGGAGAGATGAAGTTCAGAGTGAATCGTGGGGTCAGAAGGCAAAGTAGCAGGCTAGAACGGGCTCCTACACCACATGAGTGGAACCCAGAGGAGATTCCTTGGGTTCAGTCTTCCAACGTGGACCAGCAACTGCAGACCAATAGGCACCCAGTGAAAAGAATGAAGCCTACCTAAACCTACACCCTGCCTCCATGAGTTCCACCTCCAGGACTAACCCTCTCACCCTAGCAACCCCAGCCATCCTAAGGGTGGAGCTAGCATCAAACTCCAGACAACTCAACCTAATTGCTGAGAAGGGAAGCTGAAAAACTTCTGAACTCCATGGAAATAATTATTTAAGTTTTCATTGAGATCCCTTTCTTTTTTTTATTTTCTCTTTTTTCCTTCTCTCACATTTCATTTCTACCATTTTTAAAAACCAAGTATTTTTCATGTATCAGTTTATTGAGGACTGGGACATCTGAATAGTATATTACAGTTTTATTGTATATTCTTTTATATTTACTTTTTCTTTTTATTTAAAAAATTTTTATGTTAAATATGTGTTCCCTCTCACTTATCTGTTTTCCTGTATTCTTTTTCTCTCTTTTCTCCTGCTAACAGCCAACCTCTATTCATTCCTCTTTCACTCTTCCTATAATTTTTTAACTTCTATCTTCTCTCCTTCTTCCTTATAAACATTACATCATACACCACTTCTGTTCTCTCTGTTCACCATTTGAAATTGTAAACCCTTTTTTGCAAACTTACTATTTATATTGTAGACAATAATTGAACACATCATTTCTCTTTAATGTGACAAAACTGTAGAAGTCTTAATAGAAGCTATTTGGTTTAAGGCTGTATATTGTTTGCATGAAGTACTGTTATTATTTATCTCCCCCTTAAAGGTGAGGTACTGGAAAACTTCAAGGCCACTATAAGTCTACAGGGTAGAAACTGTACTGTCTCAGATACACAGATGGGAAGACACACAAACAACACAAAAACACAAGGGAACAAAATATCCCAAACAAACCAAGATGCTCCAATAATAGAGTTCATTGACAACACATGTCAGAGAAGGAGTTTAGAATGTACATAGTTACATGGATCTGTGACATAAAGGACAATGTAAGGAGTGAAATCAGAGATAAATTTCCAGAGGTGAAAGGTCCCTTCAATAAAAAAGACATTGATTCTGAAGGAAATCAAGCAGAAATACTTGATATGAAGAAACCAATAAACCAAATTAAAAATTCAGTAGAAACCATCACCAACAGAGTAGATCCCTTGGAAGATAGAACCTCAGGCAGCGAACACAAAATACATACTCTTGAAAATCCAGAAAAGGTGGAAAGAAACCATGAACAGAAATTCCAAGAAATACTGGATAACACGAAAAGACCAAATTTAAGATTTACTGCAATAGACGAAGAAGGTATGGAGATACAAATCAAAGGAATGCACAATCTTCAATGACATAATATCAGAAAATTTCCCAGATCTAAAGAATGAAATGGAAAATGAACTACAAGAGGCTTACAGGACCCCAAATGTACAAAATTATAGCAGACCCCATAAAAGCACATCTTCTCTGTGTGGTCAATTTCTTTTCAAGATTATTCATCTGGAAAAATAAGAGACACAGAATAGCCAAAGCAATCCTTAGCAAGAAGAGTGAAGCAGGAGGCATCACAATACAGGGCATTAAAGTATACTACAGAGCTATAGTAACAAAACAGCCTGACATTGGCACCAAAACAGATATGCAGACCAATGGTACAGAATACACAGCACAGAGACAAACCCACATAAATACAGTTATCTCATACTAGACAAAGGCACCAAAAGCATAAATTGAAGAAAAGATAGCCTCTTTGACAAATGGTGCTGGGAAAACTGGAAATCCACATGTAGTAAAATGAAATTAAACCCCTATATCTCACCCTACACAAAACTCTACTCAAAGTGGATCAAGGGGCTAGGCATTAGACCAGAGACCCTGTGTCTAATAGAACACATACTAGGACAAAATTGCCACAATGTCAGCTTAGGAACTGATTTCCTTAACAAGATTCCTAAAGTGCCAGAAGTAAAATCAAGAATCAATACATGGAATGGAATCAAACCAAAAAAGCTTCTTCATAGCAAAGGAAACAATCATGAAACAAAAACCTACAGAATAGGAGAAAATCTTTACCTCCCACACCTCAGATAGAGCATTAATCTCTAGGATATATAAAGAACTCAAAAAAACACACAAAAAAAAAAAAAAAAAAAAAAAAAAAAAACCCAACAAACAACCCAATCAACAATTGGGCTAAGGAACTGAACAGGCACTTCAAAGAAGAAGAAATACAATCGCTCAACAAACATATGAAAAAAATGTACAACATCTCTAGCAATTAAAGAAATGCAAATCAAACTACACTGAGACTCCATCTCACTCAAGTCAAAATGGTAATTATCAAGAATATAAGTAACAATAAATGTTGTCAAGGATGTAGGAGGAAAGGTACTCTAATACACTACTGGTGGGACTGCAAATTGGGCAACCACTATGGAAAGCAGCATGATATTCCTTAGAAAACTTGGAATGGAACCACCATTTGATACAGTTATCCCACTCTTTGGTTTATATGCAAAGGACTTAAAATCAGCATACTACAGTGAAATAGCCAGATCAATGTTTATAGCAGCTTAATTCACAATAGCTAAACTATGGAACCAACCTAGGTGTCCTTCAGCAGATGAATGGAAGTTGTGGTTTATATACACAATGGAATATTACAGGATGTGTTTTTGTGGGGGTCTGCTATAATTTTGTACACTTGGGGTCTTGTATATTTTGTCTGCTATATTTTCTATATTTGGGGTCCTGTCTACTCAGCTTTAAAGAAGAATGAGATCATGGCATTTGCTGGTAAATGGATGGAGCTGGAGAATATCGTGCTAAGCGAAATAAGCCAATCCCAAAGACCCAAAGGCCAAATGTTTTCTTTGATATGTGGATGCTAATTCACAATAAGGAGGGTGCTAGGAAGAATAGAGGCAGTTTGGATTAGACAGAAGGGAGTGAAAGGAGGGGGAGAAGGTATGGGGGTAGGAAGGATAGTAGAACCAATAACACATTATTACCCTATGTGTATTTATGATTACATGACCAGTGTAACCCTACATCATGTATAACTAGAAGAATGAGAAGTTATACTCCATTTATGTTTGAGGTGTGTCAAAATGCATTCTACTGTCATGTATAACTAATTAGAATAAATTAAAAAATGACATGGGAATTATAATAGTACACCAGAAAATAATTACTTAACACAAAGAAGACATCAAGGAAGGGAAGAGAAATAAAGAACTAGAAAAGACATAACACACACGGAAAAGTAACAGTAAAATACAGAAGTAAATTTTGCTTATCTGTAGTTACATTAAATCTAATCAAATTAAACATTCCAATCAAAAGCAGAGATTGAAAAAATAAACTTAAAAAAACCCACAGAATCCAGTTGGATGCTGTCTACAAGAGGCACACTTTAGATTCAGACAAACAGATTTGAAGCAAAAGATATACCATGAAGAGTAATGGAACGAGAGATTAGTGAGTAATATTAAAAGGAAATGACTTTCAGAAACAACTGCAACTTTAGGCTGCATTCAAAGATGTAAAAAGTTCACAGGAAAAGAGGAAAGAGTCCTCTCATAGCCAGGTCCTTCCTAAAGTGCTGCTTTCTTCAACTGCATATTGACAAACTTGGAGGCTTCAGAGAAGACCAAGGTGACCAAAAGGACTGGAAATAATATCATAGAGCTAACATTTGGAAGATGTGTAATCCAGCAAAAAGAAACTTACGAATGATCTAACAGGGGTCAGAATATTTAAAGGGCTTCCATAAAAAGAATTTAAATTCACTTGAGTTCCTAAAGATGGAGATAAGAATACCCAGGGGAATAATTGACACAGACACACATTTTAGCTCAATATAAGATTCCCTGTAAATGAAGGAAGAGCTTGTTCCTGGTATTGTTCACAAGGCTCTCCACTGCAGAACCTTCAAATAGGAACTGGGTGTGGAGGGTGGAGTGGAGAATACGGAGTGGACACTTGTGCTCTGTTTACCCAGCAGAAATGGTATTTAACTACACAGCTAGCGTTGCTCTCCTGTGGTCCTCTGTTTCTGAAGACCTGGCTTTTATAATTGTTGCTTTCCTCCCTCCTCCCACCTATATACCTTCCTTCTGTCTTATTGCTGTTAACTGGTCCTTGTTCGATATTGACAGTTGCAGACCTCCAAATGATTTTAAAAACAAAGATTTATTGCCAAGTATTAGGCAGATTACTAATGATAAAAAAAGATTCAAGAAACAGGTTCCTGGTTGAGTTTCTAGAAACAATCCCCTGTCCCTAAGATCACTCTGCTTCTGTCAGGACCCTGAAAGCTGCTTATTCTGCTGACAGAAACCAAATCAGGAAGCTGCTGAGGGCAGAAGTGCATCATTGCAAAGAGTACTTTAGAGAAGACTTTGGGCAGGAGATGGACTTCGTTAGACCTTGATGAATTGGCAAGATTTGTGTGATATTAGGCCAACCATCAAAATAGCTAAACCTTAATTTTCTCATCTGTTGAATAGAATGATCATACCTCTCGTGTCTACTTCATGAGGCTTCTTTTCTGGTAGAAAGAGATAGAATACAAGAGTGCTTTGAAATAAGTTCATCTCTATACATTTTTTCTATTATTCAATGCCTGGTGGTAATGTCCTCCGATAATTGCTTATTGAATGTACGTGAATAAAATAGAATCTTCAAACTGCAATACCCAATAATGCTGTGGCACTGAAGCCTTCCTAACGGTGTTCGTATTGGTAGGTGTCTTTTGACTAGAAGTGGGAAATGGGGTTGGATTGCTAGAGTGGGCTCAAATATGGATGGTTTGAAAAAATAGGCAAAGAGACTTAGAAGCACAGAATCTAGATACCAAGTCAGATGTGAGTTGTGTCCTAGTGAGCTATTTGATCTTTGTGTGTGTGTGTGTGTGTGTGTATCTGTCTGTCTGTCCCAGCAATGTGCCTGGCACACAGACTCCACCTAACAACATCAGCTTATCATTAACCTTCTTCCTTGTATTCTTTCCTTTATTAGTTCTGGTTCCGTATACAATCAGTTGCCAGAGACTTTCATTTTTTCCTCTCATTTTTGCAGGAACTAGAAAACTCTTCAAAAGAGCGGCCTCCCAGGACTGCGCTAGGGCTTCCAGCTCAAGGGTTGGGTTGTTTCTGGGAAACCAAAGGCCAAGTGAATTATGACCAAGACAGGAAGCTAGACCAATGTCAGAGATTAGGCCCAAACTCTGAGCCCGTGCTAGTGGGAGACAGTGGACAGAAGGC
Source organism: Marmota monax (assembly GCF_021218885.2). Taxonomy (NCBI): domain Eukaryota; kingdom Metazoa; phylum Chordata; class Mammalia; order Rodentia; family Sciuridae; genus Marmota; species Marmota monax. The sequence goes on along the minus strand of NW_026694542.1, from coordinate 2,756,014 downwards.
AAAGGAGGGCGGGGGAAGCAGTGGCAGAGGGAAGGACGTGGGGTGTGTGGCATGCAGCTGTGACGGGGCCAGGATGCTGTGGCAGCTGGTGCAGAGCACGAGGCCACCCTTCTGCTGCATGTCCCCCATCCTCACAGCCACCCTTCATCCTGGACTTCATCCGTTCACTTGATGGGACCTTGCAATGATTTTGAAACCATGTTTCACAGAGGTGCACCCAAGATTTTTCCAATGTTTGATTCCATTTTTTCTTTTTTAAACCACAACTTTTTTTTTCCCCCCAAATATTCTAAGGGTAAGAAGTAGGCATAGTAAATGGAGACTCAGGGTTCCTACTCTGTTTTGGCCAGAATAAAAGTTTCATTTTGTTTCTCTTAACTATTATGGTTTCATTAAAATTCAGTTTTATTATGAGTTTCTGCTTTAACAAAGTTTGACATTGCACTAGTCTATTCCAATGTTGCCAGGAACATCCTTGACTTTTGCCATTTGCCTTTCCTGCATTCCACTCTAAATAAATCATGCAAAGTGCCTTCTTCATTAAGTTACCCCTCCCTTATCCATAATATTTATTAACTTTTAATCACTTTCAGGACATAGGACAAATCCTCAACCAGGCCTCTGGGGCCCCCTTTAATCAGAAAGGAAGAAATAATATGATGCCTTAGGCTGTTAATAATCTTCAGTGTATGGCTGGCCATCAGTAAGTAAATGCCAACTTTCTATATTTGATTGCCCCTTCAAAGAATTTTTGCATTCCCTCAACTCCTTGAAAAGTACCTTGCACAAGGTAAGAGTACCTTACAAATGGAATGAGACATCACCTTCATAACATACTTCATTGTGCTAAGTTTCCAATTTGGGGAAATGGCTCCATGATATTTAGGAAGGGTGCTGTATTTCTATTTTCTGTAAAACAACAACAACAAAATGGTATGGTTAGCAGGATGTGGTGATGTACACCTGTAATCCCCGTGGCTCAGGAGGCTGAGGCAGGAGGATCTCAAGCTCAAAGCCAGCCTTAGCAAAGCCCTAAGTAATTCAGCAAAATTCTGTTTCTAAATTATATATATATATTGGGGTCGGGGGTGAGAAACTGGGGATGTGGCTCAATGGTTAAGTGCCTCTGAGTTCAATACCCAGTACCAAAAAAATTATGGTAATGTTTAGGAAGTGATTTTAATTTCCAAATTCTGTTGTCTGGAAAAATACCTACCTCTGGTTAGCTTACTGACACAACTATTAACCTACAAATATAGGTGGCTGAGATGACACCTGGTTTTGAGTGCCCCCTTGTGGCAATGTGTCATTATGCAGAAATTACCAAGATGAACATGACAGCCAGCTATCATTTAATAGGTGCCTAACTTTGAACCAGACACCTGCTGGGCATTTTCCATGGATTAATTCATTTAGTCTCACCACAATCTCACAGTAATTGAGGCAGCTACTATTAGTTTAATCATTTGTTCCAAGAAACAGCAAGCAAGTGGCAGAATAAGGACTTGAATCCAGGCTGGAGAGATTGAAACTCCTGCGTTTAATTCCTGTTATGGACAGAGATACTGTGGTGGGTATATAAAGATGAATTAAGAGACAGTACCTCGGGAATGATGGGAAAAAATCTTGGTGGACCCTCTCCCCAGCAAAATAACAATTGAACTAGAGACAATTATTTAAAATATCCATCATTTAAAGTATCTGGAGAGTGTCCTAAGCACATATAACCAAGAAGAAATATTCATTCAATAAAATCTGTAAAATATAAACAATACGACGAAGAGTCTGTGGCATTCAGTTTCACCATCTACTCTATTACCCACCCATAAGTTTCCTGTTCTGGAAGCTCTACCCAGGGCATGGGTAGCCGGGAAGACAGACCTCCAGCTCTCCCCAGATCCCAGTCTGAGGCTATAGTTTCTTCTCAGAAGAAGTGGGAAGCTAGTATTTCTCATCCTCCTCCACGTCCCAGCTTCCAGAAATTCTAATCCTGGGAAGTAGGTTAGGAGGACCAGGTCTTATCCAGTCCCAATTGTAGGGTAGAAGTTCTGCTCTAGGCACAGTGAGAGGTAAGATGCCCTCCTACCCCAGTACCCACTCACAGAGCAGGGATATCACTCTGGGAAATGAAGCTCTCTGGTGGAACTCCAGGGTGGTGTACATGGGTTCTGCCCGTGGGAAAGACAAGCCTCATTGGGGGAAGCTCCTCAGTTTTTCCTGAGGTGACAGCCGTTATTTGGAACCAAGAGCACAGAACTCGACATGCAAAGTCATTGTTGAAAATAAAGGTGATCTTGGTAGAGGGCAATTAAGAGAAGGCTGGTTCTAAACGACCCAAACAAAATATCAGAGCTGCCCAAAGTTTAATAGAACCAGGGAAAGAGGTGTCCAGAGACAGCACTCAGAAGATCAGAGTCAACTCTGAGGGTCAGAGAAGCTGTTACGCGGCACCCACTCGGGGACCATCAGAGCAGGATATGAGACAGGTTCAAAACATTCCCCAAGTCACCCACAGACCCGCCAACCAGGAGTGGGAACATTATTGGCATATAGGGCTTGAATACCACCTCTGATCAAAAACTGACTCAAAAATAAGCTATTCTGACTCAGGAGCAATTCCTAGAAAGCTAAACTTAAAAATAAAATCACAGTCATCCCTCGCAGTTTGAAAGACTATGTGCATGCCCAAGGCTGCACCAGGGAACCACCCAACAAAGAGTTCCTAGCTGAACATGGAACAAAAATAGTAAAGCTCCCTGAATAGTGATCACAGCCGCCACATCACACAGGCTCAGGGGGCTTAAACACAACCTTCTAATTAGTGTCTCATGCTGATCCAGGGGTAACCCCTATTTAGCTAGGTTAAAAGACCAAAAATGAGGTGTGGGGTGGAATCTAAGCAGGAACATTCAAGGCTGCATGCTGTAGGTTAAATAGACTTTGCAGAATTACTTCTGCCTAGTTTCTAAACAAACACATATCCAAGGAAACAACAACCCCAGGCCTTCAATGCACAGAGCTATTCTAATACATTATCCAAAATGTCCAGGTTCCAAAATAGATCATGAGACAGAGGAAGAAAGAAAGGAAATATGACCCCATACCTAAGGAAAAAATATAGCAGGCAACAGAAACTGCTTTTGAGGAGGCCTAGATATTGTACTTAATAGAGAAGTAACTACTATGATAGACTAAAGGAAAACCTGCTTACAGAAATAAAGGTCTGATGTAAATATCTCATCAAGTACAATCTAAGTAAAGGGAAATTAGTTTTAAAAAAAACAAGCCCAAATTCTAGAGTTGAGAACTATGATAATCAAAATGCATGACTCACTAGAGAGGCTCAATAATACATTTGAAGTGGCAGAAGAAAGAATCAGCGAATTTGAAGATAGCTTGATAGAGATCATGCAGTCTGACAAACAAGAGGAAGATGAATTAATAAAAGCAAACAGAAGGTGCCGAAAATCCACTCCGCGGGAGCCGCCATTTGCTTTCTGCTTGCTGTCTTGATGGCTCTGTATACACTGTCCAGCAGCCGCACCTAGAGGTTGGAGCTGGGCTGCGTGTCGAGCCCTGTCCTCCGAAGGCTGGACTGCAGCCTCGAGCGTCTCGGTGGCCTGTTCGCCGCTGCACCTTCGGGCAGAGCCTTCTCTGGGGTCGTTCTGCACCCCCCTGCCAGGGGACCCGTGCTCCGGAGGAGAGGGACGGAGAGCCGCGGCGGCAGCCGCTTGGGCCCCTGGGGCCTGGCACCGGGCTGAAGAGCTGCGGAGGCCAGGGCGGCTCTGCTACGGTCGCAGACAAGCGCGACGCTCGTCAGCGCGGCCCAGAGACGGAGGCGACGGCGGCAGGGTTTCATTTCTAGAAATCTGGACTGGAAACAGAAGCAGCAGTTTGTATAATCCCAAGAACTTGCTTATACCAGGAAGCTGTAAGGGCAACATGAATATCATTGAGGAGATCTAACATGGTGGCAGGCGCAGAGAGATCAAGTCTCTGACATCTTCAGCTGCGCGGGCATAGGGAGCCGTAAACTGTCTAAATGCTGTTTGCTCAGGATCACTAGGCAATGCTGAGCTGACGTGGATCTGGGGTGTACAGGCTGGGCCCCTCAGAACACACACACAGAGCCCGAATCGGAGGCAATTAAGCTCCGGTTCGCCTGCTTCGTGTGACTCAGCACTAACGATCCCGCTGAAATAATTGGCCGGCCCTTAGGAACTTACAGAGGTAAAAGCCAACCGAGCCTTCATAGGCAGTGGCCACAGGACTGAAACGGGGATTGGGAGAGACAGTCAGGACCCACCCGTTGCATTGGTCATCCGGCAAAGGGAACAAACGGTCACCATTTGCATGGGATATCACCATGGCAGAGAAATGGCGTCACGGGCAGAGGAGATAACTGCATTGAAACCAGCGCGACAGGTGTGTAATCCCCTAGCCATCTCTCTCCACACAGCGGGGAAACCTTAAGGGCCACTCCCAGCTCTCCTGTGAACGCAATAACCAGACCGAGGGAATCAGGAGTGGCGCGGGACTCGCGGCGCGGAACTCCCGGCTACCGCTCCCACCAGTGCTGACAACTGAGGGCTCTTGCACCAGCTACCGGGGGCGTGGCTACAGGAGGGCAAGCAAATTCGCTGGGGGATCTCAGCCCCAAGCTCTACAAACTTAGGGTCTGAGGGAGGCAAACAGGGAGAGTGAGCCCAGGTGTTCATGAAAACAGGGCTCCCAGGAGCAGCAGACATGGCGTGTAGCCAGTATTGTGGTGAGCGCCACAGGTGAGCACGGCCTGGCTTGAGGAAACACAAGACAAGGCCCTAGACACTCAGGATTGGAGACCCGCCCAGTCTAGGAGAAAGAGCTGCTACACAGTGAATGGTTCCCACCTATTGAGAGGAGAAGCTTGGCCCAGTGGGCACAGCTCCACCTACTGGAAGAGAAGTTAATAGAACTCTAGGACTGCATTTATTATTATTATTATTATCATTTTTTTTCTTTTCTTTTTCTTTTTTTTTCTTCTTTTTCTTTCATTTTCAATTTTTATTTGTTGTTGTTCTTTAATTTTTTTTCAATGTTTCTATTATTTTTAATTTTTTTTATTTTATTATTATTATTTTTTTTTAATTTTAATTTTCATTTTTTATTATCACTATTATTTTTGTTAAAATTTTTTTTTTCGTCTTTTCTTTCTTTCTTTATTATCTAATCTTTGTTATTCTTGTTTCTTTTGTCTTTTCATTTCTTTTCAATCTTCTTATTCCCCCTTCCTTGAATTCTACCTGCCTACTCTCATTCTCTTTAGTGACTTCTTCCCTTCCCTTCTAATATCTTTCCTCTCAAGTATCAAATAAATCTATAAGAGTAAACAGTAACTCAGCAGTCAAACAGAACAAGAAGTAACATGAGCAGCATAAAAAAGCAAGGAAGAAAAGGAGTACAAACAATGAAGGACAGCCTAAATATTCAGGAGGACCTAGAGTCAGCAGAAAAATGGTCATATAAAGAACTCAAGGAATACCTTAGACAGATGGAATGGAACCTTAAAGAAGATACGAGACAGCAAATCCAAACAGTGAAAGAACACTTTGAAAATGAATTACATAGACAGATAAAAGAAGAAGTTAAGCATCTTTATCAGGAGATTGAGATTATTAAAAAAAACCAAACAATAATTCTAGAAATGAAGGAAATGATAAACCAAATTAAAAACTCAATTGAGAGTATCACTAACAGAGTGGAGCAAGTAGAAGCCAGAACATCAGATAATGAAGACAAAATATATCATCTTGAAAAGAGCCTAGCCAACTCAGAAAGGCTGGTTAAAAACCACGAGAAAAACATCCAAGAGATATGGGATAACATAAAGAAACCAAACCTACGAGTCATCGGGATAGAAGAAGGTACAGAGATTCAAACCAAGGGAATGAGTAACCTGCTGAAAGAAATAATTACAGAAAACTTTCCAGAAATAAAAAAAGGAAACGGATATACAAATTGTAGATGCATACAGGACACCGAGCACACAAAATCACAGTAGACCAACGCCAAGACACATTGTTATGAAGATATCCAATATACAGAACAAAGAGAAAATACTAAAAGCTACAAGAGAAAGGAGGCAGATTACATTCAGGGGTAAACCAATAAGGTTAACAACGGATTTTTCATCACAGACGCTGAAAGCGAGAAGATCCTGGAACAACGTATTTCAAACACTGAAAGACAATGGATGCCAACCAAGAATTCTGTATCCAGCAAAATTAAGCTTCAGGTACGATAACGAAATAAAAATCTTTCATGATAAACAAAAGCTAAAAGAATTTGCAGCCAGAAAACCAGCATTGCAAAGCATCTTGAGCAAAACACTACACGAGGAAGAAATGAAAAACAATAACCAAAACCATCAGTGGGAAGTGCCTCTATAAAGACAGAGGGCGGGGGGAAAGCTAACCATGGAGAAACAAACTAAATTAAAAAAAAAAAAAGAAGAAGATAAATAATCAAACATGGCTGGAAGTACAAACCATATATCAATAGTAACTCTAAACATTAATGGCTTAAACTCTCCAATAAAGCGACATAGGCTGGTAACATGGATTAAAAAAACAAATCCAACAATATGCTGCCTCCAGGAGACACATCTGATTGGAAAAGACATACACAGGCTGAAGGTGAAAGGTTGGGAAAAAATATACCATGCACACGGTCCTCATAAGCAAGCAGGGGTGGCCATCCTCATATCGAATAAAATTGACTTCAAGACTAAATTAATCAAAAGGGATAAGGAAGGACATTATATACTGTTAAAAGTAACCATTCACCAACAAGACATAACAATTATCAATATTTATGCACCAAATAATGGTGCTGCGACGTTCATAAAACAAATTCTCCTCAAGTTCAAGAATCAAATAGACCACAACACAATAATTATGGGTGACTTCAACACACCTCTCTCACAATTGGACAGATCCTCCAAACAAAAGCTGAATAAAGAAACTATAGAACTCAATATCACAATCAACAACCTAGACTTAACTGACATATATAGAATATATCAACCATCATCAAGTGGATATACTTTTTTCTCAGCAGCACATGGATCCTCCTCAAAAATAGACCATATATTATGCCATAGGGCAACCCTCAGTAAATATACAGGGGTGGAGATAATACCATGTATTTTATCTGATCATAATGGAATGAAACTGGAAATCAATGATAAAAGACGGAAGGAAAAATCCTACATCACATGGAAAATGAACAACATGTTACTGAATGATCAATGGGTTACAGAAGACATAAAGGAAGAAATCAAAAAATTCTTAGAGATAAATGAAAATACAGACACAACATATCGGAATCTATGGGACACAATGAAAGCAGTTTTAAGAGGGAAATTCATCGCTTGGAGGTCATTCCTCAAAAAAAGGAAAAACCAACAAATAAATGAGCTCACACTTCATCTCAAAGCCGTAGAAAAGGAAGAGCAAAACAACAGCAAATGTAGCAGAAGGCAAGAAATAATTAAAATCAGAGCGGAAATCAATGAAATTGAAACAAAAGAAACTATTGAAAAAATTAACAAAACTAAAAGTTGGTTCTTTGAAAAAATAAATAAGATCGACAGACCCTTAGCCATGCTAACGAACAGAAGAAGAGAGAGAACTCAAATCACTAACATACGGGATGAAAAAGGCAATATCACAACAGACACTACAGAAATACAGAAGACAATTAGAAATTATTTTGAAAACCTATATTCCAATAAAATAGAAGATAGTGAAGACATTGATAAATTCCTTAAGTCATATGATTTGCCCAGACTGAGTCAGGAGGATACTCACAACTTAAACAGACCAATAACAATAGATGAAATAGAAGAAGCAATGAAAAGACTTCCAACCAAGAAAAGCCCAGGACCGGATGGGTATACAGCGGAGTTTTACAAAACCTTTAAGGAAGAATTAATACCAATACTTTTCAAGTTATTTCAGGAAATAGAAAAAGAAGGAGCTCTGCCAAATTCATTCTATGAGGCCAACATCACCCTGATTCCGAAACCAGACAAAGACACCTCAAAGAAAGAAAACTACAGACCAATATCTCTGATGAACATAGATGCAAAAATTCTCAATAAAATTCTGGCGAATCGGATACAAAGGCACATCAAAAAAATTGTGCACCATGATCAAGTAGGATTCATCCCTGGGATGCAAGGATGGTTCAATATACGGAAATCAATAAATGTTATTCACCACATCAATAGACTTAAAAATAAGAACCATATGATCATCTCAATAGACGCAGAAAAAGCATTCGACAAGGTACAGCATCCCTTTATGTTCAAAACATTAGAAAAACTAGGGATAACAGGAACTTACCTCGACATTCTAAAAGCTATCTATGCTAAGCCTCAGGCTAGCATCATTCTCAATGGAGAAAAATTGAAGGCATTCCCCCTAAAATCTGGAACAAGACAGGGATGCCCTCTATCACCACTTCTATTCAATATAGTTCTCGAAACACTGGCCAGAGCAATTAGACAGACGAAATAAATTAAAGGCATAAAAATAGGAAAGGAAGAACTTAAATTATCACTATTTGCAGATGACATGATTCTATACCTAGAAGACCCAAAAGGGTCTACAAAAAAACTACTAGAACTAATAAATGAATTCAGCAAAGTGGCAGGATATAAAATCAACACGCATAAATCAAAGGCATTTCTGTATATCAGCGACAAAACTTCTGAAACGGAAATGAGGAAAAACACTCCATTCACAATATCCTCAAAAAACATAAAATACTTGGGAATCAACCTAACAAAAGAGGTGAAAGATTTATATAATGAAAACTACAAAACCCTAAAAAGAGAAGTAGAAGAAGATCTTAGAAGATGGAAAAATATACCCTGTTCATGGATAGGCAGAACTAACATCATCAAAATGGCGATATTACCAAAAGTTCTCTATAGGTTTAATGCAATGCCAATCAAAATCCCAACGGCATTTCTTGTAGAAATGGATAAAGCAATCATGAAATTCATATGGAAAAATAAAAGACCCAGAATAGCAAAAGCAATTCTAAGCAGGAAGTGCGAATCAGGCGGTATAGCGATACCAGACTTAAAACTATATTACAGGGCAATAGTAACAAAAACAGCATGGTACTGGTACCAAAACAGGAGGGTGGACCAATGGTACAGAATAGAGGACACAGAGACTAATCCACAAAGCTACAACTATCTTATATTTGATAAAGGAGCTAAAAGCATGCAATGGAGGGAGGATAGCATCTTCAACAAATGGTGCTGGGAAAACTGGAAATCCATATGCAACAAAATGAAACTGAATCCCCTCCTCTCGCCATGCACAAAAGTTAACTCAAAGTGGATCAAGGAGCTAGATATCAAATCAGAGACTCTGCGTCTGATAGAAGAAAAAGTTGGCTCCGATCTACATATTGTAGGGTCGGGCTCCAAATTCCTTAATAGGACACCCATAGCACAAAAGTTGATAACAAAAATCAACAAATGGGACTTACTTAAACTGAAAAGTTTTCTCTCAGCAAGAGAAACAATAAAAGAGGTAAATAGGGAGCCTACATCATGGGAACAAATTTTTACTCCTCACACTTCAGATAGAGCCCTAATATCCAGAGTATACAAAGAACTCAAAAAATTAAACAATAAGAAAACAAATAACCCAATCAACAAATGGGCCAAAGAACTGAACAGACACTTCTCAGAGGAGGACATACAATCAATCAACAAGTACATGAAAAAATGCTCACCATCTCTAGCTGTCAGAGACATGCAAATCAAAACCACCCTAAGATACCATCTCACTCCAGTAAGATTGGCAGCCATTATGAAGTCAAACAACAACAAGTGCTGGAGAGGATGTGGGGAAAAGGGTACTCTTGTACATTGCTGGTGGGACTGCAAACTGGTGCAGCCAATCTGGAAAACAGTATGGAGACTCCTGGGAAAGCTGGGAATGGAACCACCATTTGACCCAGCTATTGCCCTTCTTGGACTTTTCCCTGAAGACCTTAAAAGAGCGTACTACAGGGATACTGCTACATCGATGTTCATAGCAGCACAATTCACAATTGCTAGACTGTGGAACCAACCCAGATGCCCTTCAATAGATGAATGGATAAAAAAAATGTGGCATTTATACACCATGGAGTATTACGCAGCACTAAAAAATGACAAAATCATAGAATTTGCAGGGAAATGGATGGCACTAGAGCAGATTATGCTTAGTGAAGCTAGCCAATCCCTAAAAAACAAATACCAAATGTCTTCTTTGATATAATGAGAGCAACTAAGAACAGAGCAGGGAGGAAGAGCAGGAAGAAAAGATTAACATTAAACAGATACATGAGGTGGGATGGAAAGGGAGAGAAAAGGGAAATTGCATGGTAATGGAGGGAGACCCTCATTGTTATACAAAATTACATATAAGAGGTTGTGAGGGGAATGGGAAAATAAACAAGGAGAGATATGAATTACAGTGGATGGGGTAGAGAGAGAAGATGGGAGGGGAGGGAGGGGGGATGGTAGAGGATAGGAAAGGTAGCAGAATACAACAGTTACTAATAGGGCATTATGTAAAAATGTGGATGTGTAACCGATGTGATTCTGCAATCTGTATTTGGGGTAAAATTGGGAGTTCATAACCAACTTGAATCTAATGTATGAAATATGATATGTCAAGAGCTTTATAATGTTTTGAACAACCAATAAAAAAAATTAAAAAAAAAAAAAAAAAAAAAACAGAACCTCAGAGATAGGTGAGATGCCATTAAACACACCACCATATCTGTAATGAGAGCGCCGGAAGTCAAGGAAAGAGACTGAAGAAAAAATACCCTGAAGAAATAATGGCTGAAAACTTCCCAAGTTTGATGAAAACCATTACACATTTGAGAGGCTCAGAGAACTCCAAGTCATGGAAACCCAAAGAGACCCATATCCAGACACACTCTAGTCAAATTCAAAAGACAAAGAATCTTGAAAGGAGCAAGAACATAACGCTTATTACAAAGGAAAGAGTCAAAGCTAACTTCTCACCAGAAACACCGGAAGCTAAAAAACAGTTAGAAAGCAAATGCAAAGTGCTAGGAAGAAAAATGCGTCAACCGAGAATGTAAAATGGTACAAATTTTCTAGAAAACTTTTAAACAAATACTCCAAAAGATAAATGTAGTGCTTTTACGTGACCTGGCAATTCTGCTCTTAGTTATGTGCCCACAAAAGAGTAATATTTATGTCTATTCTTCAAATATTTTACTCATTATTTTTTTATTTGTTTCTATTTTGGTAAAATATACCATTAAAAAAACACCCTGTCTAGGGCTGGGGTTATGGCTCAGTGGTAGAGCACTTGCCTACCAAGTATGAGACACTGGGTTCGATCCTCAGCACCATATAAAAATAAAATAAAAATATTGTGTCTACCTATAATTAAAATTTTTTTTTTAAATCATGACTATACAAAAACTTACACATGAATGTTGACAGCATCATTATTTATAATAGCCAAAAGTAGAAACAATCTAAATGTCTACCAAGGGAAAAAGAGAGAAACAAAATGTGGTATATCCATACAATGGAATGGCATTTGGCAATGAAAAGGAATGAAGTACGGTCATACATCTCTGAACAACGGAGATATGTTCTGAGACTTGCATTGTTAGGTAATTTCATCATTTGATAACCTCACAAAGCATACGTAACAAACCTAAATGCTACAGGTCAATCACTTCTTGTGACCTCTTGATAACGTTTAGGAGGTGTAAACATGAGGTACATAAGACTGCCGTTGGTGTATCACAACATAATGTTTTACAGTAATATTTTTTCATATGTAGAAGTATTCTCTAAAATAATGATAGCAACTATACTATAGTAAATACCTAATATTATTACCATTATTAGTTGTTATGTACCCTACTTGTGTTGCTGTACTGTTCTATAGCTGGTGGCACTGTAGGTTTGTGTGCACCAACTACAATGCTATGGCAGCTACAATATCACCAGGCGGAAGGCAGTGCTCAGTACATTATCATCCATGGTCTTGGCTGAAATGTGGTGATGCAGGGCGTGGCTATATTGATGGGACATGCTACACCGTGGATGAACCTTAAAAGCATCCCACTAAGTGAAAGAAGCCAGTCACAAAAGATCACATATTGCATGAATCTGTTTCTATGAAATGTCCAGAATGGGCAAATCTATAGAGACAGAAGGGAGATTAGTGGTTGCCTAGGGATGGGGTGAGATAAGATGGGGAATGACTGCTAATGGGCATAGGATTTGTTTTAGAGGGAGGGGGAATGAAATGTCCTAAAATCGGATTGTGGTGAGTATATGCACTATGAATCTACTGAAAACCCTGGATTACATGTTTTTAATGGGTGAGTTGTATGATGTTTGAATCCCATCTAAATAAAGAATTTTTCTTTATAAAATTGAATTAGACAGGATCCTGGCTCTTGACATACTTACGGTACAATATGCCTTCAGCTGTCTTTGTGAAGTAGACTAAAAACCTAGGCAGAAGCTACAGCATGATGCTCTGGGGGAAGCACTGGGAATTCTAAATTCCTGATAAACCTTCAGGAGACTCCTTTAATTTGAATGCATTTTACTATGAACTATCTCTATGGCCTTGTGTAGATGCCAGTTCAGAGGAAGAGACAATATCAAATTTGGGGGGAATAGGGAAAGGCTTGGATTAGAACAGCTATGGTTCTGCAATAAGAACTGACTTTTGGAAGCCACAGCAGCAATAAGGACAAACAAGGACATTTACATTAAGGGGCAGAGCACACTCTTTTAGTATGCTTATTGTCCATGAGACTCTCGCATAGGCAGTTGGCTATATGAGTTTCCAGATCAATGAAGAGTCCTTAGCCAGAGATAGAATTTCTTGGAGGGTTAGCATATAGCAATAGAAGTCAATGAGATAACCCAGGAAGAATACAGAAAGAAAAAGGCGCTAAGACTGAAATCTGAAAAATAATTCAGACATTTAGAGTTCAAGAAGAGAAGCTTTTGATCCCAGCAGGAATAAAATGGCGCAATGGAGCTGGGCATTTGGAACAGAATTTTATAAAGACGCTATTTACAAAGGGGTGGGAAGGCTTGGGGGAAACAGTACCCTCAGGGTAGGGATCACCTGGAGCTCTACTTTCCCAGGATTGAAGGGGCCAGAGGAAGGCGCTGAAAGCAGGAGGTCTCCAATAGAAGTTGTGGCCTTTTGATAGTGGGCACCGTCAACCCACAGCGACCCAGCTGGGCCAGAGCTGGGACTTACATAGAGCATCCTTGCTCTCCTCCCACCCTCCGGTTTCCTGTAGAAGCCTCCCATTGGCTGGAATAAGCAATCAGAGGGTAAATGAGTAGGTAATGCATGTGAGCCAGCTTCTCAAAGCACAGAGCAGGAGGGAGAAGTTCAGAGAGCATATCTGTATGCACAGAGGAAAGATGCCTACACAGGCTGTAATAAGAATCCAGAGAGGCAGTGCCAAAACCAGAGAAGGAGAGAGAGAGAGAGAGAGAGAGAGAGAGAGAGAGAGAGAGAGAGAGAGAAACGAACGCTAGAGCAAGTCCCAGAATCTGAAGGCCGAAGAACTAGGTGGAGAGAAGATGGATGTTCTAGTTGAAGAACAAAGAGAACATTTGCCCTTCTTCTATCTTTTTGTTCTATCTGGGCCCTCAATGTACAGGATGAGGGCCACCCACATGAATTGAGGGTAGATATTCTTTACTTGTGTACTGATTCGGTGCTGATCTCTTCCAGAGACACCCTTACAGACGCACTCCAAAATTATGTTCTCCCAGTTATCTAAGCATCCTGTAGCCCAGACAGGTTGACACATAAAATTGATCATCTCAGAGCTCAAGCTGACTTCAGAGTTATAATAGGAATCCTAGGCATCGTGAGGCACCCATTTGAAGCGATCTGTCTTTAATTTTGAGGATCAGCCATTGGTTCCATTTTGTAGTTTTTCTACAACTGTTCATTTTGTGAGGTAAATGTGAAGAACAGAGAGAAGGACAAAATTGTTAAAGGTAGTGGCAAGGGTGTAGATGATACTGATGAATCAGGAATTATTGGTCATAAAGATATAAGTGATGTTAAGAGAGGGCAGACAGACCAAAATAGGGAAAAAGCAGTTCAACTAATCAGTCTAATAGGGTGGAAGTTTTCATGAGGATAAAGAATTCCTGGCAGGAAAGAAAGATGTGGTCTGAAAATTACCTATGCAAAATCGCAACTTTGGAAGAGTGAAGGTATGTGGAGATGACAACACCCTGGGTGTGATCATGAGTATGTGAGATGAGATGGAGGTGAAAAGGTCATTGAGTTAACTCACAGGTGCTGGGTGAGCAGCTCACCTGCAGCAGAAGTTAATTAAGATTGATGGTGTGAATTGCAAGAGTCGGGGACCATAAACCAGGTCCTAAGTTCTTTTTTTAATTTTTTTAAAGAGAGAGAGAGAATTTTAATATTTATTTGTTAGTTTTTAGCGGACACAACATCTTTGTATGTGGTGCTGAGGATCAAACCCGGGCCGCATACATGCCAGGCGAGCGCGCTACCGCTTGAGCCACATCCCCAGCCCAGGTCCTAAGTTCTTAAGTGAAGGAGAGAGACTGATAATTAAAGAAGAGGGAGGTAATGCAGCACAACATGAACTTCAAAGGAACTGGGTTTATTGTTGTGGTGGTTTCTTTTTGACAAGAGGACAGAGAAATAATTGTCTGGGAGTAGCAATGGTGAACCAAGAGGATCCTCATTCTACCATCTGACCTTGAGCTGTGGGAGAGGAAGAAGATAATTCTTTCATGCTGCTATAAAAAAAAATACCACAAATTGGGTAGCTTAGGAACAACAGAAATTCATTTCATCACAGTTCTAGAGATTGGAAAGCACAAGATCAAGGTGCTTGGTGAATTTGGTGTCTGGTGAGGGCCCCTTCACCATAGATGGCGCCTTTTCTCTGTGTCTGGTGGAAGGAACAAACAGGCTTCTTTAGTAAGTGTAGTAATCCCATTCAGGAGGGCTCTGCTCTTATGCTTTAATAACTTCCTTTTATCTTAATATTATCATCTTGGGGTCTAGGATTTCAACATATAAATTGGGGGGAGGGGCACAAACATTCAGGTCATACCAGAGGATACACAGTTACCTGGGATTTTACCCTGGGCGAGGAGATATCAGAAATAGTCAAAGAAGTGTTTGGGAATATAAGTGCGTTTGCCCATCACTTAGTAGGCTCTTGGTGGCAGAGTTGGAGGGAAAGGAAGTGTAAAGGGCTGGTTAGATGAGGGGATGTTTTAAAACCAAGCAAATTAAAATTTTAATTTTAAAATTTTAAAAACCAAGCAAATTAAAATTTTTACTGCATGCACATCACATAGAGTACTAATCTCCAGGATATATATAAAGAATTCAAAAACTTACCTCCCCCCCCCAAAATACAAATAACCCAATCAATAAATGGGCTAAAGAACTGAACAGATACTTCTCAGAAGAAGAAATACAATCCCTCAACAAATATATGAAAAAATGTTCAACATCTCTAGCAATTAAAGAAATGCAAATCAAGAGTACTCTAAGATTTCATCTCACTTCAGGTAGAATGGCAGTTATCGATAATACAAGCAATAGTAAGTGTTGACAAGGATGTGGGTGGAAAAGGTACACTCATACATTGCTGGTGGGACTGCAAATTGGTACAACCAATCTGGAAAGCAGTGTGGAGATGCCTTAGAAAACTCAGAATGGAACCACCATTTAACCCAGCTATCCGACTCCTCGGTCTATACCCAAAGGAATTAAAAACAGCATACTACAGTGACACAGTCACTTCAATGTTTACAGCAGCACAATTCACAATTACTAAACTGTGGAACCAAACTAGATGCCCTTCAATAGATGAATGGATAAAGAATATTACTCAGCATTAAAAGAGAATAAAATCATGGCATCTGCAGGTAAATGGATGGAGCTGGAGAATATCATGCTAAGTGAAGATAGCCAATCCCAAAAAACTAAACGCTGAATGTTTTCTCTGATATGTGGATGCTGATCCATAATGGGCATGGGAGGAATGGAGGAACTTTGGATAGGGCAAAAGGCAGGGGAAATGGGGGTAGGAAAGATAGTGGAATGAGATGGATATCATTACCCTAGGTACATGTACGAAGACACAAATGGTGTGACTCTACTTTGTGCACAACCAGAGAAATGAAAAACTATGCTCCATTTGTGCACTATGACTTGAAATGCATTCTGCTGCCATGTACAACTAATTAGAACAAATGAATAAATTAATTTAAAAAAGCAAATTAGCAGGTGGCTCCGTAAATACCTTAATATAACAACATTTATAAATGATATACATTTATATGTATATAAAAACTCTCCTCCCACTCCTTAGTCAAATAACTACAGTGAATCCCACCGGCCTCTGATGTGATTTTATTTTTAGCATTTTAAATGGCTTCCTCTGTTCTTGTCTTGGGCCCCTCGCTGGTGGTTTGTGGCTTTGATTCTGTTCAGCTCAGCTGGAAAACAAACCATTAGGAAATGCATTTGGGCCTCACTCTGTGCCCAGCAGCAACGACAACAAAAAAGAATATCTATTTCATTAGCACCAGGACCTGAGGAGAGGTGGGAAATATCTGGAAATAAACGTCCAGCAGGACTGGAAGAGATATCAGCCAAGCCTCCCAAATTTAATTTTATTTCTTTCCAGATCTCATCTAAATCAAAGCTGCTAGACCAGATAAGGCTGTCTGGTTAAGATGCTAAAATTGATATGCAGATTAAAGGTAATCTGAGGAGGACTTTCGCAGGTGGAAAAGAGTTTTGTGTGGTGCAAAACAGCAGGCAAATCAAAGGGAGTGCTGATGCTCCCAAAGAAAATGAGAATAGGAGAGGGTGCTAGAGAAAATGATGTAAATGAACAGAGAGAGGCTGTGCTCATGTATGCAGGTGTGACCTGCCTATCAGTGGAATCAGAACTGGGGCCAGCCATCTGCTGCCCTGGATACATGACAAGCCATTTGTAATGACCCAGCTTTTGATGAGCTTAGCAAGAGCATGTTGGGATCAGAGGAAACTAGCTCATCCCAGGAAACACTTAAAGCCATTCCCTGGAGACTTATTGAAAGCTATACATTGACAATTTAAATGAAATAATGTATCCAACCTGCCTAGCACATTTAGGAAGGCTATTTTCTTTCTACTTCAATTGTTATAAGAATAGAAAAGCAAACTGGACAACACACATTGCTCCAAGTAGTTATTCTTCCCACCCTTCAATTATAAAATTTCAATTCTTAAAATAGGAAGAGTATTTTGCTATTTTTGGTTCTTCAAATCCACTCTCTGCATAGCATGGAATTCTATGTGAAGGGAGTCTTTCTTTGACCCTCATTCAATAGGGAAGCAGCTTCACCTAGAAAGTGGTCTCATGACAATAATAATTATCCTCATGGAGATGCCACTGTGGGCCAATCAAGTGGCATGCTTGGCAGACCCTACCCATTTTACCATCAGTTCTGTGAGAGGTAAGGGTACCCCAATTTTTTAGATGAAGAAAGGGAAGCTCAGGAAGTTTTTGTGACTTAGCAAAAAAAAAATTACTAATGATAAATTCACAAATAAAAGCTTCTGTTTATTTTGCGTCATTGATGGAACATAAGTCATTGGTGATTAGAATCAGAAGAAGGATTTTGAAACTCTGTGAAATATTTTACCTAATCCTAGGTCCCTATGAGGCATATGGTTAAAATGACGAGTATAAATTCATGCCTATCATACTTTTCTTGAACACTGATGATTCTGATCAAAATTCTAGGGAATCTGTCCCTAGAATCTGTCTCTCTTCTCAGTTCCCACTGTCTCTGGACAATCTCACTACCACTAAAATACTGGCTTTAACTGCACTTAGAAGAGCACCCAACTCTAATAGACACTTAATAAATGCTTGCTGAATGAATAAATAATCAATACCTGAGCTCATAGCCCTTTTACCATGCCACACTCCCTTCCACATATCGAAAGGATGGCAGTTAAAAGTTAAAATGCCAAAGAATTAGATGCTCTTCTAATGGTCACATCATGGCAATCTCCCCAAAGCTCCAGGAGTGGGATGGGCACTCTGTCTTGCCATGTCTTCCTTCTCTAAAGGTGATGAGACACACCTTGCAGTGCACCCCACAAGAGCATTTAGAAACAGACGACTTGTAAGTTCTGATGATTATTGTCATTCTCTGTTTCCCTTAACCCCTCTGAACTTTGTTTTCCTCATCTCTGGACGGGAATCTGTTAGGATTTGGATACGTGGTGTCCCCCACAAATTCATGTGTGAGAAAATGCCATGAAAGCTTAGAGGTAGCTGGGCCTGGTGGCACATTCCTGTAGTCCCAGTGGCTTGGGAGGCTGAAGCAGGAGGTTTGCAAGGTCAAAAGGAGCCTCAACAACTTAGTGAGGCCCTGAGCAAGTTAGGGAGACCCCGTCTCAAAATTAATAAACAGGCTGGGGATGTGACTCAGTGATTAAGTGCCCTCTAGGTTCAATCCCTGGTTGGGAGGGAAGAAGAAGAAAGGTGAGAGGTAAAATGATTGGGTCATGAAAGCCTTAACCAAATCAATTCTTTAATTCGCTTGATTGGATTATCTGGGTGGTGTCTACATCCTGGTAGCATGTGGCTGGAGGAGGTAGGTCACTGGGGGTGTGCCTTTGAGGTTTTTGTTTCCTGGTGAGCAGAACTCTCTTTGCTTCTTTATTGACATGTCCTGCTTTCCTCCACCACACTCTTCTGCCATGTTCTGCCTCACTTAGGGACCCGAGTTAACCACATATGGACTTAGACCTCTGAAACCATGAGCCAAATAAACCTTCCTCCTCTGTCTTATTCTTGTCAGGTTTGTTTGTCACAGTGGTAGAAAATCTGACTGAAATAGGATTATAAAACCGGCTCTCCTCTTAGGGATATAATGATCAAATGCACTAAGAGATGGGTGCAACATTCTTATAAACTGTGACGAATTCAGCGAACCTAAGGCCTTCAGTCTGAGATGATAATTTGTTATAAGAGGGAGATCATCTCCTTTATCCAAGAGCCCATACTGCCTAAAGAGGCATATGAAGCCTGGATGAGGTGCAGGAATGAGGTCCCTGGTGAAGACATTGACTTCCTGTCCTGTTTTCCTCATTGCACCATATTCCCAAAGGGAGAAGACACTGCCTTTCTCTCCAATATGTGCCAACCAGTCACTACCTCTGACTCCACTATCACCTTGAGATCTTTCTGCATATAGTCCACTAGAAAAAATCTTGGGAGTTCAAAATGGGACTACAAAGCAGGAACCACATTGTCAAATCATTGGGTCTTCAGCTAAACATCATGGAGCAGGTATAAGTTGCACTGATTGAACAGAACACTTGCTGAGCTGGATCCTCTCCACCCATTTCTGTCTCCTAACAGCAAGAGCATCCGAGGACTGGAATGAAAGCAGGAAGGCAGATGGTGATGCACTGGAGAAGAGGCCTCCTCCTCGGAGTTGGCTTCCAAGGGGGCGAGATGATAGTTTCACCAGGTTAGTGTGGGTATCCATAAACACAGGAGCCTGCCTTGATTCTTGTCTGCAACCCTGGCATCCTGCAGGTGTTCCTCACATTGCTAAGGCCTGAGAGGAGAAGGCAAAGACTTCTGGGAGAGGCTGACAGCAGAGAGTGCCTAAAGCAGCCATCCTTAGTTTCCTGAGGCTCCAAAGCAGAGTGAGAGAATCCCAAGTTTTCCTGGGTCTCCAAGAAGTGCATGAGAGAGAAGCAACCCATGGATCTTGATGATGAAGCTGATGGACAGGTAACCACACCTGAGGATCAGGCAGAGGGCAGCTTAATGGTGACAGATGATACCCAGGTATCAGATGGCTCTCCACCTTTAATGCCTTTTCAGTACATGAGGCTTAGAACTCAGACAGAGTCTTAAGGGGCATGGAGACTTTTACAGAGATTATCAAGTTACAGAAATTACAAAGTAGACATGAATTTCTATACCCATGAGATATATCTCACTCTCTGTGAATAGCTGTTTGTGTGTCTGGAACACCATCAGACCCAACTGAGAAGTGTGTGAAATTGCTCTGAAAATGAGCTGAATTAGAGCCAATATATCCTGGCAAATTGAGGCTGTGTCCCCTCTTCATCGCTCACCTGTGTCACAATCAGGAGGCATGCATGCATGTCTCCATCATTCACTCATGGATTCCCTCAGAAAACATGAAAATCCTGGGTGAACTGTGGAGCTCCACAAATGTGAGTGGGGAGGGGAAGTGGAGCTCTAACACAGCGCCTTGGATTTGCATGTTTTTATTTTTAGCTTTTTGTTTTCTAAAGTTTTACCTATCCTGTCACTCTATCTTCACAGCTCCAACACAAGTGAAGAGAAGAAGATGGTGTTAACCTCGCTGTACAGGTGATGAAAAGGAGAGAGACACTGAGATGTGACCAGAGTGACACAAAAAGTTAGGGCAGAGCTAGGGGCAAAAAAAAAAAAAAAAAAAAAAAAAAAATCCCTCTGTTCTTGACTCTGTGTTACATGCATCCAGGTAGAAGGACATGGGAACACATGTTGGGTTAAAATTGCCATCAGCTCCCGGAGGTCAAAGCTAGAAAAATTTGGGCAACAAAAGAAATCAAGCAGTAGAAGATGATACTCCAAAGAATATGATCAAAATTCATGGGTCTCTACTGATAGGTATAAATAGAAGAGAATAGCCAAACTTCCCTGCAGAAGAATTACAAATGATTTTTACCTGCTCAAGGAGGGAATTGTGGGCTGTGCATAGTAATGTCTTTCAGAGGAGGGGGAGGGGGGAAAAGGAAGAGGAGGAGAGGGGAAGGGAGAAGGAGGAGGAGAAGAAAGAAGAAGAAGAAGGAGGAGGAGGAAGTGGAGAAGAAGAGGAAAAGGAGGAGGAGAAGGAGGAGGAGGAGGAGAGGAAGAGGATGAAGAAGGGGAAGAGAAAATGGAAGGAGAGGTAGGAGAGGGAGAGGAGAAGGGAGAGGGAGAGGGAGAAGGAGAAGAAGAAAGCAAAACAGCAGCCATGGCCAACACAGCAACCCGACAAACACCATCTCAGTCAGGTGCTCAAGGTCAACATCAACAGCGATAGGTCATGTCGACAGTATGTTCCCTTGATATGATGTGAAGGCACTTTACCTTTGTGATCTGCCTCTTGAAACCCAAAACCTCAGCCTAACCATGAGAAACAATGTCAGACAAATCCCAATTCATGGACATTCTGCAAAATACCTGACCAGTATTCCTCAAAACTGTCAAGGTCATAGAAAAGAGTCAAAGTCTGAGAAATTATCACAGCCAAGAGGAGCCTAAGGAGACATGATGACTAAAGGTAAACGTGGGATCCTGGATAAAGGGTTTTAGACAACATCTAAGGAAATCTGGACAAAGCATAGACTTTACTTAATAATAATTTATTGATTTTGGTCCACTCATTGTGACTAGCACACTATCCAAACATGAGATGTTAATAATACGGGAAACTAGGTACAGAGGTATATAGGAACTCTGCAGCTTTTTATGAATGTAAAATAAAAAGTATATTTGAAACAAAATTTAAAAACAAAGATGAACTACAAAATAAAAAAAAGGTGCAATTAATTTATTGCCAGCATTACAAGGGAGGGGAAGGTAACATACAAGTCTTTATATTCCTTACCATGAGTCTGTCAAGTTTGCAATCAGCTTTTGTTGAAGTAGTGCAGAAAAGGCTGCATTCCTGACACAAATATATGGCCCTTCCAGTGCCTGGCAGATCCCGGATAAACAATGTCATCTCCAGAAGCTCTGTTCTTCCAGTTCAGTTAGTCTATGTACGTCATTTTGGTCATTCTTCGGCTGTACCTAGAACTTGAAGATCTACTACATTCATTTGTTTTATTTTTAGAGCCCAGAAAGCTGTGGGAGATTAGGAGTCAGAATGCCTTTGAGTATCACCTAAGTTCCATGCCAACATAACCTTTCTTATCCTGTTTCTTTAACTATGAATAAAGACAGTGATGGTCCCCGAAACAGTACAAGGTTAACAGTTACAAGGTGCATGGAAGCCTTCTCTACCTAGAAAGGGTTTTGGAATTTTATTTGGGTATGCCTTTATCTTTGGAGAGACTAGGGTTTCCTGAATTTTTTTTTCTTCTCTTAAGCATCCCTCTGGCTTATTCTCTCAATCCAGTTCAACAGACGTTTGTCAAGTATCATTGGTATGTTAGGCACATTAAGAAATACCTCAGTCAGGTAATGGTATTCCCAGAAATACAAGAAGATGGAGAAACCTGGGCTTGCTAGAATTCTCAGGGAATTGCTGTATGTGGCTGGCTAGATAGATAAACCACCCGGAGTAGGGATAATGACCACAGAGGCATGTATCAGTTATAATGCATTTGGTTGCTGGGGAGAATTGAAAATCCAAATGGAAATAACCTGAACCAAGTTGTTTTATTTATTTATTTTTATTGCTGTTTTAGTTCGCTTTTTCACTGCTGTGGCTAAAAGATCTAGCCAGAACAATTGTAGAAAGGAAAAGTTTATTTGAAGGCTCATAGTTGCAGAGGTCTCTGTCCATAGGTAGCTGGCTTCATTCCTTGGGCCTTGAGATGAGGCTGAACATCATGGCGGAAGAGTATGGTGGAGGGAAACAGCTTACATGATGATCAGGAAGGAGAGAAAGAAGAGAGAGAGAGAGAGAGAGAGAGAGACTCCACTTGTCAGACACCAAATATATATACTTCAAAGGCATGCCCCCACTGACCCACCTCCTGTAGCCACACCCTACCCACCTTCAGTTACCCATCATGGGATTAACTCACTGATTGAGTTAAGGCTCTCAAAACCCAATAATTTCTCCTCTAAATCCTCCTTTTGCATTGTCTCACACATAAGCTTTTGGGGGACCCCTCACATCTAAACCATAACATTCCACCCCTGGCCCCCAAAAGGTCATGACCATCTATCTCACAATGCAAAATGCATTTAGTCCATTTCCAAGAGTCCCCAGTCTCAACAATTCCAAGATTGCCTAAAGTTAAAGTCCAAAGTCTCCTCTGATACTCAGGGTAAGTTTGCATCGTGAGTGTTCCTGTAAAATTAAAAAGCAGTTTACAAGTATACAGTTGGTAAAGGTACAGAGTAAACATTTCCATTTACAAAAATAAGGCAGGGAAAGAAGGAATAGGACCAAAGCAAGACCAAAATCCAGATGGGCAAATAATTCCTGTAGCTCCTCATCCAGCATCCAGGCCATATGGCATTGGCCTTTCTGTTGACTCTCTTTGGGTCCTGTAGCTTTCTTTGGTGGACGTTCCACACTATTGGCATTTCTTAATCTTGGCGGACTCCACTGCAGCTTTGACTTCCTCTTCACATTTCCACACATTGCCCTCTCAGGGGCATCCAACAGAGACACTGAGCCTGGGGCACTTTGCCTGGCCTCCCACGCCTTCCTTTGAAATCCTGGTGGAAGCCTCCATGACCTCCTAACTCTAGCATCTTGCATTCCTGAAGAACCAGTATCACATGGTTGGCACCAAGGTCTGCCACCATCTCAAGCAGTAGCCAAGCTTCCAGGGACCCTGGCTGCAGTAGCCTCTGAGTGCCTGGGTGGCTGAGCATGTTGAAAAAACTTCCTCAGCCCCTTTATGTAAGAAAGGTACCCCATGGCTCTCTTCTCAAGAGGATTTTTATTTTTACTTCCTTGAGTCTGAGGTGAATATGATCTTGCCAGTTACTGAGATGCCCTCAAGCCCTTTCTTATTGTCTCTGGACAAAGTCTTTAGCATTTCTTCAGTGGCAGTAAAGTCTTTAGCAACAGTAACTTCCTTAGCCCCAGTTTTACTCCCACCTTTCAATTTCAAGTTTTTCAAATCTTTTTGCTCTGCATTCTGCTCCTCATTCTCAAAAAAAAAAAAAAATTGGCTAAAAGCTGCCAGCATTATCCATGTCACCACCTGAATGCTATGCTGTCTAGAAATATCCTCTGCCAGATCAAGAAGTTCATCACTTTTTTGCGGGGGGTGGGATACTGGGGATTGAACTGAAGGGCACTCAGCCACTAAGCCACATTCCCATCACTATTTTTTTTGTATTTTATTTAAAGACAAGGTCTCACTGAGATGCTTAGTGCCTTGCTTTTTGCTGAGGCTGGCTTTGAACTTTAGATCCTTCTGATTCCATCTCCCCAACCACTGGGATTACAGGTGTGCACCACCGCACCTGGCCAAGAAGTCCATCACTTTTAAAATCAGCCTCAAAGAAAGTCTCAAGACATGGGTAAAATGCAGACAACTTCTCAGCCAGAACGTAATACAAATGGTCTCTAATCCAATTATCAATAGTGTCCTTCTTTTCCTCTAAATCCTCTTGAGCCCTGCCTTCACTGTCCATGGTCCTATTGTCATTCTGGTCTTCTGAACTCGCACCAGAATCGGCCATAAGCTCTACTGACAACAATATAAAGCATTTCCAACTTGCACTGCCAAAACATCTCAAAATTTCTCCAGCCAATTCCAGAAAGCTCCAAATGCTGATGAACCATATGGTCAGGTGGGTCACAGTAACAACCCCACTCATGGTACCAATTTCTGTTTTAGTACGCCTTTTTGCTGCTGTGGCTAAAAGATCTGACCAGAACAATTGTAGAGAAGAAAAAGTTTATTTGAGGGCTCATAGTTTCAGAGGTCTCTGTCCATAGGCAGCTAGCTCCATTCCTCAGACTTGAGGTGAGACTGAACATAATGGCAGAAGAGTATGGTGGAGGGAAACAGTTTACATAATGATCAGAAAGCAGACACAGAAAGAGAGAGAGACTCCACTTGCCAGACACCAAATATATAACCTTCAAAGCCATGCCCCCACTGACCCACCTCCTGAAGCCACACCCTACCCACGTTCAGCCACCACTCAGTTAATCCCATCATGGTATTAATTCACTGATTGGGTTAAGGTTCTCATAACCAGATAATCTCTCCTCTAAACCATCTTGCATTGTCTCACACATGTGCTTTTTGGAGGACACCTCACACGCAAACTATAACATTTGCTCACCTAACAATAAGATCTATAATTTAGGTGAGCTTCACATTTCAATAGTATACATTGGCTTATCCATAGCATGAAGGACTCAATTTTTCATTCTTTTGTTCTCTTTTCTGCATTGATGGCTTTAACGTAAAACTACTCTTAGAGTATTGAGATGGCTGCCAGCAGCAAGGAGGGCTCTTGCCTCCTTGTTCACAATGGTTATTATGGGGAGGGGACTGACAAAACCAAAGTCACAACCCATGACCTTGACCACACCTACCTCTAGTCTCTTGCCAGTCCTTAAGTCTGAATTATTCCTTTTAACATTTGAAATGTTTATTAGTACTTTGTGTTATTTATTTTTTATGTTTGTTTGTTTATAGTCAGTTCCACCTCTTAAATATAAGTTCCATTAGATCATGGGTTTCATCTTGGTCACCATAGGTCCCTAAGTCACTCTTTCTAAGGAAACTAAGTCCCTTCCTCAGTCCATAAGAATGAATCTGCTGCAAAGATTCCTCCATTTCTGCCTCCTTTCTATGCCCATACTGCCTCCTGCCTGAGTCCTGACTATTGGGCAGGGGTGCCGCCAATCAGGGTTTTCCTGGAATAAGAAAACCATAGGTGTCCCTGGGGGAGTGTCAATTGAAAACAGTCTGAGTTGGTATAGTCTGGGTGGAAAACAGGACTGGTGACTACAAAAGCCTGGGTAGAGATGGAGATAAGACTGATGCAAGAATTGTTCTTTAAGTAAGGAGGAAGAGTGGTGGTAATAGCAAGGTTAGTAGACAAATAGGTGAAAAACAAGATGGTATGAGGAGAGCAGTTCAGGATTAAATTTGAATAGGAGACAGGCATAGCAGAGCTCCTTCTGTCAACATTCCTGAGCAGAGTAACCATACTTTTACATGTTGATGTTCCATGAGTACTGTAAAATAATAGTCCTTCATATTTCAAGAGCATTTTATAACTTATAGAACTTGCTCTCAGACATTATCTCCTCTCACTGTCACAGCCATTCCATGGTGGTTGGCTTGAGTATTCCCATTCTATAACTGGAGAAACCAAGTTTCAGAGCAACTACCCAAACAACACACAGCTAGGAATATCTGGATGCAGGTATTCCCCTACAAATTGGGCTAATGTCCTGAGATGGCAATAAATTTAAATCCCTTTAGGCTACGTTTCCTTCCTTCCTTCCTTCCTTCCTTCCTTCCTTCCTTCCTTCCCTCCCTCCCTCCCTCCCTCCCTCCCTCCTTCCTTCCTTCCTTCCTTCCTTCCCTCCTTCCCTTTTTTTGCTGTTGTTTAGAGTTTGGCTGCTATAAACTTTTATATATATGTGAAATTTTCCATTATAAAAAGCTTTTACAATTTAAAAGACCAGAGTTAAGTTGCTTGGTCAGCTCCTGGCTCTGGAAAGAGGAGGTCAGGCCCCAAGGAAGTCAGGTGCTGAAAGGTTTGAGCTTCAGAGCCTGAAGATTTGACTTTAAAAAAAGAAGAAGGAACATGTGGGAATAAGGAATACAGAAAATCATATGAATGCTCAAACAGCTAAAAAAATAAAAATAAAATAAAGGCACCAAGGAATGATTTGTTCCCTCCGGGTTTTATATTCTCTTGCCAGGTCTTTTAATTATGTTCCTATTCTTTTTTTCCCAAATTTAATTTTCCCCCAGACTTAAATAAAGAACAGATGATGCCTCATAGAGGACTTGGTAAAATAGCCTTTCCAAGTTATTCTGCCTGAATTCAGGTCCTGGCTTGTTCTACAATTCACTGTGTGATCTTGGGTTATTAACCTCGCAGGAGGTTCTTTCTCTCAACTGTATCATAGGATTTAGAACATTTGCCACCCAATGGTCTCCCAAGAAAACTGAGAGGGGGCAGAATGACAGCCATGAAGGTGTTGGAAAATTTCCAAAGAGGGATACCTGAGGTTGGGTCCCTATAGACCAATGCCCTGGCTGTTCTAAGTTGACAGAGCCTCAGTGATCCAGGTAGCTGAGAAACAACCTCAGATCTTCTGAATCCCATCATATTTCTGCTAATCTAAGATGTCTCCTGGTTTGCCTGGTTGTTTTGACACAATTTTCATCTCAAAAAGTGTTGCCAGTTTGCTCTAATGCATCAGGAAAGAGTATTCTGGAAAGAGACGTAGTCAGTCCTTGATTGTCCAAGCTAAGGGGCAGAACACAATTTGAGAGAGCAGATAATCTCAAGGAGTGTGAATAATTTTAATTCAGCATTGTGATAATAAAGCTTTACCTTCTTAATTTTGTTCTGCTCAGGCTCAACTTTGCAGGATGGAAGGAAGAGGTGGACGTTCTATGGTGGAAAGAAGGTCAGCTGAAGTTAAGCCTGCCTCAAGATTTTCCTCTTTGCTGTCACTTTGAAGGACTTCAGTACACATGCTGATGGCTCATTTACAGCCTGGTGTCCATGTTTCTTGTCTTCTCAGTGCCACTGCTACTGTTGACCATCAAGTCTTCATTCATTCAAAAATAGATTCCTACAGATCAAGAACTTCTTAAGGATCAGAAGTACAAAAATCAGAACTCTTCTTCACCTTGAGATCTGCTGAGGGAAAGAGGGGAGTAAACTACAGTGTAATTTGTGACTAGCAACATGGGATGTATTAGGAAGAGCCTGTTCTAAGTTTAGGGTGGCCAGAAAAGAGTTTTGGGAGGTAACACTTGAAGTTGAACTTGAAGAATAAGTAGTAACATTTAGGTGGGTGGATAAAGGTGAAAAATGAGCAAAGTCATGTAGGCAAGGAAAAACATTGGAATATTTGAGGAACAGCAAACAGTTTGATGGGCTATTGAGCAATAAGAGATGAATCCAAACAGGTCATCTGGGGTCAGATCCAGCACTAAGCTTAGCCTGAAGGAGAAAGGGAGCCACTTCAGAGAACTGAATCAGATTCTCATTTTAGAAAGCATGCCCTGGCAGACATGTTCCATGAAAGGTGTGTGAGTATGAAGGAGTGGGATGGACAGCAGCAGAGACCTGTTGGAACGATCACAATAAACCAACTGAGAATGGTTCAGGACCTTAACCAAGGCAGTGTCTATGGAGAAGGTGAAGGTCTAGAAAGAGAACTGAACTGAGAGTACAAGGGACTTGGGGGCTATGGAATGTGGGGAATACATGTGAGGGAGAGGAAAAGTCTAGAATAACTTCCAGTTTAGGTGATTGCATGGATATTCAGGCTGTTGGTCTACATAGGATACATAGCAGGAAGATCAGGTTTGGGGAAAAGGGTGATATATTTAGCTTGGAAAATACTGACTTTGAGGTGGATATGGTGGGACATCTATATGGAAAAAGCCCGAAAGTAAATGACTTGAAGGATCTGGAAGTCAGGGGAGAGGCTGGGGTTGCAGACCCTCACCATAAATGTCAATGAGATTGCCAAGGGAGATTGGGAGGGGGAGAAGAAGAGAGTAAAGGAGAGACACCAATCTGTGTCTCTGTGCAGGAGGAGCCAGGTAAGAAGACTGAGGAAGAGGTTAGAAATATATTAGGAAAACCAGAAGGCAGTGGTATTGTGATAGTAGGAGCAAATGTGACTCCATTTTGTTTTATGACTTCATCCTGTAAAACAACCAAGCCAAGTAGAAGAGTCATGACTGGAGCAAGATGTTCTTTTCCTTTTGCTATAGAAACCTTTAAGAACACGGAACTACCTAATGGGGTATTGTTTCTGTAGCTAGGGTAATGGGGCTCTGTTTCTGTAACTGGGGTGACTGGGCTAACTGTGATTGGTTAGGCTTCCCTCCGCTTGACTGCACTGTCCCGCTTCTGTAACCTGGCTTGTTTGCATTGGCTAGACCCCCTGAACATCCCTTTTGCAGTTTTCAGGCTTATAAGGAGGGCCCTTGCAATTGTTCGGGGCTGATCAGGGGAACAGCCTTATGTTCTGGTCAGCCGCCACCGGTGTGCTTCAATAAAGGCTTGATTCGATTATACATGAGTGGTCTGGAAGTCAGTTTATGAAACCCTGGGACGAAACTTTAACATTATCAGGGAGACCTGGGATGAGGGGAGGTTTAAGAAAGGTGAGGAGACAATGTCATCTAGTTCTTCAGTGGGATACATATGATGATGACCAAAGCTGGGGACAAGAGAGAGATGGTAGAGTAAGTCCCAAGCAGCTGATGTGCTTAAGGAAGAGCCTTAGATAGCAGAGATGTCTTTTCCTGCCCACGTCCCCCGTGGGCAGTGGGAATGGGGTTCCCCTGGGTGGAATGGGCTGGCTGAGAAATAAAACTGTGGAAAAAAGCCCACAAAACACACACACACACACACACACACACACACAAAAGTAGTTTCAAAAGCAGTGGCAGGACAGGCAAGCTGAGGGATGGAGCTTCTAGACAAAATGGAGCCCGAACCTGTTTTATTTATATAGGGAAACATCAAAGAGATTTTCTAGAATCTTCTTTTCCAGAAAAGGTTAAAGGTGGGCTGCTCAGTTCCAAATGGTTATGCCCATCTCCGGAGCTACTATGAGGGACCTTCCTAGAAGAGCGGAGGGACAGGTCCTGTGTATTGGGCAATCTGTCACTGTGGGACAGCCACAGAAAGTTCCTGATGCCAGGCCTATCTCTCCCTGGCTACCATGCCCAGAGAAGATCCTCCTGTATTTCAAGGATGGCTTCCCGCAGTCTTTCTTTCACTAATAGAAGATGAAAGGAAATTTCTATGAGGGCAAACTGCCTGGGCCCCCTGGTCCTAATTTCTAGCCAAGGACTTTTTCATATTCATCAGAGCACCTCTGTGTCTGTCAGCTTTTCAGTGCTGTGGCAAAAACACCTGACATTAACTACTTAGGGATGGAAAAGTTTATTTTGGCTCATGGTTTCAGTCTATGGTCAGCCTGATCCATTTCTCTGGGCCTCAGGTGAGGCAGAACATCATGACAGAAAGGTGTGGAGGAGGAAAGCTGCTTGGCTTGTAGGGGGACGGGGGTGGGGGAGAGGGAGAGAGAGAGAGAGAGAGAGAGAGGGGAGAGGAGGGGCCAGGGATAAGACACAGTCTCCTAGGGCACATCCCAAGTGACCTACTTCCTCCAACTATGCTCCACCTGTCTATAGTCTCCACTACCTCCCAATAATAGTCCATTTAAATTATTAACCCATCAAATGGATTAATCTACTGATGAAGTTAGGGATCTCATGAGCCAATCTTTTCCTAAAGGACCCACCTCTGGACATTACTGCATTGGGCCCAGCCTTCAACATATGAGCCTTGGAGGAATATTCCAGATCCCAACCATAATAACCTCTGATGAAAATATAATTGTGACTAATTGACACTCATTCCCTTTCAGGTCTGATGCTAGACAGAGAGTTTATGCAAATAATCTCAGGGCCGCCCTTTGAGCCGGAAACCTAAATGTCGCACTCAAGAAGAGGAAGTCAAGGCTCAGCAGGGCCAAGGTACCCTCTTGTTTCTCTTCTCTCCTTGTCACCAGATCACACTCCCTAAGACAGATCTGTAGAGAGCCTTTGAGCTCCTCACACTAAACAGAAACAAAGAAGGCATAGGATGCTATCTCTGCCACCAAGGGAGCTATGCAACAGTTACATCAACAGTCTAGAGACAGGACTCTGCACAAAGATGCTTTCTTTCAAAGAGCAAAGGACAGCCAGGGGGATGGTATAGGGAGGGAGGAAGGTCAGCCAGAAGGACTGCAGTTTCTGCCCCTGTAACTGAGTGGCAAATCTTCCCCACCCCATCCCCCCACAATAACTAGACTGTCCAAGGTTCTTGGGAACACACTGGTTCACTCTGACCTTTAAGATGGATTATCATTTTTAAATGAACACTTTCGTAGTATTTTCCTATCCTAGGAGGTTCGTGTCTGATTGCTGTCATCTGCATTTTAATAATAAATGAAGAGGCTCAGACATTTGTCGTGGACTCTCAGCTATTTAGGAGCCAGGCCTCAATTTGGTGTTCTGAATGGAGATGCTGAGGTCTTCATAATACCTGGGCATGGACGACTCCACAAAACTCCCACTAATAACTGCCCCCCATGTGAGCCGGCGGGCTCACAGTGGCTTATGAGGCCTTAGGCACTCGGTCATTCAGTACCAAGAAAAATTCAGTTAAAGGAAAAATAACTTGTGTCACTTGTTAAGGGCGGAAAGGCAGACTTTATTTAGGGAGATTCCTGCAACAAATGCTGAAGGCAACAAGGAAAAGTGGGGAAGGATAACTAAGGAGCAGTAGCTGGGTCAGAGGAAAATTACTGTGAAGGACCAGCAAGGCCAACGCTTCTTTCTGAAGGCAGGCAGGGTGATATTAAGGGGGAGGTGTAGGAACTAGATCCACCATCAAGGGTGGGAAATTTTCACTAAAATGACCAAGTAGGAGTCTTGCTAAAACTGAAATAAACAGGTAACAGAGCCAAAGGTCAGGGACTACTCTGAAAGACTTAGAAGAGCCTGATTCAACTCTGATCAAGGGAGGCAGTCCTTGTCACCTCCCTGACCTCAGTGCTAAGAAGATTCTCCCCTTGCCCAAAATACTCACTTCAGGGCCTCGGCCCCAGGCTCTCTCCAGCTCAGGTCTGGTGTTTCCTGTGGCCTCTGCCTGGAGGCCTTTCCCAGTGGGCACCTGGGGGACCCAGGCTTTTGCCTCTCAGCTCTTTACTCAATACCCCCTTCTTCATGAGGCCGTCCACACACTGCTGCTCATGCGCACACACCTGCCCAGTCCTGGGCATTCTCTGTGCCTCTTTCCTGTTCTGTTCTCCTCCCTGGTACTTAGCATTATCTAACACACTGTATATTTTACTTACTTATTGCCTGTTTCCTCCTCTTTAGAATGTCCGACCCATGAGACAAGGCACTTGCGTCTCCTTTGTTCACCACCTTAACCTCAACACCTGGAAAAGCATCTGGCACCTGGGAGCACACCTGAACACATTGGCAGTCTGGATAAAGGGTTCCTTCCACAAATATCCTCAGATCTTGATCATCTATGTCAACAGCAAAGGATGATAATTCCCAGTGATGGATGACCCACTCATGATGTCTTGTATTTCCCCCCAATTTTAATACAGTAACACAGGATATTAACAAAGCTGTTCCTATGCCTCATGAAGAAAGGGGTATTCACAGTTCAGATGAGCCATAAAATATTGGCCTTCTATAAAAATGTTATGGAGGTCCACGGTTGTGAGAGGAAGAAAAAGGAAGTCCAGAAATATTGAGATGAAGAAACCCTTCTAGGATTCGGTTTGCTGCAAAAGAATGCACATGGATACAAGATCACCTTCCTTGCTCCCTAAAATAACAGATGAGTCAATATATAAAACATGAAGCATGGGCTGGGCCCTTAGTGGGAATGTAATCACTATTCACTCTCAGTATCATCTCCCCTCCAGTCATCCTGTGCCGCATTCTTCCAAGTGCACCCCATGCCGTTCCAGAACCCTGCTGCTTCCTATGCCTGAAACGCCCTCTTTCCCCTACCCTGCCTCTGCATGCTGCGCCCTCACTTCTTGTCTCCCTGGCAATGGCTCACTCACCCTTCAAGTCTCAACTGAAACACTGCTTCTGCAGGGAGATCTACCTTATTCAGTACTGTACCCCCAAATCATAAATGTGACATAGCATAGGACTGGGGTGAATGATGGAGGGACCACAGGCACCCCAGGCACCGTATGAAAGGAAGGAAAACTTCTCAGCCCAGGCACGTGTTTTTCATTCATCATCCATCCTTTGCCTGGGACAAAAAAGTAAACCTCCTTCCGATGAACTTGACATACTTAAAAGTGCAGCTACAGAAGAGGATGAGTCATTCATGCATGAGGGTTATTCATTTGAGGGAAAAGGTCACTATGGGTTCCTTTAAATAATAAGCCACTTTTTGCTCTCAAAAATAAGAGCCAGCTGGCCAAGGTGGGATACATCTGTAATCCCAGCAGCTGAGGAGGATAAGACAGGAGGATTTCAAGTTTGAAGCCAGCCTCAGCAATTTAGCAAGGCCCTAAGCAACATGGGGTGACTCTGTCTCAAAACAAAACAAAACAAAACAAAACAAAACAAAAAAGTGCTGGAGATATAGCTCAGTCATAAAGCTCCCATGGGTTCAATCCCTGATATATTAAAAAAAAAAAAAAAAGAGCCAATTTTCAGATTGGTAACTCATTTCAGCAGATGCATCATCAATGCATTGCACAAAGTAAGGCTCCTATGTTGAAAACCTGGGTGTCTGCAGCACTTTCTGCTTGCCTACACACGCTGCTGTGTTTGCTGGCCACAGGCATCTATGAGATGCCAACAGAGCTACAAAAGCATACAAAGGTATCTGATTCAGATTAAGGGATTGGGGCAGGTTAGCATGTAGGTTGAGCAATAGGCAGTTTCGTCTTTTCTTTCATTCTAGCATCCCCAATGCCTGGACCAGTCCCAGGCACATAGTTGACACCCAACAAACCTTTGTTGAATGAATGAATGTGTGAATCAGGGCCCCTACAACATCACTGAGAAAGAAACAAGGTATCATAGTACTGTAGTAGGAAGGAATTCTTTAATAAGTCACTAAAGATCGGTTAGGTGGGTGACTAGCCCAAGAGGCATGCTCAGGTAATAACAGATGGTGACCAAATGGCCCAGAGTGTGGGTCTGGCTAACTGAAGGCCCTTTGTTTTTGTAAGTGGAATACGCAGCTCCCACCTGGGCACAAAAAGACTCGCTCCAGTTTCCTCTTTTCTCCTGGATATTCAACTTCTGATCGTTTGCTTAGATGTCAGAAAATTATGAGAAATCTGGGGTAATCACATGCTTCAGTTGCACTATGGCCATTGTTTGGGCCATTTTTAAGAGCTAGAAAATGCAGATCCCTTCAGGTGTGTCTACATGAAAAATCTCCCCAGGTAGGCTATAGCTCTAATTTTAAAAGCTTGGCCATATGCAAAGGAAGCACTTGAACATTTTCTCGATTGCCAGTCATATACCACAATGTAGAAACCAAACAGTTGTGGTATATTTTTTAAACATAATGACAATGCTTGAGGAAGTTGGTATACCCCTTTTGCAGGCAAGAACTGAGACTCAAAGGTAATACTTAAACTTACCTAACTAAGCTCACTCAGCCAATTTGTCACAGATTGTCTGATTCTACACTGATTTGCAATGCAGCTCACTGATGGGATTCCGAAAATGATTTAAGAGAATCAAATACTTTTGCTGAGAATGTCTTTCTGGCCTTTCCATTGGCCGACAGACTACATGCATTAAGTATGGCCTGGAACAGGGCAGCAAATAACCTGTGGGCTCTCCTAGGAGATTGGGTAGGCTCCAAAGTATATTTCCCCACATTTTCTTCCATAAGCCTCACTAGTCTACTTTGACTTAATGACTTCTGACTGCAGCGAAAGTCTGAGTGATAATGAGCTGTGTAGCAGAGTGAGAAAGTGCTCTGTTGTGCTGAGCTGGCTCCTGATGAGAACAGCTTAACTCCCCTTGCAAAGCAGCTCGAGTGCACAGTGGCACTGCTTCTTGGAAAAATACCATCACTGATGTATTGCAGGGATGTAGGTGGGAATGGCACAGAATGTAAGAACATATTGGCACTGTCTATTTCAAACAGCAAAAGCAGCAGAAAGACATGAATGCAGTAATTCTAACCTTGTTAAAACTGAAAACATTCCCCAGGTCTTCTTGGGAAACTTTATTTTACTTCATGAGGAGGGAGTTGAACCAGCTTCTTTGAGGTCAGTTTTCATTTGGAGATTTTCCTCTTCCACTCTCCATCTAATTGGGCATGTGATGCCATAACCCAAAGATGCAAAAAAAGCATGTTTGGCATGAGCTATATTTTTAGGTCTTTCTCTGGGTGAATCCATTAATGAACCTTTGACCCAGGAACTGAACTCTTGAGAAGGAAAACAGACTCAAGGCTTCCTTAGTTTATTTGGGCTTTGCCACTTACCTTGGGCAAAGAACCCATCCTCTGTGCTTGCTTCCTCATCTGTAAAATGGGGATAGGAAAATCATCTACCTATAATATTTTTTTGTACTGATTAAATGAGACAGAACCCAATTCATAAGTAATACTCAATTTTTTATTATTATCTTTAAACCCCAATCATAAATATGGTCCCTGTAGCATTATTTATAATAATATAAAAATCTGAAAAAAAATCTAAAATTCCAAATTTAAGTGAAGGATTAAGCAAAACAGTCTGTATATTCAGTTCTGAAAAGTGATGGAGCCATTGAAAATTCTGGCTATGTTGCCTAGAGTGTGAAAAGCTCGGGGTCTAATCCTCAGCACAGCACATAAAGGAAAGAGAAAATTCTAGGTATAAAACTCTACAATATTTTTAAATGCTTATAATAAGTGGGGATAATTAGTACTATATAAAATTATATACATGGCATATTTGCAATGTAGAAAATTCTATGAATAGGTGGGAAAGGTTGACAAAAGGCGTATGAAAACATGTCAGGATGAATGGATTCAGTAATTTTTAATTTTCTTGTCTCTATTTTCCAAAGAATTTCATATAGTTATATGATTTTTAGGGTAGAAATATATGATTTAAAGTTATTACTTTTTTACTATAATCTTCACTAAGGCTCAAGGGTTGCAGAACTAAGTGCTATTTCTGTTTATTTTATTATTATGTTCAGAAAAGAAGGACCGAGGGGAAATAGAGTAGGTGAAATAATTTTCCAAGCTTATGAACTGTTGATAGTAGGTTTGATGAAACCTTCAATAAACAAGCTTGACTCTTTCTTATTCAGAGCACACTAATATTCACACCCCAGTTTCCAGTTTCTCATTAGCTTTCCTGTGGTTGCTCCAAATGTTCTGAAAAAGCTCAAGGTCAGGTTCCAGCCAGTCAGTTACAGCCCAGCTCAGTGCTCATGATGGACGAGATGAACTTGCTGAAAACCAAAATCTGTCTTTCTCAGTCTCTGTCCTCCACAACACCATGCCTAACCACCCTCCATTCTCTCTCTTTTCATTCAAACTGTCCTTACCGTGAGCCCAGCGCTACACTCCAAGCTGGCAATAGAGGTGGATGAGACTCAGCCCTGCCTTCCAAGAGTTTGGTTTCAGGACCACACACACACACACACACATACAAAAAAAAAAAGAAAGAAAGAAAGAAAGAAAGACAGTAAACACCATCAATGTAATATTACAGGGGCCATGAAGGAGTATCAGGGCTGTAGAATCAAAGAGGAGGACCACTAACCATGTGTGGGGCTCACAACAGAGAGATTTGGTAAGGGCATTCCAGGCCAAGCAACAGCAGGCGCAAAAAGCACGGTTACCAAAGTCAGAAAAAAAAAAAAAAAAAAAAAAGAGAAAGAGAGGCTGTGAAGTTCACCAGCAGCACTGGTGTCGAGAGGGGTTCAGTTGGGGGAGAGGTCAGTCCACAAGGAATCAGCACGTGAAGAGTAGGCTAAGGGCATTTGGCATGAGTCTTACAGGCTAACAATAATGGAAGTTCTGAAGCTGGGGAGACACATGCTCAGGTTTTATTTCAGGAAGAAAACGCTGGTGTCAGTGTGGAGGACGAGCTTGTTTGAGGGGTGGCAGGGATAGAAATGAGGGAGTAGCTGCAGTAGTCTGAGGACTGCTAGCCAGGGCTTCTTAAGGCCTTGCAGTGGGAAAGGAGGTGAGGAACCTGATCACAGTGTGACTAAGGCAGAGGTGACAGCTTGGTTTACTGCTTGGCTCCTGGGGTTGAGAGAAGAGAAACCAAGGATGGATGGATGGACAGACAGACAATGAACCATGGTGACCATACCATCAACTAAGATGAGAAATTTCAGAGAGATATGTGTGACGGGGGATAAGGAAAGGTAATAACAGGATAAGTGAGCATGCCCGGGGACACTTATGCAGTTGAGTAGAGAGGTCTGGTCCTTAGAAACAGTTTAGGCTGGACATGCTGATCAGGAAGGTGGCAGGGCAGCAGTGTGCTCTAGAATTGGAGGAAGTGATCCTGGTGAACTAGAGGTTGGAGTTCACGGGGATAATATTGCTTCAGAGCATGCAATTCTCAAAATTAGATTGGATGGAGCACTGTCTGAGGGTTTATTGAGGCTCTATGCTGTATGAATAGCGTCTTCTTTTCCAGGCCCACACTCAATCAATTTTCAGTTCAAAAGGTTTTTTGTTTTGTTTTGTTTTTTTAATTTGTTCTTGCTGACTCTTTTCCAGAGTGGTGTACGGTGAACGGGAGGCTCTGGAATGGGACAGGATTCCTGTCCCAGCTCCCTGATTAAGGATGAAGCCCTTACAATCTCTTTGATCCTAGTTTCTTGCACCAAACATTCAGAGTAGTTAGATTTACAGTATGACATATGTATGGCTGGTAACAGAAAAGCCTGTGACCTTAGTACTGCAGTGTATCAGATAACTTCAACCAAAAGGCTGCTCTTGGTAAAGAGACATCATCTACAAAACTGTCTTCAGGCCACGACTAGCATATTTTAGATTGATAAGAGTGTTGATTAATGTTTGAGCTGGCCCTGGAATTTCAATTATTAACAGGTAGACTAGAAAGTTCTAAATGAAAGGGCATATTCTTCTTTCCATTATGATTTTTTAAAAAAGGAAATAGTACACAACTTGTAAATGCCAAGATAAACTAAAGATCTCAAATATGCATTATTATTTTCAGAGTCATCTGATTTAGAGACAGTGGAATAAATCCAAGTAACAATTTTATTCTAATCTACAGCACAATTTTTACATACATTTTAGTGGTTTTTGACAGTGTAACTTTTAAGCAGATTTTTAAATCAATCTACAAAAGTTCATATGTTAAAATAAAATATACACAATAAAACAACAGGCATCCAGATGTTCAGAATCATGCAGATAGAGGTGGTCTGGGTGGTGATGTCGCTGGGTACCTTGCCTAATTAAGAACTCATCGGCAAACATCAGTTCTATTCCCCTATAATTTAGAGTTCTAAACATACACACAAAATAAACTCTCTTTTAAAGCTACGTCAGTACAAAATTTGAATTAATAAGCTAATTATCAATTCAACAATTCCACTGAGCAAGTGCATTGCTAGAAAATAGGCAGTATTGGCACCCGAACTAAGGGCAAGGTTATTTAATTTCTTACAACACCAACAAGAGAGGTTAACCAACAAAGCAACTAACACATTAGCTGTAATACAACACACTGAGGAAAAACAAAAATAATATATAAATACTACTCCACTGAGCCAGGATATAACTCATGGACTATAGATACAAGTTTCTACCTGTCAAACAATGCTTTAAATATTTTTGTAGTTTTAAAAAAAAAAAAAAGTATATCGGGAGATGCAGAGGAAAGGCAGAAATGTGAATTTATAATCTGATATCACAATTTAAAATGAATATCAAACTGATACTATAAGCTAAGTGACAGGGACCTAACCTGTTGGGCACAGAACAGGCAATAATACCACTCTTCACTGTAATTCATAATGCTCTTGAGAAGTTTTCAGTGGATGGCCAGCCCAACAATACTAGCATAGCACACAGAATACTCATCCACTGTTGAAAGAGACCCTGAAGAAAACATGGCAAAGGCATAGAGAAAAGTTGGATCTTTTGAAAAAGTTAATGATATCAAAATGCTTTTCCATCACTGGTAAGCCAAACCGTGTCAAGTGTATGGCCCAAAGCAGCACTGAATTCAGAGTCAGAGGTTGGCAGAAAAGTTTGGAAAACTGCAGTTTTTAAAAATTGGCAATTTTTCCACACTTCATAAAACTATCAGAAGAGGTATAATGTTTGTTCATTTGTGGAATGTTGACTGCTTGCTGCAAAAATTCACAACATGAATGAGGAACCGCAGAGAGGCAGGTCAATGAAGTATTTTTAAAAAATTTACAAAAAACTAAAGTTTCTATTTAAAAAATAACCATGTTATGCCAAGATGAAACATGGTAAAAAGTAGTGTGAGTTCTGTTCATGATTCTTTACACAGTGAATGGGAAAGTGATAGAAAGAATTTTTTTTTCTTAAAAAGGAAGTTTTGTTATTGCACTGACTTTTATAACGTGACCTACTAATTTAGAAAAATCATGTAGTAAAATCTGTAAAATTAAAATACAAAATTCTGGTTTGTAAACATCAGTTGGCCAAAGTCTATCCAGAGTCCTTCATGATAGTGGAATGGAATGAATAATGAACTCACTGCCTTATTTGTTTGCTGTGAGGGGG
The DNA here is from genome assembly GCF_021218885.2 of Marmota monax. Classification (NCBI taxonomy): domain Eukaryota; kingdom Metazoa; phylum Chordata; class Mammalia; order Rodentia; family Sciuridae; genus Marmota; species Marmota monax. Next base: position 2,716,666 of record NW_026694542.1, on the reverse strand, counting down.
GAAATCCAGAACACAGCTTTTAACCTTTCACAGTAATTATATTCAAAAGAAAGTCAGTGCATTGCTTTTTTTTTTCCCCTGTGCAATTTTCAGCTCTTACCCCACTCCCAAGTGCCACAGTTGAGATAATACTGTTTGGAGACCTAGTCCAGACTGGTCATAAATGTCGAATAAAGTCTGTAGGACTTCGGTATAAGTATTTCCAAATGGCGTAGTAGTGCACGGCAGCTGCTGTGGCCACAAACAGGTGCCAGATGGCGTGGGCAAAGGGAATGATGCCATCACTCTTGAAGAACACAACTCCCAAGCAATAAATTAAGCCCCCATAGGCAAGTTCCTGAAGTCCGTCGGTGTTATTCTGTCAACAGAGGAAAATAAAATAAAAAGGGTTTGATGTTACTCTGATCTGACAAGCTGCAGAGACAACTATAATTCCCCCTAAGGCTCCTGATTTTTGTAGGCAATAAGAAGCTCAGTGTGAAGAGAGTCCTAATCCGTAAACAGAAACCAAACACTAAAAGGTCCCACACACTCGATGGGTACACCCTTTAGAGTGGCAGTCTTGATTTGAACCATGTCATTACAGGCCCCACATGAAAAAGCAGCACATTCTGCTCATTTATTACATGTTTAAGCAGACTGTAATCACTGCCAGACATACAAGTTCATTGTAATATAGAGTGTAATCCTCAGTTCCCATCTTCCCCTTCAAAAGCTCTATGCAGCAGGCCCAAACTCCTTCACTTAAAAAATTTACATCTTGGCCAGTTTTCATTTCCCTTTGACCTCCTCACACACTGCTCTACACTGATTGCTTTTCTGAAACTTCCCCTGCTTGTGTGAGCTTAGAGCTTCCTTATGGCTGACACAGGAAATCACAGCCCAAGTGACCTTTAAGATTATAGACCATGTAGAACTAGATATTTCCTAACCTCCTAGGGGTCTCCAGGGCTTTTTGTCTTGGGGGTTGGGTATTTTTTTGGCTGAACAGGAAGTCAAAAGTCTTGTGTGTTTTAGGACAAAAATAAGATGTTGGGCTGTTGTGGATTTTCAAACACATAGGCCCAAGATGAAACTGGCTTGTATGAATGAGAAGGAGAGTGAAGAGAAAGTGCTTAGAAGATGACAAGGGAAAAAGTCAATTCTCTGGATTCCTGAGGCTCAGGTACAGCAAGGCCTTGGGGAGTAGAAACCTAAGCCAGCTCATGGCAGGATCAGATAGGATAGGCGTGTGGCTGTCCTGGAGGCCTGGGGACTGGTGACAGCAGACTTATGAACCTTGGAGCAGTTCCCTGTGGCCAAATCTGCCAGAAGCTTGGATTCAGACACCTGCTCTATGTGGGTCCTAAAGGCAAGGACAATGACAGATGAGTATGAGCTAAGGACCAGGTGTGAGGCCAGGTGAGCAATCCTATCTTCAAAGTTCACAGGAGCCATTTTTGCAGGATTGAAGATGGGGAAGGCACCAACCCATGTTGACTGATATCAGATTTCTTCTTATACTTGGTAAGAAGGGACTTTAGCCAGATTTTTACTTAAGTAAAAACAAAAACAAAATCAATGTATCACACACATCTATAACTTCCTCAAGGTTACAGAGAAACTAATACCCATTATACAAAATTCTGTGTGTATATTAGGAGCACTTTTCTAGAAGAGGGCAAAAGCCTTTGTCAGATTCACAAAGGGACACAGGACCCCCAAGTGGCAAGAGTTACTCATCTAATAAAAGTTGATTTTGAAATATTTAGTTAATAGTTCCTCAAGACACCCCATTTACTTTATCAACTTTCAAAGACAAGAACATAGGCAACTCTAAAACAAAGTGTTTTCGTCATTATTATTACTACATGCCAGGCGCTTTTTGAAGCACTTCCATGTATTTACTCATTTTGATCTCCACAAAACCCCTATATTAAGTATTGTTATAAACTCCACTTTACAAATGAGAAAACTAAAACAGAGGGGTTAAATAATTTGCTCATAGCTACATAGCTTTCAAATGTCAGAGTCAGAATTTGAACTAAGCTGGTCTGGTTTTTGAACTTTCATTTTGTGGGGGCAGGCAGGGGTAATAATTTCTTGATGACTAATTTACAAAGCAATGCATAGATCTTAAGTGAACGGTATGACTTTTGATAATGTACACATCCACGTGACCCCAAAACCCCCAAAGTTCACTGGCACCCTTTCAGTCCTGTAGACCTCCAGCTACCAAGGCAAGCACTGTTGCTACACTAACACATACCAAGTCCAATTCCTCCAGAATTTCACATAAGTGGGGTTTTATATACATTTCTGTCTCTGGTTTCTTGTCTGCTCAATGTTTTTTTCTGAAATCCACACATGTACTAGCATATATTCATGTATCCCTTTTTATTGCTTAGTAGTCCAGTGATTTACTTAACACAATTTGTCTACTGATTATTTCCATTTGGGGGCTACTATGAATAAAACTAACATTTACATTATTGCCCAAGTCTTTTTATAGATGTAAGTTTTCATTTCTGTTGGGTGATATCTGTTGAATCACAGGATTAATATGTTTAATTTTATAAGAAAGAAAGCAATTTTCTGAAGTGATTATATCATTTTATACTTTCCCAACAACATATTAAGGGGTTCCTGTTTTCTGGGTCTTTTTAATTATAGCCATTCCACAAGGTTTGTAGTTGTAGTTCACTGGGGTTTTAATTTTCACTTTCCTGATGACTAATGATACTGAACACCTTTTCAAAGCCTTACTGAATATTTTTTTGGGTGTATAAGTATGTGTTTTTGTGTGTGTGTATACACACATATAGCATGTGTGTGTGTGAAACGACTATGCAAGTCTTTTACCCAATTTTCTAGATTATCCTTTCATTATTGATTTGAATATATGTGGGTGTGTGTACATATATTATATAAATCAATAATTTATACACATATGCATCCATATACACACACACATTTCTTAAACCATCCCCAACACAAGCAACTGAAGTAGCACAGGTCCTTCCTGGTGCTGCTTAGGCTGCTTACCACCAATTGTTAGGTTGCCTTTTCATTATTACTCAGTTCAAATACCCATGGGTTTATTTACAAATATTTGGGGATTTTCTGTATCTTTTCTGCTGCATGATTTCAATTCTTTGCAATTATATTTTTAGGATGTATTCCTTTGTCAGATATGGAGAACGCAAATATTTCCTCCCAGTGTGTGGCTTTTTTCATTTCCTTAATAGTGTCTTCTGATGAGCAATACTTTTAGCAAATAAGCTCAACTTATTTTTTTCTTGGTTATTCTATGACCCAAGAAATTGGTGCCCAACCCCAAACTGTAATGACAAGGTGCCCCCACGTTCTTTAAAGTTTCTAGGGTTTCTAGAAACTTTATAGTGTTGGCTTTATAATTAGGTCTATGAGACACCTCAAATTAATTTCTGTGTATGGTGTGAAATTGAAGTTCATATTTGTTGAAAAGACTTCCCTTGCCCACTGTACTCCTTTATACATGTATTTACTCTTTTATTTCAATTTTGCATCCTACTACTTTGCTAAATTTGCTTCTCAGATCCTATTAACTTTTTGTAGATCCTTTAAGATTTCCTATACATGAACAATACCATCTGTGAATAAAGATGGTTCTATCTATTCTCTTCCACTCTGTGTGCCTTTTAATTCTTTTCTCCCCTTACTGCATGGCTAGAAGCTCAGTTCAATGCTAAACATAAGTAGCAAGAGCAGACATCGTTGCCTGTTCTCAATCATTCAGTCTTTCACCATTAGTTATGTCATTACCTGGCAGGTTTTTTATAGAAGAGATTTATGAAGTTTCCAAGTTTTCTGAGAATTTCTTTCAAACCATGAATACTGAATTTTGCCAAATGCTTTTCTTGCATCTACTGAAATGACCAATGTTTTTCTCTTTAATTCTCTCATTGTGATGAATTTAAATGACTAATTTTAAGTGATGTATCAATCTTGCATTCCCAGAATAAATCTAACTTGATTATAATGCATTATTCTTTTAATATATTGATAAATCAAATTTACAAATATTCTGTTGAAATTTTTTCCTCTTTCATAAAGTTTTCTTTTCCTGTAATGTCTTTGTCAGTTTAGCATTAGGGTGATACCCGCCTTATTTCTACCTTAACTATTTGTTAGAATGTGTCAGTGAAGTTATCAAGACCTAGGGTTTTCATTGTAGAAAGGGTATAATTATAGATTTAATTTCTTTAAAGATGAAGTAGGCTAGTCAGATCTTTCGTTTCTTCTTGATTGTGTTATGGGACATACTGCCTTTTAATAAATTTGTCCATTTCATCTATATTCACTGGTACTATATTTAGTGGTATACAGTTGTATACAATATCTCCTTATTTTGCTTTTAATACTTATAGGATCTATGTTGATATTCCCTAATTTATTCCTTACAACATTATGTTTTCTCTATTTCTTTATCCATCTAAGAAATAGAGATATCAAAATATTACCAATTATAATCTTTTCAAAGAAACTACATTGGTTTCATTAATTTTCTATATTTGATAATTCATTTTCTATCTTACTAATTTCCATTCTCTATTTTTTCTTTTCTTTCTTTTTTTACTGCTGGTTATTTTGAGGTTAACTTACTCTTTCTCTGGAGCTTAAGGTAGAACCTTAGATCAATAATTCTAAAACTTTCTTCTTTTCTAATTGGGTTCATCAGAAACACAGCCAATAGAACATGCATGTATGCTTATATGTGTGTACTGATTTATTTTAAGGAACTGGCATATGTAATTATGGAGGCAGCAAGTCTGAATTCTGCAGGCTTGGTTGGCAGGCTGGAGACCCAAGGGAGAGTTGATATAGCCCACAACCAAAGGAAATCTAGAGGCAAAGTCTTTCCTAGGGACCTCAGACTTTTTCCCTAAGCCCTTTGATTGATTGGCTGAAGCCTACCTACTTTATGGAGAATAGTTTTTTACTCAGTGTCTACTGAGTTAAATGTTAATCTCAACTAAAAAGTACCTTCCCAGCAACTAGACTGATACTAGACAAGCATCTGGGTACAACAGCCTAGCCAAATTGACAGATAAAAGCAACCATCACACCATCACAAGCAACTGAAGCAGCACAGGTCCTCACCAGTGCTGATTAGGCTGCTTACCACCAATTGTTAGATTGCCTTTTCATTATTACTCAGTTCAAATACCCATGGGTTTATTTACAAATATTTGGGGATTTTCTGTATCTTTTCTGCTACATGATTTCAATTCTTTGATATTCACTGAGGATTATTTTATGGCCTAATATATTATCTATTTTGATTAAAAAAATTTGTACTGCCAGATTAGGTGGAGTATTCTGACATGCCAATTAGGTTAACTTGTTGATTATGTTGCTCAAACGTTCTGTCCCTATTACTACTTTAGTTCATGTGTTTAATGAATTACTTGTTATTGAGAAAGGAGTATTACAATCTCCAACTGCAACTTTGGGTTTGTTTCTGCCTTACTTCTGGTAAGATTTTGTTCCACGTATTTTGAAGCTCTATTGTTAACCTACGTACCCACTAAGGGTTGTTATGTCTCCTTAAAATGAACTGTGTTGTTATAAAGTGCTCCTCTTAAACTGGTAATAGTCTTCATCTTGATATCTACTTTGTCTAATATAATATAACCACTTCCACTTTCTCATGATTAGTCTTTCACAAGGTATCTTCTCCTTTCTTTTACTTTAAACTGTCTTCATATTTTAAAATGTGTTGCATGTAAAACACACATATCTGAGTTTTGCTATATTTAAATCTGGTCTGAAAATCTTTGCTTTTTAATTTGAATTTTCATTTAACTGTTGCTATATATAATATACACAATTATTGACATGGCTGTACTTCAGCCTCTTATCTTACTATTTGATTTCTGTTCAGTTTCATCCATTCTTGGTTACCACTTTTCTTTTATCCTGGCTTCTGCTAGATTAAACTGAGTAAGTCTGGTATTCCATTTTACCTTTTCTCTTGGTACTTAGCTACAGACCATTTACTGGGTCTTGGTTGCTGTTGGTGGCTGTTCTATAGATTACAAAATGCATTCTAAACTTATCCCAATACATCTTTATTATTACATCCCTTTCCACACAAGATCAAAACTCATACAGCAGTACACTTCCTTTTCTCCATCCCTCCCTTAGTTGTCATTTAGTTTACCTCAAAATGTTACAACCCCTCACTTACCTTTTGAAGAAATTAAAACATGAAAAACAGTATTTTGTATTCATTTGCAGATCTATCACTTCTGGCTTCTTGATTGATTTTTGGCATGACCATCAGGAGAGCTTCAGTGTGCAGCTGATAGGTTTGTACCCTGTGGCATTTTAATGATACCACCACACTGTATTCCTGCTTCTATTGACTCTGACCATATGCCAGTGGTCAATCTTCTCTGCTTGCTTTTTCCCTCTGGCTGATTTTATGATTTTCTCTATTTTCTCCCCTCATGGTTGTTTTTTAGTGATTTGACTAATGTGCCCAAGTGTAGTTCTCATGTTTATCCTGCTTGGCTTTGCAAATCTGTGGGTTGATTTCATCACATTTGAGAAAATTTCAACTATTATTTCTATTATGCTTCCTTAAGCCACTCATTATTATCCAACATTTACTAAGGTTCTGTTCAATCACTTCTTTTTCCTCTTGCTCTCTGGTCTGAGTAGTTTCTACTGACCTGGATTCAAGTTCACCAACTTTTTCTTCTACAGTAAGCAATCTATTGTTAAACCTCTCCAATAATGTTGTTTTTCTCAAGACAGCACAGTGTTTATGTCTAGAATTTCCATTTGGTTTCCTTTTTATAGTCTCCTTTTATTTTCTGAGATTCCTCATCTGTGTACTCATTATGTTGTAATGTCCTTGAAAATTTCTACATCTCTGTCATCTTTGGATCTGTTTCTCTTGATCTGATTTCCTTAAGTATGTGTGATTTTCCTGTTTCTTACCTACCTGGTAGTATTTATCTAGATGGTGGATACCAAATTGTTAATGAGTGTAGATTTTGTTGATTTCCTTGGAAGATAGTTGAGACTTGTTCTAGCAGACAGTTTTATTTCCTGAATGATCACTTTTACTTTTTCAAGGTTTGTTCAGGAGCATTGTTATGGTAGGTCTAGAGTAGTACTCAATCTAGGGCTACTATAGCTCTGTTCCTAAGCTGTGGCTTTGGCAGGGTCAGCTGAATGCTTGTGATGTTCACGGTGATCTCTCCACTCAGGGCTGATTGAAACTCCATGTTTCCCAGCACTGTGCACTTTCTGGAATTTCCATTTATCTCATGACCTTCAAAAAGTTATTCTAGGTAAGGGCTGGCAGAGTTTTGCCCTGCACATATTCAGCTTGACAGTTGGTCAAGGAAACTCTTTTGCAGATTTCTGGAGCTTCTCTCAGCAGGCCCCACCTTCCAGTTCCCTACCCCCAAATGCAGCTTTCTCTGCAGCCTGAAATGCCAACTTCTGCTTCTTATGCCCAGACTGCTGCTCTCTGGGCTCCACTTCCTTTTATTGCTATTTGGAAGGTATCCAGGGAAACAAGCGGGGAGAATTCAAAGCTCTTCTTTCAAGGATCACGGTTCTATATGTCTGTGCAATGCCAAAAACCAGTTGCTTTCATTCTTTTGTAGTTCTCTATGGCCAAAGGGTTATATCTGATATTCATGACTGACTGGAACCAAAGAATTTGAGTCCTCACTCACACTGTGCCTTTGTTGGTTCAAATGATTTATATGGTCCTTTCTGCCTACCTCTACAGCATTATCACAAAACTATGCCACCTATACCACGACATATATGTGCACAATCAAGACACCCTGCATGTTCCTAACAACAAACCATTTTCAATTCTTCAAAAATGCTGAAGCTTCTTCCCCCAGTCCAGGCTTCCTTCATTTTGTTCTCTCTATCTATAACCCTTGCCTCATCTCTTGGCTTCTACTTATCTTTTCAAATCAGCTCAAATATCTCTGTTATTTCTCTCTTGAGTTCACACAGCAGTCTCAACCTTCCCTAATCAAAGACATTATAAAATTTCATTATAGCTTCTTACTGAATATGAATTATATTTGCCTGCTGGATTCTAAGATATATGAGGGCAGTGTGGGGATTATCCTGTTTGATTATCAAACTTTAGTCACCTACTATTGAAACACTTATGAAAATACCAATTAAAGATTTGGGCTAGGAAAAGTACTGGATAAACCTGTTCTTATAATACCCAGAGGGAATTTACTTGAAATTCTACTCTAATAATTAGTAACCTATCTACATAGACTTTGCTTATATTGCTCTGGGTGTCCTGAGTTGCCCTCTAACTATATGGCCGCCTGGCCAATTTAGTCATTTGCTTCCCTCCGTTTAAAAATTCTCTGTTGCCAACTAAAATACATGTATTTTTTTGGTGGTAGGTAATTATTAAAGCCATCATAAAACTCATACCTCAAAGAAACATATTTTGTTAGATTTTCATAAGACATATTACCAGAAAAAACAGAACCACATTTTAATTCCTATAGATATTTTTGTGACCAAGGCAAGCACTGTATATAGTAAGGTGCTTATAATGTGCCTGTGATCTTAGGAGTAAAATTACAGGTACACTTATTCTAACCATTGCAGGCTTGGAAGAGAGTTCAAACTAAACATATCGGGGTCTCTTTAATCAATGTCATGGCTAATGGCAAAAATGTACAGCATAAGTCACTGTAGTATTTGAGCTAAAGGCACAAAAAATTAGTTGGATTAAACTATAAGCAATGATATCAAAGTGACAGATATGCATTGATTTCTCAACAGAAATTCAATGTGAAAAGAATTCAAAATATATATGCAACTGACTACTAAAGGTAATGTAATACTTCTCCCCATGAAAGTTCCCAAAAGATATTTTCAAACAAAGTTAAAACAAAAACAAAAACGAAAAAACCCACATCCCTTGGAAAGAGAAATATTATCACTTAAAAACAAACAAAACATTAAAAAAGCATTCACCATGATCAAGTTGGTTTCAGGAATACAAGGTTGCATGCCACACTTGCAAATCAATGAGTGTAACACAGTACATGAATAAAATCAAGGATAAGAACCATATGATCATCTCAATATATGCAGGACAAGCTTGTGTTAAAGCTTAACATCCCTTCATGATAAAATTCCTGAATAAATTAGGCACAGAAGGATCCTAACTCAACACAATAAGGACAACATGTGACAAACCCATGGCCAATATCATACTAAGTGGGGAAACTGAAAGCATTTCTTCTAAGATCCAAGAAAGTCCACCTTCACCCTTATTTGATATAATACTAGAAGTTTTAGCCAGAACAATTAGACAAGAGAATGAAATAAAAGGTACACAATTAAGGAACAGGAAAGTCAAATTATCCCTATTTGCTAATGATTCTATATATAGAAAATACTTGCACTGAAAGACTTTTAGACCTGATAAAGAATTTCAGTAAAATATCAGGATATGAAAATCAACATACAAAAATCAATACTCTTATTATATACCAATAATGAAGTTACTAAGAAAGAAATCAGAAAGACGTCCCATAAGTATTAGCCATACACAAAATAACCCTTGGAATAAACCCAATCAAGGATGTGAAAAACCTTTACATCGAATATTGCAAAACACTGAATAAAGATACTGAAGGAGATACTAAAAGATGGAAAGACCACCCACAATCTTGGACTGGAGAATCAATATTGTTGAAATGGTCATTCTACCCAAAGTGATCTACAGATTTAGTGCAATCCCCATCAAAATACCAATGACATTCTTCATAGAATAAACCTAAAAATCCACATGGAAACACAAAAGACCCAGAATAGCCAGAGCAATCCTGAGCAAAGAGAGCAATGCTGAAGGATTTATAATACATGATTTCAAAACACACTACAGAGCCATAGTAACAAAAAACAGCATGTTATTCACATAAAGATAGATATGTAGACCAAGAGAAGAAAATCAAGAACCCAGAAATAAATCCATGCATAGTCAACCAACTGATTCTTGACAAAGGTGCCAAAAACTCACGCTGAATAAAGGACAGTCTCTTCAACAAATGATCTGAGAAATCAGATACCCACAAGCAGAAGATTGAAACTAGATCACTATCTCTCACCCTGTACAATAATCAACTCAAAATAGACCCCAAACTTTAATGTAAGGCCCAAAACTTTAAAACTACTAGGAAAAAAAAAAAAAAAACAGAAGGGAAGCACTTCATGATATTGGCACAAGTGATGATTTTTTGGGTAGAATTCCAAAGCTCAGGAAAAAAAAAAAAAAAAAAAAAAAAACAAGAACCAAAGTGATTATATCAAATTTTAGCTTTAGCACAACTAAGGAGACACTCAAGTATAGACACAACCTAGAGACAGCAAGAAAATCTTTACCAGCTATTCACCTGACTGGATTAATATCTAGATTAATATAAAGAACAAAAAAATTTAACAACAAAAAACAAGTAATCTAATTTAAAAAAATGGGCAAGTGACCTGAATTTATTTCTCAAAAAAAAAGTACAAATGGCCAATAAACATGAAAAAAATGTTCAACATCTTTGGCCATCAGGGAAATGCAAATCAAAACTACACTAAGATTCCACTGAACCCTTAGTTAGAAAGGATATTATCAAAAAAATAAAAACTACTGGCAATAATGTAGACAAAAAGGAACTCACATACTGTTGTTGGTAGGAATGTTAAGTTAGTATAGTCCCTGTGGAAAATAGTATGGAAGTTCCTCAAAAAACTAAAAACAGAACTATCATATGATCCAGTTATACCGCTTCTGGGTATAACTGGATCTGAAGGAAATGAAATCAGCATAAAAAAAAAAAGACACCTGTATTATATCCATGTTTATTATAGCACTATTTAGAACAGCTAGGACACAGAATCAACCTAGATGCTGTCAACAGATGAATGGAAAACAAATATGGTGTGTGTGTGTGTATGTGTGTATATGTATATATATACATATATATATATATATATACGCACAATGGAGTATTATTCAATCATAAAAAAGAATGAAATCCTATCATTTACAGGAAAATGGATGGAACTGGAGAACATGTTGAGTGAAATAAGTCAGGGACTATTAGGGGCTAGGAAGGGGGACACATTGGGGGTTGGAAGGAAGTGAAGAGAAATGGGAGACTGAGAAAAGGTGAAAGGGACAGTAGACATAATCAATGGATGATATATACATGTATGGAAATGTCACAGTGAAACCCATTAATTTGTACCATTTATACATATTAATTAAAAAAGTGAAAGACAAAATAAGAGCAAAGGGATCTAAAGAATATCCAAACTACTGAAGAAAATGGCCTTTTAAGGTCCTTCTAATTCTTGAGATTTTAGAAGTCAGTTGTTTATATTTTCTTCAAAGAAACCTCAAAATTTACCCTCTTCCATAGATTCAGGGTTAAGAAGCTAAATAGTTCAAAAAGAAATATAATGACATACTTCTTTGGGACAAGAGTAAGGTAAATGGTGGGATCAAAAACAGAAAAGAAACAAATAAATACTGAAGATATCAAAAGAAGAAAAACACATCTAAATACATAGCTTCTCTAAGCCTCAGAGAGGACTGAGTGCTAGTGTCCAGCACACTTCATTATTTATTTATTTTTCCTTTTAATCTGTAGTTAAGAGACATGCAGTAGTTAAAAAAACACAAACACACAAGGAAAACCACTATGTATCATATTTATAATCATATTACAAGCACCAGAAATTTAAAAGGAAATAACTAAAATTGTGAACTCTTTTCTTACCATTGACGTCACCACCAAGGCAGGAGAAAATCCCATTGTGAGATAGAAGAAGAGCTCAACCACTTTATACCTGTAAAAAAAGAGAAATGCTTTTGAATTTAAGCATTTCTTTGTTACATAGAACATTAACATAAAAGATTTTCCTTTTTTATTTTAAAAGAGAAGTGTAAACTTTTAACTACTTAAGTGATATATATCCCTCAGAAGAAGACCACTAGGCCTCTACCTAACATACTATCAGGGAGTAACAATGACCTAGCATTTCCTCTAGGATTGAAAAGGCAGCAAACATTACATGCTACTTAGAACACGTGTCAAAAGTTACCAAATTGAATTCAATCCACCTTACATCTTTCCCTTTCCAACCCCAGACTGTCTGTCTTCATTACCATCCACACTTAAGAGAACATCAAACTATGAAGGCAGATGGGGATGCAGTTTGGGACCTGGTTTATCAAGGGCAAAGAAACAACAGCCCTAAGGAAAGAGATGCATTTTGTCTGTGTCTTCATTTTGTATTTGTACAAACTCCAATTCTCTAGCCTAATAATTATCAGATTAGGCTACAGAATACCTGAAAATTCCAAGGAACTCAATGTATTAAAATTCAACTTACATGTCTATCTAATCATAAAAGACTGGAGTCTCTTCAAAGGCAGGGACTGAGTTTATTTATGTTTGGATCTACAGGGCCTAGAACAGTGCTGGATGCAACTTAAGTGCTCAATAATGTCTGCCAAACTAAATGGTCAAGGGCAATTCACTTCGTTCTTATTGTTTAATACTCAAAACCTGTTGTAAAGTAACCGTATCAGGAGAAGAAGGAGCTTGGCAGTTTGGTGTACACCAGAAGGCCTTCCTTCTTTTACTTCCTATTTTATCTGAGTATATGACTTAAGGGTTTGAGCCCAAGAAGCAAAGTGTACCCTTGGATTTATATATATATCACATATACCCACTTGGCACTGCTAATTATGGTCAAAAGAGATTTTGAGTGAATTTCAAAATCAGAGAGACATTAATGAGAAGTACCACTTTCTCCTGAAAGGAAAAAATAAGACAATACTCTCTGACAAACACAAATTATATTCTGAAAGCCCTTCTGCCAACCATGGAGATAAAGAATTTAATAAACTGTAAATTAAATAACAATGATATCATGGTTATGAGCTTCTCAAATTCAAGCATCTTAGATAATAAAAAGAGTTATGGATCAGGAACTGGAACACCTGGGTCCTAATTTCCAGTGAGTCACTTATGACAGATTTCAATAAGCCTTTCTTTTTATATTGTTCAATACTTGTGACTATGAGCTCTAAATAAGGAACTGTAAAGTGTGCCCCAAGGCCATAATAGTAAGAGTTTAGATATCCTTCCAAATGGCCCTTTTTTTATGGAAGCCTATTTGGAACACCCAGTAGGTTCCTATGTTGGTAGGTATTGTGCTGGGCACTTAATATCTGTTACCTTCAATCTTCATAGAAACCTTACAAAAGGCTATTTTTCTTACCTCAAGACTGTAAATTACAGAGGACAAGGCTAGTTGGCCTTAGAATGACAAATGAGGTCCCACTGATTCCAAAATGCTTGGCCATATTGTCCCTCATCCACATCATATCATATACATGTCATTCATATCTTTCCATGGCAATCTATTCACCAATAATGAATACCAAATGGTTCTAAAGATTTATTAAAAACAATATAGTCTATTTATGTATTTCTACTATTTTGAAGTACAAATATAAAGGAAATTGTATTGAAATGCAGGTAAAATTTAGGCAGTTAATTTTAAAATTATCAAATGTAAATTATTTTCTCTTACTTTTCATGGTAGAGAAATACATAAATGGTTCCTCCAGCTGCCATGAGCCAGATAAACCAACGCATATGAGATGCCAGGGGTCCAAGTTCACGGAGATTTAACCTACAAACGTAAACATGACAACAAAGAACAGAAGGGATAAATGAAGGAGATTCACAGAACTTGTGTTTTCCTCTAGTCACTGAAAAGTGAGAAAATAATTAGGATAAGAGCAGGAAGAGAAGGTATCAGAACAATAAGGAGGCAGCTGGGCAATTTGGGTAAAATTAATAACTTAAAAAAGATAAAATTCTCAGTTAACCTTTAAGATCTAAAATAAGTTCTAGCATGATTTAAAAAGAGAACCAACTAAGAACAGACAAGCAGAAGTGAGTCCCAGCACACCTGTCATGCCTGAATTTGCCTAGGAGTGCAGACTGGGGTAAAGGATACTTGTCTTTTTATTTCTGAGCATGTTTTGGGGAGTGGATTGCTTACAAAGCTTAATGAGAAACCTGAACAAATTTCTGAGCCAGAATCACATACCCATAGCAGACACCTAATACACAGACAACATGTCTCCATTACCTAGCTCTCTGCCAAGATGAAACATGAGAAGAATTATCCCAACATGTGTGATGGAAGATATTCTGTTAGAATTTAACTGTGGACAATTGTGAGGTCTGAATTTTAAAATGTTGTGAGTTCATCTGTAATAGTATCATATTAAGAATATGAAAAAAAATGCTCTAATTGGCTATGACTATAAAATTAATATTTTCAATTGGAAAAGGTGCACTTGCAAAGCTAAACTAAATGTGAATAAACTGCCTATTTTGATACCTGATTCCTCAGCTCATAGTTAATTTTTTTTTATTTATTTACTTATTTTAAATTGGAATGTACTTCACAAAAGCATTCAAGCAGTCTCACTCCAATATGAATCAGACCTATAATTTAGTAAGATGTATTGGGGAGAGCTAGCACTTATTTTTATACTAACAGATAATTATGCTTCTTTGGAACAAGTGAGGCTACATTAGCCAGAATCTAGAAGTCTGCTTTTCTAATGACTATAGCAATTGATGGCATAATAAGAACTTCTGAGTGTTTAAAATTGAACCATGTTTTGATAAGGGAAAACTAATGTTTCTTTAATTATGTGCTTCAAAGCAACATAAGATTGCATTTGATCTGTACCAACAGGAAAGTAAGATCAAGAAAATGGAAGAGAATACGAGATATTTTAAATAGTTAAAACTAATTTGGCTAGTTCACTTACTCAGATAGCAAAGAAATGAGAATGTGCTGCATAAATCTCAAAAGGAAGCTTGCTTTTCTCATATGTATTTACAGCACTGTTTACTTGAACAATTCAAGTTCTGAAAAGCAGCAGAGGTATATGGAAAGAATATAGAGGGCAAAGTTTATATGTTTAAAAATGAACATGCTACCTACAATTAAGTTCATAGCATTCACATCCTCTTAGACAATTCAATTCTCAGATATTCATTCTAAACAGCAATATTTCTCATTTTAAAACTACAATCTGATGCAAGTAATCAAATAGGAAAAAATGCATATATTTATGTCCCTTCAGGGGGAAATGGAATGTATGCATGAGAGCCGGGGGCAGGGAGAGGAGGAATAGAAGAAAGGAGAAATGAGGAATTCTAATCATAAAAATATTGCCTTCAAGAATAGTTTTATCTTACCATGGAGCATAAGATGCTGCAATGAAGAAATAAATAACCATTCTATCACACATGTGAAAACAATGCTCCACTGTCCTGGTAAGGAAGAAAACACAAGTTAGCCACATTAAAAAAAAAAAAAAAAGTTTAGACTGAAAGTATGGGTTATCACTGCACTATGTTGCGATTTCCATTCCTGTTCTAGTCTCTCACGACATTTATAATTTGCTCTTCAAGCCACTTTTTTTTTTTTTTAATATTATGAAGCCACAAATAAAAAGCTTTATATTGACTTTCAGGTTGTTCACGCAATACATATTCTTACCATGTACAAGACAGAAATAGAGCCCCATGATAATTAGGAAGTCTAAAGTGATTAAAAGAAATGAAATCTGTCTTTTCTGATATTGTCCGTTTCTTTTAGAGCCTATCTAATAGAGAAATGAAATTCCTTGACAGCAGATCACCTCCTAGTTCTTCCCATAGCACAGGGCATGAGGTCCTGATGTTCAGCAAACACTCCCTGAACTTAGGCTAGACTCTTTGTATCTGTTTAGAATGTCTTTTAAAAAGCTTTCATTTTTAAATACCCCAGAGTAGAGTAATTTAGGAAAAGCCATAACAAAAACACAAAACATTCTATTTGCTACAAGAGGATGGCCACTCAGATTTCTAAGCAAGTTCCTCTTTCCAAAATCAAAGTCAGGAAATGTATGCACCAAGATCTGCCTCATGGAGGTCTACTCAAAATGGCTTAAGCAGAAGCTGTCCTTTACTGAGGTGATTTAAAAGTGTAAATGCACAACATCACTTGGATCTCTCTTCAGTGTGCAGGAGGTTCTAACGACAACCTGATGGAGCACTAGCATTAGGCTTGACCTCCCCCTACACAGTATTGACCCAACAGACTGATCAGGACTTGTGTTAGTGAAGTGAAAATACATTTGTGAGGAGGAATAGTTTTTAGTTTAGTGGCGGGAAGCTACAAGTTACCCCCAGTGTAACTCATGTCACAGATCTAAAGAAGCAAGAACTAGATCAATGCTTCTCAAATTTGACTACTATGTATTACAATCACCTGGGGAGCTTTAAATTGTAGCCATGGACTCCAGCCCAGACAATTCTACTTTAAA
Organism: Marmota monax; assembly: GCF_021218885.2. Classification (NCBI taxonomy): domain Eukaryota; kingdom Metazoa; phylum Chordata; class Mammalia; order Rodentia; family Sciuridae; genus Marmota; species Marmota monax. The sequence goes on along the minus strand of NW_026694542.1, from coordinate 2,700,222 downwards.
GCTAGAAATGTGATAGAGGGTCCAAGGAAAGGGAGTATCTGTTTTGAAACTTTTTTTTTTTTTTCATTTTCCCTAACCTTCTGGAATGACTGCAACTCCTAGCAAAGTTCGGGACCTTTTTTATTCTGCTTTCTAGATTGTCAAGACATTGTTAGAATAGGGAGCCACAACTGGAACTTAATCAAGTTCTATCACCCACTTCTCTCTCACTATTCTCACAAGTAAAATGAAAGTAATTTCTTTCTTACATAGAATGTGAAGCGTTAAATGTGATAATGTAGGCCATGAAAATATTTAGCACATAGTAGCACCTAGCACATATTAATACTTCCCTTCTCTTTTCCACTGAAATTAAGGCATTATTTGGATATTTAAAATATTTAATGCAGAGCAAAAATCTAAATGTGGCTTTTGATTCTACCAGTGCTACATCAAGGTTCAAGAGAGTCTGGTTTCGTTACACTTTCCTTGTCCCTGGCAAGGAGGCCCTGAATATTGAATTAGGCATCTACAACTCTTTATTGATTCAGAAATCTAGACATCAAAGCCAAGTCTGCTGAGGCAACCACAAGCATTGGAATATGCCAAGATGATAATGAAGTGCTCTGCTTCCAGACTGGCCTCTGCGACAGTGTGCCCTGAGGAGCCAGGGTGGGTACTTTTGTGGTTGTCTTATGAGCATGTTCCAAAGAACCCTTGAAATTCAATGCTGTGGTTTTATTTTAAGCCCAGGGAACTGTCACCTTATAGGAAAGGGTAGCAGACAGCAAACTATATGCAGTATTATGAAGGATATGGAAAAAGAAAAAAAAAAAAAGTGCTTAGGAGTCAAAGGTCTTGGGATGATCCAATTCTGCTGGTTTCACTGAGCTAGACAAGTCAGGTTACTTCTTTAAGTCTCAGTTTGCCCAACTAAAATTAAGGAGTTTGGATTAGATGATCTCTAAATATCCTTCCAGCTCTGTTACTCTCGATTCTACATGTGACAAAATCAGTAATCATCTCCAAAATCCTGCTTGTAAATGAAACATCTTTTCAATACTAGATTTTTGAATATTTCAAGATTATTTTTTGAAATTCTATAAAACCAAAAAGTACTTTCAAGTATTACTTTAAATCTCTCTCAGACTGCTCTGAATCCTTTTTCAAGAAAAAAACTTACCCTCTTGGGTTTAATCTACTAAAAAGCTATTTCACAAGCAACCCACCCCCATCTGAATGTTCTGTTCCTTCTAAAGTTGCTCAAATGATTCCTTTATGTTTCTGTCTTCTTCTTGTTGGTAGGCCAATGGCCACAGCAACGTTTGCAAAGTGCCTGACAGCTAACAATAGCAAAATACTTAAATGCTGATTGAATGCTATACATGGAACTTCTTTCTAAAACCTCAACTTCACGAAATGGTAAACCAAACTGCCATATATCTCCTTACATCACATAGTCCTATGGTATTTTGTAATTTTCCAATCATTTTCATATATATTATCTTATTCATCTATCACAATAACTTGTGAGTCAGGTATTATAACTCTCATTTTAGCAGTGAAGAAACTGAAGCTCCTTGAGGTCAAGTGACTTACCCAAGATTAAGGGGCAGGACTGGGACTCAAAACCCACTTGCTGACTCCAAAGTCAATGTGCTTTGTCACTAACCCATGGCTATTGCTTCTTACAGTAAGTATCCTTGGTGTGCTAGATAGAATTACAAAATTGCTCTAAGGATTATAAGTTGTTAAGTCTTGGGGAACCAGTGAGTTATTATTTGTGGTTATTAGCAAAGGCTTGCTTTCTTAGATGCTAAGAGGGAGAGGAATCCTCGAGCTCTGTCCAACCCAAAGAAAGTGTTCTGATTACAGAACAGCACTTTTTTAGACCCTCCAACATCTACAGCTGCCCTCCTGCAACAAGAAGATGTCCACTCTTTGCCCCATGTGACTAAAAACATGCCAGTTTGGGAGGATGACAATACACTGAGTTAACTAGTTTGGCCTATTTAAATAGCATTTTATCCACTGTACCTTAAGTGACTCTTTTTCCATGATACAATGTGAAATACTGTGGAAACGATGAAGAGGGCACAAAGGCCCATCCCATAAATCCATGCTGTTATCTTTTCCCAGCAGTCATCAGACAACCGATGGAGGAGGGCACTGCCCACAATGGCCGGAACAATGAGGAACTGGAGGAAAGGTAATGAGAAGTAAACATCCTAGCCATCATGAAAATAAGACTTTTGCTAAAAATAGAGGCTTAGCAAAATAATTTTCTAAGAAACATTTTCCTTTCTTGAATAATCATGAGAGCACAATGAAGTGGTTAGCTGTTACACGGGAAGCACACTGTTCCCAGGGACTGTGCCATCCAAGGTGTACACCAATAGGCAGGCAAAGATGCAACATTACTCAACTGTTGCAAAATAGATGTTCTTTATCCTGATTTCATTAAAGAAGGGCACATTTCATTCTACTCTCTAATCTGATTTGGAGTAGGTATTTAAAATATTCAAATGCACTAGGTACATTGGTGCATGCCTTTAATCCCAGCAACTCAGGAGGCTGAGGCCCCAGTTCAAGGCCAGCCTGGACAATTTAAAAAAGTAAAAATAAAAAGGGCTGAGGATGCAGCTCATTGGCAGAACACCCCTAGGTTCAATCAGTACTTCAAAATATAAATAAAATAAAATAAATACAATGTTCAAATGCCAAGCATATGCCTAGATTTTTCATGGAGGTCCAGATTTTAAAATATTCTGTTCTATTGCCCCCATGGACTACTGAAATTCCAATGTTTCAGTAAAGGGTCCATGAATGAATCAAGTCAATGACTAATATTATGCATACAACACCACACACACACAAAAAATCAATTATTCAAGTCATGTCCTGATTTTTAATTTGAATCTTTCATTCTATCCATTTGGGAGTTACTACAGAATGACAGTAATTTTGCAGCATTTCATTTTTAATACTTTTGTTTTTAAGTAAACAAGAACAATCCGCTTTTAAGGCTCAACTACTCAAAAAATTTTAAGAAGCCAGAATCTTAGAATTTTGATCTCTGTAAGGAAGAAAAGGGGAGGAAAGGAGAAATACCAGGAAATCATATTGACCAAATAATATTGTTACATCATGTGCATGTATGAATATGTAACAACAAATCCCACCATTGTGTATAATTATAATGCATGAATAAAAAATATGGAAAAACAGAGAGGAAAAAAAAACAAAGAATTTTACTCTATGCTAATCTAGTTATATGAGTGTAGCTGTGACTAGTAAGCATTTTATAATACAAAAACTCCCAGAAATTCCCAAACACTTTATTAATTATTAAAATAAGCACACCTAATAAAGAACAAATATTTTGGCAATCTTTTTGTCTTTTTTGGTCTTTTTTGGTCCCCAACATCTACTGTTGCCTTCCTGCAACAGAATGTGAAATCTTGAGAGTTGGGACCGGTACAAATTTTCAGATGCCAAAGATTTTATTGGCCCAGAGCAAAATTAGAATAAGGGCAACGACATAAAGATGCTCATAAACAAAGTTACTTGATTTAAAGAAACATCCATTGAGACATGAGCATTTTACTTTTTATGTTAAAGTGTCCTCTCTTTAATAAAATGATGACAAGAGAAGGTTGTTCTTTAATCTGTTTTAGACACTCCACTGGTTTCTGAAATCCAATTATCTGTATATTAAGATTACATTTTCTGTTCTAAAGACAGTATGAGGTTTTGTCAGTTTTTCTTTAATTTCAGCTTACATAAGTGTTTCTTCACTTGTGACATATTCATAAGTATAAGGATTTTTAGGTCTGTTCTAAATAAGTATTATTCCTAAAGGTGAGCTGTATATCTCAATACCCAGACCATTACACTGTACCAGCACTATCTATGATAATTAAAGTAGCTGCTTGTAAACACTTGTCATTAGAGAAATCATTTGGCCATTTTCTATATTGCATTTCTAGACTATCTCCCAGCCACTGTTTTCCCCTCAAACGCCTCACAAAATGCAACTGGCAAAAGGAATAATAAATCAAAGATAAAATGAAATTTATAATGACATAAGGAAATGACAACTATGTGACATTAACAGGAAAACTATGGAAATATATACATACCCACAAATACTGCATGCACACACAGAAGCAATGTATCAAAGTGTTAAAGTTTGTTTCTGAGTCATTTTGTTTTTAAAATATTTTTCAGTATTTTTAGAGTTTCTTATACTGCGTATATTTTGCTCTTTTAAAGGAAAAAATTAAAAGCTCGGTGATCATATCCTGCTTTGTCTTCAGCAATACAGAATATCACTCTGAGAAATAGTGGTCACTGTGGAGGTGGATGTAGGTGCATCATTTCACTGAGTAAAAAAAGCACCTTTTTTTGAACAAATTGTGAACTCTTTTTGCCAAATGAGCATGGCTGGATTGTCTTGAAAAGGCAATTCCAGGGGTGAAAGTCTTCATAACCAAGGTGTGTTTTTGGCTGTCCTATAACTAGGAGATTTACTTATTACTATTCTTTTAAAGATGATTTTACTGGGAAAAGTAAGTTGAGGATAGAGCAGGTTAGAATATACAAAGCATTCTCCATGTCCACACAGTTTCTGGTGAACAAGACCCACTGCTGATTTCTGGGTAGCTAAGGTCACAGAGGTAGGTAAACCCAACTAATCATGCCAAGGTTATTAGAGCTAATTACCCTTCTTCCCACCAGAACCCTATGGGCAGAACAGCAATAACAGAAAACATGTACTCACTGCATGTGTGTAACAGTTAGCAGCATGTTCATAGCAAGTTGGTTTGTAGCGGCCATTGGCTGGAGCCCGATGGTTCATGAAACTATAGAAACAAAAAGCCATCATGTGAATAAAGCTTAAAGCAAAGGAAAGAACAAGGAGGTAAGCCTGCAATGACTGTTCACCTATTCTAAATGAAGAGGTCACTGGTGAAAATACATAGTTACAGGAAGAAAATCAGAAGCCATCAAAAAAATGTAAACTGGGATAATACCAACGATAGTAAAGCAAATACCCAGGTCTACTGAATGAAGTTTTCTTTTAGTTTACTCAAAAGATAAACCTTCTACCAACCAAAACAAACAGAAACCATATTCAACACTTCAACTGGTACCCCTAATGAGCCAAAAAAAGTCATAACCAAATGGTAAATATTAATAGGAAAAAAAAACCCAAGGGAATTTTTCTGGACTTTAGTTGTTGTCATTAAATGAAAAGATATATGTTGTATTTGAAAGGTTTCTGTTTTCTCTCCCAGAATGTATACAGCTTTATATATGCAGATCTTTATAAAGCTTACATCCCACAATTAAAGGCTTGCCCAACTAGTTTCCCCATATTGTGTTACCTGTTCTGGCAGCAGACAGCTTAAATGATACCTGGCTTCCTCTAGGCCACCTAAACAAGCAGGTATATTTTCACCTTCATTCTTCCTGAATTAAAGGAGTTTGCTTCAAAAACCAAACACATGACTAGTACCTGATATCCTGGATATAAAATTTATATATCTCACAAATTAGCATATGGATGTAAATATTAAAACCTGTTACCAATACAGATACATGCTGGAATTCCATGCTTCCTGTGTACCCCGACACTATCATAATCAGCAACAGAATGAAAACCTAAATACACAAGACCAAGAGATGACAGTGTTCATCTATTTCAGTGTGCAGATGAGGATGCCCCTAAATCTGCACTCACCCAGGTTTCATGGTGGATCCAGGATTAGTCTGACCACTCCCAGGAGGAGAAAAAAAAGTTGTCTGAACAAAGAAGTAGATGCAAAGCAGAAAGAAAGAGGGGTCAAAGAGCCCTGGGCAGCACTTAGGTCTCAGAGGTCAACAGGTTTCATACAATAAAATTATCCTTTTGTATGAGCTAGTTTGGAGGAGGGGAAAAATTTTTGCCACTAACAAGTTTTGACTAGTCACACATTATTTGTTGACATGATGAAAACCCAGATCAGGCTGACCAAATGGCAGAGCCATATTGCCAAAAACTGGCTAAAACATGGTAGCAAGCCATTCTAAACAGGGCCCAGTTGGTGATCAAAAGACTGGCCAATATTTTCTCCCTGATTAAGAAGGGCCTAAGTCCTTAAATCAAATAAATAAAAACCAAATGGCAGTTCTGTCAACCCCATACACACAGTTCAGGTGGAATATCTACTATGGGATGAATTTGGGACAGTGAAGATCTTGAACCATCAATGGGTTAGATATTTAATTAGTAAAATACCTACTTATTGATGTAGTCCACCTGTGACTTGAAAACTATTTTTAAAAAGTCTATAGCAAGTAGCTTCTGAATTTATCCAAACTATTCTCACACATAGAGAAATGATTTCAAGCAATCATCTTTTCTCCCATGATAATTCTTTAAATAATATTGCTAATTTCCTAAGGGATGACAGTGTTGCTATACAGCTCTTATTAGTAAAAAGAAAAATAATTACGCTCTTGGGAAGAATGCTTTCAGTGTCTGAAGCATTGAAGGACCTACCACATCATTACCCTGAGACATAACAACAGAGCTACAAGTAGCACAGCCTAGTGGGAATTTCAATGGGTAAAAAGTGAGGCTCCAAAATGGCTGAAGTTAGATTAAATTGAAAATGCTCCATGTAGGGTGCAGTAAGTAGGATCTGTCTACCCACCAACAGGCTGCAGCCTAAGATAGCAATTTATATCTCTGGCAGCCCAATCTAAAAATAGACAGGCCATTACACAGCATCAGGGATAGATTTTCACATTTTTCTCCTATAAGCAAAGAAGCTGGTGGCCATGTTTTTGGCAGCGTGGTCCCTGCTCACCTGGAAAAATTCAGGTTAAAAATAAAGTAGGAAATCGTAGAGAAAAAAAGCCCCTGTCTAGTGACTTAAGGGAGTCTCTTTTGATGGACAGGGACAAGATTAGGGCAATAAGGAAAAGTAAGAAGCAAGTATCTTGAGAGCATTTCACTGTCTGGGGCTCAGAGGGATAGACAGCACAATTGTTCTGCTAGAAAATTTTAATAGAATTTTTCCATTTCTCTCTGATCTACCAGCATGCCATCAAGCCTCCTCCACAGTGTTCTGAAGAAATTACTTCTAAGACCTAAATGGAAAAGCAGATGTAAAGTGCAAATAAACTCCCACACATGTGCCTAATCTCTTCCTCCAAGTAAGAACAGAGAAAGGTTCAAGTGTTATGGAGAATAGGCACCCATTTACAGAAGACATCTGTGTTAAGGTAGAGTAACCTAATGGTTACCCAGTGCTCAGAAAAGGGTAACCAGCATGCTGGGAAGGGTCTGAGGGAAGGTGATTTAGTCATAGGGATGGGAACCACACTTAATACATTAGTATTTAAGTAGGGGTTTTTAATTCATTGCCTTACTTTGTCTTTCAACATTCTCTCTTGCCTCCTCCTTGCCCAGTGTCCTTATGTGGCCATCCCATGTGACAGAATGCAAAACTACAGAGGGAAAGAACAATTAGGGATCCTGGAACAAGCCTTAGCAATCCACCAGCAGATCTCAGAGGCCCATGATCAAATCCCACAAGCTGTCTTTGATTCCTCTGTGTTCCTTTCTCCAAGTGCAACATCATTACCTTCAAAATACATTCCAGGTCAGTACTTCTCTCTACAACTCCACAATTCCTACCTTAAATCAAGACACCAACATCTGAAGTCTGTGAAAATACAGCCTCTTAACTGGCCTTGCTGCCTGTCCTCACCCAGACTCTCTTCTTTAATACAGCAACCACAGAGTCTAACCCGCAGATCACATCACAACCCTATCCCAACTTAAAACCTACTTTTTGGTAACACTATATCATGTCCCTGGTCCACAAGCCCCAGGCAGTGTAGTTTTCACTTCTCCAATCTCCAGGTACTCCTTTCCTGCAGCTACACCCTCCAGCTACAACACCTTTCTGTTCTTTCAACAGGTCAAGGTCTTGTCTGCCTCAGGGCACTGGTTGTTTATTTCTGCAGGAAAACTCTTCCCCAGCAGGCTCAGTTCTCTTCTCATCCTTCAAGCTTAGCTCAGATGTCACCTGCTCAGAGATTTTTCCAGACCTTCCTACCTAAAGTGTCACTTCAGCCCTTCTCAACAACCACAGACTTTATCATAATTCATAAGATTTTTTAAAACTTGTTTTTCATTTCATCTTTCCCCACTGTGGCATCAATCCCATGAAGGCTGTCTTGTTCACCATGTCATTTCAATCCCAAGGACAATGCCCAGCTTATTAATGAAGTTTAATTAAAAAAATGCTCAATGAATAAATGAATAGAAAGACATTTCAACTACTGCTCAACTATTTTAACACAATTTAGTTTTCCTGGGGGTTCAGAAGGTTCTGTAAGAGAAATAGGCAGTTCTACAGTCAATGCAACTTGGAATCTCAAAAAATGAAAACTCAAAGATCGAGACAACAGATCCTCCAAGGGCCCCTTCACCATCACTTAGGCCAATCCTGGGCATAGCACCTTATTATTTATTAGCTTCCCTTTGGAACTGAGCATAATTGTTCAGGAAGTGTATAATGCCAATGTGACTTCATTATTAAATAAAGGGAGAAGGCATACCTAAGGAGACCACCCCAATCCTATGATTCAATGCTCTAAAAACATGCAAAACAGGCACCCATGGAAGACTTCTAACACTGCAAGATAAGATACTTTCCCATATATTCAATCTTGAAGCTAACCATTGTTCACAAGGCTGGGATGAGGAAGAGAACATCCATATCCTCAGAGACGTCGTGGTGTGGACACAGAAAAAGAAAGGATGAGCTATCCACAAGGGTGGTAGGGAGAGAGACACAAAACTGATCTCCTGGGTCTGCCCCTTCTTAACTGTGCCTATAGGCAAGTTCCCTGTTGTTCTTTAAACCTATTTGTTCTTTTATTAAGTGGGTATAAAATTCTGTCTTCAAGGGTTATAGTTGATGAGATGGGTAAACTATAAGTACCCAGACAGTGCCTTGGCACTCAATTAATGTTAGCAATTATTATCATTAGTCAGATGTTGTGAATGGGGAGGAATGACTATATATGTATGATTTGGCATACTTGGATTCTCAACTGGTAAATCAATAAAATAAGCAAGAAAATATTGTGTCCCACTGTAATCTTTCACATCCTCAGTTTTTTGAGAAACCACAATTGCATAAATCCCTCCAGTTAGGATAGCAGTCTGTTTCCTTACAGCCCTCCTTCATAGGAATGGCAGAACTCTGGATGCTGACCCAAAGCCACAATAACCACCAAGTTTCATTTTGAACAAAGCAGCAAGGTGTTCTTGTAATTTAGGCATAGCTACAAACTGTGGCCTAATGAAATGTCTTTACTGCAATCCAGTGCTTTTCAATTGGGTCTAAATGATCTATCAGGAAAAAGAGCAAACTATTTGAAAGACAGCATGTCCCTCCCTACAATTCCTGTGTAATTTACGTACCTGCAACTATAGTGAATCCTCAGAAAGATGTGTAACGAACACAGCTTCCAGAAAATGTAGACTAGTATTCTCAACATTTTAATGTGTAAACCACAAAAATCAGGACTTTCCAGTTATATTACCTTTTATTTGCAAGTTTTATTTTCAAGTTCAAATTGATGCTTACAAATAGCTTTCCAATCTAGCCTATCATAAACAAGAAATTACAGAATCACTCAATTCTTCAATCAAAATCAATGTAGATCTAGATGTCATAAAGAAACTGTTAATATCCACAGTGCACAATAATATGCATCTGCTGAGAAAATTACTATCTATACTACACCAAAAGAAAATGCCTGTATTTTCAATTTTTAAATGGATAGAGGAATCTAAAATCACATTACAGTGATGCTAATAAAAACTAGACAGATTACTGTCCAGCAAAAAGAAGGTAGTGCAATCAGTTGAGAAGGCAGGATCCTAAGTGAAATTGGTTGGGCTTTTTTTTCCCTTTCATTTCTTTTAGGACTGTTTGAATGTTTTTGCAACAAAAAATAAAACAGGCTTTTTTGTTCTTTCTTTAAAATAGAAGAATTCAAAGGGGCAACAGAGAAATACAAACTTAATCAAATAGGGAAGGGGTAGTTTCACAGAATAGAGCCACTGTTCTCTGAAAACAGGAAGAACACAGATGTGCAGACAAGTAAAACCAAATCAAACAAACCACATGCATAGAGCTTCACAAAGCATGCCTGAACCACTGTTACATTCTCCCTTATCCCCTACAGTCCCCAATTCTGATATAAGGTTTTAAAGCCAGAACACTTTCATTCCCTTTTGCCCTTAGAAACATTGATATGAAGTTCCCATTTGGGAAATGGTGCCAGGCTTTGTACACCCTGAGTGATGAGCAATATTCAGAAGCCAAATCTTCAAGTTGGTCCCCTTCCTGATGGCACAGACTACCACAACTCATGGCGGGGGCGGGGGTTGTTGGCTCCTTTACCTTTTGGGACTAGGAAAAGAACAAGATAAGTATAATGCGTAAGTCGGCAGTGAAGGAAGATACTGGAAGCAAGAAAAAGGTGCACTTGAAAATTGTAAAATTAAGGCAGTGCCTAAAAACTCAACAATAACCTCTTTGGAAGATTTCAGGTATGTCTTATTTTAAGTTCCCTATCACAGCCTGCTAAGCTAGCTGGCTGGTGGTGAAGGTTTGGGAATAGGGATGGCTGCCTTGTTCAGACAAAGGGATGGAGAGTTACTACAAACACAGGAGGGGTGAACTTTCACCCACTTAAACGAAACAGAAAAGCCCAGAGCTTCCTCTGGGAACTACGGGCCAGCGGCCTCCATCCACTGCTGTAGGGCAGAGACCAGCAGAAGTGAAGGCCGCGGTGCGCACCCCCCACCTCTCGCGGTCTGGCGTCCCCACCAGCTCTTCTGTGAAGAAGCAGCCGACCTGCCTTCCGATGGCGCCTCCTGGGTTCCTCCTCCTCTTGGTTTCCCAACCCAAGCGTCTCAACAGCAGGTCTCTGCACTCGAAAGCTCTGCACTTGCTCCTTCGCTGAGCCCAAAATAGCATGGCTCTGGCACTCTTAAGCCTGACAACCAGCGAGGCCCCGACATGGTCAGAGAAGGCTGGGCCGGATGAGCATGCCTCAGTTTCCCTGTTGCTGGGGCCATTCACAGACAAAGCATCCAAACCGCCCAGGCCACTCTCCCCCGCTTTACAACACGTCAGGACTCAGTAGCAACCCTCATTCCGTGCGCCCCCGGAGACCCCAACCCGGGGGTAAAAGGATGGAGGCCAAAGCCTGGGCGGGAGGACTCGGGGGGCGGCACTGAGGCTGGGGCTCGGGTCCTCAGGGCTAGCAAGAGCTCTACTTGGATGGGGATCCGGCGGGCAAAACCAGTGAATTCCTGGGAACCAGGGCAAGAGCGGGCTCCGGATGCGCAGATCGCGAGGGGCCACCCAGGTCAGGCGCCAGCTCCGCGGAGGAAGGGGATCGCACAGGGACAGAAGGGCAGGGAATCCCTTGGGAGCCGGACCAAGCCAGGGCGCGGGATCCACCGGGATGCACCCAGGTGAGGAGCCAGGACCCACGCGCGAAGGGGCGGAATGTGGGTTCCCAGCACCAGCGGCGCGGCGGGCGCGCCAGCCTTCTCACCGCTGGAAACGATTCTTGAACCGCATTGATCCTCCGCTCCTCCTCGGGGGCCGGGAGCTCCGTCTCGTCAGCACCGGCGGCGGGGCGCGCGGCCCTCATGGGCTTGGGCTGCTCCAGAGGCCGCCTGCGTGCCCGGTGGAGCCGCTGGGCCGGAGTGGGCCACGCTGGGGGTCGGGACAGGGCCGGGGCCAGATCCGGCGGCCGGGGGCGGGAGGGAGGCCGCTTAAACGGCCCCGGCGCCTCCCGCCTCCCGCCTCCCGCCTCCCCAGGTCCTCCGCCCCCCTGGTGCCCGCGCCCCGCCCCACCGCCCAACTCCACCCCCGCCCGCTCCGCCCTTCTGCGTGCGCCCGCGGCCGCCAGCGCGTCACAGCACCGAGCGGCCAATCAGCGCCCGGAGCGGCGCGGCGGCTACGCTGCCATTCATTTCTGAGGAGCTCGGGCGGCGAGGCGGGGCCTTACTGAGGCGGAGGCGGGGCGAAGAGAAAGGGGAGGGGCGATGGAAGGGCGGTGCTCTTCCATACAGCGTTGAGATGCAGCATGAATGGAGATGGAGGAGGGGGAGAGGAATTATAAAAGGATTTGGACTAAGACTCTGAAAAGCAATTATGAAAAACATAGCAAACAAGGACCTCTGATCACATTCTATTCTTGTTTCGGTATCATTCATCCATCCTTCGTCACGCATTTCTCCATCTTTCTATTCCTTTATTTCTTCATTATTTTGAGTGTCAACTGGCTATTGTGAGAGATCCAAGGCAGATTTTTAAAACCTTTGCTTGTCTGTCATATGAAAGGATTGAAACCTTTAAGGAATAATCTAACACTGAGATTCAATGAGAACCATGAAAGGAGGGATCTTCTACAGGGATTCTTTTATGTTATCCTCCCATTTATCTTTTGATATTTTATCCAAGCAGCTTCTAAACCATCTAAAATATAATGCTGAATCAGGATCTTGTAGCTAAAGCTTTTGAACTCAGTGGGCTTTCTGGAAGAGAGGTTCAAATGGATGAAGGAAATAGGAAAATGAATGAGTGGTTTACTGAGTCTTTCTGGGACCACTTCTGGAATTTAAATGTGCTCCCCTCAGTTAATCTGTCCATATCATTCCCTACTCCTCAAAATGGAAACTCTCAAGAGAGCATTAAGCCAGCTTGTTAAGGGGGTTTACTCTGCTGGCAATGAAGCATTGGAAAGCTGGAGGATTCTTCCACCCATAATTTTAATTTTACCCATAATTTCCTTTTCTTTAAATCCTAACACCAGAATCTAGAGGGGTGTTTTCTATGGTGATTGCATTATTTTTTTTTCAGAAACATTTCTGGATAGGCATTATCTTCCTCATTCCACACATAAGGAAACTGAGGCTTTTAGAGGTTAAGAAACTTGTCAAATGGAAAACTCATACTATCTTCCTCTAGCAATAAAGCTCTAGATCTTTTCAGTATGCCTGCCTGCCTCTTCCTATGTTTTAAAGTAGTATATGTCTCTTTAAATATACACACACTTTCTCTCTCTCTTTATCCATACTAAGCCATGAAAATGAAGATGGACTGAAAAAGTCTATCATTTGACCTCTTAGGACTACTAAGTTAAGTTATAGGGAAGGGAAGGTAACAAAGGAAAGAACTAATAAAGATAGATGAAAAATAACCATATGAAATAGCATAAGAAGGGTTATAAAAAAGGAACCTCAACTGTAACAAATATACCAGTCTGTCGGAAGATGTTGATAATGGAGGAGGCCATGCATTTTGAGGGGGGAGATGTATGGGAAATCTCTATACTTTTGCTGTGGACTTAAAATGGCTCAAAAAAAAAAAGTCTTAAAAAAGAAAGTACTGGTATATGCTGCAACATGGATGAACTTTGAAAACACAATGTTAAATGAAAGAAACCAGTTACAAAAGACCACATATTATATGATTGCATTTATATAAAATGTCTAGAATAGACAAATCCATAGAGACAGAAAATAGATTAGTGGTTGTCTCAGCAAGAGAGTGGGAAGGTATTGGAGAGGAAATGCTAAGAGGTATAAAGTTTCTTTTGGTAACTAAAGAAAATGTTCTAGAAGTGTGGTGAGGGATACATACTCTGTGAACACAGTGTAAGCAATTAATTGTACACTTTAAATGAATGGTTTGGTATATGAATTGGTATGGTTTGGTATCTGAATGGGGCTGGTTTGGTATCTGAATAAGGCTGTTAAAAACTATTTTGAAAAACATCCATTTCTGTAAAAAGATAAAAATCAAAACAGATTAAAATGGCTGGAGCAGGAAAACTATATTACTTATACTTTTATTAAAATTTTTCAAGAAGCTCAGACTTAGTAGGTACTCAACAAATACATGAATTTGAGAAAACATAATAACTGAAAGCAACAACAATACCATGAACCAACAGATGCCAGGTCACATCCTGAGAGTGGGTCATGGATGTGCAGAGATGTACAATCAGAGTGTGATGAGGCTAATTAGGGGAGGGAGGGAGAGAAAGAAGTCTGAGGAAGGAGTTTGAATGAAATGCCAGCATGATTTGGCATAGCCTTTCACAAAAATAGATTAAATAGGATAGAATAAAACACCTTGACCTACAATTGTTTCTTCTGCAGAATTATAGGAATATTAAAGGAAAGTGGCATATTTAACAAATATGATCAAAGTTTTAAATTAGCCTGATCATTCATGAAGCCTATTTTCCATGGTAAATGCAGGCCTCAAAAGATAAAAATAAAACACAATAAAAATAGCATCCTTTGAACACCTGCCACACTTTTTATTTATTTTTTTTAAACTGAAGTTTCCCTTTGCATCTCCTTCCGAGAAGGAACCCAGTTGTGTTTGCAGAAAAGATACACCAGATTCAGATTCAATTTAGAGATTAGGGGGGGTAGGAGCAGAAGAAAATGGAAATTTGTTGGTTCTAGGTTTTTTTTTTTTTTATCAGCAGGATGTGACATATTTCTTGAGCTCAGAGAGTCAGTTGTTCTTTCTGAGAACCTATAGGCACATATTTGCATACAAAAAAGCCTGTGCCTAGATAGAAGGGATTTTTGACAGAGCAGACTTAAGGTTCAGAGGTAACCTTGGGGAGAATACTCACTCTGCTCACTGAGGGACACAGAGACCCTGGATAGGATGCCAGCCACACTAGGAAGCACCAGGGACGCCCTCCCCTTGATGTGACGTGATCAACAAATCAGAAAATAGCAGACCTGCTCCAGACTTTGACTCTCAATGTCCTGGAAAGGTGACTAAACTTCAGTGATTGGCTTTCAGTCTGTCTCTTTGCAAAGAGAGATGAACTTTTTAATCTACTTTGATTTTTATCTTTTTACAGAAACAGATGTTTTTCAAAATAGTTTTTAACAGCCTTATTCAGATACCAAACCAGCCCCATTTAGATACCAAACCATCTTTGCAAAGATGGCCGAGTAAATCAGTTATTTCAAAGGTAGATGCTTCCAGCCTTTTCCCCTTTCCTAAAGAGAATATCTTTTCCTGTTTGGTCTTTTGTCCACATTCCCTTACCTGCTGGGAATGCTTGTCTCTGGATCCCAGCTCCTAGACTTTCATGATAAAATAATGGGAGAAAACAATGGGAAGGAGGAAAAACCCAAGGAGGGAAAAAAGGGAAGAACTTAAGAAAATAAGATGTATTGATCTATATGATGAAGATGAGTGAAAAAAGAAAGCCATTATCTAGGGGGATGTTGGTCAAGGCGTTTTGAGAGGTGAAGAGGGATTTAGCAAAGTAAGAGGATTCTCAGAATAAGGAATTTGAGTAGAATGAGAAGAAAATGAAAGGGACCGGGAGAAGTTTTATTAAGCATATGTAACAGATATGCTAATATTTTCTAGCAAATACAATTTTGGGTCCCCTTTAAAATTATGGTTATTATCAACTGTTTGGATGTATTGATTCAACAGTGACTCAGAGATGGCATGGAAAGGGGAGGTACAAGGGTTACATGGATTAATTTTTTGAGTGCCTAACATGGTCCTAGAACTTCTATATCCATTATTTCATTTTATTCATTAAACCCTCCTGTGAGATAGATGATATCATGCTTATTTAATAAATGAAGAAGATAATGCTTACAGAGGTTATTGCAAAATGCTTCAATTTGTATATGGAAGTAAAAAAGTTAAGATATAGACATGAGCCCAGGTTTTCTGACCCCAAGCTCAGTGCTTTTCCTGTCCTTGCTTCATCTCAGTATATGACTGTGTCATTCCTCATGGCACAAAGCAGCATTCTTCTCTCAGTGGACAATCAATAAGTGGCATTCTGTTAGCTATAGTGGTTGTTTCCCCTCAAAAAAAAAAAGGTTATTCTTTGAATGTAGGACACTTTGCCTGCCTCGTGACTTTCTTACTGAGCATGGAAAGAGGGTTAGGATGTTCAGCTCTTTCTTTAAAAGAAGTTATGGGAATTGGTGAGAATAGGGATGGGAATACCAGAAAATGCAAAGTAGACACCCCAAACCCACATCCAACGAAAAAGAAGCTGATGGCAGTTGTTCTCACCATGTGGTTCAGAGACAAAAAGATCACCCAGATGTCAGTCTGTTTAAAATTGATATCTGAGCTTTTGCTTTAGTCAAAATAAAAAAGTAATATTTAACAGAATGTAGATGGCCTTCCATTAGGGTCATTTAGTCCCGATGCACCTTACTTCTTTAGGTAGAGGTGGTAGGCACTGTGGATACACACCTGTGGAGTTCTTTTATTGTGCCACAGTCAATCGAGAGGGGAAAGAGTTGAGAGATTCTTAGTGCCTCTCTATGGTCTCAGTTATCCTATGTGGTCATGATAAATAAGCCGAAGTAGCAAAATGAGGCATAACTTCCCTTAAAAAGGGAATAGCAGAGTATATTGATGGAAATGCTCAGTACTATTTTTAACTTGCCCGCACTGAAAGCTGATGTGCTGGAACATGCTTACTATTGTAGGGTCCAGATACAATAGTTTATCATCATTCATTTATAATTCAAATCCAACTGGGCCTTTTTGAACAAGCCTTGCACCTCCATTGCTAATATATACTTGACTCTATTTCTGGGCTATGCATATGCAGATTCAACCCATGGTGGATAGAAAATACATATTTTGTTAAATTCCAGAAAATTCTTAAGAGCAAAACTTGACTCACTGCACTGAGTACTATATTGAATTAACACAAGTGAAGAGATATGATAGGCAGGCACTGTATTAGATATTGTGGGTACTCTAGAGACCAATGTAAGTATGCAGAAGAATGCACAGTCTATATGCAAATACTGTGCCTTTTTCTATAATGACCTTGAGTATCCTCAGAGTTTGCATTCTGAGATCTTGTAGGAGAGGGCAGGTCTTAGAACCAATCCTCTGTGGATACTGAAGGACAACTGAACTTGGAAGCAACACAAACCTAAAAGATACTTTGAAAGCACCAATGTTGCTGTTACCAAAGTCTCTTGTGAATATGGAAAAGGGAATTTTTTTTCCTATCACACATTTATTCGATGAACACTTGTTGAAAGTCTCATGAGCATATAGGTCCGAGAAACCAAGTCAAATAAGATAGACTCTCCTCAATGACCTTCAGGTGATGGGAGAAATAATCGCCCATCAATCACTGTGTAGTGTGTTGTGTGCTATGGTGATGGAGTATTTATTGTCCAGGACATTTTAGAGGTACATAATACAAATCACTGGTGATATTAAGGTGGGGCAGCAGGAGGGGTGGTGGTAAAAGAGATGACATTGAGACTTTGTCCCCAGTGGTTAGTTGGGAGAGACCAAGTAAGCAAGGCAAGAGGGATAACAAAGTTGGGATTCAGGGAAAAGAGAATATAGCACATGCAAAACCCTGATGGGTCTGAAGGTCTGCAATTCCACATGACACAAGCAAAAGTCCTTGTGCAGAAGTGTAGCTGATGAACATGGAGGCAAGAATGTTCCCAATTGAAGAAAGGCTCAATGTGCTAAATTAAGGAAATTTGCAGATTACACTGAAAGCAGGAAAGACCCATTGAGAAACTTGAGACACACAAATGAGGTCATCAGTTTTTTATTTAAACCATCTCCCTGATAAAATTTGTATGGAGAATGGCTGGAAGGATACAGAAGAGATTGTTGATTGTCTAGAACAGCTCTAGCAGTAGAGCTTCCAATGATGATTGACATGTTCTCTAAGCCACTAAGCTGCCTCTTGTAGCTACTTAACACTTGAAATGTGCTCAGAGGAGCACAATTTTTACTGTTACTTAGTTTTGATAAACTTAAGATTAAATAGCCATATGTGATGAGTGGCTACCATATTGGATAGTGCAGTTCTATATTATTTTTCTCTTCGTTGTTGCACTGATAGACACCCCAGTTTGTTAGTTGGGCACATGACTTCCCAGAATAAAGACCACATTTTCTAGCCTGCCTTCCAGCTGAGTCTGTCCATATGACTAAGTTCTAGACAGTAGGATGTGAGCTGACATGCAATCTATGGATCACACCTTTAAAAGTGAAAATTCCCTTTCTTAATTTTCTTTCTCCATAGGTTGAAATGTGGACATTGAACAGTGGCATTTGGACTAGATGGCAAAGGTAACTCTCTGGCACAGCAGAGCAGCAAAATTCCTGGGCCCTAATGACTTTGGCCCAGAGTTTCCATGCCAGTTCATGCTTTTAAATGACAGAAATAAATTTTTATCTACTTTATATCACTCTTATTTTGGGTTTCTGTGACATACATCTTATCCTAACAAATGTTGTAAGTGAAATTGGAAGGATAGGGACTATTTACAAAAGAATTACAATAGTCCAGGCAAGAAGTGATGACTATTAGAACTAAAGCCACATCAACTCAAGTGCAGAAAAAGGGAATAATCTGCTGTGCCCCATGGTACACACCTGTAAACCCAGCAGCTGGGGAGGCCAAGGCAGGAGGATCGCAAGTTCAAAGCCAGCCACAGCAATGGCGAGGCACTAAGCAATTCAGTGAGACCCTGTCTCTAAATAAATAAAAAAATAGGGCTGGAGATGTGGCTCAGTGGTTGAGTGCTCCTGAGTCGAATCCCTGGTATCCCCCCTCCCCAAAAGGGAATAATCTGAGTGTGTCAGTTAGCTTTCCATTATTGTGACAAAACACTTGAGATAAGCTCATAAGGAGGAAAGGTTACTTTGGGCTCATGGTTTCAGAAGTTTCAGTCCATGGTCAGTTGGCTCCAATGTCTTTGGGCCTATAGTGAGATCGTATATCATGGTAGGAACTGCATGTATAGAGGAAACTTTGTACCTTGTGGCCAACCGAAAGCAAAGAGAGAAAGAAGGGAACAGGTGCCCAAAGTCCTGGTCAAGGTCATAGTGACCTAACTTTCTTCTGCTAGGCCTCATTATTCAAAGGGTCCACCATCTCCAAGTTGTACCACAGACTGGTGACTGAGTCTTCAACACAGGAACTTTGAAGGGTACAGGAAGATGATGTCATTCTTTACATAAAACCTAAGGTTATGACG
The DNA here is from genome assembly GCF_021218885.2 of Marmota monax. Taxonomy (NCBI): domain Eukaryota; kingdom Metazoa; phylum Chordata; class Mammalia; order Rodentia; family Sciuridae; genus Marmota; species Marmota monax. The sequence continues at coordinate 2,681,099 of NW_026694542.1, read as the reverse complement.
ATACTTCAGAGCCAAGGAGGAAGACAGTTCCACCTATTACTGCTTCTGTGTGCATAGCCTTTAACTCACAATTTAGTACCATTTAAAAATAGAAATCTAATGAGCAAAGAGAAATAAAAATAGGCCACATACTGTTCCCCAGATCCAGCTCAGCTCTGCAGCAATGATGTATAATTAAATCAGTGTAGTACCCTGACCTATTCTGAAACTGAGAATTTTTTTTTTTTTGGATTATTCAAAGGAAGGGTAAGCTAAGAGTTAACATGCAAATTGTAGGATAACTTAAATATGTATATTTTTCTGCCAGCAAACCACCAAATCCCATGTCAACAAAAATATCGGCAAGTTGTGAGAGACTCCTTAATTAAAAAATAAGATTCGTTTAAAAACATAGCACACCCATTGCTTGCCAACGATTTTACAATAGTATTTGAGGTAAATTAAGTAAGTTTCCTTTACCATTTTTTAACTTAAAATTTGCATCAGAAGCCCTTTCTTCACATAGAATTAAATTTAAAAAAAAACCTCTCGTTAGAGTTTTGATTGCATGGGATCTTAGAGGGTTTTTGTATGAATAAATGAATGATGATTTATTAAATGCAAATGATTTTTCCAGGCATTTTAAATACCAGAACTACATAGAACTCTTGGCGTGTAGGAACTTATCCAAACCCCTGCACTGAGAAACTTGACCAACCCTATCATGGCTTCCCAAGGTGGCATCCTTGGGACAATTCAGTCTCCTTTCCAGTTCAAGGCTGTCAGAAGAATTGACTATTTGTTCTAGCCAACAACTGACCCTCTTACCTCCCTTTCCTAAAGCTGTACTAGATTGTGCTTCCTTTTCCTTTGACATGTATATGTACAACACAGGAGTGTGTCTCTCAGGGACCTGATAGGGCCAGTCTCTGTGTGAGACTAGAATACTGACTCCCATCATTGCCCAATAGCACACACAGCTGACCTACCTTCGTTAACACTGATCATACCTCTGTAATTTTTCAATTCCCTGGCTTTGCTTGAGCCCAGAATACTCCCTCTTTGCTACTTCTTTATTCTCCCTTTAAAATGCCCAGTCACCCCTGCACAAACCAAAATGGAGCTCTCCTCTTTCTCTTACTGTCAGCAGTTTCCCAATAAAATCTATTTTCGCCACCTTAACTGAAGTCCAGCTTTGTTGACCTATTTCAGAGGCATGAGCCAGGTCCATTCATGTAAGATCTCCGTGACATGGCTTTATCATTGTTATTTGGAAGATGAGGAAATTGATCTACCAAGAAATTAAATAACTTTCCCAGTATCACATTTACAGCTCATTAGTCTCTGAGTCATAGAATTACATAATTATTCTGCTGCAAGAAAACTTAGGATTCATTTTGTCCAGGCTTCTCATTTGACAGGGGATTCTGAGAACTGGAGATAAATGCCATCTGTTATAAGAGTCAGAACTAGACCCCTAGATATTTTGATGATTTTGATGAGCTAGGAATCCTTCCTGAAGTTGCTCTAATATTTATAAAAGAGGCAAGGCATGATTTATTTACAAATAAATCCACTCAACATTCAATTAAATTTAAAACTTCTAAGTCATTTAAACTTAGTGTATCAAGAAATCATACAGTTAGCTCTCAATCTGCTTTCTCTTTGGCCCAGTTGTTTGTGGCAAGCTTATGCTCCTATAGTCAAGGAAGATTCTCTTAGGCAGGAAATCATAATCCTTTTTTTTTTAAGAGAGAGAGAGAGAGAGAGAGAGAGAATTTTTTAATATTTATTTTTTAGTTTTTGGTGGACACAACACCTTTGTTTTATTTTTATGTGGTGCTGAGGATCAAACCCTGTGCTCTGAGCATGCCAGTCGAGCATGCTACCGCTTGAGCCACATTCCCAGCCCCAGGAAATCATAATCCTTGTTGAGGGTAGGGGCTGAGGAGGGAGGCCTGCTGAGTTCAAGGGCAAAGAGAAGGTAGGATTTGGTCAAGCAGAGAGATAAGAGAACAGAGACCCAATCCAGAATTTCCACTGACCAATAAACAGATGTGAAAAACAGATCTGCCTTTGGATGGAGAGACTCCATTACCTAAAGGTGACTCACTAGTGTGGTCAAAGGATTGTGGGTATTTTGTGGCCATACCTGTGACTCTCTAAACAGAGACACAGGCGACAAGGAGAGATAACATTGGCTTTTTTCTTTACTGATCCCCAGCTCCTCTGATAACAGTATTTTTGCACACAAGCCCTAAAGAATGTTTACATAGCTCTTTCACATATTCTGTCTTAGCTAAGCTGTAGCCAAAACTCTTGGCTGCAGGCAGGGCATTTTGTAAAGGAAGCTGCTGAGGCTCAGATACATTAAGGACCAGTTCAAGGTGGCCCAGTGACCATGGCAGAGCTACAACCACAATAAAGGCTGCCGAATCTGAATACTTTGCAGAATGTGATGGTCTGCAGATCAGAGATGTCCTGAGTTGAGGACCCTGTAATGAATGTGACTTTGGGGTCCACAATACATAGGAAGGCACAGGCTTTCAACTCAACAAGTGCGCGCGGGGTTCTTTTTTTTTTTTTTTTTTCACAAAGCAGCTTTGCATATTTAGATGATGAAAGAGTCAGTTTATCGTAAGCGGTGAGGTTCACAAAATCCTAAGGCAGGAAACACCAAATTGCCAAATCCTGGGAATTTTACAGCTGACAGGAAACGGGGCTGTTCCATGACTCTCTGTGGCTGTGGCGGCTCAATCTTCCATTTACATTCCTTCTTTGCTCTTCCCCAGAGTTGTTGTTGTTTAGTTTTCTTCTGTGTGCTGGATGCTGCTGCTTCTTCATTGACTAATCAAAGTGACCATCAAAGTACTGTGCTGTTTGAACCTTGGTGGGGGGTTGGGGTGGGGTTGTGCCTTGACCTGCCTGGGAAAACACTGTAGCACAGCAGCTAAGAACTGGTCTGCAGACAGATTACTTGGGCTGGACTCCTGATTTATCACTTAACTTTTTTTTTCTTTTCCGGTTTCCTCATCTGTGAAATGGGGTGAATAACAGTTTTGGAGGGGCAAAAGGAACTTCTCCTCTGCCCTCTGAAGGTTTTGATGATTGGTTTAGCTAACATAAACTGACAACAGACAGAGTCACAGGAGAAAAGTCATCCAAATGCATTAAGCAGGCAGGGATATTACCAGAAGGTGAGTTCCCAGCAACCTAGGAAGCTCATGTTCCCTCTTCAGAGGAGAGAGCGAGTGGGGGATATAGAAAATTTATAGGGAGAATAACTTTTCAGGGAGACAAATGAACTTGAAGAGCAAGCAATAATCTGGGACAAAATTCATCTGGGATTTGGGGACACTTCAACAACTTTTCTTTCCTGTAAGTAAATCTTCCAGAGAATCTGACGTACAAGTATGTAGGGGAACCTCAGAGAAAGTCTTCTCTAGCGGGACCTTGGTTCTGACATAGCTTTTTATTTTATTGTTTTAGTTCAAAATACTCAGTATGTCCAAGGGCCGTATTGTGTGACTTGATTTTCTGAACCCCCAACAGCCTAAACTCCATAGGATATACTGAAGAGATAAAAAATAATATCCTTCCATATTCAGCATAGTGACAGGCACAGAGTATATGCTCAGTTAATATAGCTATTATCTTTGTTATCATTGTTATAACTCTTGGTGTTCACAGCTCCTACCTGAATATCTTCAGGTCCCAATTTAAAATTCTCTGTGGAAAGTACCATTGGTAGAGCTCATTTTGTCTCAAAAGGGCACAGGTATCCAGGCCTAATAAACTGGCTATCAAGGTCCCATCATCTCAAACTGGGAGTGTACCGTGGTACAAGTAGGTGACTCATCCACAACTTGAGAGATGTGAGTACAAGAAAGTTGTTATGAAAGGGGGCATGGGTGTGGCTAGCAATCCAGCAGTGCCTGTTACAAATTGTGTGTAAGAATTTGTTCTTTGACATTAGCTATCTAATTTTAGTAAGTGTTTACAGCCTCTAAATTATAGCCCCAAACTGGATTAGATAGAGAAATTCATCCTAATCTCTTTTCCAACTGCATGCTTCCTTACATCCCAGAGACGCCTATGTTTAGCTCAACTGAATTTATCAAATGCCAGTATCATGCACAGTGTGGAGGTGATGATGTTGGGGTCCGGTTAGAAGACAGGACTTAAAGATGAATAAGGAACAAGTTCTGTCTTTCAAAGTATTTACAATCTGATAAGAATTGAAAGATAACTTTAACCAAGAGAATGCTGTGTTATGTAGCTATGGAACATAAAGTATAAAGGTACCACAGAGAGGGATAGATACACTCAGTCTAGTGGGGTTTGAAAGAAAGTCTTCATGGGCAAAGTCTTTTGGCCTAGGTGGTGAATGGGTGGAAAGACCCTGACCAGCTGAGATGAGTGAAGAGTATATTACATACAGTTTGAGTAAAGACCATGAGTAAGTTTGCAGAGACAAGAAGATATGGTGCCCACTTGGACCCAAGGAAGTGGTCTGGTTTGGTTCAAGTGTAGGTTATTCACTTAATGGGGAAGAGTTTTAAATTTATTTATTTTAATTTTTAGTACTGGTGATTGAATCCAGGGGCCCTCTACCATGGAGATACATTCTCAGCTGTTTCTAGTTTTTTTCTTTGAGACAGGTTCTCACTAAGTTTCCCAGGCTGGCCTCGAACTTGCAATCATCCCGCCTCATATTCCTGTGTAGTTTGTTTTACAGGTGTGCACCACATACCCCTCTGGGAAGAGTGTATAGAAATAGTGGCATCACATTACATGAAGGACTTTGATGCTAAGATAAAGAGTAGGTGCCTAATTTTATAAACAAGGAGAATCAAAAAAGGAAACTAATAAAATACCTGCTAATTATTTTTATGTTCTTATCTTTTTAGCTGCATGTGTTATAAAAGCATGCTAGTCTAAGTTACCTTCCTAGAAGTTCAGAATTATATAACTCATTTGCTGAAGCTCACTACATACAAAGCTCTTTTTTAAATTCTTCATCTTCTTCTTCTTCTTCTTCTTCTTCTTTTTTTTTTTTTGTGAGACAGGGTTGCACTAAGTTGCTGAGGCTGGCCTTGAACTTAAGATCCTCCCACCTCAGCCTCCAAAGTAGCTAAAATTACAGGTGTGTGCTACTGTGCCAGGTTTCAGGTGCTATTCTAAGTACTTAGCATGTATTATGTTCTCATAATAATCCTTGGTGCCCTCATTTACCAGTGATAAGGCTGGTACTGTGCAGAAATCAATCTAAAGCCACTCCTTGGAGTGGGATAAAGCTAATGTCTAAACCTAGCCACAGCACAATGTCATATGGCTATGAAATCCTTTTGCAACAATATCTAAACTAGCTCACACAATTCTGGGCTTTAAGGAAAAGAATTTCTTTATTGCAAGCTCTGCAGGAAATGATGCTTTTGCCAACCATAATGAAACAGAAGGGGGATATCTAGTACTTATGGCTTACTTACTTATGGTCTTTCTCTGTACCTGAGAAGTCAAAAACTCAGCCTTAATCCAGACTAGGGATATGAGAGAAGATTCATTGCTCAATCAAAGACCAGAGAGCAATTCCCTAAAGGACTTTAGACTCTGAATAATTTATATAGTGATTCATTCCCTTCTTCTATGAAGCTTTCGCTTTCAAACCAAAAGAACATCAGGAAGCACAGGTGTTTTCTTAGAATCAAAGGGTATTAGAACTGGGAAGACTTTAAACTGTTGCTCAACTCTGCGTCCCCACTACACATTCAATTCTTGGGTCCCCCACAACCACATTTTCCCCTGCCTCAGCAGTTCTCAACCCTTCTATTCCATGCTGCACACTCAAGGGATGACATCCACGTGTGTGATATGTTACCTCTGCAGGTGAGATAAGGTGAGATAAGAGCTTGAGGGTTTTGTACAATTCCTGGCACTCACCTCTTGTGCCACGCCTTCTTCTTCCACTCAAAGTTAATCAATAATGTAAGTAATTTAGAGGGATGCCGTTTCAGAGACAGCCTTGATTGCATCCTAAAGTGTGTGTTTGAAAGCCATCCACTTGCAAAGGTTGGCAATTTAATCAATGTCGGCCGAAATGACTAATAACATGCCACTCGGCTATTCTTGAGAGGTAGGTTTTGTGGATGAAAAGGGCTGCTCTCACCTGTGGTCTAGATCCTGCCCCTGGGAAAGAGGAGTTCCTCATTTCTGATGAAAACTCATGACAACTTTGGACAGTTTTTACCATCAGCAAATTCTTTCTTTTATTCAGTTGGAAAAAAAAAAGTCTCTAATTGCAACTGGCCTGCAACACCACTGGCAGATCCATTTGTGGCCTGCTTTGCATGTTCCCCTAACCTATTTGAAAATTTCACAATTCTCTTGGAGTCTTTTACTTCATTACATGTCCCATGCTCAGCAGGTGGCCTCCTCTGGGCCATACCAAGTGCTAACACAGTGTTTCCTGGATGACTATCTTTTCCTATACACATCAGTTGGCATGGATACACCAGTGCTGGATTCAACTCTAACAAAATTCCCTTCTTGTCCCAATCTCAGAGGAAGGGGCTAGTCCCTTCTAAAAGGCTCATTTTGTCCACTTTGGCTTTAAATCTAGTCCTGTTTGGCTAATTCAAAGACCTAGTTACTTTGCATATAAGAGACAGTGTCATTCTCTTGGGTAGAAATATTTTCTTTCCTCCAAGGAGAACTTCATTCTGAGCAATTGTTCCATTTTAGAAATCTAAGTAGTGAATATAATCCTTCTCAAAGAAACTCCTAAATCATTCATTTGCTGGGCAGTGTTCTTAATTTAGAGACCTATTGGAAGTACCCGGGGAGCTTTCAAAATTCCTGATGCTCAGGCCACGTCTCAGAATAATGAAATCACAATTTTGTGGGTGGGAGGTGGGGGGAGTGGGAACCAGATGTTGATATTTTTCAAGCTTTCCTGGCAATTCCAGAATGCATCCAAGGTTAAGCACCTCTGGTGTAAACTCTACCCTTGCTCCTCAAAATGTGGGACCTGGGCCATCAACATTGTCATGTGAGCATTGGTTCAAAATGTAGACTCTCAGGCTCCATCTTTTGAAGCAGAATCTGTTTCTGAAAAAGATACCCTGGAGATTTCTAAGCACATGAAAGTCATTTAGATCAGACTCTAGAGCAGGAGCTAGAAAATTGAAATCCAGAAGTCACGGCCATCTCACTCCCTGCTTTTGACAACAAAATTTCATTGAAGAGAGTCACATGCACTCTTCACATAGTGTCTATAAATGTTTTGGGATTACAATGGCAGAACTGAGTAGTTGTAACGGGCCTCGTAGCTGACAAAGCCTAAAATATTTAGGAAGGGTGGCAGAATGTGTCACCCCCAAATATGGTACTTTGATATAAAGGTGACCTAGAGAAAAGGGCACCTAGAGCAGATGCAAGAAGGGCCTTCTAATCTTCCCTTTCTACCCACTCCCAAAAATGGATATTAAAACTTCCGCATGAAAGATGCCCTCTCTGTACCAAGAGAAGAGAGACACTTTTTTTGTGGAAAGTCACAGCCCAGACAATTTTATACAAACACTGTTATGGTTTAGATGTGGTATTCCCCAAAATCTTAAGTGTGAGACAATGCAATAAGGTTTGGAGGAGAAATGATTGGGTCATAGCCTTAACATAATCAGTTAATCAGTCCCTGATGGGATTAACTGAGTGGTAGCTGGAAGCAGGTAGGTTGTTGGCTGGAAGAGGTGGGGGGATATTGGGGGCATGGCTATGCATCTGGAGAGTGAAGTCTCTCTCCGTCTTTTTTTTCTTTCTTGCTTCCTGATCACCATGTGAGCTGCTTCCCTCTGCCACACTCTTCCACCATGTTGTCCTGCCTCTCCTCGAGTCCCAAGCAATGTACCCTGCTGTCTATTGTTGGAGACCTCTGAAATTGGGAGACCCTGAATAAACCTTTTATCCTCTACAGTTGTACTGGTTGGGTCCTTTAGTCACAGCAGTTAAAAAGCTGACTGAAACAAACACCGTTGTTAAAATACTCCTTTTACCTAGGCACAATGGCACATGCCTTTAATCTTAGCTACCTGGGAAGCCGAGGCAGGGGGATTGTGAGTTCAAGGCCAGCCTGGAAAAGTCAGCCTCATCTCCAGATTAATAGTGAATGGATGAATGAATGAAAAACTTCTTATCCTCTTTTAGCTTTCCCTCATAATTTGGTTCCTTTTTCACAATTGTTCCATCTAATACAATAGCAGATAGGTTTTGGTATTTCTTTGAGTCCTTATTTCTTTATAAGGGTTCCCATGTTATATAAAACTTTTATTGAATTCTTGTGTTTTCCTCCTGTTAATCTGTGTCATGTCAATTTAATTCTCAGGTCCAGCCAGGGTCTTGGAAGGGTAACATGTCCCCTCCCTTACATTTACCTACACTTATTATCTGGTCCTTCTAGATAGTTTGCCGACCACTGCTTTAGAGGATGCAATGGTCAGGTCCAGCCAAGAAAGTATCTCTCTGCTTTTTTTTTTTTTTCAGGGCATGGGCAGAAGAGAGAACAAGATGTATCTTTTGGCACACAGTCCTTTTATATCCATTTACGAGGGTCATCCTGTCAAAGCAAGCCTGTTGTTTTTGAGTTTCTAATAGAATTAATTCTGGATATATTCTCAGAGGAACAGATGGGTTGGCACAAGTTCTCCCTCAGAATCATGCTCAGACACAAGCAGACACCTCATGTCGTTTAAATGATGTTGCAGAATCATTTGACTAATGCAATATTGCAAAGTCTCTACTGGAAAAACAAGATGACATGAATCAGGAAGATGAGCTCCAGTGCCTGGCAACCACCAGTCTTCCACTCCACTCCCCTTCAGAGATAAGAAGTTTCTTTTTTTCCCCCCCTTCCCTGTCTATCAGCTTGATTGCATCTTTTAAAAACTATGTGCCCTTCCTATTAATTAACCACTGGCCTCCAGTTAAGAAGTCAGAACTCACTCCTTTTGCTCAGTAATGGGGAACATGGAGCTGGCCTCCTCTAAGAGAAACACTTCTGCAAGGCTGCTGGCACAGCCTCAGGTCAATCTTTCCTCTGTAATCACAGAACAGAGAGACGTTAACCAGCTCATGACTACATTGATCTGTGGCCTTGTCCCAGCGGCCACTGTATAGCTTTGCTTTTCAAACCCAAATGTACCTAGAAATCACTTGAGGATCTTGTTAAATTGCTGATTCTGATTTTGTAGTATGGGGGCTCAGCTGAAGATGAGGCCTTTCTAACATGGTCCCAGATAACGTTGACAATCCTGGGATCAAGTCTGGAAAAGAGAGCAAGGAACAGCAAAGCGTGGCCTATGGCCAAATCCAGCCTGATGCTTTTTCTGTAAATAAAGTGTTACTGGGTGACAGCGCTCTTATAGGTCTGACATGCTGTCTGTGGTTTCTTTCGTGCTGTGATGGAGGAGTTGAGTAGTCATGACAGAGACTACCTGGACTCCCAGTCTTAAAATATTTACTGTCTACCCAATTACCAGAAAAAGTTTGCAGTGCTGATTCTCCAAGGGTAGCCCAAGGACGGCCTGCATCAGCATCATTTGGAGGTTTGGTAAAATGCTGATTCCCAGTGTCACCTGAAACCCATTCCTAGGACCGTTGGGGGTAGCCCTGGCAAGCCCATTGTTAGGAGATGCTGAGGAGACACACCTGGAGGAGAAGGCATACCTTGTCTTATTGAGGGAACTGGTCATTGATGGGGAGGGCATCTTCCTGGCATTTGATGCTTTTCTTTAAGGAACTCACTCAGGGATTGACCAAATTGTGGTATGTGCCTGTATGACTATGTCCCAATGTATCCTAAGATTATGTATAATCAGAATGTACCAATTAAAAATCAATTTTAAAAATTTAGAAAGAAACATTCATACTTAGATGCATAAACCAGAGTCTGGCTGAGGTCCTTGGAGCTGTGCAGAACTTTCTTTCCTGCTATTCAAAATCAGGACGGACTAGTTAATTAATTATCCTAATTTGAAGAAAATTCCAAGGACAGAGCTTTGACTACAGTCACACACACACACACACACACATACATATACACACACACATATATATATATATATAGAGAGAGAGACTACGTCTGTTTCAGTAATTTAGTCAATAAATATTTAGTAAGTGACTGCTCTTTGCAAACAATGCTGGATGCAACTGATATGGAGAAGAATAAGACAATGTCAGTACCTACAAGGAATCTAATGTCTACTTCTGAGACTCAGAAATCCTTAAGTGCAACAATGGAAGTTATGAGAGAAGGATGATGATTTCAAGCTGGAAGGGTAAGAAATCTAGCTATACACTGCCCAGGATGGTCTTTCTTGAGTCCACTCTTGCCTCCACACTGAAGGATGAAGAAAGTCATTTCCTTGCCTTAAACTTTTCAGTGGCTACCTAACACAAGCAGCACAAATGCCTCTGAACTTTAAGGCCCCTGTACTCTGGCCCCTCCCAACTCTGACCTCATCTCTTCACACTCTAATCCTTACTCACTACCCTTTGGTGATACTGGTCTTCTACTTCTTGAACAAACAAATTTCTATCCTTCCTAGAATATTTGTACTAGTTTTCCTCTTTTTCCCCACCTTCTCATGATTCACTCATATTGGACTTTTTGGTATCAAATTAAATGCTATATCCTTCAGGGAGGCCTCTCCTGATCACTCAGTTGAGAGCAGCACCCCAACAAGGGCCAGCTACACAAACTGCACTACCTAGTTGAAAACAGAGATGCAGGGTATCTTGTTAGAAAAGCAGAATAAAAACAGCAGTAAATGTACAAAAATATAAAGCCTTTTTTCCTTCCTTTTAGGCATCTCTCTTAGATTGTGATGATGTTTTGCTATTGAACATGATTCTCTGTAAAGAAAAGTGAAAATTTTAGATGATTTCCATGAGTTTCACCATTCATTTTTATGTTGTACAATGCTCGTTTAAAATATGAATATAATGCACAAATGTGAAATCATAAAAATGAGACAATTTCTATTTTCAAATTCAAACAAAACAAAACAAACAAACAAAATAGTCAGGATGGAAGATAGACTATTAAAACCAATGCCAGTGCGGCGTCAGAGGACTTCCCAGGAAATTTGTTGGCAGAAGGTTTATAGGAAATTCTCCTGGGTGAACAGGAAGAGGGAGGAAGGGATAAGAAGAAGTGGAGGGGAAGGCGATGGGGAAACAGGAGGATGGAAAAGAATGATATAGGCTACAAGATAGTCTCAAGGGAGGCCTTAGCCAACCCCAAGCTGAGATAGCCCTTCAGACATGTCTCCAAACAGCAGGAGGGAGCCAGGTCTCTGGAACCCTGCTTTCTTCACAGCTTCTCTAAGGATGAGGTGTGCCCTGGGGCCAAGTGGCTCTCTTCAGTCCAGGCAATTTCTGCAGAGGACTAACAGCTGAGGGCTGTCCTCCTATGGCATTCCCAGTAATTAAGGGAACAAGGGCTTCCATGACTCCAAAGTGGGATCTTGGGAAGTGCCCAATAACCACCATGTCATTTTCGTTAATGGCAATAATCATTTTTCAGGTTCCCGTCAGGTACCAAGCAGTATGCTTGCTTATTTCACCCTCAGTAGCCTTATGAAGTCACAATCATTATCTTCATTTTTTTAAGACAGCCAAACAGAGATTCAGGGAGGTCAAGTAAATTTCCTAGGGCCCCACCGTAAGTAAGTGACCAGGTGGTGATTTCATTCTAGGTTTGCTGACTCCAAAGATCACAATTTTCCATTCCACCAGTATTTCCCAGTGTGCATTCCTCAGAACAGATGTTAACCAGTGTTACATAAAAGAAAGAGAAAAAGACGGTATGGTCAGATCAATTTTTTGAAGATCTTGCCTTAAACATAAACAGGAGTCTTTACAGCTGCCTTCCTCAGAAACCTTAACATGCCCACCCACAGTGCAACTTTCTGATAGACATTCATGTGTGTTACTTCCCAATCTTATTTAAAAATGGAATTGCTCTGTACCAGAACATGATGCTTTGTGAGATGGTGCACAACTTTACCCAGTTTCCTTTCAAAGTCTTTTTTTTTCCCCCCAGGGGAAGATGGGAGAATTTGCCTTTCAAGTGTACAGTCCTTTGGCAACTTCCCAACACTCCTGCTCTCCTCCCTTGTCAGGATGGGAATTTTCACAGGGCTTTCTTACATAAGGAATGGAATGTAGCATTTACACTTTGTTACCTTTGGTCCTGATTTAGAAATACCCGAGGGAGGGGGGTGTCCTGGGTGGAGAGTGGGGGCCTGGGCACTCAGCCTTCTGAGCAGGCTTACCCTCTCAAGCTGGAGCTAGATCTTTCGACGACTTCAGCAACCAATCTTGGCAAGGGATTAGGCTCCCAATCTCCTGGGCTGCTGTTCCTGCCCAGGGACTCCCTCCATTCCAGGGGGGAGGGGGGTGGCTCTTTGGGTTTAGTGCTGTATGTTGCAGTTCATACATTACTTCACATATTTTCAAAACTTAACAACCACAACAAATGATCCTGGCAACCTTCAGTTTCTTCCAGAAGAAGTTTTCAATGCCTCTATTGAAAATAATTTTTAGTAGCTTTAGTTTTGCTGTAAAACAAAAGTTAAAAAAGAAAATCACAAGCAAAGTTGCTTAAAAAAAAAGCAAAACAAAACAGAAAAACTTTTCCTTAGTGAGAAAATGCTGAGGAGTCACTGACCCCCGGATGGCTGAGAGGTAGGTAGGCAGCTGGAAGGGCAGCCTACTCCTTGCTGGTTAGTGTCCAGTTTAGGTGTTTTGTGGTGTGCCTCAAGGCAAACTTCTACCCGAAATCAGGGTAATCAAAGGCCTTCATGGGACTTTTGGAAATCAGAGCCAGGGCTGGCTTTCTATGCCTCAGCTGGAAGATTAGAATCCCTGTCAACTCAATCCACCAAGTGGCATTGACCTCCATGAGTCCCGCTGACCTTGAGATGGGTAGGCTGTTTGGCTGGTACGATTATGGGGACTGAACAGACTCAGGTGAAATTCATATACATTCCCTTCACCGATCTGACTTTTGAGAGCCTGTGGGTAGTTTACTGTTTATGGTGCATTTCCAGCTGTTTGTAGCATATGCAATTCAGGGAGTCAAGAAGGCAAAGAGGACCTGGGCTTAGCATGTCAGTCTTGGCCATTTCTGGCCCAAGGGAAAGATTTGCTTTTTATTTATTTATTTATTTATTGGTTTTTATTTTATTTAATTTATTTATTTATTTTTTCTTGACATATCATATTTCATACATTTGATTCAAGCAGACTATGAACTCCCATTTTTACCCCGTATACATATTGCAGAATCACATGGGTTACACATCCACTTTTTTACATATTGCCATACTAGTGTCTGTTGTATTCTGCTGCCCTTCCTATCCTCTACTAAAAGATTTGCTTTTTAAAACCCTCTCCTAAAGTCACATCATTCGAGCCTTAAACCTCCTCTGTTTCAGGATCTCTTCAGTTGGCTATCAGATGGAGACTCCTGGGGTGAAAAGAAGCCAGGAGGATGCTTTAAAAGTAGAACCAAAACACTTTAGAAGGGAAGAGATTTGCCCAACCATAAGACACTTTCTTTAAAAGTTCTACAGTCGAACCAAACAGAAGAGATTGGTGGTGAAACTGATAGTATTCTAAGTGCTGGTTAGAGCAAGTCTAAGTTGAAAAGGATTTTTAGTTTCTGTAGCTAAAACCTTCTCTTCATTTCAAAAGAGCCCAGAGGTAAACTTCTGTCCCTTCTGTCCCTTTAGCTATTAGCTGCAGAGATGAAATCAACACCCAAACAGGCTGAGACCATTTGATGGCTTCCCCTTCCTGCCGCCAAGACAGAACAGAATTGAGTTGACCCCTAAATTAGAAACCAGACAGTATTCTGGCAAGGTTGAGGTCATTTTATTACACAATTTCCTATGAGGTGGAGTTTTAATGACTGCAGTGGGTGCATTAATGAATATTTAAAGGACGAAAAGAGAAGGCTTGAGTTTCAGGGACCAGGAGAGCGCTAACTAATCCAGAATTCAGGTGAAGGTTTTCATTCCAACCTTGCATCTTGCACCTGTCGTTGGCATTCTTCATAGGAAATTATTCACTGCAGGCCTGATAGAAATTGACCTCCATATGATCTCATGTTTGTCTCTTGGGGAGATCTATATTGTATGACTGAATATTTTGAATAGCAATACAAAATGACCAGAAATGACAGTTTGTGACCCAGGGCAAATGTTTTTTTAGTTTCTTCATTGCTAAAGTGAGAAAAATATTAATATTTATCTCACGGAGTTGTATACATTAAATGAGCTGCTCAGATAAAGTTAACCTGGCACATAGCATCAACTCCATAAACATAAGCTATATTATCACCAAGGAGTCTTATATGGTACTTAATCTTTCTTAAGTTGTCCTTTGCTAAATATGCACAGGGAATGGGACCAAACAACAGAGTCAATCTCTGTGTAATTGGTGGTGGTGGTAGAGGGGGATAGAAAAAAAAAAAATCTTAGACCAATAATGTGCCTTAGCAACTTGACATTATTCAGTTTCTAGACTGGCAGAGTGTATCCTCTTAGGTTTGGAGTTAAAGTTTCAAAATTTAATTTAAATTTTGAGTTTTCAAAGTTTGAGCTTCCACACTTTGAGTTGTAAGGCAGATAGCTGGGATACCTGGACTAAAAGGAATTCTGGAAGTTTCCATTGGGGAACAGGACTTATAGAATAACTATCTATTATGTGCAAAGTTCTTTCTAAAAAAAATTCAGGTATTAGGCCAAATACTTGGGAACGAGAGACAAAGATGACATATTTAAGTATCACAGCCTAGTGACCTCGAAAAGTCCAAGACCCTAGCTCAAGGGATTCACTATATTGACTCTCATTTCTGCTGTTATTTGTAGACTGTAGGAGGCATGTTTATTTTTCTTTTAGGTCTTTAATTATTCTCAAAGTTCAAACAGAGGTGGAACCAGGAGATAAAGCAGCACATGAGGCCATTTACATAAGAGACTCATGAGGATGTGGTTAGATAATGCTCGCAGAAGGATGTGCTAATCTTCTTTCCACCCACTCAGTCATCATCTGAAAAATAAACTCGGATCAGGAAATGAGTCTGGGCAGACATGGGATGCTATTGTTGATTCTGTTGTGATTTCTGCCTCTTCTGGGATCAGTATTATCACTACTGATTTTTACCCCCATATGCATTACATGTCAGACAGATGGGTTCAGACCCTGGCTGTCCCTTGTAATGGCTGTGTGGCTCTGGAAACTCTCTCGGTTTCCATATCCTTTCATTTTATTACAGTAAAATAGACATAGTATCAAATTTATCATTTTACCCATTTTTAAGTGTGCAATTCAGTCTCATCGAAGAGCTTCAAAATGCCATGCAACTATTGCCACTGCCCATTGACTGTGGTTTCTGTCTTAAGGGTTGATAAAATCTATTTCACACAAATTATTGTGAGGATAAGATAACTAGGAAAAGACTGGGTATTTAGGGGGGTGCTCAACTAATGCTATTTTCTTCCTTTCTTCCTGGTTTATAAGTTTACATATTTCCTTAAAACCTTAAGTAAAGGGTATAATGAAGGGGGTGGGATGATTTTTGTTCTTTTTCCATGCCTCTTTTGATTCCTCTGTTATAATCTCTCAGCAGCATAGCTTTTCATATTATTTATGGGAAGAAGTTTCTCTGAGAGTATGCTTGGGGACTTGGGAAGGTGAGGTTGGGGAGCCAATAGGATGACCATAGAAAATGGAAACAGACATCCAGTTGGTGATATGTCACTAGGCCTAAGAATATTTGTTAGCTGAAGGATCTGCTAACTTTTTCCAAAACAGCAGTAGAGTTTACTACAGAGATAACGATCTTTGAAACCTGACTCTCCGTATTGCAAAAGCCTCAAGTGTTCAGATCTGGGCCATTGAGACTGGAAAAAGATCTTTATCTCACTTCAATCCTTTCTTCTTTCAAGGGCAGATGCTTCCCCTCAGAATAGTAGTAGGACAGGGCAAAAGGTTATATATATATTTTTTTCTGTAACTTAAATAGGTGTCTCAAAGGATCCTGAAGGAAAAAAAAGTATCTATTTAATCTTGAATTCTTCTTGGGGAATATAAATGGGGTGAGGGCTTCTAGAAGCCACTTGACTAAACCTCTCTCTTTAGAAAGCTAATACCCAGACAGCTGGAGGGACCTACATGGCCAGGGTCATAAGAAAGGCTGGTTTGGAGTAGGCACTAAATCCCTGATCACTTCCAGTCTAGCTGAGTATTTCCTTTGATGCTTTACAGATCAACTGGGGTCCAACTGATTTCCCCAGCTTTGAATTTGAAGGCAGATGGCTGGGATACCCTCACTAAAAGGATTTCTGGAAGTTTCCAATGGGAGCAGCACTCACTGAATAACTACCCACTCTATGCAAAGTCCTTTACTGAGCACGATGAAGGAGAGGTGATAGAAATGGACACCGGGCTGAATGGGGACTCTGGAGCGAGGAAGAACGATGTCTGAAAATAGTGTGAAGATCTATTTGGGATGGAGGAAACCGATGTCTTCAGGGGCTTGAGTGATAGCCTCCTAATAGACAAATTTACATCCTGATTCCCAGAAACCGAATACTACTTCATGTGGTAAAAGATTGAATGATGCTTTACAGGGCAAAAGATGTGGTTAGGTTAAATCTTGGCAGTGGGATTTTATCCACTGGGATTATCCACATGGGCCATAAATGCATACACAAATGTCTTCCTTACAGGTGGCAGGCAGAAGAAGATTTGAGGGAGAAGAGGAGGAGGCCATCTGACCAGGAGGTTAAGATTGGAGGGATGCAGACAGGGAACTCATTAGCCCCTAGAAACTGTCAGCCCCTGGGAATGGATGTTCCCTAGTCTTTGGAAGCAAATCTGTTCTGCTGACACCTTGATGTCACACTTCCAGCATCCAAAATCCAGGAGGTGTCATTTCTGTGGTTGGAGGTGCTCCACGTTTGACGATTTGTTACAGCAAACCAGGATGACATCTAACACATGACTTTTATATTTCCTCCTTGCTTCCACTCAAGGCCCTAATTACCTGCTATTAATCTAGTTCTGTTGTCCTGAGAGGCTTAGAATAGGGTCTCAGGATGTTGGAAGTAGGTGGATTCGTTCTTTGAGTTTGCTTTATAGGTGAGGTGACGGAGGCTCTTAGGGCAGCAAAGCAACTTTGCCCCTACTCACGGCTCCTTGGTGTCAGCCCAGACTCCATTCCAGGTGTGATTACCCACACAGAATTATTTGTTTTATGCTTAAGGCTCAGAGAACGGGAACCTGCAGCTGAGCTAGGAAATAGGCTCACAGGCGTACATACCAGCGTAGCACACATAATGTGTTTGGGAACAGAAAATCCAAGTGATCATCATGGAGAGTCCAGTGAGATCTACCTTCAAGGTACATCTCCAGTTGCCCTCTTCTTTCCATCTCCCTCACTGCTTAAAACTCCCTAGTGGCTTTGGATCACCCTTCGACTAAGACCCAAATTAAAATCAGGAGATTGCAGCCCGACCAGCCCTCCCTGATCCAAGACCTCTACCTTCCAGCATCTTCACCCCTCCCACCCTTCAGAATTGCCACTCTGGGCAGAACCTGGCCCAGCCCTGGAGCCAAGGTCTTTTCCGTCCCTGGGACTGTGCACTTGCTCTCTGTCTGCCTGGAATGCCTACCCATGGCTCTTCCTGTGGCCGACTCACATTTCAACTTCAAGTTTTGGCTCGAATAGAGCCCCAGAGAACCCTTGAAGGGGGCCCTGCCCATTTCTTTTATATGCTTCTTATCACAGGCTGAAAATATTTTGTTCACTTGTTTAGTGTCTTCTCTCGAATAATCAAGTTGCTATGAAAAGGAGGTTGAGAAAGACACACCTCTGTACCTGGAACACTACCTGAGTAGGTACTTAGGTTTGTTGAATGAGTGCATTTACCAGTCTTCCTAAATGAGGTTGTCTGAGGAGTTGCTGCATATTCCTTACCAAAAAGACTGAAGATTTGGTTTCCTCTTGACCCTTCACAATGCGAATCACCATCTCTAGAAGTTCTAAAGAAAACACTTCAGCAAACCCAGCATTCCCCAGGTGTATTTCATCATAAGTCTCTTTTGTTCAAGAATTTGAATGCATAGGGGAGCTCCACAGAACACAGTTTGGGAACTGCTGGCGTAGAAATTGCTAACCACTGCAGGTAGTTAAATTCCTCGTTTGTTGGAAAACACTGGGTTGACTCCAGGATGTCATGTACATGTACACACAGTTTTGTGTACAGAAGACAGCAGAGAAGAGCTGCCACTGGAACTGGGTCAGTGGGCGTGGTGGGGGAAGAACTCACTGGGCTGGAGGAGTGGGCGACTGTGACCTTTGATGTGACCTCTGACCACTACCACTGAAAGGGATGTGGGGTGGAACACCTTCTAAGCTTCTCCATGGGACCTTGACCATAAGCCCAGGCAAACCAAGAACTTGCCGTGAAGAGCCCACAGAAGGCTCTAGCTCTGTTGCCTCCACATGATTTTCTCACCCAGGCGTCATCCTGTTCTGGAACGTGGGCTTTGGCACCATTCAGCTTGTATCCTGTTCCTGAATGACCCGAGGGTGACCTATAAAAGTTTTGAATTTGCTTTCTCCTAAGAAAAATGACTCTGTCAGCCAATGTTGTATTATTTTCACACCCTCCCCCGCCAACTATGTCTTTCCTGAAACACAGGCACCCAGGAGAACAAAATCACTAGGTCATGGTTTGTTAAATTCAAAGTCCTCCTTTTAGGGTTGGCCAAGCTGAAGCCCAGAAGGGGAGGAGGGAGGTACTCAGGGGCCTGGTCTCTGAGGGCAGGCCTGGGAATGGGCTGCAGTGTTTGGACTCCTGCCACACTCCTCTCCATAGTTCCTCAGATTGTGAGGCCACGCAAGGTTTCTAAGCACCTGTTTCCTACTCTCCTTCTTTCCTTACACTCTCAAGAGGTCTGCAAACCACAAATCATCCTACAGGCTTCTTGGCAAATTCGTCACTACTCAAGTCAAGATACACCAGAACCTTTGCTCTGGGAATGGCCGTCACAGTGTGTAGGTTGGTTTTCTGTTTTTGTATTTTTTAAACTTTATATTGAAGTATAACAGATTTACTAAAAAAATGCCCCTCATCATTGGGGAACAGAAAGGACTTCTAAAAGTGGAACAGAAAGGACTTCTAAAAGTGGAACAGAAAGGACTTCCGAAGTGGAACACACCCCTTACAACTAGCACCGAAAACAAGAATCAGAATATTCTGAGCTCCCCGGGAGGTCCCAATTGCTCCCTCCTACCCCTGCAGGTATGAATATATCACAATTTATTTACCAGTTATGCTGCTGAGGGGAGATCCCCAGGTTTTAACAGTAAGTTCCAGAGATGTTCAGAGTAGGCGGGTCAAGGCTATTCAAGCATGGTGGTGGGGTGGGTCTTCACTGGTGATCCCTGCTTTTGAGTCAGTAGCAGAGCCGTCACTCTGAGAAATGGCATCATGGGAATTTGCAGGGGGTGAGACTCCGGAGATCCCCCTGCAGACGCAGTGGGCTGGCAGGAGGTCAGGGCGAGTTAGAGCCTGGTCACCTTCCTCCTGTCTAGTAGAAGGAGCCCCGACAGCTGGTGACTCAGTGTCACCTGGTCCCAGGGCCATGAAACTGTTGCCCAAAGCCGAAGTGACTTTCCTAAGATGCTGGTTTTGAATATATGTTTGGTGGGCTTCTCTGTAATATTTATATTTAAAAAGCTGATTTATAGAGATGCCCAGGAGAAAGGGAGGAAGAGTTAAGAGGTAAACAAAGCTCCTAAATAAATTATCCCAGACAAAACCAAGCCTTCAAAGACAGGAAGGATGGAGACAGGGGCATGTCTTGTGGCATCTAAATATATGTTGCCAAAAACAAAGAACTGCTGAGGTCATAAATCATCCTTGCTGGATTACCCTCCTTGCTAAAATAAACAAACAAACAAACAAACAAAGAAAAACACCTGTATGGTTTTGCCTTCAAAAAGGGTATTAAAGAAGATCTTGGAAAAAAACATCAGTTAAGAGATTATTTTGATTACGTTATTTTTAAAAAACCTATGAATTATAAAAGACCAGGAAGTAAAATTTTAATGCATTAATTTCACAATTGGGGATAATCACTATTAATTTTTTGTGAATATTCTTGTAGTCTATCTGCGTGGATTCACATGCCTTTTTACAACACTGATCGTGCAATGCTTACTGCTTAGCCAATTGCTTTATTTCAATAAAAATGCATCTTGGATTTTTTATGTAGATAAGGCGCACAGGCAATTAAAAAAAATCTCTGGTTTCTTATTTGAGAAAAATAATGGCTGTAGTTTGGTTCTGGAGTGCTCCTCATAGGCAATGTGCTAAAGGCCTGGTTCTCAGCTTGGCACTATTGGGAGGTGATAGGAACTTGAAGACGTGGGACCTACTGGGAGGTTTTAGGTCACTGGGGGCATGCTCTTGAAGGGGATTATGGATACTGATCTCTACTGGTCTCTTCTCTTTCTTTTGCTTCCTGGCCACCATGAGATGACAACTCTACCAAGTGCTCCATGCCTTGTTATGGGCCTAAAAAATGAGGCCAATCAACCATGGATTGAAACTATGAGCCCACATGACCTTTCACTTTGTAGGTTAATTTATCTGAGGTATTCGTTACAGTAACGGAAAGCTGACTAACACAAAAATCACAACAAATCTAAAATCTTCACAATTTGTCACAAACATTTCCCTGTGTCATTAATGATTCCTTGACAATATATTTTATAACTGTTTTTCCATCATAAAGAGGCATCATAACTCATTTAATTTATTCTCTATGTGTGAACATTAGTCAACTTCTAATTATTCATTTCTAGCATGAGCACTTTAATAGATTTCTTTAGAGAGAAATCTCTGTGCACTTTCATTGTTTACTTAGAGTAAGTAAATTCTTAGGTAAACCATTGCTCAGTCAAAAGCTATGCCCTTTCAAAGCATTTTGGTACTCAAAACAGGCTAGTAGACCAATGGTACAGAATAGAGGACACAGAGACTAACCCACAAAATTACAACTACCTTATATTAGACAAAGGTGCCAAAACCATGCACTGGAGAAAGGATAGCATCTTCAACAAATGGTGCTGGGAAAACTGGAAATCCATGTGCAACAAAATGAAATTGAACCCCTATCTCTCACCATGCACAAAAGTTAACTCAAAATGGATCAAGGATCTAGGGATTAAACCAGAGACTCTGCATCTAATAGAAGAAAAAGTAGGCCCTAATCTCCATCACGTGGGGCTAGGCCACAACTTCCTTAATAAGATGCCTATAGCACAAGAATTAAAACCAAGAATCAACACATGGGACGGATTCAAACTAAAAAGATTTTTCTCAGCAAAAAAAATAATATGTGAAATGAATAGGGAGCCTACATCCTGGGAACAAATATATCTCACACATCAGATAGAGCTCTAATCTCTAGGGTATATAAAGAGCTGAACAAGATAAGCACCAAAAAAATAATAATAATCCAATCAATAAATGGGCCAAGGACCTGAACAGACACTTCTCAGAAGAGGATATACAATCAATCAACAAATATATGAAAAAATGTTCATCATCTCTAGCAATCAGAGAAATGCAGATTAAAACTACTCTAAGATACCATCTCACTCCAGTAAGAATGGCAGCCATTATGAAGACAAACAACAACAAGTGCTGGAGAGGATGTGGGGAAAAAGGTACACTCATACATTGCTGATGGCACTGCAAATTGGTGCAGCCAATTTGGAAAGCAGTATGGAGATTCCTTGGAAAACAGGGAATGGAACCACCATTTGACCCAGCTATTCCTCTTCTTGGACTATACCCAAAGGACCTAAAAAGAGCATATTATAGGGACACAGCCACATCAATGTTTATAGCAGCACAATTCACAATAGCTAAACTGTGGAGCCAACCTAGATGTCCTTCAGTAGCTGAATGGATAAAAAAATGTAGCATTTATACACAATGGAATATTACTCAGCAATAAAAAAATAATAAGAGCATGGCATTTGCAGGGAAATGGATGGCATTAGAGCAGATTATGCTTAAGTGAAATTAGCCAATCCCCAGAAAACAAATGCTGAATGTCTTCTCTGTTATAAGGGGGTGGAGATGACTCAAAATGGGGTTGGGAAGGAGAGCAAGGGAGGAAGATTACCTCTAGATAGGGAATAGGGGTGGGAGGGAAAGGTAGGGAAAAGGGGAATAGCATGGATGGCGAAAGGAGATCTCATCATTATACAAAATACATGTATGAAGATGTGAATTTGGTGTCCACATACCTTATATATAATCAGAGATATGATAAATTATTGTATAATGGTGTATTAAGAATTGTAATGCGAATTAAATAAATAAATAAACAAACAAATTAAAAAAAGAAAAAAAAAAAAGCATTTTGGTACTGATTCCCAAATTGCTTTCTAGAGAGGTTGGATCAATTGAAAATGCCACCAGAAGTTATTATGATCGTTTGTGAGTGCTGAGTAAGTAGGAGCATTTAAAGAAGTCTCTGGAAACTTGATAGGGAATATACAGTACTGTGTGCTGTGCATCAAGTACAAAGTCCTCATCTGGTCTCTGGTTCCATTCACAATAGGGCCACCATCTGTCTTTCCAGATTCATCTTCTCTTCCTCTACCGGACCCCAGATACAGACACACACACACATGCATGCACACACCACTGCCGTTCACACAAGATTCGTGCACTCCTAGCTTTATGTTTCTTCTTTGATGACATTCATATTCCATTCAGTCTCGTCTTAGCCTTCCCAATGATATCTCAAAATCTATTATCTGACACTGTTTGTAAGGCCACATCCTTCACTGGGTCTCTTTTGGACATCCCCAGTCAAATGGAAGCTTTCCCTTCTCCTCCTGTAATTATCTTACCCTACCCCTTGTCACATCCATAGTTCCAGAAGGAGGGAGGAGGACCATTCATCATTCTATCCTACACTGGGAGCAAGTCATTTTCCTTGCTGTATCTTAGCTTCTCCTTCTGCAAACAGAAGGGGGCTAATCCAGACTGGGTGATTTCAAAGTACCATTTCACCTTTAACAACTTACCCTTTGATTTATACCCGAGTGATTCCACAATGAGTACAGTGACCCTTAAATTTCTGGAAGTCGCAGATGCATTTGAGAATGGAAGGGAAGCCCTGGGCCTTATGTGTGACAAATTGTGAAGATTTAGAGGAGTGGATATGTAATAGCAACGTGTTTATTCAACCATCACTAGAAGTCCAGTTAAGGGGCCAAGGTAAAGAATTTGACTTCTCCCACCACTCCCTGTAGTGGGAACTGAGCTCAGGGGTGCTCTACTACCCAGCTACATCTTCATTTTTTTAAATTTTTATTTTGAGAAGGGGTCTTGCTAAGTTTCTCAGGGCTTTGCTGAGGCTGGCTTTGAACTTGTGATCCTCCTGCCCCAGCCTCCTGAGACACTGGTATTACAGTCGTGCACCACTGTGCCTGAGACAAGCATTGGACTCTATGTTGATGATTGTTCGTGTTTCTCTCTTGAATATCATAGGAAGGTTCAATAAATATTTTTCACTGTGAATCATATTCAAGCAGGAAGGTGGTGAGACTAAAAAATAATTATGTGCGTTACTCTGAAATCTCCATTCGTATCAACACCCTAAAAAGGTTAATTGAGAGGTTTGCAGAATACATTGGAAATAGACAACGACTTTTAGTCTTTGAGGCATCATTCAGCAGTAAGCATTTTGGTGAATCTGCCCATGCAGTTTGTGACTTCAGATTTCGTGAGCGAAAGGATTGTAAATCGGTAAGCAGTTATAATGTTTTTCAAACACAAGGGCACATATTTTTAAAAGATTAATTCATGGCATAGGAGTCGATTAAGAGAGGATAAATCAGGCTATTTTCATGAAAGTCTGCAGTATTGGAAAATACAGACATGCTCTCTAAGTAAAGAGGAACCGTGTTTATATAGGCTTGTATTAAAAAAAATAATGCTGTTGACAGCTCTCAAGATGTTTATCTGATTATCTCACTAAAAGGAAAATATTTGTGCATACCATTAACCCACAGTATGCTACTTGTTCTTGAGACTAAAAGGGTGGAGAGAGTTGGGATTTGCCTGCTATGTGAACATCTGCACATAGGTATGTGGTCTCTGTTGTTAAAACTGCATGTTTTTTCTTTTGTTTTTCCTGCTTTACATTAAAAGGAAATTAAGCAGCATGCACTACTTAGCATGGAGACATTAATCCTATATTTTGAACTTGGGGTTTTTTTTTTTCCTTCTTTAAAACCAATTATTGGATGCAACCTGGTAGTAAAGTGAAGAGGAATGACTTGATCTTGGACTTTGTATTACTCAGCGTCTCTGATTGATCCTCCATCAAAGCAAACAAACAGGCCCACAGACACAATGTGCAGTGGCTGCAGTTCTGTGCATATTTCTTTTGAGGGTGTTGGTGTAGCTGCTGATATCATCCACTTGTGAGGAATGAGTGGTGGATTCACACTATTGATGATTTCAATTTTAAATGGTCTAAGTAGCTCTAAGTCATCTCTACGTCACCTGGGTTTGACTCATCTCTCCAAAATAGTTCCTTGGGCCTAAGTTGTCTACAATCAGTCCTAGGTTTCTTTTGGTCAAACTTACCCTTTGGAAAACAAAAATGCAAGACCCAACTGGTATATACCCAACATATGTGGCTTACGTGAGTCTGCCTCCAAGAACTTGAACCTTAGTCTCAAGATGAGTTTATGTCCTCCTGTTAAAAATGCTCATACTGGGGCTGGGGCTGTAGCTCAGTGGTAGAGTGCTTGCCCAGCACGTGTGAGGCCACTGGGTTTGATCCTCAGCATCACATTAGAATAAGGTATTGTGTCCATCTACTATAAAAATATTTTTTTTAAAAAATGCTCATACTACTCATTTTCTTCACAATTTTAGACTTACTGATATCATTTTTTATAATTAATTATACAATTATCATTTTCATATAGTCCTCCATAAGAAACTGTCTGTTACAATTATTTCTTTATACCCAGGGTTTAGCAAAACTCCTAGAACAGAGTAGATGCTCAAAAATATTTCTTAAGTTTTTACTACTAGAAACAGTCATAGCAAATATGTGTAGAGCTCTTTACAGTTTTTGAAGTACTTTACATAAATTCATCTTAGATAGATCTTAAAAACACAATTCAAGCCAGGTGTGGTGGCACATACCTGTAATCTCAGCAACTGGGGAGGCTGAGGCAGGAATTTGAGGCCAGCCTCAGCAACATAGCAAGACCTTGTCTCAAAATTTAAAAAGTGGAGGGGTGGCTGGGGATGTATCTCAGTGGTAAGGCACCCCTGGGTTCAATCCCTAGTATTAAACAAATAAGCAAACAAACAAACAGTGCTCAGTTTAAAAGCAATAGTACAAGATCTATACCACAATACCATTCCTGTGAATTTGAAACACATACATAAACAAATCTGTACCATATAGATTTTAAGAATCCATATACACCTAAGCACATGTAGTGAACACACAAGACAGAATCTGGGAGGAGGAGATTGGCAGTGGTACAGAGAATAAATTAAGAAACATAATACAATTAAGCAAGAGTGAGACTTCACACAGACGGAAGGTAACAGGATATTGGAAACAGAAGTACGATGATCTCAACTCTGGCAAAAGGCCTACAAGAGAGGAGGAAGATATTTGTCTAGACCAGATTTTGGGAAAAAATCTAAAATAATCGTTTGCACTATATTTTGAGTGCATTCAATTTCCCAAATGCCAAATAACTGATTCTTTTTTTGGTTCCTGGGATTGAACCCAAAGATGCTTTACTATTGAGCTATATCCCCAGCTCTTTTATTTTTTTTATTTTTTTGTATTTTGAGACAGGGTCTTGCTAAGTTGCTTAGAATCTCACTAAGTTGCTGAAGCTGGTCTTGAACTTGTGATCCTCTTTCCTCAGCCTCTCAAATCTCTGGGATTACAGGTGTGTGCCACTGTGCCCAGCACCAAATGCCTCATTCTTAATATCACCCTACTTTTCAAAATCACTTTTCTATGATCCTTCCTTCATTTCTTTCTTACCTTCTTCCTTCTTCTCCTCCTTTTTCTTTTCTCTCTCTCTCTTTTTTCTCATACTTTCTCAAAACACCTTCACAAAAAGAAATGATTATCCATGCAATTACAAGGATGATTTGAGGCCTATCTAAGTGAAAAAAAAAGAAAAAAAAAACAGACTCAAAAGGTCACACACTGTATTATTCCATTTATAGGTAGAACTATGGGCATAGAAATCAGGTCATTGGTTACCAGGGACTGCTGGTGGGGAAAGAGGATTCACTACCAAGGGACACGAGATGACTTTGGAATGATGGAAATAATCCATATCTCTGTGGTGGATACACCACTGTATTGGCTGTCTGGGGTTGCTATAACAAAATACCACAAGCCAGGAGGCTTAAATAACAAAAATTTATTTTCTCACAGTTCTAGAGGCTGGATGTCTGAGACCAAATTGCCATTGGGGTCAGTTTCTTCAGGCCTCTCTTCTTTGCTTTCAAATGCTGTCTTCTCACTGGTCCTCACACACTCTTTTCTCTATACACAAATCTCTAAACTCTAGGTGTATTTTCCTCTTTTTATAAGGACACTAGCCATCCAACATTAAAGTCTCATTTTGATGACCCCAATTAACCTTAGTCACCTCTTCAAAGTCCCTGTCTCCAAATATAGTTGAGTAATGACAACGATCTTCTGGTCAATGGGGACCACATATACCTGGCGGTTGCATAAGATTACATCTCCTAGTGACATTGTGGCTTCTCAGTTTACGTAAGAACACATTACAGTGTTCACACAATGACAAAATCATCTAGTGGAGCATTTCTCAGAATATGTCTCTGTTGTTAAGTAATATATGGCTATACTGTCCTTTGGTAGCATAGGACTTCTATATGTGAACCTTGGGCACACATAATTCAAACCAGAGCAACTGTATAATCAAAATGCATAGAACTGTACACCTCATGAAAGTGTGTATTACTCCCTATGTATCATATCTCAATAAACAAAATATAAATTGTTCACTTATCTAAAAGTCATGGTGTACATTCTGATACAGAAAACAAACACATTTCTCTGAATATTCAGAACATATATAATTTGTTTGCTTTCATGACATTACTTTTTAAATGAAGTTAAAAAACAAGACCAACTCTCCCATCCCACCAAAAAAGAATCCCCCAAACCCTAGACCTCTCCCAGTGGTTATGTTGAATATGTTGAATGTCTCCTCAAACTCATTATTTTTAGCTCTGTAAAGTTGTTAGTAAACAGGACAATTCAGGGAGAGAGTTCATGTGGAAGAAGGCTGCAAATGTAGGTTACAGTAGGAATCCACTGGGGATGACTGGTCTAGAGTAGCAGATGGGAAAGTTCATAGACATGGGTGATAGCCAAATTCATATTTTTCTGGGTAAATTATTTGGGAGATAGTTCAGGTCAAATTTGAAATAATTTTGGACAGAGTTTAGGGCAAGCAGTGAATGTGGAAAGTGTATGACTTTGGATTTAATCTTGGATTTACATCAATAGTCTCAGATTTGAATATTGGCTTCTCCAGTTATTACCTTGGGAAAAAATGAATTTCTCTGGATCTTCATTTCCTCATCCGCAAAATGGACTAAAAAAAATATAGTGTGTAGGGTTGTTATGAAGATTTGAAATTAAACCCCAAAGCCACAGAGAAGTAGATTGGCACTTAGTAAGTGTTCAACCATCCACAGATTTGATTTTCAGCATGCTTTGGTTTAGACAGCAGAATTCACAATAGGTCAGGCCTAGAGATAGAACTCTCAAGTGTCTGGGGCCATGACCCCAGACAGTACCCTGGAGAGCTCCTTTGAAGGCCAATAGCTGTGTCTGAGAAATGATGGAAGGCTTCTTATCCCTACCAAAACCCTAGAGCCGGGGAACTCTATTGAAGAGGTCTTTCCCTTATTCTTATACATTTAGTGCCTAGGAGCTGGGTAATTGACTTTACTCACCCAACAGCATTTGACCCTTGAGTCAAGGAAAAGGCATTTCTTTTGTCCTAGCTAGAGTTTTCACAGGATCCCCCCAGGACATATAACAGTTGTTCACTTACATGAGTCAACACAAATAATAGGAAAGTGTAGATTCGTAACTCCACTGGTGGGTGTGATGGAGGTTCTCTAGAGTTTAGAAGCCTGGGCCTTTGATCTGGTGTTTGCTTTTTTGTTTTCCCCTAAGTAGGTGACTTGAGGTGAATATTTTATCTTATTTAGGTCCCATTCTCTGATTGTTTGAAAAGAAGATGTTCTTTTAAGCTTCTGTCCAGCTAGGGTATTCTAATATTCTATGATTTGAAACTGGAGAAGGATCTTAATGAATTGATGGATGTGGATAAGGCTTGACACCATACTCACTGGATGTTGAGCCTCTGTGCTTTGTGCTGTGGAGTTAATGAATGAAACAGAGAGAGAGGCCTTTCCTGGCTTGAGCTAATAACTATCAGAGGGATTCAAGGTCAATTCCTATTCAATATTTTTATTTCCTGTTCAAGGTCAATTACCATTCAATATTTTTATTTGTAACCTAGAAGGCATGTTAATACCATTTGTGCAAAGTTCAGAGCTGGGAATGTCTTCAGAGACATTGTGTGGTAGATCGTGCTTTCATTTCATTCCATGCAGAAAAGCAACCATCAAGAATTTGATGGTTACACTGTCACTGAGTTTTTCTTTCTTCTTTGGGCAGACTCCAGTGGTGATATCGCTCCTTAAATACAATATTCAGAATAGAACGTATTTCTTGTCAACTTTTCTGTCCAGAACAGAGCTCTCTTTCTGCCCACTGTGTACATTTTCTGTTAGCCCAAGATGATCTACTATCACTTGGTGGGATTGTAAATTGGTACAGCCCATAGTTTACACTGTTGGTGGGATTGTAAATGAATACAAAACCCATATGGAAATCAGTATGGAGCTTCTTCAAAAGACTAGGCATGGAAGCACCATATGATTTAGCTATACCACTCCTCAGTATTAATCCTAGAGAATGAAAGTCAGCATACTATAGTGATTATGGTTTGGATATGACTTGCCTCTGAAAAGCTCCTGTGTTAATACAGGAATATTCAGAGGTGAAATGAGTGGATTGTGGAATCTGTAACCTAATCAGTCCATACTAGATTGAATGGGCTAGGCAGGTGGACATGGGTGGAGGAAGTGGGTAACTGAGGAGAGTAGTGCCCTGGAAGAGTGCATTCCCATCCCTTTCCTGACTATTCTGAGGGGAGAAGCTTTACTCCCCATGACATTCTGCCTCACCTTGGGTCCAGAGAGATGGAGTTGGCCTTCTGTGGACTGAGACCTCTGATCCCTGTTAATGATGTGGATAGCAACTAGTTCCATAATCTCTTTCCCTTAGTACTGTCCTTTATCTTTTCTTTCTTTTGCTCCTTTGAGACCAGGATGTGCCTTACCTAATCCTGTGTCCATTCCTGTATTCCTACGCCACAGTTCTTTGATTAATAAATTAGAAGTAACAGCAATTAATAAATTAGAAATAACAGCAGTCCAAGTGACAGTAGAATCAGAGTTTTAGTTGACACCAATTAATTGTGTAAGGGAGCTGCTGGGAAATACCAAGATCATCTTGGGCTGTGTTAACAGAAAATGTACACAGTGGGCAGAAAGAGAACTCTGTCTCTGTTCTGGACAGAAAAGTTGAGAAGCAGTATGTTCTATTCTGAATATTGTATGTGAAGAGAGATATCATCACAGGAGTCTGCCCAAAGTAAAAGGAAAATAATTAGTGACAGTATAACAAAGTTGTTAGGATATCTACTTTGGAGTCACACAGACTTGTTCAGGTCCAAGCTCTGACACCTTGTCACCTTGGTGAACTCACTTAACCTCAGTTATCGCCTCTATACAATGGAAATAATAACAGAACTTGCTTCATGGAGTTATGGTAAGGGTTACAATAATGATGATCAATTGTGATTTATAGTTGAAGGAATTAGGATTGTTAGACTACTAAATTTGAAAACTTAGACATTGGTCGATGAATTGGAAATGGTATCCATTATTAGATATTTGAACAGTTGCTATGGGAAGAGTCGATGGACTTTTTTGGGTAGACTCATATGCCTGAATTAGATAAAAATCCTGGAGATTTGCAGAGAAGAAGATGATACTTCATATATAGCAGAAATTTTTGATAATCAGCCTTGTTTAAAAATGGAATTCAATGCTTCAATCAGATGGTGACTTCTAGACCACAGTGAAGTTTCAAGCAGAGGCTACTTCCATGCCTGAAGATGGTATAGAGGGGCATCTTGTACTGGGTATGTGAATTGGGGTTATCAGGGGTTCCTAAACTTGAGAATCATCTGGGAGTAGAGATCAGGAATCACTAATAAGCAGACATTTCAGGTGGTTCTGAAAAGGTGAGTCTCTCGATAGAAAATTTGGACCCACTGGTGTGGAGGATGCATGTCCTTTCACCTGTATGAATCCGGGTGATGGGATTCCAGAGTAAAGATGTTTCAAGCAAGGAGACATGAAGATACACTTATATTCATGCCAAATATACTTTGGAATCTTTTGATCAGAATGAAGATTTCAAGCTAAGGAGTGTCTGGGAGTCGACCTGGGATGGGGAGTTAGGGCCTGTGCATGGAGAAGTTTAGGTGCTATGGGTGCGAACTTGCAGGTTACCAGGAAGGATTCCACAGTGAATGTAGCAGTTACATGCAAACTCCCTCTGAAAGAATGAGCTAAATAATAAATAAAGGCAACTTTCTTTATTCCTTTCTCTCTTGCAGTTATCTAGCTTGGAATCTGTAGTTTGAATCGTCACCTGCCATTTCCTTCATTCCCAGCTATTCGTTAATTACACACTGCGTAGAGATCAGTCCTCACCTCCAGGCTCCCTTCCATTCCCAGCATGTGGGAAGCCAGGGGGACTTTCACTGACTAATCCTCCCAGCTGGTAGAGAAAGAACCCAAGTGTCTGCTCAACATAAAAGCGAGAGATCACAGTCTTGTTGACCACAGAGGTGCTCAGGGCTGGGAGCCAAAGTTCAGAGCTTACTTTCGAGGGACAAGTTCTTTTGCCTATGCTCAACCCTACTTCTTTCATGTCAGCAAGTTTGTTCTTATCTCAAGGCAGTTCTTAAGTTAATTAGTAGCAATTATTAGCTCTACTGCAGTGGAATGCACAATAACAGAAGAGGCCATTGGGGAGATGTGGTTGGGTACTCTGAGATAACACCCAGAGGAACTAGAGCTAATCACAATGATCAATTAAGCCTTAGGAAGAAGAAGAAGAGAAGAAGAGCAGGAGGAGGAGGAGAAGGAGGAGAAGGAGGAGGAGGAGGAGGAGGAGGAGGAGGAGGAGGAGGAGGGAGGAGGAGGAAGGGGAGGAGGAGGAGAGAGGAGGAGAGGAGGAGGAGGAGGAGGAGGAGGGGGAGGAGGAGGAGAGAGGAGGAGAGGAGAAGGGGGAGGAGGAGGAGTAGGGGGAGAGGAGGAGGGGGAGGAGGAGGAGGAGGAGGAGAGAGGAGAAGGAGGAGGAGGTCTCAAACCAAAATCTGCTTCGGAACCCTCAGAGAGCAAAGGACATCTAAAAGTGCAAAATATGAGGCAAATGTACTTACACACTGTTCTTTCTAATATCTGCCCAAATCCGAGATAGTGAAATGTTCCTGAAGATGGTCTGCTGTGGGACTGAATCACAGCGGGCAGAAAGAACCATGAGGCTTGTTAGAAGCTGTGGGTTTGAAGGCTTCTTCACTTTATTTGCTGTGGGGTTTGGGGCCGGTCGGTTCCACCACCTGCAGAATAGAGATAGATACACCAATCTCAAAGGAAATTGAAGTCTTCCATGTGACACACCAGCTGCCATACTTTTTTTAGTTTGATAAGCACAGGTTGGGGTTCTGGTTGCCTCCCTATAGACTGACTCTCCTGCTGGGCCAATACACAATCTGCTTGCCTCTGTCTTTGCACCTTCAAGACACCACTGTTTTCTAGGATTGATCTCTGCTACTCCAATACCATTCCCAGCCAAGGATGTCTAAATCTGCACATTTTCAAAGAGGCAGATTTAGACGTATTAATAATGTGCATAAGGGTTTGCAAGTTGTATTAGTTTCCTAGGGCTGCTTTGTTAAAAGAACCCAACGTGAGATGCCTTCAAGTAACAGAAAGTTATTGTCTCATGGTTCTGGAAGCCAGGAGCTTAAATTGAAAGTGTTGGCAGGGTCATGCTCTGTGACGGCTCTAGGTGAGAATCCTCCCTCCTGTCTTCTGATTTCTGGTGTTCACATCCAATCAGTGGCTTTCCCTAGTTTGTAGACACATCACCCCTGTCTCCTGGCTGTCTTCTTCATGTGTCTTCAGCTGGTCCTCCCTGTGTGTGTGTGTCTGCCTCTGTGTGCAAATTTCCCCCTGTTTATAACATACTGGTCCTTTTGGATTAGGGCTCACCCTGATGTCCCCATTTTCATATGATTATATCTGTATAACCTTTATTTTAAAATAAAATCTCATTCTGTGGTGTTATGGATGAAGGTTTCAACATATCCTTTTAGGGGACAACCACATCAGGAATCCTACAGATCTGGGCTTGAATCTTGGAGCTACCATTAATTAGATACAGTCTTGGTTAAATGATTCACCTTCCTATGCCTCCATTTGTTCATTTCTAAATCTGGGAATACGCTCTCAGCTACACCATCAGGTTGCTATGAGTTTAAAAGGGGATAATGCTTTTTAAGTACCCAGCCAGTGAAGAAGAGGGGCATTTTCATGGACCTATTGTTTTTAAGTTGTGGTGGAAGAGAAGGTCTTTCCTAGAAGCCCCCCGGAGGAACAGGTCACAATTTCATGTCTTCATAGAAGGGAGACTGGAAAAGTTAGTGGCTGTCATTTTCTGCCTCAATGATGGGAGGTGACAGTGGGAGATGAGTTCTTCCAGCAAAGAAGAGGTGGGTTGTGGGTGGGAAACCCTCAGCAAGAAGGCCCAGGTCAAGACTGTCTTTCTTACCTATGTTTCTACTTCCTAGTGGGGTGGCTTTCATCTTTTTTGGGGGAGGGATTGAACCCAGGGGAACTTAACCGTTAAGCCACACCCCCAGCCTGTTTTTTTTTTTTTTTTTTTTTAATTTTGAGACAAGGTATTGCTAAGTTGTTTAGGATTCACCAAGTTGCTGAGGCTGGCCTTGAACTTGCAATCCTCCTGCCTCAGCCTCCTGAGCTGCTAGATTATAGGCATGTGTCTAGTGCTGTCATCAGTTTTATGATTAACAATACTTTTGACCATGACCCTTCTTTCAGAAGCATGCCCTTGGTAGAGAAAACCCCAACACTCCTAGGAGGCAGGGCCATGCTATGTGAGTGTCCTATAGTAACCTGGGCACTGCTTCCAGCTCAGCACCATGAGAAGAGATAGAACAGGAAGAAATGGGTAGGAGCTCATGCATGCCTAGATATCTTGTTATCTGGGCACAGACACGGCTGATGGGGCTGACAGGTACATGGTGAGCTGGGCAGGAAGCTCAGGGGCAGAAAAAGGAGTACTCTGAATAAAAAGCAATGTCCTTCTGACTATCTAAAGCCCCACGTCTAAATACTAAATGGTTGTGAGCACACAGACAATCTGGATTTCTTACAAAATCAGACCTGAGTGTGATAATGGTATTGCAGTTATGATGGATTTGGAAGCTTAATTATCGTGGGGTGAAAATCTCTCCCAAACTTCTGGTCTTAGTCCCAGATCTGCTAAAATAGACTCCAAGCACCTACATTTTGAACAGGATTTCCAGGTGATTTTGTTTAGCATAGGCATTGACTTTCTCTGAATCCATGTCTGTTGAGTCCCTCGTACACTGATGTGGGAGAGATGTGCAGGATTTCTCATAATAATTATCACACGGGTAGCAGCTCATAGTAGCTGAAGGAAGTCTCTTTGGGGATCAAGGGACCTCAAGCCAAATAATAATTTTCTTTCAATTTCCCAGTAGGAACTTGGCCTAAACATGCAACTGTTATTTCTCAGAGATAATGGATGCAGCTTACCCTGCCTCTGAATAATCACGGAGCCTGTCTAGCACAGGGGGTAATTTTTATATACAGTCCTACAAAATGCCTTGTTATCTTCAATGTTCTATGCTTTCTAATTTCTCTAGGAAAATTATGGATGGTCATGCTTAGCTGTCATGCACTCACAGTAAAAAAACAGAAGGGAAAACCTCACTTAATCACATACATAGAGATACCTCTCCATCTTTGACACACTCACAAACACACATGCACGCGTGTGTACACACATACATTTAATTGAACAGCCCGATCAGAGCCTGGGATACATCTCAGTGGAAGAGCACTTGCCTAGCATATGGAGGTCCTGGGTTCAATCCCTTGCACCACAAAAACAAACCAACAAGTCAACAAAACCAGCCAGACTAGAGCCAAAAGGCACTAAGTCTCAAGATACTTTACATCTAGTCAACCTTCTTATACCCACTCTCAGAACTTACTCTTATTTTACATGTTATTTTAACAGAACTTGGATCTAGTTTCCAATCCTCAAGTATAAGAGAAACAGCAAACAGACAGAAAGAAATGGGAAAAAAGGGGTAGAAACATTGAAAGCACCAAAATCTGTGAGCTAAATGCTCAACAGAAATGGTAGAGAGGGAAAAAACCAACAACCAACCATATAACAAAGAGAGCATTCTGGAGCCACCGAGTTGAAGGATAATACTCCCCTGAGCCTCCAGGGATCCCCACAGTCCTGTGGTACTTCTGTCCTGACAGTTGAGTATGATTTTTTTTCTGTTTTTGAGGATGACTCTGCATCCTCATAAAGGCTAGATCAAGTTCTTTGTTTTTTTGTTTAGGAAACATGGGCTTGGGCATTATAGCTAAGAAAAGATTTATATCTTGAATGTTGAAATTTTCAGACAAGCTTAAGCTTCTGAGAGTCAGAGTTTTAGAATTGGAAAACATGTAATCTTCGGAAAATTAGGACTCATTGAGAGGGGATATGACAATAATCCTCTCTGTTAAGCTGACCCACCAGCTGTGACCGTCTACTACCCATCGGTTGAAACTGGTGAGCCAGAGAAAGCCTTTTTGACATTTCCGTTTTAGATGAATTGAAAAATCCTCTCCACATTGCAGAAAAGGAAGTTACAGGTAAAAAGAGAGAATTCACTGTCTGCCACAAATAGCACTTGTCCAGATGTCTTTCCTACTTTTTCTTTCCCACGGTACCACTACCCGGGTCATTCTATCTGCCCCACCCCACCTCATCTCTCAGGTCCTAATCTGTTCCTATTCTTCAGATTAGCTTCAGTGCCTCCTCTTCCAAGAAGCCACGTGGAAACTTCAGCTTGGTCTGTGAACTGGGTTTCTGAAGTTCCATGAGATGTTACGGAGCTCTCTTATTGTACTCTTCAATCTCTTGTTATAGGTATTTCCTTTTTCTTCCTATTAATTTTGCTCAAGGACAGAATCTGGATTTGCTTCATTTCTGTACCTTTAATAGCACCTGGCATAAACTTTTGCATAGAATGAGTGTTTGATAAATGCTTGATGAATGAACCAACAAATAAATCGAGGTAGACTTTGCATTCATCATTGCAACATTGAAAGCTACCTTTATTGATCCTTTGCCTTTGTCATCGTTACATTGTTGACATAGAGAATTAGAGACTCTAGGGGAAATAAGAACTTAGTGACAAAGGCATCCATGTGGAAAATTGGTACTCTGATTCTTTTTCCCTTAGGAGAGGAACAACTTTCCCTTCTCTTAAAATGTGGGGCCCCCAAATCACTGCTTCTCTCAAGTGGGGAGAAAGTTATTGACCTTCATAATGTGGCATGAACTCACAGCTACAGCGTCTGAGTGCATTTGCTTGACACTCTTTGGTTCATTGGTGCTTAACAAAAATAGTCTTAAGAGCATCTGAGATTTGTGTAATGAGTAGGGTTTTCAGAATGCTTTGATATGCAGTCTTTTTTGGTGTCATAACAAAATATAACAGGCAGGACACATTTTCAGATGAATGTCCTGAGGTTCAGTGAACTAATGTGAGCTGCTCAAGGTTATGTAGGATATGGCAGAAATAAGTGCATTTTTTTTTTTTTGGTCAGCATTTGGTGTAGCACCCAACCCAGCAGGGCACAAAGAAATTACTAATTCAAATCTTTCTTATTTGTTTCTCTGTTATCTTTGAATGCCTGCAGTAAAGCATTGATTTTTATCACTCAGGATTTTTATTGTTGTTGTTATTATTATATATAAATATTGATACAGTAATGATTAATTTTATGTGTCAACTTACAATATCTGGCTATGACACCCAGATATTTTGACAAACACCAGTCTAGATATCACTGGGAAGATATTTTAAAGATAAAATTAGCATTCAAGTCAGTAGAATTCAAATAAAACAAATGATCTTCCATAATGTGGATGGGCCTCATTCAATCAGTTGAAGACCTTAGGAGAAAAAAACTCAGACTCCCTGCTCCCAGAGGACTTCTGCCAGCAGACTATCTTCAGACTGAAGTTGCAACATCCACTTTTCTTTGAGTTTTTAGCCTGCCTGACTGTCCTGTAGATGTCAGATGTGCCAGTCTCCACAATTGTGAGTCATATTCCAAAACAAAACTTCTCTATATATGAGCATTATATTATTTTTCTCTAGAGAAACTTGACTAATATAGGCAGCTTTTAATTTATGAGGCTAATTTTTTTATGAATGCATTTAAATTTAACATGTAAGAACTCATGAATTTATGATACTGTTTTCTAAAAAGAAAGAAAAAATTTCCCCAATAAAAACAAACAAGCAAATAAAAACACTCAAAAAAAAAAAGAAGAAAAGAAAACTAAACTAAACTAAACATCAAACAACTAAAAACCAAAAACCTCTAATAAACTAGACACTGTTGGAAGTAACTAAAATTTCAATGCCATATTCTGAAAACCAACTGTTCGAAGGAAAGAGTTAAACATTTTTTCTGTTCTTCCTCTATAAATGGTAAGTGCAGGGCAAACAAGCCTGAGCTGGTGAGAGAAAGTTTTCCTTTACAAAAGAATTCCATTCAGTACATGGGGAAGGGATGGTGGAGCTAGAACTGTTTCCTAACCTTTGATGTAGTAATTGATTCAGGTAATGATTGACAATGCGGAAACCGTGAAAAATCCATGAAGAACTTTATGGTGGCTTGATCATGCTGACCTCATATGAACCCGTTCATCAATTTGTGGATCACCAAGAGTGGAGCAACAGGACACTGCACACCTCCTGACATGGGGTGACATATACCAAACAGGAACATTGATGAAAAAATTTTGCCAAAAAGTATGTAAGCCTGAATCCAGTATTTAACATCAATGTACAGGAAATATAAGCAGATAGAAGAATAAATTAGAGCAAACAATGAAACACACGGACAAACCACAAATATGTAGCATGACTAAGAAAGAAAGGGTGCTATTCATAATTGTACTGGGATAAAGTTATAAACCTAGACTTCCCCAGTCATAAGAATGTGTTTCATTCTAATGGACCTTTGGCCTGGTTCCTGCAATAAGTGAGAAAAAGGAAGAGACTGTTTTAGATGAAGAGGTTTGAGAAAAATTAGAACCAAATGTAATGAGTAGAACTGATTTGGATTCTGACTCCAACCACTTGGAAACTAGGCCACTATTGACTGGATTCTAGAGATTCCAAGGAATCCTCACTTTGTAGATAGAGGAAGAATGTTAAGATCATGTAAGCAGGTCTCTATACTTTGTCAAGATGCACAATGAAATCCACAGGTGATAAAATGATATGGTGTGATTTTTAAAATATTGTTTTATCAAAAGTAGGTAAGGTTAGTATGGCCATATCTTGATAAACTATTGCATTTGGGTGATCATTTTATGGAGAGTGTCTACCATTTTCTCTACTTGGTCCATTTGAAAATGTTCATAATACAAATGAGAAGCTAAATCAGAAAAAAAAAGACCTCCTAAAAATCAGTGTATGCCATGGATGTTGGTCTTAGAGCACAATTAACTTTTTAAATATAATTTATAGAGCAATGTTAAATATCTAATACACATTGTACTTGTTACATGCAGTTCCAAGTACATTATGTGTATTTTTACTCTATAAACCTTAGAAAGCAGATAGCTATTATTATCACTGCCATTTCACCTTTGAGGACACTAAAGCACAGACACATTAAGGAATTACCCTAGGTCACTTCTCAAGTGGTCGAGAAACTGGAGACTGAACTGTGCAGTGTATTTCTAGCATCTAGCATTCTTGTTTTTTCTACTATTTTATATTTGGATGTTAACTCCTTTGAGTAGAGTCATATAAATTTCCATGTGACATAGGACAATGAATTATGGGACAGAGAAACAGGAGAAAAAGAGCTTTCTTTTACGGACAGCTTTAGGCAAAATTTTAGAACACGTGTGGTTTACTTTGGGCCATTTTTCTCTCGGTCTTTCTAGGCTCCTACTTTCATTTTGATTTCTTCAAAACCCCAAATGTTTAGTGACTTTATGTTTTCCTGATCCCTCTCATAACAATTGGCTCGGAGATGATAATTCAAATGGAGATCCAGATGCCCATTTCACTAGATTTTGGTAGTGTTGAAATTTTGGAAGTTGTACTTTTAATAAACATTCAGTTGATCTTGATATAGCTTGTCCTGGCCACACTTCAAAAGGATAGGGCTGACATTTTCAACATACTGTACCCAATCCTCTAACCCAAGTGAACTTATCTTTCTCCATTCTAATCTTCAAGTCAAGTATTAATTTCTCATTCTTTTTTATTTTTGATTATTTTTTGTTGATGCCTATTAATTATACAGAATAGTGTGTGCATAAAAGCAGACATGCAGACCCATGGAACAGAATAGAAGAAACAAAGACAAACCGCAAAGCTATAATAATCTCAATCTGGACAAAATTCCCCAAAACACACATTGGAGAAAAAAAAAAAAATCTTCTTTAACAAGTAGTGCGAAGAAAACTGGATATCCATATATAGAAGAATGAAACTAGATCCTTATCACCCTGTATAGAAGTAAACTCAAAGTATATCAAAGATTTAAATGTCAGATCAGAAACTTTCCTGGTATTAGAATAAAAAAAAAAAAAAAAAAAAAAAAAAACCACAGGGAAACTCTTTAACAAACAGACACAGGCAAAGACTTCCTGAATAAGACTGTCATGGCTCAGGAAATAAACAAAGAGCAAATAAATGAGAAGGCATCAAATTAAAAGGCTTCTGCACAGCAAAGGTAACAGTGAACAGAGTGAATAGATAGATTACAGAAAGGGAGAAAATCTTTACCAGCTACTCTTCCAACCTAGGACTAATATCAGAAATTATAAGAACTCAAAAAACTCTACATTAAGAAACAACAAATAACCCAATCAATAAAATGAGCAAATGAACTGAGCAAACTTTTCTCAAAAGAAGAAATACAAATGGCCAACAATTCTATGAGAAAATGTCCAACAACTTTAGCCATCAGGGAAATGTGAATCCAAACTGCACCAAGATTCCATCTCGGTTTCATATTCTTTTGTTTAGCACGAATAGGAAAGCAGTCCAATCAAACAAACCAATTCACACTAAGATGAGAATAACTAATAGCAGCTCCTTCAAAGTTTCAGAATTCATCACCTTCTAGACAGAAGATAATTTGCCACCAAGTTAGAGCAAATTGACTGATGGATGTGCTTGTTCATTTACTTATTTGACAAACATGTATTAAACACATGCTGTCGGCTGGGCATAGAGAACACAGAGGTCAGGAAGCCACGGCCTCTGTTCTTAAGGAATTTATGCCAGAGCTGGAGAACAGAGACTAGAAGCAGGTGATTCCAATATAGTCCCTATGGAGTTTAGTAGAGGTTGCTGTGTGGTCACAGGGCAGGGTCCCAGAGTGGTGAGGAAGGTGAGGTGTCAGGAGAGATTGCACTGAGAAAGAGGATCTCAGCTGAGCCCTGAAGTTCCCTGCAAAAATTTAAGAGGCAAAAAAAAAGGGGGGGTGGGGGTGGGGTAAAGTCAATGGAAGAAACCCCAAATACGAAATACCAGAATTGAGGGGTATTTCAGGTGGGTGGGGAATCGCAAGAAATGAGGCCTGGGTCAGTCCTTATGGGTGCCTCGCTCCATCCAGTTTAGCTCCCTGGGGCTTTTCCCTCTTCCCGCAGGTGGTATCACGCAGGAGGGCTTAGACAGACATCACGGAAAACAGCAAGCAGCTAAGTCAAGTCTCCAGTTCTGCTTCCTTGAGAAATCAGGAGAGGCAGGGCTGACACCCCTTGCTGCTAAGTAGTGCTGTCAGCCTTTGGCTCTTCTGAGGCAAGTGGTTGCAAGAAGCCTAAAGGTCATCTGGAATCTGGGCAGATTCAAACAAGGCTTTCGCTGCTCTGAGATAAAGTTACCAGGGAGGTGAGGTAAGAAGCTATGCTTATTTCCCCTCAACTCTTATCTTTACTCAGAAATTGAACATTTTGGGGTTGGCTGATTACAATGACATGGTCCAATAGAGTCCACCTTGGCTCTTCACCAACATCCAAAAGTCAGTATCCAGAGTCAGGCCAGGACACTAGCCCCATGTCCACTGAGTCTGCACTGGAGACCAAAAGAACTTGCCCACTTCTCCCTGGTGGCTGGAATTACTTGCACTCTGATAGCTCCAGACAGAGGTGTCGTAACTAGTAGGTTGGCATGGAGACTGTATTAAGAAATGCTCCCCAAAGGCCCTTTGCCTTCCTTTAAACGCTTGCCCAGCAATGGAAATTCGTCATAGAAAAACTGGAAATTATGCCTAACTCTAAAGAAAAAAATATCACAGTTGCCCAGGGTTCCATATTGTTCATGCAATTTTGTTGCTTGTGTTTCCAGACATACAGAAATATGCATATGTATTTTACATATATATTTTTACTATTATGGAATCATATATACTATTCAGAAATTACCTTTACTTCCCTTAATGGTGTATGATCCTCATATTAAAATGTCCATTAATTCATTGCTACAATGAATGCATACTATTTCAGTGTAAAGATACGCCAAACATTTAAACGATTCTCATTTTGAACATTTAGCTTGTCACCAATGTTTCATTCTTTCTTTATTTTTTATGTACTTCTTATATGAGCATTCGATTTTTTTTTTCCCAGAGGAGAAACTGCTGGGCCAAATATTTTCAATTTTTAAAGGCTTTTGATGCATGTCAATTGCCCTATAAATAACTTGTGTGAGTGTATATGCTCAGCAGTAGGGTGGAAAAACCCATTGTCCTACATCATTGCCACCATCGTCATCATCGTTATCATCATTGTCATCATCGCCATCATCGCCATCATAGTGGGCATCGTCCTGGTTAATATACACTGAGCACTTAGCATGTTCCTGGCAAAGGTCTAAGCATTTCATTTGCAGCATCTGATTTAGCTGTCACAACAACTCTGGCAGATACTATGATTATTCAAAATGTAGGACAGAGAAAGTGCAATTCATGATTATACTTAAAAAACAGAATGTAAATGAAAAAGTAAAAAAAAAAGTTATTTCTATCATTTTCAAATTCCACTGTTGACAATTGTCACTGTTCAAAGCCTTGTCTGTGCTTCTCTAGATGTTTTCTATGCACATAAAAAAACATCTAAGTGTGGGAATGTACTTTTTATTAAAACACAGAAGAGATATTACAGACACCATCAAACTCTTATGAAACCTCCATTTTCTTCTAAGAGTACATCACGATCGTCTTTCCATAGCAGTTTCCATAGCAGTCTGTGCAGATTCACCTCCTTGCTTTTCACAGGTGCCTGGCATTCCAATATGTGAACACACCACATTGGTTCATGTGTCTTTCTCATCTTCTAACCAGGCTGTAAATTTTGTAAAGCCATAGCACAACTCCTGGCATTTAGCAAAGGTCTGAACTTGTAGCAAGTAAATATGGAAAGGAGGGGAAAAAATGTTTTCTACAGAATGTATATTTTCTCCGAAAGATCAACTACGCTAAGTAGAAATGGTAATCTGATTAAACTACCCTGAGCAAGTTATGAATCTCTATTTAGTTAATGTCAGGAATTAGTTAATGCCATTAGTAACTGGCTACCGTTGGGGGTGGGAATCCTGGGAAATCTTATGAATTATATTTTCAAGGAGACATAACATCTTTGAAGTTTCCCTGATAGTTTCATCATCAAAAGCATCTGAAGTAGAGGGGGAAATCAGTAGAAAAGATCTCAGCGGCCTAGATGTGGCACTGTCCATGACAGTATGACTTGAGCAGGGCATTTTTCTCTTCTCTTTGCTGTTTCATTAGGGGTTTGGACTGCTGAGGCATGCATGAGGACTCTTTCTTAAAAAGTCATGACATCCAATGAATTTATAAGGCAGAACAAAATCCACCATGTGAGGCATATGGTGGGAATGAGCATGGTAGCTCATGTTCCCTCAAGAATAATTTTAACTCTTGGTTCGTACACTTGACATTTTTTGAGATGGAAAAATACATAAAGGAGAGCATATGATATGGTCTCGGAGTGAAAGTGAGAAGTGAGCCAGCCCTGCCGTATGGTCTCCCAGAAATGGTGCAGGAGAAAAATCAGTCTATGCTATTCATGCCCTCCTACTTCAAGCACATTCCAAACAGATTTAACCATGATTGGAATACTGTTATGAGGAGCCAGGGATACGCTGGGTAGGGTCATATGCAAATTCACTCATTCGATGCAGAAAGTGAAAACAAGAGGTGCCAACTGGTACATACACTGTGATTATAAATATGCACAGTATAGATATATATAAAGAATGTCAGAAAATGCAACAAAATAGTGTAGTACAATCTGGGTAATGGGATTATGGGTGAATTCTATTTTCTTCTCTCTACTTTGCTGTATTTTTTTTCCCTCAAAGTTTTCCAAATGAATAGGCATTCCTTTTATGATAAAAAAATGCAATCAGAAAACATCTTCAAATATTAATTGAAAAAATGAGCAAACCATGACATTGCATGCTACTAGAGATGGCTTCCAAGTAGTTCACATCATCCTTTCCTTCTCTGAATTTTTCAAGATTATCTCAACAAGTGTTAGAAGGTGGTGGAGGTGGTGGTGG
Organism: Marmota monax; assembly: GCF_021218885.2. NCBI lineage: Eukaryota > Metazoa > Chordata > Mammalia > Rodentia > Sciuridae > Marmota > Marmota monax. Next base: position 2,637,811 of record NW_026694542.1, on the reverse strand, counting down.
CGGGAGGGGGGGGGAGGGGCGGGAAACAATCCTACTAGGGCAATTGCTCATTCCAAACTCATTCTCTTCCTTTTCCTTTCCAATGGAACCCTGGTTTCGTTTGAAATGTTGATGTCCCCAACAAAAAATCCACCTCTTTCAGTCTTCCTTCTAGATAGATGTAGACGTTAATTAAGTTCTAGCCCATGAAATATAAATAGAAGTGTGGGTGAGCCTTGCAGCTAACTCAACTAGCATGTGTCTCTTTGCTTTTCCTCCTACTCCTCTCCTTGCCTGGAATTTAGACTGAAGATTTGAAGCAACTTTTAGTGAGAAGACTACCGCAGGAATGAAGAAAAGCTGGTGGAGCAGAATTAAAGGTACCTGGATATTGGGGGCATCTTGGAGGCTCTGTTTCTGGCTGAACCACTTTGTTCCCAATCTTGGGCTGCAGGAGAGAGAACAAACTCACCACTGCATTCTGCTTTTTTTTTTTTTTTTAAATTTTCATAGCTAAGCATAATTTCTAACTCATGTACCCAGAACAATAAGGCAAACTTGAATTCCTAGCCATCTTTTTTTTTTTTAAAAAAAAAAAACAATTTTAGGGAGAATGCAATTGAAATTCACTGAGGATAGAAATTACAGGCAATATTCTACTAAAAATTAAAGATAGTCTCCAAAATGCCAATACATCAAATCTGTTTCCCATCGCCGTCGTCATTCCACGTATGGTGGTGATTTCATTATTTTTACATTTGGGGACAATAAGCGTGTCCATATACCCCAGCAACTAGGAAATCAACACACCACCATATGCCTGAACTGAGACCATTTGTCACGGTTTACGTTCCTTCCAAAGACTGCAGAACAGAGCTTGACTTGAAGAAGCACCAACGTGGGAACAGTTACTTGAAATGTCAGATGGAAAGCACATTAGCAAATGGGGTGTGTGCATGCACCCCGGAGAAGGAAAGGACTCAACCCTCCATTAGGCTTCCTGCTGCCACCCTCTGATCAACAATGCCCCAGCTACCATTTTTCAGACAAATCCTCCCGTCACTAGATATTTAATTCTAGAAGGCCAAAGTGGGAAGAGACAGAAAAGATCAGGGAAAAAGAAAAGATGCTGGGTCAAACATGTCAGAGCTGAAAGAACCTTGGAAGGTGACTCATTAATTCTAGCATATGCAGATGAGCAAGTGGGGACTGGTGTCCCTAGGGAGAATGACTGGGTTTGAGATGGAACCCTTGGTTGCTTCTCATGGGCCTCCTTGATTGTAAGCCTGTCTGCTGCATCCCCAGCCTTCTGTACCCACTTGAAGCATGTCAGCCTCTTCCCTACTGTGAGTGGCAGCAGTTTGTTTCTACAGGGATGCAATTTTTGCTCTCCAATGGATGTAAACTATCTTTCTTTTTTTCCAATGAGAAACAAAGTCATCCCCGGAGGATGGAGAATTCGTGATGTGTTTAGTTCTTTACTAGGTACTGCGGGGGGTTGAAACAGTCTTTTGCTTGAAGTACTTAAGATCCAGCCAGGAAAGAGAACACAAAGGAAATGAATCGGATTTATCAACTAAAGGGAGAACTTACCTTTGCATGTAAAATAGTCATCCAGGAATTCTGCAAACCATCCTTGGCAATACAAAGATTTATTCCCCACGTGAACATTATTATTTTTTACTTGAACCTATTTCTTACGTCAAATTCTTAGACAGGGTTCCAGAATAAAACCTGGGGTTGGTTAGGTGGGAGAAGATTGGAGGTAGATTATTCCCATTAGTCACAGACCTAATCAGAGCTGATACGGTGGAGGGATAGAGGGCAGATATCCAAAGTTAGACATACAAAAAGATTTATATAACATGCATATGATTTAAAAGAATGTGTATGTGTGTCTGTCTAATGCACAAAGGCACACTGTTTATTTATTTAAGTAGACACTCACAGGGTGAGTATTAAAATTTTCTTGACTGATGCGCAAAGCCATTTAGAGCCACTGGTTTAAATAGTTTCTTTGAGCTTTGGAGCCTCAATTGCCTAAAATGTATAAAATCGGGAAAATGTCATTACCTCTCCAGGTAGTAGTGATCATTCAGACAACGTATGCAAAGTGCTTAGTACGTTTTTTGCTGTCTCTTGGGACATTTCATAAAGACAGAGCTTACATCTGTTGTGGGCAGTGATGCATCCCCTGACCCTGGCATTGGGTGTGCAGGAAGTAGGTGCTCTGTAAGTATTCGTCAGATAGATGGAGAATGGTCTGTAGGTCTATACAGTTCCTTCCACATTAACTGTGCCTCCAAGTGTGTCTGTGCTCCACAAGTGACATAATTGGAGTACACAGGACTGAGAATGACATTGTGGTGGGAATAACCCTCAACTCACCTTCTGTATACAAACAGGTCCATTGTTCATTAGCTTAGGTAATTCTTTTATTTTTTTTAAATTTTTTTTTAGTTGTTAATGGGCCTTTATTGTATTCACTTATTTATATGTGGTGCTGAGAATCTAACCCAAGTGCCTCACACATGCTAGGCAAGCGCTCTATCACTGAGCCACAATCCCAGTCCCTAGCTTAGGCCATTCTTAATGGTAAAACAGATGATTTGCAACACAGGGCACAGTAGACGGTGATTCACCAGTATGCTATGACTGTATGCTTTCAGCCACCTTTCCAACCACATCTTATCACACCTTCTGATCTAATCTGAATCTGGATTCTTTTACCAGACACGTTTGGATAAATCACTGACTAAACAGTTTTTTTTTTTTTTTTTAATGAAAGCAGAAAAGGTGTAAATGAGAGAAAATGAATGTAAAGTTCCAGAGCAGAAAAGAACTAGGCTACATAGAGGGAGACCTTCTTGATGGTGAGATTTGTCAAATCTTGTAAGTCGTCGATTATTTCCTTCTCTGGGTCTTCTGATTTTCCTCCTGAGCATGTGTATCATGATTGTTGCATGTGAGTTTTTCTCCCAAATTCGATTGTCAATATCAGCTTTTCTTCCTCCTGCAGTGACAGACTTTTGCTGGTAAATTGCCATGATAGGAATGCTTTTATCCTATTTGGTCGGTGTTCCAGATTCCAAATTCCACTACCACATTTCCACTGAACTGCTCTTGTGCGATTATAAGGCCTCTTTCCAAACAGCACCTTTTCTCTCTCCCTGCAGCATTTTGGGCTTCCAAAAAAAGTCTCCATCCTGCAGGTATCTCGAGCTTTATACTGTATGCTTATCAACTCTCAATTGTAGTTGAGGCCACCAGGCTGCGATGTGCCAAACAGAACCAGCCGATCCCAGCCTATGGTTGGGGTTTAATTAAATAACGGGCGGGTGCAGAGAAACCTCAAGTTAAAAAAAAATGTGCAGACAACTTCCCACTCTCTTGAGAGATTATGGAACAGCTAAGATCTTTCTTACTCTTCGTGTCACAAAGCCCTTATCTGGAACTGACAGCGTGAGAAGGTTAAAGTTGACATCAAGTGTTACAACACAGGTAGCTATAAATGTTCTTGTACTTTCTATATCTCAACCACCAGTGTTCTCAGGAAAGGGGAAGTCATGAGAAAGAAGCTGTTCTCAACACTCCTGAGAAATACCGGGTGGCCTCTCAATCCCAGGGAGTTTGGGCCTTCATCTAGAGGACTGTGTCATTCAAAACACAAAAATAAAGCCAGGGAGTGACAAATGGCAAGAGTGTGTCAGATCTATATCCATCTTGACGAATCACTCTGTGACTCTGCATGGATTCTGGGCAGCTATGGAATCATGGGGCAGAGTCAGAAATGAGTCAGGGTCTCTGGACTCTAAGAATTCCATCCCAAAAGTTTATGCAAGAGAAGCTGGAATTCCCCTGTCTCTGAAAGAAGAATAATGGTTTCTGCCCCTACACATTTTCAGGAGGATTCAGTGAGGTACCTAATACTTGCATGATGGCTTTTCCAGAAGTCATGGGGTATCTGGAGAGACTTTGGATCATTTGGAGCTAGTTCTGGGCTTTTTCTGCTTCAATCAAATAGTTTTGCACAGGAAGCCCATAGTTTTACTTTGTGACTTGTTCCTGGTCCCAAGACCCCCGACTCTGTCTCTTCCCATAGATTGGAGTAACTGACCTTGAAGAGGCTTGAGGTGTTAAGCATCCCATCCTGTGTCCTAAATATTCCCTTCAGGCACTCTATTAGTTCATTAGGGCCATCCTAACCAAGTGCCTCAAACAGAGTGACATAAACAAGAGAAATTTACTGTCTCACACTTCTGGAGGCTGAAACCCAAGATCAAGGTTTCAGCAGGGATTGCTCCCTTCAAAAGTGCAAGGAAAGGATCGTTCCTCGCCCTTTTTCTACCTTCTGGTTCTTGGGATGGTGGTGACATCACTTCAGACTTCATATGGTCTTTGCTCTGAGTGCATGTCTGGGCTCAAATTCCCTTTTATAAGGATGCCAATCATATAAGATGAGGGCCCTTCCCGACACCCACATGACCTTATTTTCACCCATACAACGGCAATGACCCTATTTCCAAGCAAGGGCACCTTTGAGGGGCTGTGGTGAAGGACTTCAACATATAAATAGGGGAGAGTTGCAGAGTTCAATCCAAAACAGATGCTTTCTCTTCTTTCCAAATTTCTGCTGCATGTGGCCTCCTCTCCAACCTCTCAACCCTCCCTCCTCAGCACTCCTGCAAAATAACCTGAATTGGCTGAGCCTTCCCGTGAGGCCATCTCTCTTTATTGTCACCGTATTTGCTGGCATAATAATAGTGGCTTTCATTCTGTTGAAATCTTACTGTATGTTGAGATACTTATGCATGTTATTTCAAACCTCATGGACATTAACATTACATCCACGTTTTCATTACAGGAAAAGGTTCAGAAGTTAAGTGTACGTGAAGCTTAAGACCAGTAGTGACCCAGGGGGACTTGAGCCAGGCCTGTCTGGTTGTCCGCCCAGTCTTTGTCCACTCCACCCCAGTGTCTTATGGAATACCAGGGAACAATGTTCTGCCCAAATCTCAAAGATTACTTTTTTTCCTCCAATGGAAAACCACGGCCATATTTTTCAGAGGAGAAAATCTGCAAGTCCATAAGATCATTTAATAGACATGTATTGAATAACCCTGTAGGGATTAGATTGCAATTCTAGCAAAAGAGGAGAGAGAGAGAGAGAGAGAGAGAGAGAGAGAGAGAGAGAGAGAGAGAGAGAGAGAGAGAGAGATATCAGGTAGGCAGAACAAACAAGAGGGGACACTTTCCTTTAATAGCCGGGCACAGTGGCACATGCCTATAATCCCAGTGGCTCAGGAGGCTGAGGCAGGGGGATCGTGAGTTCAAAGACAGCCTCAGCAAAAGCAAGGCCCTAAGCAACTCAGTGAGACCCTGTCTCTAAATAAAATACAAAATAGGACTGGGGATGTGGCTCAAGTGATCAAGTGCCCCTGAGTTCAATCCCTGGTATCCCTCCCCAAAAAAAGATAGGGCAGAAGACCACACCTCCAGAGCTGAGTTCAAATCCTGCCCGCCCATGTGGGCCAGCTGTGTAGCTTTGCATGAGCTTTACCTCTGAGCTTTCAGGTCCTTATCTTTAAACTAGTTTTCGCTTGGCTTCTCTCAGAGAGGAGTGTGAAAGTTAAGTGATAATGTGAATAAAATGTACCTAGCAAAATTCCTGATGGATCTCCATTCCACGCCCCCCTCACTTCCTTCATCTTGGAAGTGTTCTGCGTGTGTTCTTCCCACAGTTGTGATTCACATTAGGCCCCGATTCTGCATTCACTTTGATACAAATTGCTGGCGATGAGAGAGTAATGGGTTAAAATAAAGTGAACTAAGGGAGTCCTAATCCCATCAGGCAGAGTATTCGAAGGTCCAGGGGGTTTCTCGGTTCCAGCTGGTAATCCATCCCACCAGGTTTTAATACTATATTTCTAACGCATTAGAACCTCACAGCCGTACCACTAATCGTTCCATTAGGAAATGAAATTTTAATTAAAAATAAGAAATAAGTCATGAAGGTTTAAAATACAGAGAGCTAAGGAGATCATGTTGTAGAGAGAGCCTGGGGGCAGAGACAGGAAAAAGGCAGGGCATGAGTCCCAGCTCTAAGGCCAGATACCCCTGGGAAAATCATGATTTCTTCTGGGCTCATTTCCTCACGGGTTGCAATGGTTTGAATGTGTTCCCCAGGTGCTCATGTTGGAAACTTAATCCCCAAATTTATATATTAATGGTATTTAGAGGTGAGGCCACTGGGGTACCTAGGATTAGATGAGGTCACGTGGGTGGGGCCCCTATCCTACCATTAGAGGATTTATAAGAGGAGGAAGAGAGACCCAAGCTGGCATGCTCACTCTGTCTCACCATGTGATGCCCTCTGCTGTGCCATGATGCAGCCAGAAAGCCCACAGCACATACCAGCACCATGTTCTTGGACTTCTCAGCATCCAGAACCGTGAATTAAATGAACCTCTGTTCTTTATAAACCATCCAGCCTGTGGTACTTGGTTATAGCAACAGAAAATGAATAAGATGCCAGTAAAATTCTTAAATTTTTATATCTCTAGCTTCTGTAAGATTCCAAGAGTCGATAATTTACAGACGAGATTATTTTAAGTGTTAAGAATGTAGTTTCTGTTTAAAGAGCATGAATTCAATGAACCCCAAATCAAATCAACCAGAGGCTTGATTTATTCCAAATTCACCTTAGAGTGTTTTCTGTTTCCTTCTTTTCTTCCTTTTTTCTTTCTGTCTTTATTTTTGTTCCCTTTATCTGTTGTAGTGGTTATGATTGCTATTATCATCATTTGTTTTTTTCTCTTGTAATTTATTTTTCTATTCTCCACTTCTGTTAATTTTTCCTCTTCAATTGATTCTAATATAAAATAAAGACATAATTGGAAATATTTTTATTTAAAAATTTTTGAATATTTATTTCATACTCTTTTTTTAAAAAAATTTTTTTAGTTTTTGATAGATGTTTGTTATTTATTTATTCATTTATATGTGGTACTGAGAATCAAACTCGGTGCCTTACACATGCTAGGCAAGTGCACTACCGATGGGACACAACCCCAGCCCCTATTTCATATTCTTAACTTTAATATTAGATGGGTTGAACGTATGTTTCTGTCTCTCAATAACATACATTAATTATTATTATTATCATTGTTTTCTTGTGGTCCACTGATATTTTTTTCCCCAATTGATGAATATATATGTATATTCATTCCCATGACAGGGGAAATAAGAAGATTAGTCCAGGGGAAGCTCACACTAGAGAAATAGCAGATTCCTAGAAGACACTGTGAATTTACTGTGTTTACCCCTTCCTTTTATATTTTCATTATAAAAGCAGAGATGACTACTTGACCATAAAAGAAAAAAGGCTGTGTTAGTCAATTGCTGTGACAAAATACCTGAGAAAATGAACTTGATAAATAAAAAAGGTACATTTTGGCTCATGGTTTCAGTGCATGGTAACTTGGTTCTATTGCATTAGGCCTGTGATAGGACAGTGTGTCAGTGGTAGCGTGTGGCAGAGGAGGCCTGTTCATTCATTGGCCAGGATGCAAAGAGAGAAAGAAGATGGGAGCAGGTACCCAACAGCCCATCAACAGAATGCCCCCGGTGACCTAATTTCCCTCCACCAGGTCCTTTCTACCTCCCAGTGGTGCCACAGGCTGGTGGCCAAGCCTTTAACACATAGGCTTTGGGGAAGCTTTCAAGATTCAAACTATAGCAGGATTTTCAATATCATTTTCACATCATTTGCCTACGAGAAAGTATACTTTTCTGATATAATCAGAACAAAATTAAAAATAAATGTCAAAATCAGAAAAAAAAAAGAAGAGGGGTTATCTTCACATTTGCTATAGCTATTTAATCATTCAGAGTGGTCACGTGCTCCTTGTGACCGCTGGCAGGGAGGCTGTGCCAGGCCCTGCTCTCCGGAGGGCTGTGGGGGCCACTCACCCTTCAGTCAGAGTCTCTTATCTTTGATGCCCAAGTCTAAGACGGAACTGGCCATTCAACATCATTCGAGTGCTCCTTGAGCCCTTCCTGCACACGTGGCACCTCTGTGGACTCCTGGACCCTGGGTGGACTTCTAGCAGAGCACCTGCAGTGCCTTCTCCTTCTTCATTGACTAAGTCACCCGGGACCCCTCTTCCTTCTGTCAGGCAGCAAAGACCAGAGGGCATGGGGCCTGATGGGCTTGTTTCTTTGTATTTCTACCCAGGTCCTCATGGGAAGAAGGGTTGAATAAATCACCAAAGGAACATGTAAGTTGCCCTGAGCTCAGGGAGAGGAGGATTAATACACACACACACACACACACACAAAACCTCTGGAGATAATAATGCAAAATCAGGCCAGTAAATGAATGAACAGGGTAACAAACTGATTAGTCAACAACAATGAACAAAGGGTGTGAGAAAGATGCCCAGCAGTGTTCTGGGGAGTGGAGACACCAAGCTGAGGGACCTTGACCTCAGCTTGATTGAACCCAGGGACACTTAACCACAGAGTCACATCCCCAGACCTTTTAAATTTTCCTTTTGAGATGGGTTCGTGCTAAGTTGCATAGGGACTTGCCAAGTTGCTGAGGCTGGCTTTGAACCCGCCATCCTCCTGCCTTGGCCTCCCACGCCGCTGGGATTATAGTTGTGTGCCACTGCACTTGGAAGAACCTTGGCTTTTTAATGAGCCTTCACAAACTTTGTATTACAGATTGGAGGACTCAGGTCAAACAACTTCACGAGCAGCATGGCAGGGAATCACGACCCCAAGTGTCATAAACGCTATGGCCATGCGACAAGCAAGGTCTCAAGTGCTCTCTCATTTACATAGCCCAGGCCTGTCACCAGGCTGAGGCTCGAAGAGCTGGCTGACACAGCCATGGTGACACAGCTGCTAAGTGGAGGAGGCAGGTTTGAACCCAGGCTCCAAGCTTTGTCATCTTCATTGTATGCTCTACAGTGACCATGTTCCTGTCTGCCACGCGGCCAGCGCTGGCTTCATGAAAGAAGGTTCGGTTCATAAGAAATTACTAGGGAGTTTTTAATTAAAGAGACAGACTCTCATTACCTTTAACACCAGCTCCGAGAGGGCTTCTCCTAGCTCCCGCCTCCAGCCACCTAATGTGGTGGCGAGGTTTACAGAAGAGGCGAGAGAGAGAGAGGGAGAGAGAGAGAGAGAGAGAGAGAGAGAACACGCCAGGGAGTGGGCTTTTATTGGGGAACAAAAAATTCCAGGGAAAATCCCATCCAATGAAGGTTAAGGGGGCAGCATCCCAAGGTCAGGGGTGATGACTGGGTCTTCAGGACAGTGGCCAGGCCCACCTCTGCACGGACAAGCCCTCGGACCTGGGAAAGGGTGGGGAATGGCTCAGACACAGCTGTATCTAAGCGCCTCTCACCCAGCCAGGGAGGTAACTCAAATCACGTGTGAGATTGGCCTCCCACATTCCCTACACTGACATACTGTCACCAGGTGAAGAACTGCTAAGTACAGAAATAACAGTAACCTGAAGCCAGTCCAGCATAGTCACCTTGAATGTAAAGGACTTGGAAAGTATAGGAAGGATTTGAGTGAGTGTCATTCCTCATTTCTCTCTCTCTGCCTGTCTCTCTCTCTCTCTCTCTCTCTCTCTCTCTCTCACACACACACACACACACACACACACACACACATACACACACCTCTCTTCTACTCTTTCCTTTCAATCCTTACTCAACGCCAACCTCTCCTATCAGGAATGACAGAAACTGACTTCATCATACAATAGTCCTGCTGATATTTTGCATTTGGAGAATTCAACTGAAGACCACTTTGGGCATCTTACCTTAAACAGTTGCTTTATCTACAAAGACAGGGGACCAGAAAGCAGAAAGTAAGACAGACGTCCAGCTTCCTTAGCCAAGCAGGACCCACGTGCTGAGAGAACTGGAGCCACCATAGGCAAGAGTTGGTCCTCTCTTGCAAGTCCAAGGGTCTCTCCCCAGGGTCCAGTGGTCTCTCCCCAGTGTCCCATATCCAGCTCACACCATGGTGCTTTTCTTCCCCAGTGGGGCAGGATCTTTCATATGAAGGCCAGGCCCCCTGGCCCAGGGGGCCCCAGGAGTGCTCTGTGGCATCATCACCAGGCGTATGGAGGGCGGGGCGTCCGCGGTGGCCTCGGGAGCATACTCCTTACTGGGGTCCTTGCCTCGGCAGTCATAGAGCACACAGGAGATGAGGAACACCAGGAGCAGGATGACGTAGCTCACAACTAAGATGATCAGGTTCAAGGTGACAGGGTCGATCTCCAAGTAGAACTCCATCACCTCTCCTACGGTGGGGATGTGGACCTAGCGGAAAGGCATTTGGGGTCAGTTTTGGCCTGGCAGGGAGCAAACTGTAGTTCATTAGAATAGCTCCATGGACTCTGTTGTAAAAAAAAAAATACAATAATCCCCACTGTTCCAGGAAACCTTGAGGATTAGAGCTGCTCTGTTTAATAACTTAAGCTCTTGCTGTTAATACCCCAGAGCCACCAAATCACAGACACTGTCTCTCCCCAGTTCCCCTACACAGAGAGAGAAAGAGAAGGAGAGATGGTTCTCATGCTACGAAATCCTGGTACGTAAGGAGTGACCACAAAAATCCCCCATGGAATTTTTGGTGAGCCAAAGCACCGTCAATAAGCACACCGAGATTAAAGTTAAGAACCTGGATTGTCCTGGGCCAACTGCATTGTTTTCATTTAGTAAGGAAAGTTCAAGGCCAAGTATGGAGTGATTGGGGCTATCAAGCCGGTGGCCTTTGGGAGTGGTTGTATTTCTTTAACAACAGGAAAACACCAGTAGCTGGCATTTTTACCCTCTCTTCATTTTTCCCCCCCACTCGTCAATTAAAAAATAATTCTAGTCCATCTCCTGTGTTTCAGGCTCTGTGCTAAGCAAGGAAGGTGTGACAGAAATAAGATACAGATGCATTTAGTCACCAGGGCTGATAGATGTTAAATAACTGCACAGGGCACCCTGGAGGAAGGCTGGGAATAGTGGGTCACAAGAGAAAACAGACAGACCCCAAGAAGCAGCAGCTCCTATGAAGAAGCAGCACTTAACCTTTGACCTGAAGGATAAGTGGAATTTAGCTAGGTGAGGTTAGGTATGGAAAGTTCTCTGGCTACAGAGAACAGCCTTTGTGGATGCTCTGAGCAGCAAAGGCCTGGGCAATCGGAGGAACTGGAACAAGGACAGTGTGAACTGGAGCATCCAGAGAGAATTGGGGAGCGCAAGGTGAGAGAGGAAGGAAGGGGGTCAGGTGGCACAGGGGCTTGTGGGCCACTGAGAACCTCAGACTTCCACCTTGAGCAATGGGATGCCACTAAATAGCTTAGGTAGGGGTGTGACGCCATCCATTTGCATTTTAAAAAGATCCTTGGCTGCTGTGTGGATCAGGAAGACATGCAAATTGAAAGGAAGATCAGATACAAATTAGAACATACTTATTGATTTACAATCTTTTTCTTGTCTCAGTTGTAGCCCTGTTTCCATACTCCTAAATAGGGCCAGCCAGCTTCCTGGGAGTGTAATTGTGCAGGAGACCAAGGCCCTTTGCTCAGAGTACTCACTTGGTTTAATGCTTTACTCTTACTCTCTTGAAACTATTCATAATTTTTAAATTTTGCATTGAGTGCCATAAATTATATATCTGACTTTGGTCTCATATGCATTTTGGTGGTCCCAAACAGTGTACCAATAGCCATTTCTCCAACAACTAATGGGATTCTCTTGATACATATAGTTAAAGGCTAGTGCTTCCAGAGGTTGGCTATTTCCTTAACATTGATAAGCTTTAGTGGACTGGCAGCTTTTGGTCAAGCTCCTTGATACACAGCTTCCATGGGAAATTGAAAGGTCAGGGGTGCTGTAGAAGGGAGTTCTTATTCATCAGGAGACCTTCCCCTCCTACCCCCCAAATAAAATACTTCCTGATTCTTTGCTCCTGGAGTAACCTGTGGGATTATACTCAAGAAGATGAACAGTTCTTATACACCAGAGGTTTAGGGGTAGCCTCACTGGAATCCTTTGGCTTCTTAGGAATACAGATTCTGTGTCAACCACATCGACTGAGTTAGAATCTTTGGGGCTTGAGTCTGGGAGTCTGCATTGAATAAAATTCTTCATGCATAATTTTGATATGCAACCAGGATAGAGAGTCCTGGACATGAAGAGTGAAAAAAGGATGTGAAGGAAAGGATCAGCAACCAGGAGTCTTGATCAGGTGCCAGAAACATCCCAGCTGGCATTCAACACAGAATTCAAGGCTCTGAGTCCAACAGGTTCAGAGAACAAATTTTGTCCAGAGGAAAAATTTTTTTTTTCATGGTGGCAATTCACATTTACCAAGCTCATAAGAGACTGATGTTAAAAATACAGAATAGCAATGCATTAAACTTCCGTGACCAATGCAATTGTTCCAGGGTTGGGAGTGGCTTGTACTCCGAAGACCACAGCTTTTCTTCCTGGAGGCTTGATCTACAGGAAGAAATTTCCATCAATCACTGGGAAGACTCCTGATGAGCGCACAATCCCAGGAAGTGGAGGGGTCCGTTGCATCTGGAAATCACATGCTACCCAACCAAGAGGAAGCAAGGCTTAAAAAGCAGCACTGTACTCCAGATGATTGCTCTCTTTCAACCACGCTCAACTCCAGATTCTTGACTTCTATAGGGAACTGAGCGTATGGCCCTGGTGCCTCCATGTAACCATTTAGGGGAGTTCTTTGGTGCCTTTAAATAGGACGGCACAAGGATTTGTTAAGAATTGACTCTGAAATGAGAACTGCATACAGCATGATCTGCATTAGAGTGATCTGCATTAGAGTCTACACAACAACTCGGTTCTGTGGAGTGGCATTTTCACAATCCGTTCTAGGTTTCTCATTGTAGTGGTGATACTCCTTCACCGTGGGGGTTGATCTGGTCAGCCTTCTTGCACTGTCCCAGCTGTGCTGATCTTCCCCTAGGGTCCCAGAAAGTTATTCAAGATCACTGTTCTTGATTCCAGTATCTTATTACTGTTTGCATAGTTTTTTTTTTTTTTTTTTTTGGTCTCTGTTTTGCCCAGTGCTCAGAGTTCAGAGTTCATTTTAAGTTCATCCTCCTCCTGGAGGCTTCACTTCCTTTCAGTGTCTTGGGTGAACTGTTGCCTACCTATTTTACCGATTTAACCTGGAGGATGTCTGCTTTATTCCTATTGGGGCCAATTTCCCATCTTGCCTCATTTCTGTGTCTTTCAAGGACTTTCCTCTTGCGCCATCTAGTGGCCAAGGCAGAGGCTGCTCAAGAAAGAAAACATTTGTAGGCCACAGGGAAATGAGGATGGTCAGTACTATTTAGCAGAATAGGGGCCTATAGCTATTAACAACACATTTCAGAACAACCCCTTGAAATTGTGGGGACATACTCGTTCCTTCATTCACTACAAACATGAATTGCACACTTACTAAAGGCTGGCAAGGTGCTAGGCATTTTGAAGCTTGATTATGTGATAAATAATGAAATGGCACTACGCACTCCATGTGAGAGAACTCCGATGAAAAAATGAATTATTAAGCCCATTTCTGGAAAGAGAAAATTGAAGCTCAGAGAAGTCATGTAATTCTAATGAGCTCATTCTTGTTCTCTTCCCCCTCTTACTCTGTCACCTCTCTTTTCTAGTGCCTGAAATATGAATCAAATTCCTACATAGAATGCCCTATGTTGTAGGGTATTTGAAACTCCTGGAATCCTTACCTGTATGCACATTTATTTGCATTACAGTCCATTTTAACTGCTGATCTGGAACATGACTTCCTAAATACCTGGCAAATGTGTGTCCCATATAGTTGCGAAACTCTAGTTGTATTTCTAGGCAACTGGAGTTAATTGCTTAAAATACCAAAAATATTTTTTTTGTGTGTGTGATTTTACTCTTCTGGAAGGGGAATTTACCTCTGGTATTACATTCGGAGTGCCTTGTGTCCTCAATAAAATATGGTATCACAAAAGTCTTAGTGCAGTGTTAGGTTTTAATAACTCCAGGGCTGAAAAATGTCACAAATATCCCCCAAAGACCATTGGAAATTTCATTATTTTCAGGATACTATTTTTGAGCACATTTAGACTCAGTGACAGAAACAAGGCTTTAAGGCAGGTTTTTTTGAATTCTAGTCTAGTTGCCTTTATTCACTGGAACTCTCAACTAGATAGAGTGAAACTTGAAAGAACAATGGATGCTGTATAAACTAGCATAGAGAGAATGACAATAATGACAAAAAACAAATGCTAGGCACCTATATTTTCAAAAGACAACTTGCCCTTCAAATCTGCACTGAGGACATACCCCTCCTCCCAATCCACGGCTCTTCTTAGCTTCCCAGTTATAAATCTAGTGGGTTGCTCCTCTGGGAACCCCTGGAGAAATGCTGCCACACTTTTATCACAGAACAATTTTATCATTGAATAGTATGCCCTTCACCCCAGTTTATATCCACATGGAACCTCAAAATGTGACTTTATTTGGAAACAGGATCTTTATAGATATAAATAGTTAAGATGAGGTGTTACTGGATAAGAGGGCGTCTTGAATCCTGAAAGAACGAATAAGGCTTGTCATTGGAGCAAATGCCCATTTATTGAGGAACAGCTTTGCATATTTATAGAGCCAGGGGTGGTTTGACAGTTGGTATGGGGTGCTTTTGATTGGAAGGTAAGGATCAGGTGAGCCAGCAGGGCTAGTCTGATTGGTGGGTAGGATCAGGTGAGCCAACAGGGCTCTGATTGGTGGGTAAGGATCATGTGAGCCAGCAGGGCTCACCATTGGACGGCTCTTCTTGGGGAATGGGGAAGTTAGTCTTTGGAGCTGGGTCGACTCCCAACAAATCCAGTTACTGGTATTCTTATAAACTGATCATGTGAAGATAGAGAGACACACAGAGAGGAATACCATGAGGAGATGGAGGCAGAAATAGGAGTGAGGTGTGTATAAACCAAGGAACACCAGACGCTGTGAGAGAGGCAGGGGACAGGTGCCCCCTCAGAGCCTCTGGAAGGAACCAGCCTGCCGCCATCTTGATTCCGACTTCTAGTCTCCCTAGCAGTAAGGGGATAGATCTCATTGTTTTAAGCTACTCTTTTTAATTTTATTTTTTTAGAGCAATTCTAGGGAACTAATGGATGACCTATCTAATGCATAGATTAAAAAAAACAAACAGAAATGGCTCAAAGAAAACTGAAGTATGTTAAGTTCTTTCAGATCTTCCTCTGTTTTCTTTTGGCACTTGCTCTTTATGATTCTGCTCCCTTTTTCTCAGGTATGACAGCAGAAGAAAATGTTCACGATGAGAGAATATTCCTGTAGGTGAGATTTACTTCCATAAAAAAAAATAAAGACCTTCCATTTAAAATAGCATCTGGCTGGCAGTCCCTGGAAGTAGCCTTTTATACCTTCCCAGTAAAATTCCTCAGAAGACAGAAAAATGTAAAAACCTACAAAACACAATGAAAAACAAAGTAGTGGGGGATAATATTTTTAAGATCTTAAGGTATTGTGTCTCCCCTCTCTCCTTCCCAAGACTTATTTGAACCCATTTCTCTTGTCCTTTGTCTTCAGGATTTTTTAAGAGTAGTGACTTTCAGGAGAGATCCAGTCTGGAAGAGTCAAATTCATCATTCTTGAGCTTCTTGGTGGACTTCTCTACATTCATCCCGAAGTCCATAGTCTTAGAACCATAGACGGTGGGGAGAGCAGGGCTCTTTTTAAATTTGAAAATATTGGCAAGAGACTAAAAGCATAAAATTCACACCAAAGACCTGTGAGCAGCTTTGCTACCCTAAAAGCAGTAGGAGTCAGAAAGAACTCCTACTCCAAGAGGAGATAACAAGAACCTAGATGTCAACCAGTGTCCTTAAGAAGGTCCCATGGGATTCAACAACACATCATATATTGGGAGAAGGGCTGTAGAATTACCAGAATGGACACTCCAACACAGAAAGGCTTGGACTTTGATGCCATGCGTACCCTTGGGAAACTGTCAGGTTGGTGGAGAAGTCTCATGCCCTTTATGACACTGAGCAGCTATGTTCCGGGATTGTGGAGAGCAAGAATGGAGAAAAGAGCTAATGGGACCGCAGGGCTACCTTACAATTGAAAGTGTACTTAGATGGCAAAAGAAAGTGGCTAAGAGTTTCTAAGACTTCAAGACTGAGGTGGGAGAGTTGAGAAGATGAACAAGGGCCCATGGTTCTACCAAGAGGACAGAGTGAACTACTGGGCCTAGGGGGATATCATTTAGTGACATGTGCACGACAGGGGCAAAGTAGGATGTGGGTGGTGGATAGAGAGTCCACCTTTGGTTTGGTGATATTTGAGATGTTGGGGAGTCAGTTAGATATCTGAGCCTAGATCCTAGTGGAAAGGTTAGTATTGCCAACACAGATTTTGGAGCTATCCATATGTAGGTAGCGTGTATAATCGTGGAACTGGATGAGATGGCATTGGCAGAAAGTGCAGATAGGGAAGAGAAGAAGGATAAGGACGGGGCCCAGAATATTCCAGCAGAGTATTCCAATTAGAGATTGAGCAGAGAAGAAAGAGCCAATAAGGGAGGAAAAGAAAGTGTGGATAGTGAGGTCAGAGGAAAACTGGGAGAACATGGTGTCATGGAAATCAAGAGAGAGGAAGTTTTTACCAAGAAAGAGGCAACAGGGCTCGGAGGTGCACAATGGTTGAATAATATGAGAATGGAGAATTGGCTTTAGTTTTGAGAAATTCATAAAAACTAAAGGAGTTTTAGAAGAGATGAGGTGAGGGATGAAACCCCCAAAAGTAGGCTGAGGAAAGAATATACGGTAAGACGTGGAGACAGTAATGACAGATCATTTTGAGGAGGTCGGTTGTGAAAGATTGCAGAGAAACAGCTAGAGGGGAGAGGGAGGAAAAGATTTCTTGTTTGTTTTAGATGAGTAATATGAAGGTATGCGCAAGAGCCCACGGGCAATTGACGATACAGGAGAAAAGGAAAACTTGTAGGAGCAAGGTCCTTGGGCAGAAATGCATCCAGAGGAAACATGGAAGGATGGGTGTCAACTAGGAGCAGAGACAGTTCCATTGTATCAAGAGAAAAGAAAAGTGAGTGGGTTTGGGGTGGTTTTAGAGGTAGGAAGAGGAGGTTGGTTTTATCTCATTCCTGAGTGGTTTTTTTTTTTTTTTTAAATCCCACACAGGAAAACATTAAGACCATTAGCTGAGACTGGGCGGGGAAATGTGTGGTGTATTTAAAAGGAGCAGGAGTTTTGAAATCATTATTTTGAGGAAAGAGGAGACAGATCTCCTATAGAGAAGCAGGTCAGGATTGCCGGCAGTGTTGGGTTCCCCCGCGGGGTGTGTTCTGGGAGTTTAAAGTGATGTGTTTATCTGTTCAAAGTCAGCAGATAGTTTGTGGGGTGGGAAGTTTAATGGGGTGGATAAAACAGAGGGTGGGGCGGTAAGGGAGTGAGGAAGGAAAGGTTCTGATCCTGGATCCCAGCCTCTGAACAGGCAGGTGGGGAGGGAACCCTGGAGAGGGGTGTGGTGGGGCAGGAGGCATTGGGGGTGGCTGTAGACTGTGGTGAGAGAGTGTTATGGGGAGACGCCTCAGAAAGCACTCTAAGTCCAAATTCAAATCAATAGAGAGCTTTATTTACCTGGCCAGGGACTGTCACCCACTGTAGAGACTCAAGTTCTGTGGGAGGACAGCAGCTTCCTGGTCCATCCAAGGACAACATAGGGACAAACCCCACAACTCGGTGACTTGTTTATCATCATGTAAGCTAGCCAATCACAGCAATTAAAACATTAATAAGTGGGACCTGTGGGCTCTGGGCAGGACTGGAGTTTTCTAGTCAGCAAGCAAGCAGTAGACAGAAGCTAAAAAAGCATTAACTTTGCAGTTCACTTGACCACAGTCCTGGGTTCGAGCAGGTGCTAGACAGTCACATCCTGAACTTGGGTGGGGTGAGAATCTACTTCAAAGTCATGTAGACCCACACAGGCATTCAAACCCAGGATATAGCTCACCATGACCACCGACCACCACTGCATCCTGGGTAGGATACAATTTGTGGGGTACAAAGTACAGAAAGACAATTTAAAAAAAATTAAAAAAAAAAAAAACAGCTTTCATTTCAGTTTCTCAGAAACAGCTCTTGTTTTTCTTTATAGAAGGCAGCAAAATGGAGTCTGGGGCCTGCCTATCACAGTTCTTGCTTTATAATTAATTGTCTTCTCTCACTTATCAAAATCTTATATCTATAATCTATATTGTTTACTAATCTATATAACTTACACTTTTATTGGTTGTGTTCATCAGTTCACACCACAACAAGGGGAGTAAGGGGAAAGGTGGATGGTAATGGTCGAAAGATCTGGAGTTCAGGATTAGTGAGTGCTTCAGGGGGTTGGCGGAGGTGGCTGGAGAAGGGCAGGGCTGGAGCAGATATTGGGGAGTTCTGGGGAGGACCCTGAGAATGTCCTGCTGGGGTGGAGTGAAGGGCGTGTCTTTGGCACAGAGGAGGCCAGACATCTAGAGGAGCAGGTGTTGTTGCAGCTGCCGAGAAGGAAGAAGAGGGAGTGGAGAGGTTGAGGGGAGCCCAGTGCCTCAGCCCTGGGAGAGAGGCTGGTCACAAGCAAGGCCAGTTAAGTTCGATGATGGGCCCTTCGCTTGCACACCGGCTCAGGATTTCTATGTAGAAAAAGGAAAAAACAAAATCTTTAGAAGTAACAATGTGGGGTAACAAATCACCCACAGAAATCGCAGGCCCTGAAGTAGGCAGTCATGTTTCCTATAGCAGCTGTAATAAATAAACACATATTTGTGGCATAAGACAAATTTGTGGCCTAAAACTACAGACATTTATTCTGTCACAGTTCTAGAGGCCAGAAGGGCAAAATAAGCACCAGCAGGCCAAAGTCAACGAGTTGGCAAAGCCGTGTCCTCTCCAGGCCTGTGGGAGAATCTGCTCCTTGCTGTCTGCACCTCCACCCCTCCACCTTTTAAAATTTATTTTTACTTTGTATTTTTTATTCTAATTTGTTATATATGACAGCAGAATGCATTGCAATTCATATTACACAGAGCACATTTTTTTATATTTCTGGTTGTATATAAAGTATATCCACACCATTGGAGTCTTTATACATGTACTTAGGGTAATGATGTCCATCTCACCCCACCATCTTTCCCCTTTTCTTCTCCTATTCATCCATTAATGGGCATCTGGGTTGATTCCATAACTTCATTATTGTGAATTGGGCTGTCTGCATTCTTTGGCTTGTGATCGCCTGGCTCCCATCTTTAAAGCCAGCATCTTCAGGTATCTGCTCTGCTTTCTCATTACCTTCTCCTCCTTATGGGGAAAATCTTCTTTTGCCACCTTTTTTTTTTTTTCGTAATCATGTTCAGAGTTTTTTTTTAATTAGAGCATTATAGTTATACATAGTTATACAGAGTAGCTGTGTTCATCCTGACAAAATCATGCATGCATGGAATTTGATCTTTGTTCACAATCCCTCCACTCTTCTCTCATCCTTCCTCCCTTCCCTCCTTCTTCTTCCTCCACTCTGCTAGACTCCCTTTGGCTTATTCATTTATTTTTTTGGTATCAGGGATTGAACCCAGGGACACTGAACCACTGAACCCCACCCCCAGCCCCAGTTAAGGACAGGGTTTCACTGAGTTGCTCAGGGCCTCCCTAAGTTGCTGAGGCTGGCTTTGAATTCATGATTCTACTGCCTCAGACTTCCCAGCCGCTGGGATTACAGATATGTGCCCATACACCTGGATATTTATTTATTTTCTTTTGGTTCTTCTTACTCATACATGAAAGTGAAATTCCCTGTGGTTTATTTATATATGCTCAAAACATGATTTTTTTAAAGAATTCATTTTGCATTTCCTTTTCTTTCCCTTCCTTCCCTTCTGCCTCTAGATCTCCTTTTTCTACATTACTGTTCTTTCCTCTAGCTTTATGATATCTTATCCTTGCCTCCTCCTTTCCTTCCTTTTACTCTAGCTTCCACACACGAGAGACAACATTCAACTTGGATTTTCTGAATCCGGCTTATTTCACTAAGCATGATTGGTGTCCATTTTCACCTATTTACCAGCAACTGCCAAACTTTCATTCTTCTTCATGACTGAGTAGAACTCCATTGTGTATACATACCACAATTTCTTAACCCATTCATCTATCAATGGGCATCTGGGTTGATTCCATAACTTAGCTATTGTGAATTATGCTGCTATAAACATTGAGGTGGCTGAACTGCTATAGTATGCTGATTTTAGGGGTTTTTTTGGAAAAAAAAAATCCCAATGAGCAGATTAGCTGGGTCATATGGTGGTTCCATTCCTAGTTTTTTGAGGAATCTCCATACTGCTTTCCACCATGGTTGCGGTCTGCAGTCCCCCAACAGTGTGCAAGTGGACCTTGTTCCTCACATCCTCTTCCACCTTCATTATTACTTGTGTTCTTGATAAATGCCCTTCTGACAGGAATGAGATGAAATCTTAACATAGTTTTAATTTGCATCTTCCTGATTATTAGAGCTGTGGAACATTTTTTTCATATATTTTTGCACATTTACATTTCTTCTTTTGAGAAGTTTCTGTTCAGCTTTTTTTTTTGTCAATTTATTGATTGAGCTATTTGTTTTTTGAGTTTTTAAAAATATATATATTCTGGGTAATAATGCCCTATTGGAGGAGTAGCTGGCAAAGATTTTCTCCCATTTCTGTAGGCTTTCTCTTCACAATCTTAAACATTTCCTTTGCTGTTCAAAAGTTTGTTTTTTTTTTTTTAATTTGATAGCATCTCACATAGTGATTCTTGTTTTTACTTCTTATACTTTGGGAGTCTTATTAAGGAAGTTGGGGTGGCACCAATATATTGGAGTGTTGACCTTGTGTTTTCTTCTAGCAGTTGCAAGGTCTAATTATGAAGTCTTTGATCCATTTTGATTTGACTTTTTGTGCAGTGCCTCCCTCTTATAAGGGTATAATGTGACTACACTTTTAGCCCACCTAGATAATTTAGTATAATTGCCTCATTTCAAGAAACTTAATTTAATCACATCTGCATAAATTGCCATGTAAGGTAACATTCATGGGTTTCAGGAATTAGGGAGTGGATATTTTCCGGGAGGCTCAAGTTTCTAGAAAAAAACCGGCTTCCATTATTATAGATGTCTAGTGTGGAACCAGTGTCCTCAGGACAGTCACTTTTCCATAAAGAGGATGCCAATCATTGTCATAATAATTTTTGCTTCATAAAAATTAATGTTGATTTAAAGATGAATGTATGAGCAAAAATCAGGGAAAGAGAGATGAGCAGAACCAGGTTACATGCTCCATTTTAAATAAGAAAAACTAAGATGACACCAATTTCCCTTAAGTTCAGCGGTTAGAAGACCATTTTTGTAAGCTTGCTTTTGCACGTATCAGTGAGAACCTTCACAAAAAACAATTGCACCATTCGAGTTACCCAGTTTTAGGGAGAGCAAATTTTATCACTTCCCTGGTTTGCTTTTCTTTCTTCTGCTCTCTTTCCCTTTTCTGGTTAGAAATGTTTCACACGCATAATGGCATTCTGCATTTCCTTATCTGAGTCTCATACCATCTGGAGGAATGTTCTGCAATGCTTTTGACTTTGGACTTTTTTATAACCCGTGATTAGGGTATACATGGCTAACGATGCCTACTATATCTTTATCCACTTTCCCAAGTAGAATGTATGTAATGTTAGTGTTCATTTATTTGGATATGTAGATTGGACTTGGGAGGACATGCATGGATTTAAGATGTATACTTGGCTCCAAGATAGAAAGAGTGCTCAGATGCAACTAAAACTTTGACAGTACTAATTGCCAGGATGCCAAAAGCAACCCAGAGAGAGGCTCGGGTGCCATATGGGACAGCAGAGATTCCTGGTGGCTCTACATTTAAATTATACTAAGAATCCAAACCTCACTGTTTCAACTTTGTGCCAAACCTCTGTTATCTCCAGACTTGACTTGCAACTAGACTATCTGCTCAGCTTTCTCCATTGCCTTTACCTGGACTATTCTCAGCATAACTCGAGTGAGCCTTTGAAAACACAAGTCAGAATATGTTAGAATAACATAATAACATATGCACAAGAATGTGCATAAAACCTTCGAAGGCATCCCATTTCATTCCAGTAAAACCCAGCATTCTTGCAAGGATGAGAAAGCACAGTACGAGGTGGCCTGACCTACCTCTTTCTTCTCACTTCCAAGAGGTTTGTCCCTCACCTATTCTATTTGAGCCACTTTAGTGTTCCTTGGACCCTCTAAATCACTTCTACCCCAGAACCTTAGTACTTGCTATTCTATCTGCTGGAATGTTTTTTCACTAATCATCTGCATTATTTTTTTTTATTCCTGAGCTTCCTTCGGGCCATTGCTCAGATATGAATTTATGAGAGAGGCTGTCTATGACAACTTATAAAACAGTAACCCTCCCTGCATGGGGCGCCTCTTATCTCAATTATTTTCCTCCATAGCACTTGTCCTCATTCGACATACTCTGAGGGATGCTGTGTTTCCCCTTATTGGAAAGTACTCTAGACGACAACAGGGGGTTTGTCTATTTATTGCTGTATCCTTGCACACTGCTCAGAGCATGTGCAATACATATTTGGGAAATGAAAGAATGGAGTCATTCACAAAAATATCTCTTGCCTTTCTTGATAAGTTATCAGATTATTTACTATGAGATAGTGGTGACAAAAGAGATCCTCTTGACATTTATTGCCCAATAATCTATTTAAATTTTAATCAAATGGATTAACCCACTGACCAAGCTAAAGCTCTCATAATCATTTCACCTCTGAACATTGCTTCATAGCCTTACATGAGCTTTTTCTGGGGGCACTTCATATCCAAAACATAACATTCTACCCCTAGCCCCTCAAAGCTCATGTCTCTCTCATGGTGCAAAATGCATTTAGTCTATCTGTAAGAGTCCCCACAGTCTTAACAGTTCCTGCATTGCCTAAAGGTCCAAGTCTCATCTCAGTGTGAAGGCAAACACTTGGCTGTGAGACTCTGTAAAGCTTTAAAGATCAAGCAAGTTAAATATATAGAATACAAACATAATGGCACAGAGCAAGCATTCCCCTTGCAGAGTGGAGGAATAGCAGGATAGAAAGAAGGGATGGGCCTAAAACAAGACCAAAACCCAGCTAGACAAACATTGGGTCCCGTAGCTTGATGTCTGGCATCTGGAACATGTGACAGCTGTTATCTCCAAAGGGCTTGTGCATCCCCATCCCTAAGACTTCGCTGCTTGCACCTCATATAGCCTCTCTCTTAGGTGGGCTCTGTCCAAAGCCAGCAAGTTATCTTGGAAGATTTTCTATGTTTTTGGCATCTCTTAATCTTGGGGGTCTCC
Source organism: Marmota monax (assembly GCF_021218885.2). Lineage (NCBI taxonomy): Eukaryota > Metazoa > Chordata > Mammalia > Rodentia > Sciuridae > Marmota > Marmota monax. The sequence continues at coordinate 2,614,354 of NW_026694542.1, read as the reverse complement.
ACTGGAGCTTTGGCTTCCTTCTCACAGCTTTATATGTCACATCACCTTCTCAGGGACAGCCCACAGGGATTCCACTCTGCTCAACTTCATTTGTACTCCTAGGATTTTCTTTGAAATCTGGGTGAAATCCTCCATGACCCCTTAACTCTAGCATCTTGAATTCCTGCAGAACCAGTACAAGTGGATGATGCCAAGATCTCCCACCAGCTTGAGCAATAGCCAGGCCCCCTTGACCATGGCTAAAGTGGCCTGAGTGCCTGGGTGGCTGGCACAGTGAAATGAATTCCAGGGAAACAACTTCCTAGGCCCCCCTATATATGAGCAAGATGCCTGTAAGTTCTCTTAAATTAATTTTTATTTTTACATCCTTGAGCCAGCCATGGGTGTAGTCTTGCTGATTCTTGAGATGCTCTCAAGGCATTTTTCCCATTGTCGCTGTGCAAAGTACTTAGCATCTCTTTAGTTGTGGTGATGTCTTCAACAATCACAATTTCCTTGGTTTCAGTTTACATGTGCTTCTCTGGCCAAACTGCAAGTTTTTAAAATCTTTCTTCTAGAGTCCTGCTCCTGATGATTACAGTAAACCTGAAACAAAGCTGCCAGCAGCACCTGTGCATCGCTTGAGTGCTGTACTGTCTTAAACTTCCTCCATCAGATCAATTAGTCCAATATCTTTAACTTCACAGAAAGTCTTAGGACATGGACAAAATGTACACAAATTCTTTGCCAGAATGTAACATAAATGGCCTCTAGTCCAATTTCCCTCATTCCCTTCTGAAACCTCACGAGCACAGTCTTTACTGTCTGCATTACTACTAGCATTCTGATCTTCTGAGCTCCTATCAGAATCACCCATTAAGCTCTACTTACAAAATTCTAAGTCTTCTCCAGCCTGCATTACTAGAGTTTTCTAAACTCCTCCTACAAACAAGTTCCAAAAGTTTCTGAACCACCCTACTTCTATTATCCATTTCTGTGTTAGTTGGCTTTTTGGGGCTATAAACACCTAACAAGATCAACTTAGAGGAGGAAAAGTTTATTTTAGTTTCATGGTTTGAGATGTCTTGGTTTACAGTCAACCAACACCATCGCTCTGGACCCAAGATGAGGCAAGGTGGAAGGGCATGGTGGAGGAAAGCTGCTCAGCCAATGGCAGCCAGAGAGAGAGAGAGAGAGAGAGAGAGAGAGAGAGAGAGAGAGAGAGAGAGAGAGAGAGAGAGAGAGATCAGTGAACAAAAATATTGCCAAGGGCATGCCTCTAGTGACCTAATTCCTCTAGCCATGCCCTACTTGCCTATGTTTACTACCTAGTAATCCATTTAAATTATTAATTGAATGAATTAAACCACTGACCAGTGTATAGTTTTCATAATCTAACCATTTCACCTCTGAATGTTGCTACATTGTCTAACATGAGCTTTTCTGTGAGGGACACCTCATAGGCAAACCGTAACAGCCTGAATCCAATCTGGTTTCTTCCCTTCCTCTTCCTCTTCCTTCTTTCTTGTTACCAGTGATTGAACCCAGGGATGCTTAACCACTGAGCCATGTCCCTAGACCTTTGTATTTTTTATTTTGAGACAGGAAATCGCTAAGTTTCTTAGGGCCTTGCTAAGTTGCTAACATATGATCCTCCTGCCTTAGCCTCCCAAGGCACTGGGACTATAGGGGCTGATTAGTTTCTTTATAAGAAGAGGAAATTAGGACACCCAGAAGACACCAGAGATCCCCGAGTCCAGGGGGGCCTGGTAGTTTATGATTTCTAAGAGGGAAAGGTTATCTTAGTACTAGAAGCAATTGTATGAAGCTAGTTTGATTTCAATCCTGATGCAATGAAGGGTCACATAAAAGAAAGAGGACCACTGTATTGCCATCATTGTAGTGACTACTGCTGATTGAAGGCTGACTGTGTGCTAGGTTCCTTCCTGACTCCTTGACATGCATTGAGTCATCTCATCTTCACACAAACTCTAAAAGATTATCACTCATTTTACAGATGAGAAAACTGAGGCATAGAGAGGCTGAGAAAGTTGTTCAAGGTCATAAGTTTGTACATGACAGAGCCAAGATTTGAATTCAGGCAGTGGGTCTGGAGCCTGTGCTTAACTCCTGCCCTCTGCCTCCTTTAATATGTCTCCCTCTGCCTTCAGAATGTTTTTTTCTGCACATTTAGATTTGTTACTACCTGACCTGCTGGGGCAAGTTTTTACCTTACCTATTAGCAAAAAAAAAAAAAAAAAAAAAAAAAAGGAATTACCTTTCCTGCTTTATTTTTTTATTCCTTTTTTTTTACTTTTTAAACTTTTTTTTACACCTATATCTAGAAAATTTGTATCAGTTCTTGTTTCTCAGTTTTTCCCTAACTCAATTTACTTATTTATTATTGTCACTCTAATTTCCTATACTGTCTTCTGTTCTCATGCTTACCTGTACTCTATAGCTAGAATTCACTCCTCAAGACCAAGTCTAAATCCTACCTTCCCCATGCAGTTTTACATGAACTTTGTCTTTTGAAACTTCCATTGCATGCAAAACTCATTTAGGAATTAATAATTTACCTTCTTATTAAAATTCTTCTTTTGATGACTCAATAGTCTCTAAGCATCCTTTGAAGACTTAATTTCTCATCAGTTTCATGTTTCATCATCAAAATAGATTTAATTCACTGAAGCTAGGGATAAAAATATCTACTACCTATGGTACTTTGAACAAAATGAAAATGCAGTAGAGATTTATTAATCTGCTTTTAGCTGATTTGAAAAAAAAGGAACAATCTAGGTTGAAGAAGGAAAGAATAAATGTGGTCATTCTAATTAAGAGCCAGCCTCTTGCTGAATATATTATGTATGTTAGTTCATTTAATCCTGATGTTACTATAAGGTAATTATTGTTATTATCCTCATTTAATAAATGAAGGAAATGAAGGTTAGAGATATTATGGAGTTTGTCCAAAGTAATATAATTTGTAAATGTTAGGGCTATGATTTAGAAGTGTGGTGATATGCTAACCTGAAGAATTTTATAGTAAGGAAGGATTTCGATAGGGTGAATTATCAGAAGAGATAACACAAATTGAACTCTAAAAGTTCTGGTAGCCATAAACTAGAACTTGGTCACCAAAATCTGTGTTCTTCTTGGGCACATAAAATCTTCTTGGGCACATAACTAGACTGCATTTCCTGGAATCTGCTCCAGGTAGGGGTGGCCTAAGCACTAGCCAATGGAAAGTGAGTGCAAATGGTGGAGGATGTGATTTCTTGGTTTGTATGTTCTTCTAATTAAATGCATATGATGGTGAGGCCCTATAGGATAGCAGAGCCTCAAATAAAAGAGACCTGGGGCCCTGAGTCACTGTGTGAACAGCTGCCTATGGAGCAAGAACTCCTCCTTAGGACTGATACATAAGCAAGATTAAAAAAAAAAGTATTGAAGGGGTCTATTTGTTACTCCAGCCTCATTGACTGATACACTAGAGCAAGCTTAAGATATCTGTCAAGGGAGTCAGATCATTCTCAATTATCCTAGTACCAAATCGGGTATTTGTTGTGGAGTATAAAGGTCAGCTTCAAATGTCTCTCAGTCATAATTACCAGCTTGTATGTCACATCTGGTAGGGAACTATTAAAAGTATTGGTTCTGTCTGTCCTGATCCATGATCCATTGTGCTTTCAGTGAAATGAAACAAACTGTCAGAGCAGCTCTCTCCAGAGGAGCCAAAGACGCCTCCTTCCGCCCCTAAATTGGAAATCCTTGATCTAGGCACCCTGGGCTTCCGAATTTAAATGGTCCGTACCACAAAGAATACTCCATCATTGTAGAACAATTCAGAATGTGTAAGACTCTGTAAAAAGTCAAAAATGTAGAACTTCTTGTTGTCTTTTTCAGGGGATCAAACATACAAAATTCTGTCTCTTATGAAGATGAGAGTACCAGCTATTTCTGTTAAGATGACAGGTTGGAGGGAAAGATGGTTTGGGCCAGTTAGTGCTCTTTTTCTCTCTCCCTCCGTTTTCTCCCTGTTTCATCACACCTTCTTTCAGCATCCATCTGCTGCTGAGAGCTGCCCTCCTCTAGACACTTCCAGGAGTTCCATCCATTTGATGGTCTCGTCCTGTGGACTCAGGAAAGTGCTCATTTATGAGTCCATGTTTCTGGCTGCTGCCTTGGAAAGAACTTTTAGGATTTTTATGTCCCTTTTTCTCCCCCGCTACCCTCCCACTTTTTTTTTTCTTTTGCTCTTATTATGTAACAATTATTGTTGAGTCTCAGCACCTCCCCTCCCCAGCCAGTTTCTGGATGGGCCCTCTATCTTTCCTCCAGGAAGGCAGCTGCAATCTTTCTCCCCGCCAGTAGAGGGCACCCAAAGACCACAACCCTGTGCCAGCCTAAGGTTTAGGGTTCAATTTTCCTTTCCATCAGGAGCAGGAAAGGAACAATAGTGGCTTGGAGGATAATGGAGTTTTCTCATTTTCCAATTCAATTCTTTTCATCATCAGTGACATTCTTTGGGCAACGACTGAAAAAACAAATGACTCCCCTCCCCTCCATATAACCACTCACAGTTTGCTTCCACACTTTGCCTCCTTCTCTATTTCCAGTAACTGTTTCCCCCTTAATTATGCATTTGCCAGAATAATCGGTGGAACATTGCAAGTTGGAGCATTTCCAAATCCCAAGATCCCACCACCCCAGGGGTCATCTCTGCACTCTCCTTAACAGGCGGCTTGCCAGCACGCTTAACCATTCCATTGCACGCTGGAAAAATGAGATCATCTAGGAAGAAGATGCCCTCTTGAGTCCCCTCTTGTGCTCAAAAAGCAGCATTTGGATGATATGTTGCTGGCAGATTTTTACTTTAAAGGGGTGGATTGCAGGAATGGGTAGTGATTCTGCCGGATGTATTCACATTATTTACCATCTTCAAATAGGCTTTTTAACAGTTAAAAATGTGAGAAGAAGTAAAAGGGAAACTTGTTTGGGCCAATTATCTCTGGCTGCTGTGGAAAATTCAGAGGCTAAAGCTGCCACAGCCAGAAATAATATTTTTCTCCTGGTGCAGATTCTCTGGTTTATTCAGAATCATTAACTCCCATCAATGTCATCAAAGTACCAAGCACTTTACATTCATCCAAGACACAAGAGCCATGGCTTCTGGAAGTCAGGGAACATCAGAGAAGGAGGACTAAGATCGGGTAGTGCAATTTACTGATTGAATAAGCAGAGGCGCAAAAGCCTGAGGTCATCAAGCCTATGAGACCTTGTTTCTCTCAGCCTATGCTTCTGACCCCCCATGCCTACTCTTATTGCCAACTGAAGTACCTGTCAGGGGAGTTGTGCCTTATTCTTAAATTTGTAGGAGGGAGCTGTATGCAATTCTAATCAGGAACATCTATTTGTCTGTCTGTCTATCTAGATATTCCTGAAATATAACTAAATATTTACTTTTTGGATACACACACATGTATCCTTTTTTGGAGGAAAAGGCTGCATGTGAATTCTCACCAAGAGAGGGTGCACATGGAACAGGAATTTTCTCTTGCAGACCATTTTACAGTCAGGGAAAAAAAAAAAAAGCTAACTCAAACAGATCACTGGAGATGGGAACTAGCAACTTAGCTATGCAGATAAGTCTTCATTTCCTATTGTTTTATATCCATGAGACCTTGGCCACCTTGTTAAGTCAACTGAGACTGTTTCCCATAAGACTCACAGAGGTCCCTTAAGGGATGAGGATTTTAACCCATAGCCCACCCTCAACCTGAAAACTGAGCTCACCTCCAAGTCTGAGAAAGGGAAAGAGAAACAAAAGAGAAAATTTTACCTAAAAACAACAAATCTCTCCAAATCACCCACAAAGGATCTGCAGACTCCCATGGGGGATTTGGCAGAAGGCCATTTGGATTGCTTGGGGCAGGATGGGGTCCTCTTCAGAGATTGCCTGTGGTGGTGAAGATCAGGAGGTGGGGAGAGGAGGATTGCTGACCAATTCAGCTCAGGACAGTGAGTGCTGCTCTGGGAACTCAGATCCACTTCACTCCCTACTCTGCCATTCACAGAGGAGGCCTTGGGGTCCACCTTCTGCAACTGAAATGTTTGTGGAGGCAGGAGGCTTTCGTGGGAGCAATAGGGATGGGAAGCTCAGGGGCAGTGGAGCTCCTTCATGCAGACTGTTCCAGAGGCAGTTACAAATGCAGGAGAGCAGAAGGAATTGCTTGGAGGTAGAACTTTCCATCTGGGAACTGGAAATTGTCCAGGGCGGCAGAAATAAGTGAAGTTGTTTTGACCCTCTTTTGCGAGGCGAGTTCGCCATCAGATTCAGGCAGCTGGGCACAGGAAATCAAATAGAGATGTTCTATTCAGACCTAATAATAATGATCTGACTTTCCGGCTCTTCCCCTGGTCATTACTGTAGTTGAGACGTTTGTACTTACAGACTTCATTTCTATCTCCTTCCGGCCCATTTTTTTTTCTCCCCCAAAGCACCTATTTTCTTAATCATGCAGATTTCTATCAGCTTTTGTTCCACAGTTCTCAAAATCAAGGCCAAACATCTGTCATGCCAGGACTTCCACAGTCCCCCACCCTGCCTTTCCCTTTTCTCTTCCTAGGCCCACATCTCCCAGCGTTCCTTGCTCAGGTGAGGGTTTACATGTAGATTCAGGCCCTTGCCTTCCCCTTGTGCCCTCTCTCTCCTGTTGGCTGGGCAAAGACTCACCAATTCATAAAAACTTGCTTCTGTCATCACCTTCCTTTGAAGTTTTTGTATCTCCCTAAGGTGGGTCCTTTGATACCTCTTTATATTATCTTAGCCTTGTGTCTACACCGGCCCCCATTTTTTGTTTTCATTTCTGTTTCCCAACTGAATTTATTATTCCTGTCTGGGATCCTACTTCCTGGCTGTGCCATTCATTATGAGCTGTGGCCCATAAATATTTGTGGCATTAATGATCTTCTTGTTACTTAACTTTTGGTCTCAATAAAAACGAGAGTGTTACGTGTCCGCTGACCCATTGGAAGAAATAAATGTCAGAGTAAAAACAAACAAAAAAACCCAATTAAATTATTTTTTTTCCTTTGAAACCCAACTCTACTTTGTATAGATGACTTTTATTCCCACGACTCATCAGTACACACAGTCATTGTTTTACATACACTCCGTGCTCTAGCAGATATAATTGTTTCAGAAGCGGAATGTAAACACTATAATAAGTGGAGACGACACAATGATCCGGAATGGGACCCAAGAAGGGACTAAACAAACTGGACAATGGTAAGATAAGGTTGAAGAGGAGGAGATAACATTCATGGGGACATTCGCCATGATGTGGACAGGTGTCTCTCCCTTCTGGGACCAGCCTTTATTTTTAAACTCCATAGATGACATTGCTATGGAATAGTCACACCCGTGGATTTTTGTGGTATTTCAAGACTTTGCTCATGTCCCAGTGTGTTTCCTCACTATTGCTCTTAAGTTCTGCTTTTTGAATTCTTTCTTTATCTCTTTTACTTGAAGCTTGGGTGTGGGAGGCCAGCCTTACACGTGACTGAGTTACACTCCCTGGCTGGGTGCTGAGGCTCTCAGTCGCAGAAATGTGGCACCCTTCTTGGGTGTGAGGGTCGGTGTCTCGTGCATGGATGTGTCTTGCTACATCCCCATGGGTGAAGCTATGCTCACCTGTTCCTTTGTAATATAACCCCTTGCCCTGTTTAGAATAGAATCTTTCATGGAAGTGCCTTGTGTGTGTCCCCTTTTCTTACTGTGCCCTTAGGTGTGGCCTACCCAGGTGTCAGTCAACCTGCTGACAGTGGATATCATGAAGATAGACTCAGCTCCCTGAAATTTGACCCCTTGCCTCATTTGAATGGCTTCTCCTCAGTAAAAGGAGTCAGTGCGTGCTCTTGCTCTCTCTCTTTCTGTGGACCTTTAAGGTCAGAGGAGCCGTCACGGCGACCCCAAAGAAAAAGGTATTTGTGTCTCTTGTGGTTATTTCATGCAGCCCAGTTAGCCCAGTTTAACTGGAGTGACCCCTGAGCCTTTTAGTCGTGAACAGAAACCCAGCAATTGGCGCCCAAGGGGGTAACAGATCTTATAGGACAGCACCATGTAGACAGCAGTTTAAATATTAGATATTAGAATACTAGATGTTACTGTCTTAAAATTCATCATCTATTCCCTGCCATGGGGAACGTCTTCCTGCTTTTATGAAGGGCTGGCCTTCCTTCTTGTAGCTCATATCTTTTCATCTCTCTTTTCTTTATACTATCTTGCCTGAGTTGGCTTTAGAGATTCAAAGTTCTTCTCCCTTAATTGTACAGAGCAATTAACTTTTAAAAAAATTTCTAGATCCTCCCAGACTATGCCTGGGGTGGAGTGGTTCAATGAGGTTCATTCTGTTTTAATGAACAGCATGTCCTCTCATCTGATGCTACCCTGAAAAGGTGCAGAAGAAACCACCATCTGCTCTTGTACTCCTTAGCAGTTTTCTTCTTCTGGATGCTCACAGAAACAATTGGTTTATACATTCAGAATTTTCTGGAACCAGAAGCATGGAAGTCCAGAATGTCTGATCTGTGAGCAATATTAGAACTGAAACAAATAGAGTATGTCCATTTTTTTTTCTTTTCTTATGTCTATAGATTTTCAACAGCTTGTCCTCATTACATAAAAGTCAGATGTGTAAAAACCACATGGGAAGCTAGTCTCATAGAATGAATATTAACTATGGTCCAAAAATGTGCCAGGGGCTGCCTATAGGCTTTCTTTAGCTCCGTTCTTTGTTACCCAATAATGCTTTAAGTTACTCCAGTTTAATGATTTACTTTTAGTGGAATTGAACTTGAATGTCTTATCATTACATGTATTTGGTTTGGGTTACAGTCACACACTTGTCCAACAAGTCCCACGAACTACATCATTGATAGTGGTCAGACACAGTAGTAGCAATGAGATACATGATAACTAGCTAACTGGTTAGAAAAATTCCTCAGGAATGATTAAAATAAGAATAACAACAACAATCATCACTTGAGTGTCCCTAAGTGCCAGGTTCTCTCCTAAGCTCTTTCTCTAATAACAGCCTTGAAACAACCCTCCCTGTGAGGTATGCATGATCAGCATCCCAGAGTACGGCTAAGGAAGTAGAAGCACAAACAGTTTAGCTCCCTGTCTAGGGAAGGGAGACCCAGTAGCACATAGGTCTATAGTAGACCCAGTAGCCTATAGGTCTCATGCTAGATTCTCTTTATTTCTGATGAGATTGAAAGAATGAAAAGGCTAAAATTCACAGAAGTGAAGACACTTGTAAAGATGAAGCTTTGTACCAGCTGACCCTCCCTTACTATAATACCTGCTCTCGTTTTCCCAGAAGTTTGGAGTTTCAGTTTCTGCGGAAAAGGGTATAGGTTTTGCAGCTATCTGGAGGCAATCAATAAATGGCCACTGGGCTGGGTTTGTGACTCAGTGGCAGAGCACTTGCCTAGTTTGTGAAGCACTGGGTTTGATCCTCAGTACCACATAAAAAGAAAGAAAGAAAGAAAGAAAGAAAGAAAGGTGTGTGTGTGTGTGTGTGTGTGTGTGTATACCACATATCTTGAAAATAAATAAATAAATACATGGCAGCCATAATACAGCAGTGGCTCCCTGGTTTCTTTGTTCTTAGGAATATCTAGCCATTATTCCAGAAAATAATTAATTATTAGGTATTAACCTGTTCCTGATTCAGGAATGTTATTGGACATCACCATAAAGATTTCCACCACTGTGACCCTCTCTTCAGCCTCATAAAAGCCATATGTCATCCCAATTGATAGAGATTGGCACAGAAAAACAAAAAGATACAATTCTCGACATGCGGTCATCTTTTAGTTATTTGAAACTCTTAGATGCCAAGCAACTTCTCTTTCTGGTCAAGCCACTAGTTAATTCAGATTAAAAGGGGTTGGGGAGGAGAAAAGCACTTGAAAAGATTTCTCCATTAGGGTTCCCAATCTGGTTTGAAAAAGCCACTTCAAAACCCAAGAAAGACTTTTTTGTTGTTGTTAATAACAGAAAGCAGCTTGAATTAGTCTAAGTAAGAAAGAAGAATTTAATATACAGGACAATATAATATAATGTCCTAGAAGCCAATGACAACAATGCAGCTGTGACTCAAAAAAGATTAGAAATGGAAAACCATGAGCAGCCCAGAAAACAGGGTTTCTCTATTTTTTCATTTCTGCTTTTCTCTGAGAATGTTTTTCATTTGTTGTCTTTGCAAATCCGCTGTAACTCATCTGCTCCTAAGACGATCACTATGTCCCAGTTCTGAGTTTATATAGTTTCTTATGAGTGATTCCATATTAAGATTTTACTCTCTGAGTCACAGTTATAAATTCCCAAGGAGGGGCTCTGATTGGCTCCGTTTTGTTGTGGTGCTCAGCCATTGTCCAATCAGCTGAATCCTAGGCAATGGCTTTCTATAGCTAAAATGTGGCTTCCAGAGTCCCATCCCTGGGACCCAGGGGAGCAGAGTGGAGAGCCGTTCTCAGAGAAGGGGGAATTGTGAGCTGGACAAACCCCACAAAGGCCTCTTCTATTCCTATGTCACTAGGTCTCTGTATAAAGTCAGCCCTTAGAAATTCAAGGACTATGTTGAATTCAAAGACAAGGGTCCCTTCTCTCTAGCTAGGCATATTTTTAGACGAGATCATTTGCCTATGTAATTAGAGCAACAAATTTTCAGCCGGGCGAAACCAAAATGTTGATTTGAGTCTGCTGCTGCAAACCATCAAATATAATGGATCCTAAAGCTAAGTGGAAATATTTTGGATTATGTTTGACACCACACCCATAATTTGTGGGGATAATTGAGATGCATCCAAGCTTTGAGTCTTGCTGATGATATTTAAGAGTTAGCTCAAATTAGACTACTACATTTCCTGCTGTAATTGATGGTCAGATCCCTGAAGACTGCAAGGGTTTTCAGATGCCTGCATACAATTATACAAAATTAAGCCGGGAGATGCATGCATGGAGAAAGAGGAGGTTCTTGTTATATTTCTTATGTGTTTTTTATATTCTCCTGAGATTTGAAAGAAATTTCAGAGATCAACCAGACTGATCCTCTAATTTTTACAGGTGAAAACAGAAGCACAGAAGAGAAAAATGGCCAGTGTGCTGTCCAATGTCATATGAGTGGCAGATCTAGGATCAAAATCCCAATTCTAATATTTTTTTATTATGTCCTATTATTAAATGTAGGATTCACAAAACAGAATACCACTGCTTGGCAGTAATGGTTCCCCTAGTTTTTAAATTGCTTTCCCCCTCCCAACATCTGGACTTTACATATTCAATCTAATTTTATCAAGTCCCTGAGTATAAATTCTCTGGATAATTTTCTGGCTAGTTCAACTCACCTGTAGCAGCAGCTTAGATGATTAAATAGTAAATCAAATTTTGTTTTGCAATTTTTTTTTTCAGAGAAAGAGTTTCAAGTTTTCTTATTTGCAGAAAGAAAAAAGAGCAAGCAGGCTTAGTAATTTGGAGTACACTTGTTCTGTACCTCAAATTGTGAAGTCCTATATGGACAAATATCCCTAACCGTAATTTCATGTGTTAGAATCATGAAAATCAATGACCCCAAATACCTTTTATCTTTGTTTCCTTCACTCCCTGAAGGCAAACTCCAAGAACTGGGCTTTAGATGAGAAATTAAAAATTGGTTCATAGACTTATGTGTATGCACAATATTCTTTCAGACTTTCTCCTTTCATTGTTCACAACCAAGAGGAAATATGACTAATTCAAAATATGAAAATATGACTGATTCAAAGATGGCCGTGCTAAATTTCAATATGCATTGTTAGTTTCCAAATAATTTTGGAAGTGAAACATGATGATAAATAGAAAAATGAGGTGGGGGGAGAAGAAATAAAAAGATAAAGAAAAAAAACAGTAAGTGCAGTGTGTCAACCTCTTTTGGCCAAATGGCCTGAGTCCCAAATATATATTACATTAACTTGATTTTTCAGAATAAATTATTTGATCCTTAAATGGACTTTTTTTTTTTTAAATTTCAAGGACAAGTTTCCTAAAATAAAAAAAAATACGAAAAAAAGACTTTTAGGGATACAGCTCCCTAGAGATTTTAATTTTTCCATTTTAATTAAAAATACTATCAGAGAATAACCATTATGTTGTAAAAATTAAAACAGACCTACAAGGTCCTGTTCCCTAACATCACGTAACACTTCTAGAAGTGGCAACTTTCAACTCTTAGTGGACTCTTCCCAATTTTGCTTCCTTACACATAAATATGCTGAAGAAGTATTGATTGTTTTTTTTTTTTACAATTGTAGACATTTTATTGACTGACCTTGTACCTGAATTTTTTCACCACCTGAACTACAACTATTTGCATGGTGATGATATTATTAACCATGAATTTTGGTTTATCCCAAAATTGTTAGATCAGGAAGGTGGCGGTGGAGGGGAGTGTATGTGAGTAAGTGAGGGACATTAGAATATGTAGATCTAAATCCTTTTCCTCTGTCATCAGTGTAGAAGTAATCAATACAGTAGCACAGAGAGTGTGTCTAAAACAAGGGGGTGGGGTGCTGTGAACTCTTTGGTGATAGATGCCTTTTAAATGAAGCTGACTTTTTTTTTTTTTTTAAATCAAAGAAACACAGTTGACTGTTACTTCTTAGGACAACCTTTGTTTTCCAGAGCACTAATCATTGGTTTAATTTTTGGTTCACCCTCCTTTTCTCCCATGGGTCTAGCACTAATTCATTCTAACACTTTGCGGGACTTGAATATCTCCTCTCAGTACAAACATTTGAGATAGTCTATCAGTTCTATTTCTTTTTTCCCCCTGCGCGCGTCACCCTGTAGGAAGTTTCCTTCCTCTTCTACCAATCTTGACAGGTTACTGGGCTTGATAACCAGCTAACACCCTGGGATTGCTCTCTCTATACCTTCCTTCTGGAAAATTTTTCCTTCTCCTGTGTGTGATTGTGTTTCCTGGAACCTCTTTATTGGGCTACTTTCTCATTTCGTAGGGTATGTTTTCCCGTTGCTTGTGGAGAAGGATGCTGGATGACTAGAATTTTGAGGCAGAATTTTTCTTTTTTCTTTTTTGCAGATCATCGAGAATTCGTTTATATATTATTCCAAATTAGGAATTCATTGAAAATTTTTGCCCTGATTGTTTGTGTGATTTTCTTTTTTTTAAATTTTTTTATTTGTTTTAATTCTGTATCTAAAAACATTTTGATTCTTCTCCTTCGATGATTAATAGGGATTGTGGGCATTTGTGTGCATACGTAGAATTCTACCCAGAATCTCATTGTCTCTGAAACTGAAAGACATTTGCTACTTTGTCTTTTAGCTTCAAATGTTCTTGTGAAGAAGCTTAGTATCAATATGATTTCACAGTATTTCACATGCATGCTTCTGGTGTAAATTTCACAATAATGTGTGCCAGAGTAGGTCTTTTAATAAAACCTATTGGGTTGGACACTCAGTGGGAAATTTTTATCTGAAAAATTTTATTCTTTTGTGAAAGAGCATTTTTTTTTTTTTTTTTTTTTTTTGCTAAGAGTTTTTTTTCTCTCTTCCAAGATGACTTGGATTCTTATGGGTTGGGGGTGGGTGGTTGACTTCATTTTAGGGAGACTGGGCGTAGACTTGGCTGATTTATTGGGGAGCTCCAAAAGTCCTGAACTTCGTTTCTGCAGAGAGGAATTGTTCAGTCTGTGGACTCATGTTACAAGTCCAGCTGCCAATGCTGGGGAGCACAGCTGAGAGATGAGAACTGAGAACTGGTTAAATTTTTCCAGGCAGTAAACTCCGTTTAACGGAAGGAGGGCAGTTAACTAGTTTGCGGAAGGATGATGGGATTTGGGGGCCTTTAACCTCTTATATAATCCTGCTATTCCACTGTTTGACTTGACCATCTGAGAAACCTGGTGTCCCAGTACTCTCAGCCTCTCTGGGTTCCGTGGAATGAGCTGCTTGTTGGTCTTTCACTCTGTTACCTAGGTTTATATTGGACTTATCAAGTCAATTAGTACTGAACCCTCTGTTGTGGTTTGACTATGAGGGCTTCCAAAAGCTCAGGAGACAGAGCTGTAGCCTGATTAGTGAATTAATCATTTGAAAGGACTATTGGACTTGATAACTGTTCTACTGGTAACTGTAGGCAGGTAGGGTGTGGCTAGAGGAAGCAGGTCACTGGGATGTGCCTTGGGGATTCTATCTTGTCCCTGGATTCTCTCCCACTCTCCCTGCTTTCTGGCTGTCAGGAGCTGTGTGGCTTTCCTCTGCCATGCCCTTCCACTGTGATGTTCTGCCTTATCTCAGACCCAGAGCAATGGAGTTGGTCAATCATGAACAGAATTTTTGAAACCATGAGCCCAAAATAAATCTTCCCTCCTCTAAGTTAATCTTTTCAAGAATCTTGGTCACAACTGATAGAAAACTAACACACCATTTTTTTTCAAGTTTCAATACTTTGTCAATATCTTTATATACTATTTTCATCTCTATTGCTCTCTTTAAACTTGAGTATTTATATTATTTTAGTTTGTATCAATTTAACTCCTTTATTTCCTTCCTTTTGGAAAAGTTTTTGGGAGGGAAGAAGGTTAGATTTGTGTATTTTTTTCCACTGTATTTATTTATCCTTCAGGGAGTCAGAGCTGACCGTCATAGGCTGATCGCTTGTTCCAGTCCTTTTGGCTTTGACTTCAATCATTTATTTTGGCAGGCGAGTGACTGATGTTGCACTCACAGTGTAATATCAAGCAGCTCTCGAGAGAAATACTTGTACCTGGCTGCTAAGCTTGTTTTTCTGATTAGAATTCTTTCTTTCTTTCTTTCTTTCTTTCTCTCTCTTTCTTTCTTTCTTTCTTTCTTTCTTTCTTTCTTTCTTTCTTTCTTTCTTTCTTTCTTTTGCAGGTCTTAGTCACAAAAGATGCAGTCTTATGGGAAATAGTACATTGTTGGAAGAGAGAATCAAGACTTAGAATATGCAAAGTTGGCCTGCACAAATAAGAAAACACTTAATCTCATTAAGTTAAACTATTCATTGAGGTTAAAAAAACTTGACTATAGAAGCATAGGATGGGAATTCCTATCTTCTTAACGGTCCATATGAAAATGAGCTGAGAGCTTAAAAGGTAACATGACTCACATTTTGTCAATGGTACCGAAAGCAAGTGTGTTAGGGCTGGGGATGTAGTTCAGTGGTGGAACGCTTGCTTACCAATACTGAAAAAAAAATAAAAAGAAAGAAAGCAAATGTTACATGTGTTTATCAGATTACATTCTATAAGTATTTAATTTAAATTCTGAAAGATCTGATTACACCTAGAGTTTTGTGTTCACTTCTGAGTACTCCGTTTTTAAAAGAAGATTTTAAACGGAACTATATCCCCAAACAAAAGTGTTTAGGATGCTGAAAAGTTTTGAAAGCTTATCCCATGAGGAGTGGTTCATTTCCTATAGGTAGCCCAGAGAAGGGGTAACAGGATAGTTTTAAAATATTTAAAGAGAATTAAGTAAAAGAGGGAGCAAATTGATTTGGTTTCATCCTGAAGGTCAAAACTAAGATGAGTCTAGTATTTAGAATTTCACGGCAGAGCCCCGATCAGTGCAGAGAGCTAGCAGACTATTGTATTTCTTGGCTTGGAACCTTCCCATTCTGCTTTGCAATGTCAACAGAGGCTGTTCCACGTGGCAACTGTTGGATGTTATGTCATCGTCTTTGGATTTATAATAGCCACTCTGAAGGTCCTTATTTCTAGCATCATAAACTACTCCTATTTTTACTTTAAGATACTTATTGCATGCTAGGTCCCTGATACTTGGGGTACAGAAGAGAAGGAGACAGATAGAGCTCTTCCTTTAAGGAGAACATATTAAATATGTGATAACACAATAGCCCCCGTCACTCTTTCCTTTTTCTACTTATTCCTCTTTGCCACCACCTGACAGACCCTATGTCCATGGACCTACTTATTTATTTATTTATTTTTTATTCCAATGGCATTGTTCATTTTGTGAGAATAGGGCCTTTATTCTCTTTACTGTTGTATCCCCATTTTCCAGAAAAATGTAGTGAATACTTAATAAATGTCTGTCAAATTAATGAGTGTTGAATGAGAGTGCTGCTCCAAGAGGAAGGCTGGTGTGGTGGAATCCCACAGCCTGGTTTACCCCCTCAGAATTAGTTCTTGGAACCACCCACACCAGATTCATTTCAAGCGATTGTTTAACATGCAGATTTTTGATCTCCACTCCAGAAACACTGATATTGAATTTCCGAGTGTGAGACCTTCCCAGAGAGTTTGCATATACTCTGAAATTGGTGAATTGCTTAATTGATTTGTGATATAGAAAAAGCCAAAGAGAAGTACTGATTTAAATGAAACTCTGAATGGTGTGTGTGTCCTCATGTGTGCGTGTATAAGTACACACATGTGTGCATGTGATTTTGTGTGTAGATTTAGAGTTGAGGGGTTCGCATTTCTGGGACAGGGATTAGCACAACCTTTCTGTAAGAAAGAACTATTTTAAGGAGTTGTTTTTTTTTTTTAATCAGGAAAGTGACATAAGTAAGTCCACGTTTTTAAAAAAGATCATCTGACAGTAGGAGGTAGTTCCATTTGTCTAGAAACCCCTGCCTTGTGGCCAAGAGATACCATGTGCAGAGAAGAGATGGTGATTTGGGGATCAAATAAACCAACACAGGCTCTTATTAGCTCTGTGATTGAGTAAAACTACAAATTTCTGTTAATCTTTCTTGCTTTCATTAGTTAGTTTTGTGTCACTGTGACCCAACCAAAACACTGAAAGAAGGAAATGGTTACTTGGGGCTCAAAGGTATCAGTCCAGAGATGGCCAACTCCATTGCTCTGGACCTAAGGGGAGGCAGCACATCACAGGGGAAGGTCCTGTGATGGTGGAAAGCTACTGGCTCATGGTGGGATCAGGAGGCAGAGAGAAAAAGCCAGAAAGAGGCAGCTGCAGGGAAGATGCACCCCTCCAGGGAACACCGCAGTGACCTTTCTTCCATCAAACCCCACCTGCCCAGAGTTGCCACCTAGTCCGTCCATTCAAACCAGGATATATGACTCTACAGTTTGCATGATCTAATCAGTTCACCTCGGAATATTCCTGCATTAGCTTTTGTGGGGACACCTCCTATCCAAACCATAACACAGGCAAAACTGGGACAGCAATATTTTTTTTATCAGGTTTTTTGGAAGGAATTGAAAAATTCAATTCAGACCTGGGGATAGCGTTGGTTTTTAGATGACTCTAATCCTCAGGGTTCTTCTACCTGGCATGCCAAGCCAGTGATAGTGAGTTGTGAAACCAGCTGCAGGTTTGAGGAGTCCTGAGCAATGGAGTGGTGACACTGTGGGTAAGAAAGGGCTCTGAGAGAGCTATAGTAATAAAAGCAGCATGATATTGGCACAAAACCAGACACAAAGACCAATGGAACAGAATAGAAGATAGAGACAAACCCCCATAAATACAATTATCTCATACTAGGCAAAGGCACCATAAACATACATTGAAGAACAGATAGCCTCTTCAACAAATGGTGCTGGGAAAACTGGAAATCCATATCTAGTAGAATGGATTTGAACCCCACCCTGCACAAAACTCAATTCAAAATGGACCAAGGACCTAGACATTAGACCAGAGACCCTGTGCTTACTATAGGAAAAAGTAGGCCCAATTTTTTCATCATGTCAGCTTAGGAACAGACTTCCTCAATAAGACTCCTAAAGCTTTACTTCTTAGTAAAATCAAGAATCAATAAAAGGGATGGCATCAAACTAAACAGTTTCTTCATAGGAAAGGAAACAATCAAGAACTTGAAGAGAGAGCCTACAGAATAGGAAAATCTTTGCCATCTGCACCTCAGACAGAGCATTAATCTCCAGGATATACAAATAAGTAAAAAAAACTTGACACAAAAGAAGAAATAATCCAATCAATAAATGGGCAGAGGAATTGAACAGGCACTTCACAGAAGAGGTCAACAAATATATGAAAAAAATGTTCAACATCTCTAGCAATTAGAGAAATGCAAATTAAAACTACACTGAGATTTCATCTCACTCCAGTCAGAATGGCAATTATCAAGAATACAAGTAACAATAAATGTTGGTGAGGATGTGGGGGAAAAGGTACATTTAAACATTGCTAGTGGGACTGCAAATTGGTGCAACCACTCTGAAAAGCAGTATGGAGATTCCTCAGAAAACTTGGAATGGAACCACCATTTGACCCAATTATTCCACCCCTTGGTTTATACCCAGAGGACTTAAAACCATAATACTACAATGATGCAGCCACATCAATGCTTATAGTAGCTCAATTCGAAATAGCTGAGCTATAGAACTAGCCTAGGTGTTCTTCAATAGATGAATGAATAAAGAAAATGTGGTATATACAGGATGAACTATTACTCAGCCATAAAGAAGAATGAAATTTAGCATTTGCCAATAAATGGAAGGAACTGGAAATTATCATGCTAAGTGAAATAAGCCAGTCCTCAAAAACCAAAGGCTGAATCTTCTTTCTGATATGTATATCTTAACCCACAACAAGGGAGGGTGGGGAGAGGAAGAATAGAAGTCCATTGGATCAGACAAAGGGGAATGAAGGGAAGGGAGGGGCGTTAGATACAGGAAAGACAGTAGAATGAATCAGATCTAACTTTCCTATCCTTATACATGAATATACCACCAGAGTAACTTCACATCATGTACAACCACAAGAATGGGATCCTAATTAGAATAAGTTATACCTCATGTATGTATAATATGCTAAAATGCACTATACTGTCATGTATATCTAAAAAGAACAAATAATTAAAAGAAGAGATAAAGAAAGGACTCTTAGAAGAAGCAGAGTCTGGAGATGGAGAAGAAGGTGGTGCAACCAGTTCTTGACGAATAATTTATACACAGAGAGTCTTTGCCATCGGTGACTGGGATTGGTGGCCCACTGTTCAATAAGATCTTTCTCAAAGACCAGCACAAATTGCTTTAGTTCTGTCAATAAAGTCTTCCAAGTATTTCATTAGAGTTCCCTCCTCCCTAGTGATATGTTGCTCTTAATTGCATAGAATAAAAACATCAAGAACATTGGGTTTCTTCCTTCTCATTCTTTTCCCTTCCCTTTTCTATCCTTCCTTCCTTCCTCCTCTCCTTTCCTTCTAAATCACATCTTAAACAATTAGCTTCTAAGAGTTGGGCCTGTTTTTAATTTTCCTATTACTGGAGCCGAGCGATGGTTTGAGAGAGATCTCCGTTCCCAAGTCACCATCATGTCCTTTGCGCCCCCACATGCCCTTGGCTGTGTTCAATCATCTCTCATTAAGTTTCTTATGGTCTGCGTGCAGCCTGCGCCCTTTGCAAGTGCCCTCCACAATTATTGTAACCTTCTTTCCACTGGTGAAAAGGGAGATGCCCAGGGTCAATCTTGGCTCAGGGTAAAATTTCCCTTGAGAAATTTCTTTTTATCCAATTAAAGGTAAATAAACACATACACACTCTCACACAATCTTGAGTGCCTTCTAGGTGCCTGGCAGTATTAATACTAGTACACATTGTGAATAAAGTAACCAGCATCCCTGCGGTCATGGGAGAGAAGGACAAAAACCACACACAAGACACATATATATATAATGAATGGTGATAAGTTCTATAAAGTAAATGAAGAGGGCACATTGACTGAGAGTCATAAGCAAGGGAAGAGCGAAGACCCAGGCAGCAGGACCCCAAAGGCATCTCTGAAGTTATGAAATTGTAGAATGAGACCACTGAGGAGCAGGGGTATATGTGCTCAAGACTTGATGGAACAGTGGAGTGAAGGTCTGAGGCAGGAAAGCCGTGTGTGTGTGTGTGTGTGTGTGTGTGTGTGTGTGTAACTGAAAGGGGCCACTCTGGCCTGGGAATCAGATGTAAAGAAATACAGTGGCCCACGATCTTTAAATGAGATAACAGATGTGGTGAAGGGATAGTGTTATGTTGTACTACTTTTTCCCCTATTTCTACCACCTGATCTTTTCCTTTTATGATTTAATTGCCAAAGGCAACACTTTTTTTTAAAAAAAATTAATTTTAAATATATATACATAGTATTTACAACATAAAGGAGATTTTTGCTTTGAGGCAACTCTCCATTGATTAAATGTCTTATAATCAAAGACTCAGAGTGAATTTCAGAAAGATAATTTTCCTTTCCTTTGTTTTAAATTATGGTCAATTATACAAACTAAAAAGTCCATTAGGGCTGCTATGACAAAATGCCACAGACGGGGTAGCTTACTAAGCAACAGAAATTTATTTCTCATAATGCTGGAGGCTAGGAAGTCCGAGATCAAGTTGCTGGCAGAATTGGTGCCTGGTGAGGACCTGCGCCCTTGTCCAAACAATATCTTCTCATTGTCACTTTACATGGCACAAGGCCAAGGGAGCTCTCTGGGGCTCTCTCATAAAAGCATAATCTCATTCATGCAGGCTCCACACTCAGCACCCTATCACCTCCGAAGCTCCCACTTCTGATACCATCACTCTGGGGGACAGGGTTTCAACACGTATATTTTGGAGAGATGAAATGTGTAGAATACTTGGAACTTCATATATCAAACTATGTATTAGACACTAATATTACTGTATGAATTATAGATCACATAGGGAATTGTGCTTTTAGATACTGTTACAGATTGAATGTCTATGTTTCCCCCAAATCCACATGTTGAAATCTTAATCCTATAGTAATAGTTTTAGGTAAATATTTGTTTTTGTGTGTGTGTGTCATGGTTCTTTTATAATTTGGACTCTCATCCATCTTTCTCTGGTCTGTTGCTCACATATTAACTTTATTTTATTTTTTTGTCATTCTAACATATTTCTTTCACTCAAATAGACCAAGCTTTTTCTTCATCAGATTTGACTTTTGTGACTTCCTCTCCTAATGTCACAAAGATAGTTTCCTTCATCTAGAACATTTCTAAAATGTCTAAAAAGCTTGGTTTTCAGATGAAGATTTTTTAATCCTTATGGAATTCGCTTTTTGCATATGGACCCACGGAGGGGTCTGTCTACTTGTACTCATTTCCAGTTGAACAGTCCCATAAAACTGATTTCACTCGTGTTTTGTTTTTTCTGCTAGTTCTTAGAGCTTTGTGTCTCAACAAGTCCGTGGGCTGAATCTTCTCTTCCTTTAGTCTGTTTTGTCCATTTTCATGCCAATACCACAGGGTTTTAATTACTATGATTTAAAATGCATCTTGATACTTAGTAAGGCAAGATCTGTCTCCTTGTTTACCTTTTTCATAATTTCATGGTCTTCTACCAAATGAATTTTAGAAATAGGCTGTCAACCCACGGGGGGGGGGGCGGGGGGGAGGGGATTCTCTGTGCTGACATTTGTGAGGTATATTATTTTCTGATCCCTTCGTTTTTAACCTTTTTGTGCCCTTCTGTTTAGGTTATGTCTTTGTGAACAGCCTATCTTGCAATCACAAAAAAAACAGTGCAGTTTAATAGTTTGTCTTTTCAGAGGGGAGTTGAATCTGTGCACATGTATTCAGATTTGTACGTGCTTCAGGAAACAATTTCGTTTATGTTTTCTGTTTCTCTACCTTCTTCCTTCCCTCTCACCCCATTCCCTTTCTGTCCTTTATCTGATGAATCAGGTTTTCTTTATTCTTGCTTTTGCTTCCCTGTAGAAGTTCAACATTCTGTTTCTGTTCTTGCAACAGTTGCCTTACATCTTTAACATGTGTGCATTAGAAAGGCTGAAATTGCTAGGTGCAGTGGCTTGGGAGGCTGAGGCAGGAGGACTGCAAGTTCAAAGCTAGCCTCAGCAGAAGAGAGACTCTAAGCAACTCAGTGAGACCCTGTCTATAAATAAAATACAAAGTGGGGCTGGGGATGTGGCTCAGTAGTTGAGTGTCCCTGAGTTCAATCCCTGTACCTCACCCCCCCGCCAAAAAAAAGAGTCTAAAATCAATTGATCTCTTTCATCTCTTTGTAAACAATACCTAAAATATTTTTAGCTTTTTCTGCATTTCTACTTCCATGTTTTTGTTCCTTAGCTTCAACTTGTTTTAACCACCCCCACCCAATTTGCCTAATATTCTTCTTAACAATACGTTAGATTTACCAAGGTGTTTGCCAATTTCTTTTCTCTTTTTGAATCCTTATCTTTCCATCGGGGCTTAAGGTTCTTTTAGCAGAATGTTATTCTGTAGAAGTAGTTGACCTGAGACTGTAAATAAGAAACTCAAGTCTTTTTTTTTATTATTTATTTATTTATTTTTTTTTACTTTTTTAAAAATTTTTTATTGTTGGTTGTTCAAAACATTACAAATTTCTTGATATATCATATTTCACACTTTGATTCAAGTGGGTTATGAACTCCCATTTTTTCCCCATATGAAATTCAAGTCTTTTTGAGGTGAAAGATTTCTTCACTTTTTCTCATTCCTGTGTGAGGATTTAGATGAGTATAGAAATCTAGATGGGCAAAGAGTTTATACTTAGCTCTTTGAAGATATTGTTCTACTGTTTCCTGGCATCCGTTATTGCTAACAGGGAGACTTCTCTATGTCCTGGTCATTTCTTTGTGAATAATCTGCCTTTTCTCAGGAGATTTTGATGTTTTGATCCAAATGATTTGTTTTCACATTCTGTCACTATAAAACAGATTATGGTGTATCTGGGAGAATTACTACACTATTAGTATAACTAGGTGTTTTTTGTTATTATTATTATTTTTTTTTCTTTTTAAGACTAAGAATCGTCCTTCATTCTGAGGACTTCAGCCCTTAAATTCTGGATAACTCATCATCCAATCTCTATTTTGATATTTCTTCCCTCCTCCCTCATTTTCTGTGTTCCCTTCGAATTCCCGTTAGCCCCTCGTGGGCCCATCTCACCCTACCCTCCAGTTCTTTTATCTTGCCTGTTTCCCATTTGGTTGTCTCCTGTGATAATATCCAAGCATCAGCACCACATTCTTATTTTTCAATTATTTCCTCAGCTATGAATAATAACCTGCCTTTGACCCACGCATGAAGTATGATTGTATATATTGCAATGGCTACGTGTTTCCTATCCAGATTTCTATTTGGTTCTCAAGAGATATTTTTCTTAAAATTCTTTAAAATGTTTTCATAATGTCTTATGTTTATGTTCCTTCTCTCTTTAAGGCTAAAAATATTTATTTTAAAATAATTTTCATGTTATTCGAGCTCTGTTTTCTATGGCCATTCCTTCTATTCGTTGCCAATTTCCCCTTGCGTGACTTATTGGATGTTTGGAAATTGTTTTCTGGTTCATCCTCAGGGAGTATCAGCTCCCTTATAGAGTGATCTGAGTTTACTTCTTGTAGAGCTCAATGGATTTTTACCAAGATTGAATTTGTTTTTGTGCTAAATTCTTAGCTTTCTTTGCTTTCCCCAGGTGGAAAATGTTAAATTAGAGTCTGAGATTTCTTATAGGTCTAAATTTCTGCCCATGGCACCTGGATGATAGTGCATAGCTTTCTTATCATGCATTCAGAGCAATGGAAGGAGTATTTCATGACCAATTCCATGATCTGATGGCACTTTGTGCCAACAGCTCTAAGTAGGGTACTCAAGTTCAACACCTTTCCTGACAGAGACTTGAAACATGACTCCCATCACGAAGGCCTTTGCCAATTTCTGCCCATCTGTCCACCATTCCCTACCCTGTCTCTGAGTTTCCACTCTGTTTGTGGAACCTGGGAATTTTCCTTCTATTATTTATGAGTTTGGTAATGTATTTAAATGTTTTACTTTTTGCTATATTGTGTGTCATATTTCTCTGTGTGTTTGATGTGGAAGGGCAACCTTTTCACCTCAGCTCAGTTCTTTATATAACCAGAAGGCACTCTTACTAGTTATTTACATTTTATAGATGAGGAAATTATAGCCCAGAAAGGGGAAGCATGTTGTCCAACATTTCTAGACTGTCAGTGGTGAAGCCAGAAATGGTGTCTGGTTTTGTTCATTCAGAGCTCACCCTCCTCACCACTCTGCTCTGTTCTATTTGGATGGAAGAGGTGGGTGGATGGCTTGTGTCAAGGTTCAGAAGTGGTAAACAGCAAGTCCCCAGGGGAACCAGTAATCTGGTGAGAAGAAACAAACTAAGTGGTAGAAAAAGAACTGCTCAAAGTGGACCCAGAAGGGAGGTATTTGTAAATAAACAAAATCAGACTTCTGTTTTCACGTGCATCGTGCCAGAGAAAAGGAAGTCCCTATGAGTTCTTCAGCTCAAGAGCCAACACACTGTGTGAGATTAATGTCTATATTGCTTCTCATGAAAATTTGTGAGCACTGCGGCTGTTGCAATTGAGAGCTTGCGGGAAGTTAGGCTTGACCCCAAGTAGAAGAGATAGGATAGGTCTTTGCTATAGAGGTCTCTTGCATTTATTGGCAGTGATTTAAATAAAAACAACAAAACAAAAACAACATTATGGGAGTAGATATGCATCTTTCCAAAAGTGCATCACTGAAGATAAAGTTGATTGCAACATTGACTAAACTAAAAAATCCAATGGAAGGGCATTGTCTTCTAAATATTTATCAATGGTTCAAGTCTAGATAGAACAATAGTCCTCATCTTGCTGGTGCCATTTTGGGAGGGGAACATCAATATTTGAAGAGGTTAAATATTTTGTTTTAGCTGATAAGTTGTCAGTGAATCCTAGGTTTTACTTGAGTTCAGCTGGTAATCCCTGTGTTCTAAACTTTACTGTGGTCAAGATGGAAGAATGTGATAAACATCATTATCCAAAGTACATGTATGAAGACATGAATTGATGTGAACATACTTTATATACAAACAGAGATACGAAAAATTGTTCTATATATGTAATAAGAATTGTGATGCATTCCTCTGTTGTGTATTTAAAAAATAAAACCAATAAAAATGAAAAAAAGAGAAATATTTCCTGAGCACCATTTGCAAGTGTATTATAAGCTCTGTGGGGAAGAGAAATCTTGATCAGATGTAGTATGTGTCCTTGAAGAATTTATAGTGTACTAGAAATATGCAAATCCCTTGAAACACAAAGTGGAAATGATAAGAAAACAACAGATTGAGGGATAAAAAAACTCACCTTTTAGAAGACTCCCTGGAGGGTGGAGCAGTTGAAGTGGGCCTTTGAAAAGGGGTAAGATGCCACCATGCTGAGCCAAGAAGATAAAAATAGAGAGGGAAGATACAAGAATTCCAGGGAGCAAACAGAGCAGGAGCAAAAATATAGAAGTGATAAAGAAAAAGCATTTTTTATTTTTTGGAAAAAAAATATAACCAGTTTGATCAGAGAGAGAGAGTATGTATACGGGAGTAGGAAGAGCTAATGATGAAAAAAATACAATGATGATTTCGATAGTATGAATACCAATGGAGATATTTGGTAGGTACTGAAACACACTGAGTTCTGTCCCTGGGGTTTTAAATTCCTTATCTTACTGAAAATGTCTAACTAACCCAGGAGATTGATTGATATCATCCTTACCCCGGTTTTATAGATGGATAAACTGAGGTTTAGAGAAGTAACTTGTCTAAGGTTATATGAAGAGTGCTGGAAATCCCAGTTCGTCTATCCTGAAGCCCACATTCCCATTCTTGGAGCTGTATGGTCACCCAATAAACACTAGTACGATGCCAAATGGGCCCTGTTTCAGAGCTACAGTGCTGATCCCCTGGTGATATTTTCTTTCTCTTCTGATTTACATGGGTCTGACATTTGTTGTCATTTCCCTGCAAATTTTCAGAGGGCTATGAGGAAAGGATTGGCACTACTTTCATTCCAGTGGAGAAACTTAACTATATGAGGGTTAGGTCTTCACAGGCTCTGTAAGAGAATGGACTTCATTCATTGTCAGATCAATACTGGGAGAGGGATGGAGGGCGTCATTCCCTGAAGGTCTGAATGTCACTTGAGGCATCTTCTAAGAGGAGACATCATACTTGGCTTTTTACATAGGATTACTAATTCTGTGATACTAATTCTGTAATACTAATTACTATTACATCCTGTTAACCTGGCCTAATTATGAATAGCACCATCTTCACTTTCAAGCTTTAGAGTCTGGGTGATAAATTAGGTGACCCCTCTACTGAAGGTTAGAGCTGTGAAGGAGATTGCAGTGATTTCTAGCACCATCATTCTGGGTGGAGTTTCTGTTTTATAGGGAGTTTTAGCCTGGTTGAACTGGCGTCTCTAATTTGCTCCTTCACAATTTGGCAGAGTCATAACGCCTTAGGGAGGTGAACTCCACCATGCAACCAAGTGACAGCTGGGATTTTGGCTGCTCCCAACATAGTGATATCAGGTTCTCTTTTTGGTATTGGAGGGGATGAACTGAGGGTGGTAGAAGAGGCTGAGCTCATCCATGACGTCAGCGGTTTTGGGAAAGAGAGGGTGAGGACTAAGAATGCAAGTCCCAGGTGATCTCACTGAAATCAGGGTCATGTGGAGAGCCACTGAAGGGGGATACATTGTGTCTTTGGATAGAAGTGGCTTTAGTGAGGCATTTGTGAAGCTCCCTTCCTCTAGGAAAGAAGGTACCCATGGTGGAAGAGTTATTTGTTGTCATGGAAGATTTTTAGGCCAAAACATTTTGTAAGACATATACAGAATACCCGCTTATTTGGATTACTTCTGAACTTGGTATATTTTGATTATCAATGACTTAGTGGATATTATTTTCTTATGCAATTCATTCAGAGTATTTGTTAAGTGTCTTCCAATTGATGGGCCCAGGGATGAAATGGTAAGAGATGGGAACCAGAGTAAGACAGTGTTGCTGTGGTTTATAAGCTCATTCCTAGCATCTGCTGCAAATATTAGACAGACATTTTTAAACTCCTCAAGCAATACTGTATACTGTTTATGGAAATCTTTGTATGTAACCAAAGTGCAAAACCATGCATGAGGATGATACAACAACCCTAAGGAAGGGAAGAGGGAAGGAAAGGGATGGGCCCGGGATTTAGCTGTATAAAGAGTTTTATTTAGCCAAGCGTGGTGGTGCACACCTATAATCCCAGAGATCTGGGAGGCTGAGGCATGAGGATTGCAAGTTCAAAGCCAGCTTCAGCAACTTAGTAAGGCCCTAAGCAACATAGCAAGATGCTATCTCAAAATAAATAAAAAGGGCTGGGAATGTGGTTCAGTGGTAAAGTGCTCCATGGGTTCAATCTTTCAATCCCTAGTACTAAAAAAAATTATTTCTGGGGGGGTAGAAGGGAGGGAGAGAGTGGGAGAGAGAGACCTGGAGCAAAACTGACAACATTTTAACATTTGTTATATCTTATTTAAATCTGTTACATCTTAAAATGATATAACATTCTCTGCTTATCTAAATGTTTACAAATAGTTTTATGATTAAACTCTAAAATAAAATTGTGCTTCATAAATATATATACAACTATAATTTGTCAATTTAGAATAAAAAATAAAAATTAAAAAATCCTACCACAACTTTCTAAGGAAGATAGACCTGTTTAAAGAAATGACTGGCTCTTTTGTGATTACAATGATCTGTCCCACAAGAAGGTGGTGAAGAGGAGAGATGAGGAACAGGGACATTGAGAGGAGGAGAGGCTAGGGCCCCAGAGGGTCATGGAGTCTATGAAAAATCTCAAAGTGTGGTTTGATTGCTTCATAAAAGGGATAGCTACCTGTGATCTGAAGTTGCTCTAAACCTCTCCATCCACGCACACAGAGGCACCTGCTGTGAATTGTTTTTTTTTAAACCGAGGAAGTGATCAGGTTCTTATCTGGATGATACTGATATAAAAAGAATTAGCAAGATAGACACTGTTAGCTCACTCAGGGGAATTAGGTGTTGAGATCCTGCATTCACTCAAATGATCTGCCTCTTGAAGAATTCACCGAAAATGTGGAGACATTGGTTTTCCACAGGTTGGGGCATAGGAGCTATTGGAATTGAGGTGATCTCTGAAGCCTTGGAGCAGGGACACCTCAGTGGTCTCTGGTTGAAGTTGTTTGTCCCATTGGGGAAGAGGGATCTTGAAAAGATGGGGAAAACAGAAAAAGGTGTGTGTTTTTGGGGAAGAAGGAAGTAAAAACAGGAGAAAGTGCAAGTGATAGGAACTTATAGAGAGGCACAAGGGGGTTCCCCAATCCCATTGAATGGCACCAGCGTGAGCAGCAGCCGACATCTGGTCCTCATTGGCCAAGAACCTTCCAGGTCCTTTGGAAACTTCTGGAACAATGGAGGATGCTTGCCTTCCATACCACCCCTGAGTTCTGAGGGAGATGGTGTTGGAGGGTGGCAGCTGGGCTCTAACACATATCTTACTCTTTCTGCCTTTCAGACTGGGCCTCTAGGATTCTTATAAGGAGTCCTACCTGCAAACAAGCTGGGGCCACTTCCACCAAGTTGCCAAGCTTTAGGACCACAAAATGGACTGAGGTCCATGGTCCCATTAACCACACAAGCAAGAAGGCAGCAACCTGGAAATGACCAAGGCCAGAGAATAATATTTTGCCTTCTCTGATCAAACTCTCATCTTTTTATTTCCTAGGTCTGGTATTACTTAGGGTCCTTTTGCAGCTTACTTCCAAATTTGTAAGGTGGGAAAAGGGGCCTGATGTAGAAGTGGATTGGGTTAGGGGTGAGATGATGAGGGAGGGCTTGGGCAGAGGGAGGAGGCAAGGGCCCGGAAGACTGCAAGGGAGGAAAATCAAAACAGGTTTCTTGGAAATGAGACTGCTTCCCCAAGAGAACAGCATGATGTGATAAGAGCAAAGTAATAAAAAACAGACGGCCTCACATCTCCCTGAAAGTGGAGAGCTAATTGCCACTGGGTTTGGGCTGTTCCCAGATGGTTGTATAAGTAGTCTAAGTCCTTCCCCAGGACCTGGGTGGAGAAAGGGGTGAGGGGAATCTTGCTTTGAAAGTTCCCCCGCTGAATCTATGGCAAAGAGCTCAAAGCCTTGGAAAGAGCAAGCTCCCTCCTGCCCTGAGGATATTGCTATTCCCAGCATTACAGATACAGGGCTAAGGAGTCCTTACATAGTTCACTGGCTCCTTCTTCTGTTCCCCCCACATTCCTTGCACCCCCATATCTGCTTTAGTAAATCATCCAGCTTGGAAAGAACTGCCCACATACTCTTGCTTGTTCTCTTGCTGAGGGGAGGGTTTCTCTAATTTTAAGAGGCAGTGGCTAACTGGACTCTCAATGTCAAGTAAGAAGGCTTCATTTGATAACCTCATTCAGAGCTGTCAGTGGTGGGGTGTGAAACGAGATCAAAGAGATTCTCCTCCCACTGGCTCTTACCCATCTCCTCCTAAGCAGCAGGATCCCCAGAGCTTTCAGTGTGTACCCAAACACAGTCTGACTTCTTGCGCCATCGAATGACTGTCGTTTCTGAAACCTGGCGGAGGCAGCCTGTTTCTCTGCCAGCTGGAAAGGGGAAGGGTCTGGTCTCTTAGGAAGAAAGGGAGACCTTGACTTCAAGCTGAGCCATCCCTGGAGCTGGAGGAATAGGCCCCAGAGTCCTCGTTTCCTCTGAGAGCTGCAGGAGGGGCGACCCTGAAAGCAGAGACAGCTCTGCCAAGCCCAGGGTGACATCCAACGCTGTAGCTAGAGCACTGCTGTGCCAAAGAATGAGAAGGAGCAGTTATGTAACTTTCCCACGTCAGCTGGAGATTTGAGTCTAGGCACTGGTCCCTCCAGGGGATCCTCTCCACCGATCCAAATGGCTCTGTGTTTCCTAGTCCTGGATCCAAATTGGTGGAACATAATCTCCCACTGCCCCCCAGCTCCTTTTTTTTTTTAAAAAAAAAATGTCATGGAGCCTAACGCAGCAACATTGATTGAGTTCACATTGGGGGCAGGGGTGAGGGACTCTAAGATGAGCTGAGTGCTGTGGTGGCTGTCAAAGATGTGACTAGTCCAACAGGCAGGGAAGAACACCTGGACTGATTTCCAAATGGTTCAGCTTAGACTTAAATATGTTCAGATGACTGCAGACGGATAATGAAGTGTATGATCCAAAGAAATCTATGTACCTGGCTCTTTTTTTGGCTGGAGGTTGGGGGGAGGTACCAGGGATGAAATCTGGGACACTCGATAATTGAGCCACATCCCCAGCCCTATTTATTTTGTATTTTATTTAGAGACAGAGTCTCACTGAGTTGCTTAGTGCCTTGCTGTTGCTGAGGCTGGCTTTGAACTCCTGATCCTCCTGCCTCAGCCTGTTCAGCCACTGGGATTACAGGTGTGCACCACTGCATCCGGTTTTACCTGACTTTTGAGAGAAATTTTATAGGTCATTCTAGTCCACTAGAATTTAAGTTCTAGTAGACCAGGGAATTTGATCTCTTTTACTTTTTTACATTCCCAATGTCTAGAATCCTGCCTACTCATTGTACATATTAGGTACTCAATAAAATTAAATTGAATACATACATCTATTCCAGCTCCAAATCTCACTTATATTAAAGTACTGTTAAAATTATTTCCTAAATTTCTTATAATTTTATCGGAACCCAAAAGATAAGAGGCTAAGCTTAATTTAAGTTTTACTTGGTGACTCAGAGCTTGATACTAATCTCATTATGCTATTATCTGAAGAGGCTAGATGTCTTCAGTATTATTTGAGACCCATGTCTGTTTGTTCCTCTGTGAAGTGACCTCATGCTGTTTGATTTGTTCTGTTGTGTTTGCAGTCTCTTCCTGAATCCTCCTTCCAGGGTCACTTGTAGCTTTCCCATCTTGCTATTCTCTGGGCATTGACTTATAATCTTCTGAAATTGTAATTTGCTGTTTTTAGTCATGTTTTTGCATGGCTTAGCCTGGTGGCCCCCCGGGGGTCTGTTTTTCTTCTGCTCCACCCTTCCCTGCCATTTGGGCAGGAAACTGAACGGAGCCTCAGCACTGTCACAGATGCTGGGGTGAGCACCTGCATGCAAAGGGGGCCTGCCTGGAAGACCCTGAGGGGCTAGAGCGCTGCTTGGCTCTGTGCAGAAGGAAGAAGGAAGGCCACGTGCCCAGGGCAGCACTGCAGCACCCAGGGTGTGAAGGAGCCCTGCCTGTGCTCAGAGCCTCCCAACAGGTTCTGGGAGCAATCCAGTGAGCTCCTGATTCCTGTCTTAGAATCACAGCGTCCATCACGAGGAGTGGCTCATCCATTTCCATGTTTCTTCCATGTTCGTTCTACTCTGCACATCCCTCTCCTTTGGACTCTCCTGCCTGGAATGAACATTCTAGAACCCAAACCGCCACCCATTAGAGGTGTAAGGAGACCTCTGCAAATGAGACCAGAAGAGTCCATTCTGATGCAAAAGTTACCTGAACTGAAAAGAATTCCAAGAGGGAGGACTGATGGGAGTGGAAGCTGCACAGAGATCAGCAGGCACAGGCCGGCAGCTTTTGCTGTGCTCTGGATGCTTGTTCATACCAGCTCATATACTGAAGTCCTCCCCTGCAAGGAGATGGTGTTAGAAGGCGGTGCCTTTGGACGGTGATTAGGCTTTGGACTCGGACCTTATAAAAGAGATCCCACAGCCCTCTGTCACTTGAGGTCTAACTGGGAACATGGCTGTCTCTGAGGAAGAGGGTTCTCACCAGAGCCTCAGTCTGCAGGTGCAGGCTCCAGTCCCCAGCCTCTAGAATGGTGAGAAGATACATTTCTGTTGTTTGCAAGGCACTCAGGCATTTTGCTATAGTAGCCAGAACACATGAAAACAACCGTGACTCGAGGTTTGCTCTAAGTCGGGTCTGCAGTATCCAACACAGGAGACCAGACGCTGTGTGGCCAGACACATCCCAGCAAAGGGATATTATAAGATAACCATCTTGCATTGAAGAACTAGCTGTGTAAATCCATTCATCCAACTGTTAATTGAACTCTTACCATAAGGCAGACGAACGACTATGCTAGAATAAGCCCTCATTGTTCTTTTCCTAATAGAGATTTCAGTTTGATAGAAATAAAAGGCAATCATGACTCAAATACATAATCACAGATCACAAGGATCATGACGGTGGTGGTAACTAACATTTAATGAACGGGACCCTTAACTATGCGTCAGGGCTTCAGGTATTGTGTGAATCTTAAGATGCATTGAAGTGGGAGCTATCGCTATTCCTGTTTTCCAGATGATAAGACTGAAGTTCAGAGAGGTGATATAATCTGTATGACATCACACACAGCTACCATCTGGAAAATCTAGGATGCCCACCGGGAAGACCAACTCACAGCCTTTGTTTTCAACGGTACATTTCAACCATGATTGTTGCTGTGAAGGAAATACTAGCCATTTCTTGGAGCTGTAAGTTCAAGGATCTGTAACACCACGTTACAGTCAGCTCTGACCTAGGATGGTGTCGGGGAGATGGAAGAAGGCTCCTGGGGAAACGATGTGATATTTAAACTGAGATACGAAGGCAAAGAGAGAGTTAAGTGGGCAGATGGGCTGGCAACTGGAAGACCGGAGCATGCAGAGAAAACACTGCGGGGCGGGCCTGAGTTGGAGAGCAGCTTGCTGCGCTTGAAGAAGTGAGAGAAAGTTCAGAGCATGGGCTGTTGATCATTTCTTGGTCACGAGGTTGGAAGCCATCCTACCTGTGTGTGTGTGTGTATGCCTTGGGAAGCAGCCTGTCAGGGAGGGAAATGAATGGATGTAGAGGGATTTCTGCTCTGTACCAGGGCGGGCCAGCATGATGGCTTATTATTATTTTTTTTCTATTACATTTCTTTCAATTTGAGCTCCAGATCATGAGCATATCATCTTTTTGTCATCCCTGGTGTCCCTTTTATCCTGCTTCTGCCTGCTCTTTCTGCTCCAAACTTCCCACTATTCTATTTTATTATTTATTTATTTATTTTGGGTGCTAGGGATCAAAACCAGAAGCACTTTACTACTGAGCTATACTTGTAGGTCTTTTTTTTTATTTTTATTTTTTTAATTTTGAGATAGAGTCTCCCTAAATTGCTGAGGCTGGCATCCAACTTGTGATCCTCCTGCCTTGGCCTCCTGAGTCACTGGGATTACAGGTGTGCATCACCGCACCTGGCTGGACATGGTTTTTCAATCCTTCATGCTCCTTCCATCTCCTTCTGCCTGACCAATTGTCTATGATGTGTGGGGCACTGTCCTTCGCACTGTGGTGACAACTAAAATTCAAGACATGCTTCATGGTATAGAAGAGCAGACTAACTGAGGAAAAAAATGCAAAATACAAAGAGAGAGAAATAAATAAGAGGGAGATCCATTGATGGTAAAACTTATGGTAACAGAGAGCCTGCAGAATGGGAGAAAAATCTTTGCCACCTGCATCTCAGATAGAGTGTTAATCTCCAGGATATACAAAGAATTCAACAATGCTTAACACTAAAACCCAAATAACCCAATTGATCCATGGGCAAAGGAAATGAACAGATACTTCACAGAAGAAAAAATCCAAATAGTCAACAAATATATGAGAAAATGGTCAACAACTCTAGCAATTAGAGAAATGCAAATTAAAACTAGGCTTAGATTTTATCTCACGCCAGTCAGAATGGCAAATATCAACAATACAAGTAAAAAAAAAATGTTGGCGAGGATGTGAGGGAAAAGGTACACTCATACATTGCTGATGGGACTGCAAGTTGGTGCAACTACTCTGGAAAGCAATATGCAGATTCCTCAGAAAAGTTGGAATGGAATCACCATTTGACCCAGTTATCCCATTCCTTGGTATATAGCCAAAGGACTTAAAATCAGCATACTACAATGAGGCAGCCACATCAATGTTTATAGCAGCTCAATTCACAATATCCAATATATGGAACTAATCCAGGTGCCCTTCAACAGATGAATGAATAGAGAAAATGTGGTATATATACACAATGTAATATTACTTAGCCATAAAGAAGAATGAAATTATAGCATTTGCCAATAAATGGATGGAACTGGAGACCGACTATCATGCTATGTGAAATAATCCAGTCCTCAAAAACCACAGGCTGAACTGAACATTCTCTTTCATATGCAGATGCTAACACACAATAAGTTGGGAGGGGAGAATAGAAGTCCATTGGATTAGACAAAGGAGATTGAAGGGAAGGGACATGGGTTGGCATTGGGGAAGACAGAATGAATCAGACATAACTTTCTTATATTAATATATGAATACATGACCAGTGTAACTCCACATCATGCTCAATCACAAGAATGGGATCCTGGGCTGGGGCTGTGGCTCAGTGGTAGAGCGCTTGTCTTGCATGTGTGAGGCACCGGGTTCCATCCTCAGCACCGCATAAAAATAAATAAACAAAATAAAGGTATTGTGTCCATCTACAACTAAAAAAATTATATATATATATATATATATATATATATATATATATATATATATATAAATTTTTTTAAAATGGGATCCTAATTAGAATAAGTTATACTCCGTGTATGTACAATATGCCAAAATACACTCTACTGTCATGTGTATCTAAAAAGAACAAATAAAATTTAAAAATCAAGGGATCACATGGAGAGGACCTTTGTGCATGTTATTTCTATTTATTTATTTATTTTTGTATAGGAATTGTCTAACTCAAAAAGATTTTGGTGCGTCACAATCACACGTGATAATGAGATTCATTGTCATATGCTGATACATGAACATGACTGTCAGTCATGTTGACAGTCTTATCAGTTTCATTCCTCAGCATCTCCCCTTTCCCTATTCTCCTCCGTCTTCTTGGTCCCCTTTCTCTACTGGTCTCCCTTCTATCCTTGGTGTACTTTAGCTTGGTGCTTGAGGAAGACCTCGCTGAAGCCATTGAGATCTAAGCTGAATGATGAAAGCAGCCAGCCAGGCCAGAAGTTGTAGGAAAGAATATTCCAGGCAGAGAGTCCAGGGTGGGGGTAGGAGGGGAGTTTGGATTTTATTCCAGTTGTCACTGGAGGGATTTCAGAAGAAGACTGGCATGATAGACAGCAAGGGTGAAATAGTTCCTAAGACAGAAGTGGGAGGGAGGGAGGGAGAGAGAGAAGGAAGGAGAGAGTGAGGGATGATGATGATGTATGTGATGAGGTCATGGGGAGATGTGCAGGGAGGGAGGAGAAGGGGGCCTGTCTGGTTATCTGCTGTCCATCATTCCTGTTTCCTGGCAGGGTCTCCTTGCTCATGAGTGCCTTCCCAGTCTCCTGATTGGGTAAACCCTTTGTTCCTTCAACTGTGCTGAAGGCAACACCTGCTTGTGTGATGGGTAATGGGATTTGTGTGAGAATTGCATGATTGAGGGATTGCTTGTTGGTGGAGTGTCGATTTTTGTTCACCAAGAAAGATGAACACCTGAAAACAGCCCCGAAAGGATAACAGTGTTCTTCAGTGTCATAGAGCATTGTGTAATAAGCCTGTCGACAGGTACTGGTTATTATTTGATGAACTATTTACCTTTGGTTAGAGTCCAGACTCTGTAAAGTTAGCCCTGAACTTGTAGAAAAATTGATAAGATACAAATTATTTTTGTCCAGTAGAGTTTTGATCACAGAGGTTATGATTTTATGATAGTGTAGGTGACTTTAGCAAATATATGACCTTAGATGTGGATTGAATAAAAAAATACTTTTTAAAGACCACAAAAAAATTAAAAAACAACTTAATTCATGGTATGAGATAATAAAACATCCCATTACTAAGTTATTAGCCTGTGCATAAGTCCGCACATATGTGTCAGTCAGTTTTCTGTTACTATTACAATTACCTGAGACAATTAACTTATAAAGAGAAAAGGTTTATTTTAGAATCACAGTTCTGGAGGTTTCAGTCACTGGTTGATTGATCCTCTTCACTTGGGGTTTGTGGCAAGACAGTGCATCATTTTGGGAGAATGTGATGAAGCAAAACTTCAGATTTCTTGGCCAGCAGGCAAAAGAAAATATTAAGATGAAGGGATCAGGATCCCCTTGAAGGACATTCCCCCAGTAACCTAATGACCTCCTCTAGGCCCTATGTCTTAAGGGTTCCACTAACTTCCAGTCAAGCCATGCTGAAGGCCAAGCCTCCAGCACATGGATTTTAAGGGGATGTTCAAGATTTTAAACTATAGAAGCATATAATTTAAAAGAAATATATAGAATTCCAGTATTCATTTTCAATATTTTCTTATTTAGGAACTGATGAAACTCTTAATTGTGAAGTAAAAGATTCTCTCATGGTCTATTTCGGATGATTCCCTCTTCCTTTCATACACAGTTACACACACCTTTTTGAAGTTTCCAGCAGTCCATTGATCCTGTTCTTTGTCTTAATTACTGATCCAGATGTTGTTATTACTTCATTCTAGCAGCGGCTTTATACAAAACGCAGACAACTCTTTATCTACGTACAATTGTTTGAAGTACAGATTTGGAGTATATCAACAGCATTTCTGTAGCATCAATTGCTACGATGATGCTAACATCCTGAAATTCTAGAGGAAGAGCTCCCCTTCAAAGTGCTCAGCAAAATGCTAACTGCAGCTGTTTTTTTGTTTTTTTTTTTTGGTAAATGAGTGGAAGAACTACTATCACCTCTCATCCTCTTTCTGGTCACTTCAGGAAGAAAGCATCTCTCTTTGTGTTGCCTCTATGCAAAACCTGCTTCCCATCCAGTCTTTCTCTGTTCTACTCTACAGTACAAAGGGGTTGTTGGGAGACAATGACATTCAGGGTGAGTCCATCATTGCTTACACATCTAGCCTTCTGTTAGAGCAGTCCAGGGACTTGCTTAATCATCTACATCCTTGTGAGATGCCCTTGGTCATGACCATTCCTTGGATGACATGGGAGCTTTTGCATTCATCTCAGTATCCTTGGCCTCTCACCAGCTGATTGATCACTGTGCAGCTGAAGTAGGACGTGGTGTACTTCCGGATGGTACAGGACATGGGTAGGAACAAGAGTACTGTTGCCTAAGAAGATGAGTTTACAAGCTGAAGTTTAAATGAAGGTGGCATAAGGAGAAATTCTGGTGAAGAAAAAGAGGAGGCATTTAAAAAACTATAGTTTAAGCAAAGATACCCAGACACTATATCTTCATCCCTCATCTGTCCAGCAAATATGTATCGACTACATGTTTGGGATCGGTTCAAAGTAATAGGGAACAAATTTCAGTGAACATCATTCTAAGAAATTATTAGAGACAGAAAGTAGATAAGACATTATCAGGGGTGGTGAAAAGGAGAAAAATGGAGAGCTGGTGTATGGGGTGATAAAAAAGTTTTGGAAATAGTGGTGACTGGTTGCATGAACTAGTGAATGTAATTAAGGGCAGTAAATGTTTCATTTAACAATGGACAAATGGCATATTTTGTTTAACATAAAATATATTATTAATATATAATATATTTAATCACAACTTAAAAATTAATATGAAATATACCAAAAGCCACTGAATTGCACAAGTGGGTAAATTATACAGTGTGGGAATTGGGTCTGAATGAAGTTGAAAAACATCGGCACTATTCTTGCTTTAAAGGAGTTCGCCGTGTAATGGAGAAACCCATTCTATAAACAAGATATTACAAAACAGCAAAACCATAAAAATGCAATGGTTATGAGAATATTCAGGGAGACAATTAAACGCTGGCTTTGTGTCACTAACTCTGTAGCCCCAAATAGCTTGTTGAGACCCAGATTCCTTATCCATAAAATGGGTTTAATATTAGTGCATCCTTCATAGGGTTGATTGCCATCATCCAGGGGTGTAATCTGTTTAAGAATGCAGTTGCATTTAGAGAAAGTTATCACTAGTGCAATGATAGTGAGTATGCATTGAAAAGCTAAAAGCATTATGTAAATGGAGACATTTTATGCATGTCCACTATGTATTTAGAGAGAAGAGCTCCAAGGTAATATTAGTTTGATTCACAATAATTGGCATATGGTACCAATTGTGATGTCATTGATCAATAATTTTAACAGAAAAATTTAAATTGACACCTTCAGTAATTTCTCAGATCTGAGTAACAAATAGGCACCTATGATGAGGTGGGAAAAGTCTCATGGACACCACTGCCTAAGTATGTTTATGTTAAGCTACTTAAATACCTGCAAACATAAGTGAAACATTAGTTCCTTATGTTTACACCAATTTACAAAATAAATATATCAAACTATAAATCATCTAATAAAGTTCAAATCAGACAAATTAATTTAATGTGCTAGATAATATTGTTTTGGTGATATTAAATTGTTAATCTGAGAGTTCAGAGTGAAAACCAATGAACTTTGGGTTTTCTATTTTCATGGCTGCCCTGTTTCTTTTCTATTCGTGCATGTGGTATTATCACATAATTATCACATCATTCACTGTTTTTCTGTTTTAATAATAAACAATAATTTTAATTTTCATTATAGGAAAGATAGTCCCCCCACATCAATGGCATTTCTCCAAATGCACACACCAGTGGTCCCTCCAAGTGGTGGTGGATGTCACAGCTCCTTTTCACTTATCACATGAATGGAGTTTTGCATCTAGGATACTTCTGTTATCTTCTGTGTGACGTCTCAGTTCTTTCCTCCCTTTTGTCTGCTTGCACAACCCTACAACTTCATTTAAAAGTGCACCAGACCTTCCGGAAGATGGCGGCAAGGGGAGTGCATTGCCCCCGTGTGCTGCTTCACTGTGTGGGAGTATGACAAGTCAGGACGGCTAAAGGCTATCTTGTTAGGAATTTCCAGCAATAGTGGGGTGCTCCGGAACCTGGAGGAAGGATTTCCATCGCACGAGGATCGGCTACGGGGACTCAAATGCGAGAGGTTTGTCGCATGGAGGGTAACACTGCTTATTCAGCAAATCGCCCCTGGCTAGAGTCTGCAGCGCGCACTGGGAAACGAGGAGATAGCAACGCAGGGATACAGCGCTGCAGTTTCTGCCAGCCGTGCAAGCACCGTACTCAGGGCTGAATTCTGGGTTTGAGACGGGGGAAGGAAGCGGTCCATCTCGGTTCTCCACACCGGTCAGACCACAGAGGAGGCCAGCGGCCACCATGTTGGAAAGCTGACGTCACCATCCCTGTTTTCGACTGACCACAGCTCATTCAGCCATAGAACAGGTAATTTCAGGCTGCCATTCGCCTGCGGGTTGCAGACAGATTGCTCGGGCTCAGTGCCTGGGTGCTTCTTAGAGCCTGCTTTTATCGGAGCGAGCACCGAGCGCAGGGCGGCCTGGCCCAGGGCTGGGGAGCCTGCGGAGGCTGCTTCTTGGAGCCTGCTCTTATCAGAGCATACGCCGAGCACAGAGCGGCCTAGTTCCGGCTCCCGGAACTGCCCTGGCCCAGGGCTAGGAGCCCGTGGAAACTGCTTCTCGGTCCGGGTCCTGCTGAGGGCCGGTCAGGACTCACCCGTTGCTTTGGTTGCCCGGCAAGGGGAACGAAATGCTGCCATTCGCATAGGATACCAACATGGCAGAGATCTGATGTCATCAGAAAGCGGCGGAGGAGAGAACTTCATCAATACCAGCAGCGACAGAAACAGTTGGTCTCCTGGTAGGGGGGGGTGAGGCACAGACACCCGAGTCTCTCTCTCTATTTGTCGTCGAGCCAGAGGGGAGGAGCCGGGCCGCCGCCAGCGCCCGGAGCAGGTCCAGCGGCTCGCCTGCGTGGTGACCACGTGACTCCAATTTGAAAGGGGGTGGAGCGGAGCCACCACCCACGCCCGCAAGGTGGGCAGACCCGCGACCCAGTGGTACACGGACGTGGTAGGAGGGGCAGGGCAGAGCCGCCGCCCGCGCTTGCAAGGTAAGCAGACCTGGGACAGACTGGCGGGTCAGGCCCAGCGGCCTGCCAGCGTGGTACACACATCACCCCAACTGGAGTAGGGGCAGAGCAGATCCTTCGCCCACGCCCGGATCAGGCCCTGCCAGTGTGGTGGTCACGTGACCCCAATTGGAGTGGGGGC
The DNA here is from genome assembly GCF_021218885.2 of Marmota monax. Classification (NCBI taxonomy): domain Eukaryota; kingdom Metazoa; phylum Chordata; class Mammalia; order Rodentia; family Sciuridae; genus Marmota; species Marmota monax. Next base: position 2,574,395 of record NW_026694542.1, on the reverse strand, counting down.
GGAGCGGAACCGCCACCCGTGCCCGCAGGGTGAGCAGACCTGTGACCAACCTGCAGATCAGGCCCAGCGGTCCGCAGGCGTAGTAGGAGGGGCAGGGCAGAGCCACCGCCCGTGCCTGCAAGGTAGGCAGACCTGCGACAGACCGGCGGATCAGGCCCAGGAGCCTGCCGGCGTGGTACACACATCACCCTAATTGGAGCAGGGGCAGAGCAGAATTGCCGCCCGTGCCAGGAACAGGCCCAGCGACCTGCCGGGGGGGTAGTCACGACACCCCAATTGGAGTAGGGGCAGAGCAGAGCCACCACCCGTGCCCGAAAGGTGGGCAGATCTGAGACCGACCAGCGGGACAGGCCCAGTGGCTTGCCGGTACGACAGAAACGTCACCCCATTTGGAGTAGGGGCAGAGTAGAGCCGCCGCCCGCGCCTTCAGGGTAGGCAAACCTGCAACCGACCGGCGGATCAGGCCCGGTGGCCTGCCAGCGTGGTACACTCGTCACCCCAATTGGAGTAGGGGCAGAACAGAGCCGCCGCCAGCGCCCAGAACAGGCCCAGTGACCTGCCGGCGTGGTAGTCACGACACCCCAATTGGAATAAGGAGAGAGCAGAGCCGCCGCCTGCGCCTGCAGGAAAGAAACGCAAGCAGTATGAAAAGACAAGGAAAGAAAGGACCACAAGCAATGCAGGTCAACGCAACTTTAGAAGAGGTAACAGCTGCAGCAGATGGAATGTCAGATAAAGAATTCAGGATATACGTGCTTCAGATGATCTGGAGTATCAAGGAAGACATTAGACAGCAAAATCAGACAATGAAAGATCACTTCGACAATGAATTACGCAAACAAATCCAGGAAGCAAAGGATCAACTATACAGGGAGATAGAGGTTATAAAAAACAAACAAACAGAAATCCTAGAAATGCAGGAAGCAATAAACCAACTTAAAAACTCAATGGAGAATACTACCAGCAGAGTAGAACACTTAGAAGATAGAACATCAGACAATGAAGACAAAGTATTTCAACTGGAAAAGAACATAGACAGCTCAGCAAGACTGTTAAGAAACCATGAGCAGAACATCCAAGAAATATGGGATAACATTAAGAGACCAAACTTAAGAGTCATTGGGATACAGGAAGGTACAGAGCTCCAAACCAAAGGAATGAGCAGTCTATTCAATGAAATAATACGAGAAAACTTCCCAGACTTGAAGAATGAGACAGAATCCCAAATCCTAGAAGCCTACAGGACGCCAAATGTGCAAAATCATAAGAGATCCACACCTAGACACATTATAATGAAGATGCCCAACATACAGAATAAGGAGAGAATTTTAAAAGCTACAAGAGAAAGGAAGCAGATTACATTTAGGGGTAAGCCAATCAGGATAACAGCTGATCTTTCAACACAGACTCTGAAAGCTAGAAGATCCTGGAATAACATATTTCAAACACTGAAAGAAAATGGGTTCCAACCAAGAATTGTGTATCCAGTGAAATTAAGCTTCAGGATGGAAGATGAAATTAAAACCTTCCATGATAAACAAAAGTTTAAAGAATTCGCAGCTAGAAAACCATCTCTTCAAAACATCCTCGGCAAAACATTACAGGAAGAGGAAATGGAAAATAACAATGAAAACCAACAGTGGGAGGTAGGACAGTAAAGGGGGGGGAAATAATCAAAGAGGAAAACAAACCATGTTTAGTATCAGAAATAAACAAATATGGCTGGAAGAACAACCCATATCTCAATAATAACCCTAAATGTTAATGGCTTAAACTCACCAATTAAGAGACACAGGCTAGTAGAATGGATCACAAAACAAGACCCAACAATATGCTGCCTACAGGAGACGCATTTGATAGGAAAAGACATACATAGGCTGAAGGTGAAAGGTTGGGAAAAATCATATCACTCATATGGACTTCGGAAACAAGCAGGAGTGTCCATACTCATATCAAATAAAATAGATTTCAAGCCAAAGTTAATCAAAAGGGATAAAGAGGGACACTACATACTGCTTAAGGGAACCATACACCAACAAGACATAACAATCATAAATATTTATTCCCCAAACAATGGTGCAGCTATGTTCGTCAAACAAACTCTTCTCAAGTTCAAGAGTCTAATAGACCACCATACAATAATCATGGGAGACTTCAACACACCTCTCTCGCCACTGCACAGATCTTCCAAACAAAAGTTGAATAAGGAAATTATATAACTCAATAACACAATTAAAAACCTAGACTTAATTGACATATATAGAATATATAGCCCAACATCAAGCAGTTACACTTTTTTCTCAGCAGCACATGGATCCTTCTCAAAAATAGATCATATATTATGTCACAGGGCAACTCTTACACAATATAAAGGAGTAGAGATAATACCATGCATCTTATCTGATCATAATGGAATGAAACTGAAAATCAACGATAAAAGAAGGAAGGAAAAAGCATACATCACTTGGAGAATGAACAATAGGTTACTGAATGATCAATGGGTTATAGAAGACATCAAGGAGGAAATTAAAAAATTCTTAGAGATAAATGAAAACACAGACACAACATATCGGAATCTATGGGACACATTGAAAGCAGTTCTAAGAGGAAAACTCATTGCTTGGAGTTCATTCCTTAAAAAAAGAAAAAACCAACAAATAAATGATCTCATACTTCATCTCAAAATCCTTGAAAAAGAAGAGCAAAACAACAGCAAAAGAAGTAGAAGGCAAGAAATAATTAAAATCAGAGCTGAAATTAATGAAATCGAAACAAAAGAAACAATTGAAAAAATTGACAAAACTAAAAGTTGGTTCTTTGAAAAAATAAACAAAATCGACAGACCCTTAGCCATGCTAGCGAAGAGAAGAAGAGAGAGAACTCAAATTACTAGCATACGGGATGAAAAAGGCAATATCACAACAGACACTTCAGAAATACAGAAGATAATCAAAAACTATTTTGAATCCTTATACTCCAATAAATTAGAAGATAGTGAAGGCATAGATAAATTTCTTAAGTCATATGATCTGCCCAGATTGAGTCAGGAGGATATAGACAACCTAAACAGACCAATATCAATTGAGGAAATAGAAGAAACCATCAAAAGACTACCAACTAAGAAAAGCCCAGGACCGGATGGGTATACAGCAGAGTTTTACAAAACCTTTAAAGAAGAATTAATACCAATACTTTTCAAGCTACTTCAGGAAATAGAAAAGGAGGGAGAACTTCCAAATTCATTCTATGAGGCCAACATCACCCTGATACCTAAACCAGACAAAGACACTTCAAAGAAAGAAAACTACAGACCAATATCTCTAATGAACCTAGATGCAAAAATCCTCAATAAAATTCTGGCGAATCGGATACAAAAACATATCAAAAAAATTGTGCACCATGATCAAGTAGGATTCATCCCTGGGATGCAAGGCTGGTTCAATATACGGAAATCAATAAATGTTATTCACCACATCAATAGACTTAAAAATAAGAACCATATGATCATCTCGATAGATGCGGAAAAAGCATTCGACAAAGTACAGCATCCCTTTATGTTCAAAACTCTAGAAAAACTAGGGATAACAGGAACATACCTCAATATCGTAAAAGCAATCTATGCTAAGCCTCAGGCTAGCATGATTCTGAATGGAGAAAAACTGAAGGCATTCCCTCTAAAATCTGGAACAAGACAGGGATGCCCTCTCTCTCCACTTCTGTTCAACATAGTTCTCGAAACACTGGCCAGAGCAATTAGACAGATGAAAGAAATTAAAGGCATCAAAATAGGAAAAGAAGAACTTAAATTATCACTATTTGCAGATGATATGATTCTATACCTAGCAGACCCAAAAGGCTCTACAAAGAAACTATTAGAGCTAATAAATGAATTCAGCAAAGTGGCAGGATATAAAATCAACACGCATAAATCAAAGGCATTCCTGTATATCAGTGACAAATCCTCTGAAATGGAAATGAGGACAACCACTCCATTCACAATATCTTCAAAAAAAATAAAATACTTGGGAATCAACCTAACAAAAGAGGTGAAAGACTTATACAATGAAACCTACAGAACCCTAAAGAGAGAAATAGAAGAAGATCTTAGAAGTTGGAAAAATATACCCTGTTCATGGATAGGCAGAACTAACATCATCAAAATGGCGATATTACCAAAAGTTCTCTATAGGTTTCATGCAATGCCAATCAAAATCCCAACGGCATTTCTTGTAGAAGTAGAGAAAGAAATCATGAAATTCATATGGAAAAATAAAAGACCCAGAATAGCAAAAACAATGCTAAGCAGGAAGTTTGAATCAGGCGGTATAGCGATACCAGACTTCAAACTATACTACAGAGCAATAGTAACAAAAACAGCATGGTACTGGTACCAAAACAGGCGGGTGGACCAATGGTACAGAATAGAGGACACAGAAACCAATCCACAAAACTACAACTATCTTATATTTGATAAAGGGGCTAAAAGCATGCAATGGAGGAAGGATAGCATCTTCAACAAATGGTGCTGGGAAAACTGGAAATCCATATGCAGCAAAATGAAACTGAATCCCTTTCTCTCGCCATGCACAAAAGTGAATTCAAAATGGATCAAGGAGCTTGATATCAAATCAGAGACGCGCCGTCTGATAGAAGAAAAAGTTGGCTATGATCTACATTCGGTGGGGTCGGGCTCCAAATTCCTCAATAAGACACCCATAGCACAAAAGTTAATAACTAGAATCAACAAATGGGACTTACTCAAACTAAAAAGTTTTTTCTCAGCAAAAGAAACAATAAGAGAGGTAAATAGGGAGCCTACACCCTGGGAACAAATCTTTACTCCTCACACTTCAGATAGAGCCCTAATATCCAGAGTATACAAAGAACACAAAAAATTAGACAATAAGAGAACAAACAACCCAATCAACAAATGGGCCAAGGACCTGAACAGACACTTCTCAGAGGAGGACATACAGTCAATCAACAAGTACATGAAAAAATGCTCACCATCTCTAGCTGTCAGAGAAATGCAAATCAAAATCACCCTAAGATACCATCTCACTCCAGTAAGATTGGCAGCCATTATGAAGTCAAACAACAACAAGTGCTGGCGAGGATGTGGGGAAAAGGGTACACTTGTACATTGCTGGTGGGACTGCAGATTGGTGCAACCAATTTGGAAAGCAGTATGGAGATTTCTTGGAAAGCTGGGAATGGAGCCACCATTTGACCCAGCTATTCCCCTTCTCGGTCTATTCCCTAAAGACCTAAAAAGAGCATGCTACAGGGACACTGCTACATCGATGTTCATAGCAGCACAATTCACAATAGCAAGACTGTGGAACCAACCTAGATGCCCTTCAATAGACGAACGGATAAAAAAAATGTGGCATTTATACACAATGGAGTATTACTCTGCATTAAAAAATGACAAAATCATAGAATTTGCAGGGAAATGGATGGCATTAGAGCAGATTATGCTAAGTGAAGCTAGCCAATCCCTAAAAAACAAATGCCAAATGTCTTCTTTGATATAAGGAGAGTAACTAAGATCAGAGTAGGGACGAAGAGCAGGAGAAGAAGATTAACATTTAACAGGGATGAGAGGTGGGAGGGAAAGGGAGAGAGAAGGGAAATTGCATGGAAATGGAAGGAGACCCTCAGGGTTATACAGTGGAGGGGGTAGAGAGAGAGGAGGGGAGGGGAGGGGAGAGGTGGGGAGGGGGATGGTGGAGGATGGGAAAGGCAGCGGAGCACAACAGACACTAGTATGGCAATATGTAAATCAATGGATGTGTAACTGATGTGATTCTGCAATCTGTGTATGGGGTGAAGGTGGGAGTTCATAACCCACTTGAATCAAAGTGTGGAATATGATATGTCAAGAAATTTGTAATGTTTTGAACAACCAACAATAAAAAATTTAAAAAAAAAATTAAAAGTGCACCATGGGGTCATTGAACCTTTACTTTGTATCAGTGCTCTTGTCTCAAGTTCAAAAATGGCCCAGAGGTTGCATGGGGGAACTGTTATAAAGTGTTCATCAGGTGTTCACCTGATTTAATTTACAAAGACGTGCTATCATGGAAATGAAGACACAAATTTAAAAATTCAGATGGATTTTTCAGGCCTCAAATACAATAATGCTAATAATCAGGTATTTGCCATTGCTGATCTGTTACAATGTTGTGTGCTATTGATATTCTGAGGCTCTTCTTTTCTGTTTTCCTCTCTTTCTAAGCTTCCTGGCTGACATCTCATCTGTGCTTGGCCTTCTCCATCACCATGGTACAATCCAAAACAAATATTGATTCATATGCCCATCTACATCTATGCCTCTATCTATATTTAAGGTAAGGAAATAACACCATGGGTGCTTTTCAAATCTGTCCTTTGTTCTGTCCTACTCTATTTTCTCACTGATGAGAATTCTGGTAAGATAATTACAACAGCTCAACTATAATGCAAAATGCATTTTTTTTTTTACAGTTCACACTTGTATTTCTGAAATATGGATTCCCAAATCTGAGATGATAGCTCTTATTGGAATATATGGCCTCCAAACTCAAGTTAGAACTTGGATCCTTTCTTAGCCTCATCTTTGTTTTCTGTTAATATGAGAAGATTTCACGAAGTCAATGGTGACATTATCATTAGGTCAAATGTTGTCTGATTCTTGGAATTTTCACCTGATTTAGTCAATCTTTTTCATGGACTACAGAAATATCCTTACTGGAAAATAAGATCACTGGGCCTGGGATTGTGTCTGTTTTCTTTACATTTACCGGTCAGCTGGAGCATGAAGCTTTACACAGGATAGACACACAATAAATGAGTCTAGAATGAACATTTATTGACTCTCACTAACCCACCCCAGATATCCCTTACAATCTATTAGAGAGTGAAGTCTAAACTCCTCTCCACGGCATTTAAGGACATTCTGGTTCCATGTACATGATGATGGAGACCATGCACAGATAAGATGTGAGCCAGGAAGCTCAGGAAGAGAGAAAAAACAGAAAGTATTAGTCCCATTTCCTCACTCTGACCCCTGCTCAACAGCCACATTGAACTACTCATTGTCCTTCCATTGCTCCACCCATCAATTTTGAAAGCTTTGGCTGTAAAATAATGGCTCTTTATACAAATTTTATTTGAATCTCCAATAGGTATGGAGAACTGAGGTTTTTCCACATATTATTTTTTAAATTTTTATTTATTTATTTATTTCCCCACATATCTTAAGTCAATTACTTTCCTTGCTTTTAGTTTTTATGCTATATCATTTTCTTCTTTTTAATATGGACATTTGAATGATTTGGGACTTGTGTTCAACTTTTAATATATGGCGATGATACTTTTGTGAGAAATCCTCTCTTAATCTTATCGTTTCATTAATTTGTTTTTCAGCCATTGTCTTATAATTTTTCTTTAGCTTTTACATATTTTAGTTCATGTAACCTAATCATTTTCTGGAAGTCTGCAAAAAAAATCAACAATCAAAAAAATAAATAAAATTGGTTATGTTTGTTTTACTAATTATTAATATTCTATTACTATTAGAGTTAATTGATATTAATTTCCTCAAAATATCTATGTACTCTCTTATTATTTTGCTAACCTTATATCTTATAGTATATGCATGCATTTAACAAAGTTAATCCTTGAGATGATTAAAAATTGTTTAGCATTTCCAACTTTTCCCATTTATTCGTATTTTTCCTTAATCTACACCTATCTCCTTCAGCTCATAGTTCAACATTTGAAAGTTCAAGTTCTTTTACTTCCACTTGACATTTATTGTTTATCTTGTCATTTGTAAGCTAAAAAATGTTGGTTGATTGTTGTTTATTTAATTCCTTACAAATGCTTGCTGGAAATTTGGGAGAAATTTGGAAAGATGTAGAGATTTCTAGGCAACAAAAACTTGTTTTATTTTACTATAATAAAAGTAGTCTCTATTTTTTCATTTAACTAGTTATTTCCAAATAATTTCAATTTCATTCACATCAGTATAAAGGTTCTTAATCTACAGTAGGGTGAGGCTGGACCTTGGGTTGGGGCTATGTTCCCTCTCCTCATATTCCTTCCCTCCTTCCTCTCTCTATCCCAGCTATGGGGACAGACACAGGGCAGGTGGTAAGGAGACCACCCTGTGATCACCAGGGCCAGGCTCACCACGAGGAAGGTGGTGAGAAATGAAGACATCTAACATTTCTGAAGCAGAGAATGCTATGAGGACTTCATAAAGGAAATGACATCCCCAGACTTTTAGGATTAAGGAGATCATAACCATTTAAAAAAGGATTTTTTAAAAATCTGGATCATCTTCCAGTATTGTGGCTTTAAAGAATATTTCCTTTCTCAATATCTTACTTTGGGGGTCAATAGTGCCTTTGATTTTGTTCAACACCTTTTTCACTCAGTTATGCTACTGAGTAGTGAGCAAATTTCCTATTGCCTGAGGGATTGGTCATAAGGGAGAGCACACCACTGTTGCAAAGCTGTTTTCTTCAATATTTTCCTTTATTTTTTAAATGGAATTTACTCAGCATTTTCCATTGTATGTTCCAGAATACATTAGGCCTGAAAGACACTCTGGGGGAACAAAACCTCAAAAATATTTGCAAATAGCTGCATGCAATTCCTTTCTTGGAGATTGTATTAGAATTCTCCAAAGAAATGAAGCCAATAGGATATATATGTCTTACACGTATGAATTTATTAGATTGGCTCATATGATCACAGAGGCTGAAAATTTCCATGGTGGCCATCTGCAACCTGGAGAGCTAGAGAGATCAGAAGTGAGGCTCAGCCCAAGAAGTTGAAAGCCTCAGAACCCAGGAGGCCAGTGGTATAACCCTCAGTTTGAGACCACAGCTCAGGAGTCACCAGTAGGTCTCTGGTACAAATCTAGAATCCAAAGGCTAAAGAACTGAGTGTTTAAGTTTCAACACAGCAGCATGAAAAAATGCACCCTGCTCAGGAAGAAGGAACTAGTGAGTTTTCCATTTTATTTTCTGTTCCATCTGGACCCCCAGCCCATTGGATGATGCCAGCCCAAATTTCAGATGGGTCTTCCCTGTTCAGTTCACTGACCCACATGCCAATCTTCTCTGGAAGCATCTCACAGACATACCACAAGTAATGCTTTACCAATTCTCTAGAAATCAGGCGGACTACCAAAATCAACCACTGCAGAGATCAATAGTGCATATTTATATTTATTGGCATGGTAATAAACTGAAGTTAAGAAATCATACCAGTAGATGCTCGATTTTCTCTTTAAAAAGATTATTTGTTTAGTAAAGTTCCTTTACAAGCTTATGAAAGAAGAAGAGACCCCCCAAGGACTTGGGTTAGTAAGATATAAAGTAAGATGAGAGTCAGCTTAATCACTGTGCATTGGGAATGGAAAAGAATTAGGGGTGGAAGGAGAGGAGAGGACAGAAAGGATGGGAGCAGAAGAAAGGCGGAATGAAGGAGTTCTAAGGTACCTGGTGAATTTTAATTATTTAAAATTAAATGTAAAGCCCCCATTTATTTTAGTCTATTTCACACCTGAGGAATTTGCATGAGAAAGAACATGACTGATTTCTTCATTTAGGTCAACACCAGACTGAGGTTAGAGAAGTAGCTGGAAGACACAGTGAAGAGTCTGGACTCAAGGAAAGCATATGAGACCCAGTGACCATGATGAGCAGATAAGCCTCATGGGCTTTCATAGAATGCACCTCAAATGCACATGAATTCTCCTTCAAGGCCAAGCAAAGGGGTTCATGACAATTTCTTTCTAACCTTAAAGTACAGATGATCACAGTGGGTATCTGGATGGGGTATAGGTATACTTTTCATAATTTTCTGAAAGTTTCTTAAAATGTGAACAACTTTCTGGATGATAGACTAAGTGACCTTCACTTTCTTTATGTTCTTCTGTATTTGAATTTCTTCAATAAATATGTTGGGGTTTTTTTGGTAATCAAACTAATTAAAGTTTCTATTTGTTTTTCTAAAAATCATCTCAAGGATTTTGGGTTTTTTTTCACTCAAACAGACTTTTGGTAGATATTTGGCAACAGTGTGTTTTCCAAGATTGTCCATCCCAGGATTATGCACTTGGAGTGCAGCTATTCCGGGATGCCTATTATAAGTTCACATGTCTTAATAGACAGTCCAGCTGAGTAGGATGGACATTACAGAAACTGGTGAGTCTGAAAAAACCTAGTGGCCAACAGAAACTCATCTAATTCCAACTATTGAGATCACTGTCATTTCTTGAAAATGTATTCGTACTGTTTCAATTTCACCTTAAACCATCACAGTCCCTGGAGGGGAAAAAGAGGCTTTTGCTGTTTGATCTGTAGGTTCATATCTCAGCTTTATGTCATGACCACATGCCCACAAATTTAACCTTCATGCCTATTTCCTCTCCAGCCTCCACATATGAGAGTACACATACCGCCATTGACCTTCTGAGTTTGGCTTATTTCACTTAACATGATGTTCTCAAGTTCCATCCATTTTCCTGCAAATGACATGATTTCATTTTTCCTTATGACTGAATAAAACTTCATTGTGTATATATACTACATTTTCTTTGTCCATTTATCCATTGATGGATCCCTTGGCTGGTTCCAAATAGTCATGTCTTTAAAGATTCATTTAAGGATACACTGGCAGGGTAGCTAAAATCTGAATTTAATTCCTACTCCCCCCCCCCCATTTGTGTTGGGGAACTCTAGGCAAATTTAAAAATTTTTTATATTCTATTTTTCTTTTCTTTAAAAATAGAGATAATGACACCTACTTCAAAGGGCTATTATGGGGATTGACTTAAATTTACTTACTCAGTGTATTTAGAGCACCTTCTCTGTGTCCTTATCATGCCAGGTGCCAGGATTCCAGTGGTGAGCCAGCTAGATTGTGCAATTTTACTGTGAAGAGCACATGGTCAAGGGAGACAGCGAGCTTCAACATGTCATTTTATCATCATCTTCATATCTGTGTTGTGCTACATAAGCACAGAATAATTCATTTACATCTTAAATCCTCAATTCTCAATCAAAAAATAAATCACTGAATCATCTGAGGAATTCTGAGAAGTATCTTCTCATAGAAGAATCCAAGATGCCTGTTATGGTTTGGATATGAGGTATCCTCCCAAGGCTCATGTGTAAGATAATGCAGGAAGTCTTAGAGGTGGAATGATTGAGTTATGAGAGCTTTAGCACAATCAGGGAATAAATCCCCGGACAGGGTTTAACTGGGTGGTAACTATAAGCAGGTAGAGTGTGGCTGGATGAGGTGGGTCATGGGGGTGTGCCTTTGGGGTTCTATATTTTGTATATGGTGAGTGGAGACTCTCTCTTTCCCTGCTTTCTGATCATGTTGTGAGCTGCTTTCCTCCACCACACTCTTCCGCCATGATGTTCTGCTTCATCTCTAGCCCCGAGGAATGGAACCAGTTGCCTCTGGAACTGTGATCCCCCAAATAAACTTACCCTCCTCTAATTGTTCTTGTCAGGTTTTCTGGTCACTGCAGTGAAACAGCTGACTAAAACAATGCCCTTGAGCACCGAACTATAGTAAAAAGCTGTAAGGTGAACAGTTACTCAAGTGCTGTTAACATACAGTTGAAGTTGCAAGTCACGGAGGTATAGACCCTGCTGTAGTGTAGTTAGTACTGTATTGGAAAGAAGGAGGATGATACTAAATATAAAATCTTATTTTCAAAATTAAATGATTGGGCTGGGTGTGGTGGTGTACACCTTTAATCCCAGCAGTTTGGGAGGCTGAGGCAAGAGGATTGCAAGTTCAAAGACAGCCTCAGCAACTTAGTGAGGTCCTAAGCAACTTAGTGAGACCTTGTCTCAAAATAAAATATTTTTAAAAAAAGGCTGGGGATGTGGTTCAGTGGTTAAATGCCCCTGGGTTCGATCCCAGGTATATACATGAAAAAAACAAACAAACAAAAAAAAAAAACAATTAAATGATTGGACAAGAGAGTGGATAAACTGTGGGGTTTTTATATAATGGAATTCTACATGATCATGAGAAAAAAAATCATGAAATGTAATAAAGTGGAAATCTCACAAACATATTGAAGCAGAAGAAACCAGACACCAAAGCATATTATATCCTATTATTCAATTTATGTGATGAACAAGAAAACCATCAATAGTGATGTAAGTCAGAAGAGTGGTCACATCCAGGGGTAGGTATTGACTGAGATGGTAATGAAAGGAGCTAAGTATCTGGAGAAACAGCTTCACACACACACACACACACACACACACACACACACACACGGCAAACTTATCAAGATATTTATTGAACATGTACTTACATTATTGAATATAACATTGATATCAATAGAATGCAAATTCACAAAATTAGGTAATATGTGTGTGTGTCTCCACATATATATGTATTTTCCCCCCCCTTCTTGTTTATTTGCTTTTCAGTCCAGGCCTGGTGGAGGCTGGTTTTGAAATGCGTTTGTATTTTCCAACTCTTTTTTGGCTCTTCTCTGGCTTTCTCAAGCTTCACAGTAGTACTTATGCAAAAGAACGCTGCGTAGTGGGAGGGAAAGTGTCTGAGTGAACACAGAAGTCTTGGACTTAAAACGTGCTGTTGATCATTATTAAAGTGGATTGATTGTCTGTATGCGGCTAATAGCCCACTGTAACAGACTGGTGATGTTTTCCCTAGGGTTGGCGGTGCACTGGCCCAGAATTGCATAGGATGATGAGTTGCCACAAGCAGGTCTCTAGTTCTCCAAGTTATTTTTTGAGTGGCTTTGGAAGCGTTGGGGATAGGACGAGGGTGAGAGATTGCAGGAAGGCAGAGGGGGATTTCTGACTATAAGTGTCTTCCAACACACGGATTTCGGTATCCATCCTCCTTCTCTTTAGAGCTGGTTGATAAAAGACGGGGTAAGGAATGGTGCTGGCTCTGTTCCTGTCTCCTTGTGATTTGGCATTAGGGACAGGCCCTGATGGTGCCTGAGAAGAATGGAGCTTGCTCCCTAAAGTTTGAAAGAGAAAGTCATCAACACTCAAACCACTCACTATGTTATGTGGGACCCTGTGCTCTGAGAATTCAGTTCCCAGCTGGGCCAGCAGCCATGGAGAAGGGAGGGGTGTGTGGGGGGGAACCCTGGGTTTTGTAATAGAGAGAGAGAAAGCCACACAGAGAAGGCACTAGGAGTAAATAGAGTTCCTTCTTTCTCTCTTGCCTCTCTGAAAATGAGAGACAGTCGGGGAGGGGGTTGGGAATTGGACAAGGACAAAACGAGATCATAGAAACAGAGAGGCACTGGAGAGGTGGGAAAGACAGAAACCAACCCTAGTTACTTGACAACCTCCAAATCATAATGAGGAGAAACTTCCTGGCCTCACATTTTCCACATAAACACTGGAGCCCTGGGCAAAGTTAATGGGCTCCTGCCTGCTGCAGGAGAGAGCAGCCTCTGTCCAAACCCAGGAGCCATTGACGTCACAGACGCAGTGTCTCAGAGCAGTGTGCTCCGCTCTCCTCGTTTAGATGTTTGACCCTAACCTTTCCCAGATGTGCAACTGTTCTTCCTTCCAAAGAGGGAGTTTCAACACTGGGCACTGTGTCCTGAACCCGGGGCCTGTCACAAACACAAAATCCACGTTCCTGAGCCTCAGAACCAAACTCGGGAGTCAGAGGGAGTCTCTCTGGGCAGTTTCACGTCCCCTCTGGAGGCTTGTATGGTGGGGTTTCTGCCTTAATGTGCTTGTTATCTCACGCCTCCAGCTGTTCTTGCATCTGGCTAGCTGCCTTTCTTTGTCTGGCCGCAGAGCAGAGGGAGGACTGCAAGGCCACTGAGGTCCTTTATGATCTTGCTCCAGGCTACTCTGGCACTCCTGCCCAAACTCCCGCCTTCCCAGGCTCCAGTTATTTGCACATAGTTTGCAATTGTAGGAACACTTCTTGGTGACTCACACTCTGTGGCTTCGCCTGCTCTGCTCAGGCTGCGGGATGTCCTCCCCGCATTCCCTTTTGGCTTGGTGGATACAGAATCCTCATCTGGTTCTAATAGGTGAGGGTGCGTTCCCTACTCCAAGAAGCCTTTCCTGATCCCCTTCCCTTCTCCCTCCCTGTTGGATGGGCTGATCCCTCCACAGCTCTCCTCCACTGACTTCTGTGAACTCTGACCTTATGCTTCTCAGCCGCAGGGTGTTTGCTGCTGTCCCTACTTTGGATTTCTATTGTTTATGTGGCTATTTCTCTAACCAGATTGTGAGCCCTCTAGGAGAAGTGACCGTATCTTGCCCATCTTTGAACCCGGAGCATTTAATTCTGTGCCTGCTTTGTAATATGTATTCAACAAAAGTCAATTGAGGGGATTAATGAATATGACCCACAAATGGGGACAATGATGTAACAGAGTTTATGTATCTTGATGACCTTGGAAGAGTTAGTTATTAACAAAACAGCAGGACCTTCTTAGCACTGATGAAGAACATTATAAGAAAATAAACATTTAGATTGACACAATAGGGACAATTAATACAGCAATTAAAGGTCCTTAACATACCCCTGTTACTTCCTAAGTGCTTCACCAACATTATCTCATATTTTTTTTTCATACCACATCCCTTTTCCGAGTGGCATGGGGATTCGGTCATCATTGTTTATATTATTTCAAGTTTCTAGACAGCATGATTCTGTAGCCTGCGGTGGAGATGTGTTCCAAGACCTCTCAACTCTTTCGGAAAGCCCTAAATCCCTTTGCGGCAGAGCAAGCGTGCTTGGTTACAAAGCCGCTAAACAAAGGATCATGGCTTCGAAATTCCCTCTGGGCTTATTCCATGGAAACCAAGCTTCCTTTCCACTCTGCACTTGGACCCATCAGCCTTCCTTTCCCCAAACTCTAGACTTTTGATGGAAGGCCAGACCCATGAAGGAGTAACAGGGGCCGCCAGCTGGGGTTAATTCATTTGCCTTTGCCCTGAAGATAAGAATATATGCCTACAAAAGAGCTGTTCAAATCTTGAAAAATCGAACAGCCCACAGAAAGCTTCCATATGAGAGAATGCATGGGGCTTGGGGTTGTAGAAAAATCCACAAGTGAGGAAGAAATGAAAAGAGGGCCGAGGAAGCATCTATCACCTACTACCTGACGGGGTCCATCAACCCACTGCATATCCTTCTGCTCCTCCTCCTCAAAGAATCGATCCCCAACTGTACAGAACTCAAAGAGCCGAGGCTAGAGGTTGTCATGATACTGCCACTTTAAGCAGCCAAGAAAGAAATGACCTTTATTTCTTGGTGGTCGATGGAGATGATTTCAGGACCTACAGCAGGAGGCCACAAGGAATCGGCTTCCTATCACTACAATTAATGGAGCTGGGATGGTGGGAAAAGAAATGGAATGGAGCGGGTAGAAGGAGAAAAGTCTGGGAGGGGACTTGAACCTTCCAGCGTGAAACCTGTCCAGCTTCCCATGGGAAGAGATGCCCACAGGGAGTTTTCAAATGGCTGCCTCTATCTAGGGGCAAGTAGACCTTCATTTTAGCAGAGTTAAGGGCTAAGTGGATTATGCCTTTCAGAGTTGCTCAGGATTCATAATTATGCAAAATAGTACACTAGGTAATATAATTATATAGCACATATTACATATAAATATGATCTAAATTATGTAAAATAGCTCATAAATTATGTAATTAATGTTGAAATGCTAAATATCGTTTTGTTTCCATGTCTCTATGAAGCCTCCTTAAGAACAGTATTCACTGAGAGACCAAGTGGCTTCCTAGCATTATGGGGATTTTCCCAAGGAAGCAGTGAATTTATGAAGCTGGGAACACTGTAGGAAACTCATGTTTCGAATCAGAAACAAAGTATGTCTGTTTTTCCAGATTTCTGGTGGACGGGGATATTACATGTCAAACTCTTTGTTATTTTTCTTTGCGTGTAATTTCAATGTTGGGCTTGGAACCATAGCCCATGAACATTCTAAAACTATGGAACAAGTCTTGCACTTATCCAAGCTTGCATTAATTGATATATCTAGGGAGCTAGTGAAGAGACTGACTCTATGGTGGGAAAAATAAAAAGCGATCCCCAGCCAAATCAGATAGAGGGACAAGAGGGGGAGAAGAAGAGAAAGAACAAAATACAGGGAGGAAACCTGGGAAAGTGAAGTTATCAGATTACTTCCCTAGTCAGGAAATTGTTGCTAGGTTAATTAAATGGGTACAGGGAAGAGTGAAGTCAACACACTATGGTCCAGATGAGAGATTTACTCCCACTTGCAAATAGCATTTCAGGCCAGTGATAGGGGTAGGGAAGAATAATGAAACTTGTTTGTGCTGCTTTAGGGATTATGGTCCCCTGAACTGCTGTCCCTAATAAGCATTTATGATGTGTCTAGTGTATGCAAAGCATGCTCCTAACATTTGCAGGTGTAAAAACGAGGAGGTCACTAGATCTCCCATCAAAGTGGTGCCAATTCTCTGAAGATATGTGAAGATATTTCAGTGGGATGAAGAGGGAAGTCTGAAAAACTGTGTAGGCTGAGAATGAGTCCCACTTACCTCCAGATCCCAAACTGTATAACTGGTTTTATGAACTCATTTTCTGTCAAGGTCTCCTGTATAGTAGATGCTTGCTGCCCCCCCTTTTTTTTTCTAGAAAGCCTTTATCAGATTAGGGAAGTTACATTCTATTCCGGGATGTGGGATTGCTGGATCATATGTAATTTTGTTTTAATTTTTTGAAGAAATCTCCATCTTGTCTTCCAAAGCAGCTATACCATTTCACATTCTCACCAGTTGTGCGCAAGTGTTCCGGTTTCTCCACATCCTCTTCAGAAAGTATTTTTTTTCTCATTTGATAACGAAAGGATATGAGGTGATATTTCATTGCACTTTTGATTTTCATTTCCATAATGTTGAGCATCTTTTCATAAGCTTGTTGGAGAGATGACTATTCATGTCTTTTGCCTATTTTAAAAAGTGGACTAGGGCTAGGGATATAGCTCAGTTGGTAGCATGCTTGCCTTGCATGCATAAGGCCCTGGGTTTGATTCCCAGCACACGCACACACACACACACACACACAGACACACACACGTACCTTTTTCTGCTGCTGGAGTTATTTATATACTTCGAGTATGAATCCATTATCAAACATATGGTTTGTGAATATTTTCTTCTATTTTATTCATTGTCTTTTTTCACTCTATGGTTTTCTTTGCTGAACAGAGGTTTAGGTCTGATGTTGTCTCATTTTTCTATTTTTGTTTCTATTTTCTGTGCTTTTTATATCATATCTAAGAAGCCATTGCCACATCCAATGTCCCGGAGCTTTTCCTCTCTGTTGTTTTCTGAGAGGTATGTATCTTACATTTAGGTCTCCAATCCATTTTAAGTTAGTATCTTTTGTACAGCATAAGATAGAAGTGCAGTTTCAGTCTTTTGCATTTGGATATGCATTTTCCCTACACCATGTTTTCAAGAGACTGCCTTTCTCCATTCAGCAGCCTTTGCACCATTGTTGAGAATCATTTGACAGATTATGTGAGGGCTTAGTTCTGAGTTTTCTTTTCTTCCATTCATATATATGTCAGTTTTATGCCAGTACTATACTATTTTGAAAACTGTAGCTTTCTAGTATGTTTTGAAGTCAGAAAGTAGGAAACTTCCAATTATTTTGACTGTGTAGTGTCCTTTGAGGTTCCATATGAATTTTACGATGCTCTTTTCTGCAAAAATTGCCACTGGGATTTTGATAGGGGTTGAATTCAGTCTGTGCAGATTGCTTTGAGTAGTATTGCTGTTTTAAAATATTAAGTCTTCCAGTCCATGGTATCTTTCCATTTATTTGTGTCTTCTTTGATTTCTTTCAGTAATGTTTTATAGTTTCAGTGTGTAAGTCTTCTTGTGTCCTTGATTATATTTATTCCTAAGAATTTAACTCTTCTTTTAAATATATATATATATATATATATATATATATATATATATATATATATATATTTTAGTTGCAGGTGGACACAATATCTTTATTTTATTTTTATATGGTGCTGAGGATTAAACTCAGTGCCTCACGTGTGCGAGGCAAGTGCTCAACCACTGAGCCCCAGTCCCAGCCCCACTACTTCATTCTTGATGCTATTGTTAATGGGATTATTTTCTTAATTTCCTTCTTGGGTTGCTTTTTATTTAGTGCATAAAACCCCTGATTTTTGTGTGTTGATTTAATAACTTGAAACTTTGCTGTATTTATTAGTTCTGACAGGTTTGTTTTTGGAGAGGTGTAGTGAAAGTTCTAACATTTTCTACATACAAGATTGTATTCGTGAGTAGAGATAATTTTACTCTATTCTATTTATTAACTCTTAAGAAATAGGTAGGAAAGGCTTTGGATTTTTTTTTTTTGCCTGATTGCTTTGCCTAGGACTTGTAGTATTATACTGGCTAAAAGAGCTAAGAATGAGCATTTTTTTGTCATGTTTGTGATCATAGAAGGAGTTTTCAGTTCTCATCATTGAGTAAGATGTTGGCTGTTGGCTGTAGACTTTTCACATATGGCCTTTTTTACGTTGAGATACTTTCCTTTTATTCCTGATTAATTGGGTCACCATGTATGATCCTCTAAATATGCAGTTGAATTTGACTTGCTAGTAGAGGCGAAGTATCTTCAATTAGAAAATCTGAGATCACAAACAGCCTGGAATCCAAAACTTCTTGAATGCTGACATGATGCTCAAAAACTTTTGGACTTGGAGCATTTCTGATTTGGAGTTGGGGATACCAGACCTACAAAGTCTATGTAAATATTCCAAAACCCAAAAAAACCCTGAAATTAAAAACACTTCTGTTTCCAGCCTTTCCAATAAGGGATACTCAACTTGTATTTATTGAAGATTTCACATATATAGTTATTAGGAAGAATTGGTCTGCAGTTTTCTTTTCTTAAAATATCTTTGTCAAACTTTGGTACTAGACTAGTACTGGTTTCACGGAACAAGTTTAGAAGTGTTCTGTCTTCATTACAATACCTGATCTCAAAATATACAACTGAACTATAGTAACTAAATAGCATTATATTGGCATGAAGACAAATGGAATAGAAATCACAGAGACAAACCCACACATTTACAGCATCTGATACTTGACAAAGGTGCCAAAGTATAAGTTGGAGAAATGATTGCCTTGTTGACAAATGGTGCTGGGAAAACTGGATATCCATAGGTAGAAGAATGAAACTAGATCCCTCTCTGTTATGCTGCAGGAAAAATCTAAAAAATTAGAGTGGATCTTAGGAATTAGACCAGAAACTTTGCAACTGCTAGAAGAAATCACAGGCTCAACACTCCAACATGTTGCCCCAGGCACCAACTTCCTAAATAAGACCCCAAAAGCTCAAGAAATAAACCAAGAATCAGTAAATGGAACAGCATTGAATTTTAAAGCTTCTACCCAATTAAGGAAACTGTTAAAAGCAAGGAAAGAAAGCCTAAAAAATGTGAGAAAACCTTTGCCAACTGCTCCTTGGACAGGGAATCAATATTCTGAATATTTAAAAAATTCAAAAAGCTTAAGACCAAAAGTGCAAATAACTCAATCAATAAATGGCAAAATACTAAAAAGATATTTCTCAAAAAAAAAAAAAAAGAAATACAAATGGCCAACAAATATATGAAAACACGTTAAACATTCATAGCAATCAGGGAAATACAAATCCAAAGTACATTAGGATTTCCCTTCACTGCAGCCAGAATGGTAATCATCAAGAAAACAAATAATAAATATTGGTGAGGATGTAGAAAAGTTATACTCACACATTGTCAGTAGGATTGCAAATTAGTACAACCTTACAATCACTCTGGAAAGCAATATGGAGACTGCTCAAAAAATTTGGAAAGGAACCACCATATGATCTAGCTATCCCACTCATTGATATTTATTTGAAAGAACTAAAATTAGCATATAACATCCATACAGCCACCTCTATGTTTATTGCAACACAATTCATAGTAGGTAAATCATGAGAACAGCTTAGGTGCCTGTCAATAACTGAATGGATTTACTCAGCCATAAAGAAGAACAAAAATATAGCATTTTCAAATAAATGGATAGAACTGGGGAACATTATGGCAGTGAAATAAGTCAGACTTAGAAAATCAAAGGTTAGATTTTTTCTCTCATATGCAGAAGCTAGACCAAAGTAAAGAAAAAAAGGGGGGGCGGAGGGACTGCATATCCTAAAGATGGAGGAAAGATCAGTGGAGTTGAGAGAGAGGGAGGAAGGACAGGAAGGAGAAGAAATGCAGAATGAATCTGACAAAATTATACCACATGCCTGTGTAAGGAAACCACAATGAATTCCACCTCTATGTGTATCTACAAAGATATAAAATAAAAATATAAACAAACAAATAAATAAAAGACCAGTAGATCAGAGGAAGGGAAATAAGAGAAGGGAGTTAGGAAGGGAAAGAAGAGGCACCAGAGACTGAAATGTAACAAATTAAATTCCATACACGTATGATCATGTCAAAATGAATGTAACTACTATGTGCGACTGTAACACTCTAATAAAAGCATTTCAAATTTCAAATTAAAATTAAAAGTGCCTAGCTGAAAAACAAAACAGAAATGCTTCCTCTTCTTCAATGTTCTGAAAGAGAAGGATTGATATTAATGCTTTAAATGTTTCAGAGAATTCTCCAGTGAATTGTAAGGAGCTGAGCTTTTCTCTATATGGATCATTTGGTTACTGGTTCTGTCACCTTACTAGGTTTAGGTATGTTTATAATTCTTTAACTTTATTCATGACTCAGTGTTGGTAGATTTTACGTTTCTAAAATTCTCTCCATTTGTTCTAGTTTCTCCAATCTGTTGGTGTATACTTGTTCTTAGTATCTCTGGTGATTTTTAAAAGTTTCTGTGACAATGGTTTTCATTCTTTCTGTTTCATTTTGGATTTTTGCTATTTTTTAATGATTTTTATTTATTTATTTTGCATTATAATTCTTAATACACCATTATACAATAATTTATCATATCTCTGATTATATATATAAGGTATGTGGACACCAAATTGGATTTTTGCTGTTTGAGTCTCCTCTTTCTTTCTTAGTCTAGGTGTTGGCTGATTCTAATGAACCAACTCTCAGTTTCACTGATTTGTTTCTACAATATTTTTATTCCATTTATTTCTGTTCTAATCTTTATTATTATATATATATGTTTTTTGCTAACTTGAGATTTAATTTCTTCTTCTTTTAGTTCCTTAAGGTGTACATTTAGGTTGTTCACTTAAGATGTTTTTGTTTTTGTTTTTAATATGTGTTAACCATTAAAACTTTCCTCTTGGTGGTGTTTTTACTGCAAGCCCTAAGTTTTGATATATCAGGTTTTCTTTTTCACTTGTCTCAAAAGATGTTCCAATATCCCTTGTGATTTATTCTTACCCCATTGATTGTTCAAGAATGTGTTGTTTAATTTCCACGTATTTTTGAATTTGCTTCCTTCTCTTTTGTTATTGATTTCTAGTTTCATTCCATTGTAGTTGGAAAAAATAACTGGTAATTATTTCAACCTTAAATTTGTTAAGGATATTCTGAATTTGTTAGATCATTTATAAAGATTGCTCTAGCCCAAAATGTGATTTATTCTATTGAATTTTCTATATGCCTTCAAAAACAATATGCATTCCGTTCCTGTTGAATGGACTCTTCTGTATATGCCTGTTAGGTCTATTTGGTCAGAAGCAATGTTTAAGTCCTCTATTTCCTTGTTTCTCTTCTGTCTGTTTGACCTCATTAAAAGGTACAGGTATTTTCTTTGTAGTTACTATGAGGTTTACATAAAACACCTTCTGGTTATGTAACCTATTTTAAACTGATAGCAATTTAACTTCGACCACATACAAAACTTGTGTATATTCCTCATCTCTTCCTTAATGTTATTGATGTCATGAATTATATCTTTTTATATCTAATAACATAATTTTATAATTGTGGTTGTTTTATTTTTTTTACATTCTATATCTGAATTAAAGGTAATTTATGTCACAATAACAATATTGCAGGGTTCTATATTTGTCTGTATATTACTTTTGCCACAGAGGTTAATGTTTTAATATATGTGGTATTGTCAAGTGTTATTGTCCTTTCATTTCACTTGAAAAAGTTCATTTAGCAATTTCCATAGGCTGGCCTATTGTGATGACCTCCCTGATCTTTTATTTATCTTGGAAAAATCTTATTTATTCTTCATTTTTGAAATATAGTTTTGCTAAATATAGTATTCTTGATTGGAAGTGTTTTCTTCCCCCTTCTAGTACTTTGAATATATTATGCCACTTTGTTCTGGAATACAATGACTTCACTAAGAAATATGCTGCTCATCTTGTAACAGTTTGCTTGTATATGAAAATTTGTTTTTCTCTTGTTTTTAAACAGATTGTTTTTTTCTATAAGTTTTGATACTTTTGTTTGTTAGTGTCTCACTGTGGGCTTCTTTGGGTTTATCCTAGTTGGAGATTTTTGCCCTTCTTGAATTTGAATGTCCATTTCCTTCCCTGGATTTAGAAAGTTTTTTGCCATTATTTCTTCAAATAAACTCTCTGACCGACTTCCTCTTTTCTCATTTTTTTACTTTCTAATGTGTTAATGGTCCCCTCGATTGTATCCTGTAAATCCCTTAGATTTTCTTCAGTTTTCTTTATTATTTTTTCTTTATGTTCATATGACTTGATAATTTCAAATGACCCATCTATGAGTTCACTGAAGTGATTGAGCAGATCTGCTACTGATTCCTTTAGTGAATTTTTCAATTCAGTTATTGTATTCTGCATTTAGAAAGTATGTTTTATTTTTCATAGTTTCTTTTTTGAATATTGTCATTTGTTCATGAATTGTTTTCTTGATTTCACTTAGCTGTTCATTTGAGTTCTCTTACAATACATTGGACTTCTTTAAGGTAATTATGTTAGTTTTTTTTTTTTTTTTGTCAGGCAACCTTCAATTATTTAAGATCAGCGGGGGAAGAATTTTTTTGGTCCTTTAATTGTGTCATGTTTCCTTGTTTCTTTGTATTCATTGTTATACTCATTGCTATGATGTTTGTATTTGAAAAATTAGCTACCTTTTCATTCTTTGTGGATTGATTTTGTACAGGGGAAAACTTTCTCACCATCAGTCCTGCAAACAATTCTAGGGACCCTTCAAAATTTTCAAAGGGATCCTATTTCTCTGGGTTTGAGTGTTACTTCCTAGATAGATTTATTTCTTGATAAGGAGCTTGTAGTCTCTTGCTCACTCTGGTGGATTTTTATGGTACTGCAGGTTTTCTTGTATTGTTATGCGACACTGAGTTCTCCTTGTTCTCAGTGGCCCCCTGGCAGCCATAGAATGCCTGTTTCCTATCAGCATTCTGAGTGAGTTAGTTGAGACAAAAATCAGTCCCCTTCAGGAAGCTGAAACATTGAACACATGTTCCTGTCTTCTTTTTCTCTCCTATGGGAGAAGTTGTGTGCAGTGTATTTTCCTATTACAGTGAACCCTGTTGGCTTCTGTCAGTATTCCAAGTTCTCTGTTGCTCCCACAATCTGCTGAGCTCTCTTGTTTTCAGTAGCTGCCAGGCACCCAAAGTGTGGATGCTTCCCCAACAATTCTCTGAGTCATGTTAGAAAAAAATCTCTCAGGCAGCTTCACCCCCCCTCTCAACAAACAAATAAAAACTGAGGTGTTGGATTTGCATTCCACCCTCTCTTTCCTGCTTTAGGAAGAAGGTGTGTGTTTTCCATCTGCACACAAGCAGGGCCAGTGGTGGGGAGGGGCAGGTGTAGGTGACATGAAATAGTTTTTCTTACCTTTTTCAGTGGAGATGATCTTGGTTTTGAGTTTGCCAGTGGAAGTGAGATTTCCTCTCTGTTTTCTGCCATTCTCACAAAAATATTTTGATCCATATGTTGTTATTGGTAAGGCAATATTTCTGTGGGGAAACAAAGTCTAGGATTTCCTATTTTATCATCTTACCAATGTCACTTGGTAACTTTTAAGACATCATCGAAATCTACCAAGATATTTGACCACTATTACTTCATATAAAGCTTGTGCCATCACCTAAATTTTTTACTCCTTTGAGTATTTGATTCAAAATTGACTTCAGTATCCTCTCATATTAAACAACAACCTGGCGGCGTGTAAACTTTACTGGTTTTCTGTACTTTTAAATAATACTTTAAGAATATTATCCTAGTTTTAAAAATTACAATTTTTGTTGATTGTTTCTAGTATGCTATTGAAATATCTGAGATTAATCTGATTTTTTTTTTTTGCAATAAAGGGTCTGTTTTTATCTCTAGGAGCTTTTATAATTTTTTCCTTGTATTTGATATTCTTACATTTCTTTTTTGGATATCTAATGTGAGGTTTTTCTTTATGTCTTCTCTTTGGGACTCTGTCATTTCATATGAAGCTTCCTCCTCATCTTTTTTACTTTTATTCAGGGAAATTTATCCCCATTATTTATATTATTATTTCTTCTTTTTAAGAATTATATTACTCTGTTGTTATTACTTCTAATTTTATTCTTTTCTCTCCAACTTTTAGATTTCCTTTTATTTTTTATATTCCTCCCATTTTAAGTGTTCTGAATTTAACATTTTAATTTTGAAGCCATTTTTAGATAATTCATGCTTTCATTTAATTTATACCCTTTGATACAACTGACTTCTTAAACTCCCACCTATTTATTCTTTTTTTTTTATTTGTAGATGGACACAATATCTTTATTTTATTTGTTTTTATTTTTATTTTTTATGTGGTTCCAGGGATGGAACCCAGTGCCTCACACAGGCTAGGCAAGCACTCTACCACTAAGCCACAACCCCGGTCCCTCCTACCTGTTTATTCTTAAAGTGTACTATTCTTTTTTTCTTCTCAAGGCTGATGAAACCTGCTCATCCTTTAGTTTTCACATCTCGAATAATTGGGATCATTACTCATCCTTCTCCAAGGAATGGACAATTGCTGGTGGGTCAGAGAATTCCAGAGGGTAAGAAATGGAAACTGATGTACCTTTAAAAATTCTAGAAAGTTATCTGCTATGCAGACAGTCCTAGGAAACCTGTGTGCTTTGATTATGTTCTCCCAAGTTCATATTTAGAGAAACTGCTTAGAGTTAAGGATCTCTGAGCAACTCATAGGAGCTTTGACTGGCCCCTGAGTCACTCCCATAAGCTTCACTCCTAAGTTCTAACAAGGCTGGACAAAAGCAAGTCCCCTCTTCTTTGGGACAGGCCTTGTTTCCTTCTACCCTAAGCATTGACTCTCATGGCCTTTATTATGGACTCCTTGTATCTCTGAACATAGCAACTGGGGCACGAGGTGAACTGGTCTCTTCCCATTAAATATGATGCCACCAAGCTGTTACTGTCAGTTACTGCCATTAAAATTACAGCTGCTGGACAACCCTTAGTGGAAAGAGGCAACCTCTTCCCTCCTTTTGCTTTTCAAAAATAACAAGCTTTTCACTCTACCCCAGAGGGAGTTAAACTGAGAATTTTCCCAGGCAGGATCCACCCCAGCAGGCTCAGAATTTTGAACTTGAGGATACAAACTTACTAGGCTCTCAGGGTTTGATAGCAAGACTCCCTGTATTCAAGTGGTTTGTGCACACCCAAGCCCAAGTGTGGTGTGTGTGGAATTCTTATATGTACATTTAATGGGCAGACATGAATTTCTGCATGCACGTGTGTCCTATGTGTAGTTTGCTGACAGTCAGAGAACCACAATTCCCTTTCTTCTCATTTTCTTATCCACAGCCTGCTTTTCCCTTACCCCAAGGTAATCTCTTTTAATTTTTTTTTGTTTTATTACATTTTTCTTTGTGTATATGTGTATGGAAATAACAAAACAAAACAAAAAACGGCCAGAATTTTGGCAAAGAGGATTGTTTGCAGATGTGAACAGTTTGTCTTGGTTTGGTGGAGGTCTCTTTCCTGGTCCCCAGTTCCTGCAGCTCATATGGTGAAATACACTCTACCCTGTTGACTTCAGAAACACAAACCCCACTTCTCCACCTGTCTGCCCTTGTGAGATTGACTGTGTGCTCCGGAGGAGGAAGAATGACACGAGGAACCTAATGAATGCAGAACAGTAAGTGGGAAATGACAGTAGTTCTGATTATAATTAAAAAAAAATCAGACCCAAGTTCCCATATTTACTTCAAGGTATCCTTCATTTAATAGTGTGTTTTGGAAACATCTCATTTTAATATCTCACAATTCTTTTCAGATATCCACTGATGCAATCATGTTAACCTAATTTTTGTTTCCTCCTTTTATCTGTAAATACATGAGATTTGAAGTTAGAAGTATGCAAATTTAGCAGAAAGAATGTTAGCAGAAAGAAAAGAGGGAGACTAGTTATGACTAGTCATGTATGACAGAATGCATGCCACCAGGAAGACTTGCTAGACACAGCAGTGGCAGTTTGAGCCACAGTTAGACACTGAGGGAGACTCAAGTGCACCCCAGTCACAGAGCTAAATTATGATTTTCCAATCAAACAATTTAGTAGATTAATAGAGGAGGAGGTGAGTACTGTGGAGACAGGTCAGAAGGTTATATCTAATCCCAGAGGGTTATCTCAAAGCCCAAAGAAATACAAAGATAAAGCAGCTGCAGGGGAGATGAGAAGTTTAGTACGGGTGTCTCAAAGACTGAACATGTGAAAAGCAGAAATTTTACACATCGGAAAAGAAAATTTTTTAAACAAAAATTTTAAACAAATAATAGGGCCAGATAGTGGGGGTTAGAGGGGTTGAGGGATGAGAGCAGGACTTTTCCTGAGTTAAAGACAGATCTGAATTTGCAGACTAAAAGTGTTCAAGTTCAAGTCAGGATTAATGACAAACAATATTCACTAGGAACTATATGGTAAGATTCCTGAATTCTTAAGATGATACGAATATATTAATGTGTATTGTAGTGTTGAGGGCCACAGCCAAGTCGGGATGATGCATGGCATTTTTGCCAGAAGTAGTGGTTGAGAAGTCATGTCAGCAAGCCATTAAGATGATGACTTTTGGGTTCCTGTTGAGTTCCAGTTGAGCTCTCCCGGGGATTCCTAAAGAGTTCTCATTGGTTGGGGAAGTGCCGGAGGAGGGATTTCCGGTTGGTGGTTCCTGGAGGAGCCGTGTGGCGTTCAGGAGAGTTCCCGGGGAGCATGTGTGGAGTGTGCTGGTGGAGTTCAGAAATAAAATTTGTTCCTGCTTCAGTGGCTCGTGATTTGTGCCCAGCCAGACTGCGGCATTGTAGAAAACACAAGTTCCCTACAACAGACAAGAAAGATCAGACTTCCTATCTGTAGCACTAGAGGCTACAAGGTGCATTCACTGCAGAGAGAAAGGCATTTATGCAAAATTCTGCATAAACCAATATAGACTTGGTTACTTGCTAAGGCACAAGAGAAATATGTTAAGACATTCAAAAGTTTAGAGAGACCCCATATTCCTTGTTTAAGAAAGATTTAGGAATCAAGAAGAAACTCTAACAAAACTGCGATAAGTCATAAACATAGACCTTAGGTCAGGTAAAAGAGGAAAGGAAACAGAAGAGAGAAATAATCTTTTATAAATATCCAGAAATGGTGAAAAAAATTTATATTAGTAGGATATATAATGAAAGTGAAAACTCAAAAAAAATTGTAAGAATGGTAAAGGAGATTCTAATAAATCTTTGCATATAACATTTGTAGACAGCAGAGGTCAAGAGAAGGTAGGAGGGAGGGTGGACATGATCAAAATACCATATGCACATGTATGGAAGTGTCACAGTGAAGCTCAGTAATTTGTACAATTAATATCTCAATAATTATAATAAAAAAGAAAAAATATATTTGAAGACATTGATATCACTGATGTATTTTTCAGAAGCACAGGGCTAGGAGCAAAAACAAACAAACAAAAAAAAACACTTCTACACGCAAAAAATAGGAATTTGGGGCAAAAAAATGTTTAACATTTCATCTTTTAGGTGAGGAGGGATGGAGGGAAAGATAAAAGGAAGTGAGTATATTCTGAAGAACTCATTTAATACTGTATGTATAAAGAAGAAATGGGGACTGCTTTTTCTAGTTCTGTGAAGAATGTCATTGGAATTTTGATGGGGATTGAGTTGAATCTCTGTAGTGCTTTTGGTAGTAAGGCCATTTTGACAATATTAATTCTGCCTATCTAAGAATATCAGAGGTCTTTACATCTTCTAAGATCTTCTTCAATTTCTTTCTTTGGTATTTTGCAGTTTTCATTTAGATTGATTCTCAGGTATTTTTATTTTATTTTTGAGGCCATTGTGAACAGTTTCCCTAATTTCTTTTCAGAAGATTAATCATTGGAATATAGGAATATGATTGATATATGGGTGTTGGTTTTGTATCCTGCTACTTTGCTGAATTCTTTTATGAGTTCTAGAAGTTTTCTGGTGGAGTTTTTTGAGTTTTCTAAATATAGGATCATGTTGGTAGCAAACAGAGAAAATCTGAGCTCTTCTTTTCCTATTTGTATCCCTTTAATTTCCTTCTCTTGCCTAATTGTTTTGGCTATTCTTTATGTTGAATAAAAGTGGTGAGAGTGGGTACCTTTTCTTGTACCCTATCTCTCACTCTGCACAAAAGTGAACTCAAAGTGGATCAAAGATCTAGGAAGTAGACCAGAAATCCTGCAACTGTTGGAAGAAAATGTAGGTCTAATATTCCTGCATGATAGCACAGAAACTGACTTCCTTAATAAGGCTCCCAAAATGAAAGAAATAAAATTTAAAAATCAATAAGTGGGATGGCATCAAATTAAAGAAATATTTTTTTACAGCAAAAGAAACAAGAACATTATAAGAGCATCTACAGAATTAAAGAAGATCTTTTCCACCTGCTTCTCAAGCCATTAATATTCAGAATATACAAAGAATTAAAGAAAAGCCAGCCTCAGAAAGAGGGCCTAGGCAACTTAGTGAGACCCTGTCTCAAATAAAAAAATAATAAGAGGTTTGGGGATATAGTTCAGTGGTTAAGCACCCATGGGTTCAATCCCCAATACTAAAAACAAATGAACAAAAACAAAAACACAATCAAAACAAATAAACAACAATAAATTCAAAAATCATCAAACAACAACAACAACAACAAAAACCTAAAATCAAAAGCATAACAAGTGACTCAATTAATAAATGAAAAAAATAACTAAAGAGACACTTTTCAAGAGGAGAAATATAAATGAATAAAAAATATATGAAAATAATCTTCAACAAAATCTTGAACAATTAAGAAACTGCAAATCAAATCTACACTGAGATTTCATCTCATTCTGATCAGAATGGCAATTATCAAGAATACAAAAAATTAATATATGCCGCAGTCTGGCTGGGCACAAATCAGGAGCCACTCAAGCGTTCCCCACATGGGCCACCATACACCATCCGGAACTCCCTCCACCAGAACTTCACCAACCAACGTGAACTCCCCAGGGATCCCGGAGAACTCCAAAGTAGCAGGCCCCAAGGCGGACAGCAGGGGTCTATATAAAATTGAATACACAGCTTAACATAACCATCAACATCTCAATGGCTCACTGGCTTTACCTCTCAACCACTCCCTTCTGGCAAGATGCCATGTGTCATCCCCACTGGCTGTGGCCCTCAACAAATACATGCTTTCAAGGATGTGGGGAAAAGGGTACACTAATAACATTGCTGGTGGGACTGCAAATTGGTGCAACCACTCTGGAAAGCAGTATGGAGATTTCTCAAAAAACTAGGAATGGAACCACCATTTGACCTAGCTATCCCAATCTTTGGTATAGATTCAAAGGATCTAAAATCAGCATGCTTCAGTGATGCAGCCACTTCATTGTTTATAGCAACTCAATTAACAATATCAAGGCTATGGAACCAAGCTAGGTGTCCTTCAAGAGATGAATGGATAAAGCAAATGTGGCATATATACAAAATGGAATATTTCTCAGACATAAAGAAGAATGAAATATGGCATTTTCTTGTAAATGGAAGGAACTGGAGACTATCGTGCCAAGTGAAATAAGCCAGTCCCCCAAAAGTCAAAAGTCGAATGTTTTCTCTGATATGTGGAAGCTAATTCAAAATAAGGGGGTGGGATAAGAGAAATAAGAAAGAAAGAAAGAAAGAAAGAGAAAGAAGAAAGAAAGAAAGAAAGAAAATAAAAAATAAAGAGAGGGAGAAAAGAGAGAGGGAATTTCATCAAAACAGAGGAAAGATCAGTAGAGTTGACGAAGGGAATTGAAAAGGAGTAAGGAGGGAAGGGGAATTGGAAGAACAGTGGAATGAATCTAACTAAACTTCTGTATGCACATGCATGAATATAACACAATGAATCTCAACATCAAGTATGTCTTCAAGACACTAATTGAAAAAAGACCCTACAAATAAATTACATCAGTAGAGTAGAGGAGTAGGGGAAGGAGAAACGGGAGGGGAAGAGTTCTGGAGATTGAATTAGAGCAAATTATAGCCCATGCTTTGTGATTATGTTAAAATGTATCCTAATGCACTATATATATATATATATATATATATATATATATATATATATATATATATATATAACTAAAAAGAATTAATAATGCATATTTATGCAGTATAAAAAGTATTTTTGAATGAAAGGGAAAGTATTTTTATATGATCATATTATTTTATTGCTTTTCTGAGGATCATTTTATTATTAAATAGTATTAATGATCATATTTTATTGTTGTATCATGCCATTGTTATAACCAATGCTTCAATGTGTAATGACATTCTCAGTATAATGTAATGGATGAGAATAAAATATTTAGTTAAAGAGGAGGAAGAAATGGGGAAAATACTGCATCTTGGTGGGAGAAATTTTTGTTATCTTAATTGGAATTAAAAATAGAGAAATAAGAGTTTGATTTTGAATGCAAAGAAAGGCAATCACTAAGGGAATGGACAACTGTATCAACGGTTTTCAAATTAACAAGGGGAAAATGAAACATCGATCAGGTTGTCTAAAAAAAAATTCCATAAAAGGAAAAAGTAGGTGTGCAACCCTTTAAAATAGATATGATAAACGTATGATAGATATGATAAAATAGATATGATAAGGGATAAAGTGAATTAAGTGTGATTGGCATAGTTATCCCATCAAACACAGACTGTCAGATTGACTTTAAAAACTTTAGTTCTGTTGTACACATGGAACACATTTAACTGATACAGGTTGAAAATAAAGAGATGGACAATGAATTACAAGGCAAAGACGAGTCAGTCCGAAGTGTGAATGCCACTATCAGATAAAGGAGAGAAGGTGCAATTAACAGGGCAGAACAGAATCAGGAGGTGCTCAGCACGCCAGTGACTTACCGCTGAGATCGGAGCGCCCTTTGGATCTTGATACTTCTGCACTATTTGGGATTTTCCATTTTGAAATGGGTTCCAGGGGTCTGGACCTTTTGAGTGTGTTTGAACTTGTTTGGGAGTGGAGTTCAAAACACAACGTCAGCCTCCTTGGCTCTTTCAATGGCACAGCCAACTGAAGAAGTGCTGTCTGTGACTTGAGATTCCTCAGGGACCCCAATCCTGGTCATGGATGGAGCTGTTCTGGCCACCTCTTGGGGCCATGTTTTTCTTCCTACCCTTGTCTAGTTTTGACCTGCATTGCCAGAGTAGCTGGCATGATCTTTCTAGACAAAAATGCTGAATAGGTGTGTGCTCATGAATTATAGGAATTTATAAAAATATTCCTTGGGAATCATAGAGGCACAATATTTCTGAAGGGCAATGTCAACCATCTATATCATGACATTTGATGATATTCATAATCTTTGTTCCAGTAATTTTAAAGAAATTTATCCTTTTAAAGTAATCACAGTATTTACAAATTATCCAACCGAGTTTTTTTAGTGAATGTAAAAATTTGGTAGTAGCCAAAATTTCCAGTAAGAGGATATTGTTCAAATAAATTATGTATATTTTGCAATGAAATACTATGCAGCTATTAAAATGATGTAAAATGATGAGGACAAAACTCATGTACAATGTCAAGTAAAACATGCATTAAAAGAACACACATTCATCAGTGTCACCTCTAAATGGTGTCATTGTGGGGCTTATTTTCTTCTTAATACTTCAGTATGTTTTTCTATGCATACCATTGCCTTTAATGAATAATAATTATTCCTATGATCACGAAAATTATTTTATGTTTCAAATAAAAGAAAATAATTGACTCTTAGGTGTTAAATTTAATACCAAATATGTTTAAAGTTTGGGAGAAATAATTCTAAATATGTTCAAGTAATATATTCTCACTACAGAGATGAGTTACTTTAAAGTTTCCTGTTTTTTTTTTCCTTATGAAAATCCCTTTTGACTCCTGTCACAATATGGAGACTCTGTCTGACTTGCTAGATTTCTTGGTTACTTTAGTAGAATTCTATTTGTTTATTGTTTATTTGAGTTGCTGTTCTTTCCCAGCAGAGCAGAATGTACACTATATCAGCTCTCACCTTTTCTCTTTGTAATTAATTAATTTCTACTTTTACTTTTAGTGACCCTATATTTAATTTTTCTCTAAATACAGCTTCGTCTGTATTGCATAGATTTTTCTGTTTTTGATATTTACCTTTTTAAAATTTCTCAAAGTTATACATTCAAGTTACATTCAGACCTCAATAACTGTGATTTCTGTCAATCTTGGATGGAAAATATTCAGGGGAAAAATTGCAACTGTACTGAACATGCATAGGGTTTTTTTTTGCATCATTATTCCATAAACAATATAATATTTATTTATATAATATATTCATTGTCTTACTTGTAAATAATATAGAGATGGCTTAAAATGCTTCAGAAGATGTTCATAGGTTACATGCAAATACTATGCCATTTTTTTTTTTTATATCAAGGACTTGAAATGGGTATCTGCTAATTTTGGTATCCATGGAGGGTCCTGGAATCAATTCCCCATGGCTTCTGAGGGACAACTACATTTATAGGTTCAAGTAATTATATACACCTTCATTCATTATGGGGGCTTCCTATTTCTGGCATGGATTTGAAAACAGAGATGGAAATAGACAATAAGATCATTCATGATACTTATATTGTGCCTTATATTTTACACACACACACACACACTGTCATCCACGTGTTGTCTACTTGATTTGCCATAACCTGTGGAGTTGCCTCAGGGACACCTGGGGATTCTCAGTGGAGCCTTACAGGTAGAGGAAGATCCTTCCTTGTCTCGGTAGGACCATTTCTTTTGTACAGAGTGTTTCATCTGAAGAGCTCACCAGAAGACGAATTTCAGCAGCCTACAATGTTTAAAGCTTGTTAAACTTACACATATTAATGATGCTTAGTAGTAAAGAAACTCAGTAGTAAAAGCCAATACCGTATTTCAATTCCAAGAACTTTTGATGCCAAGAGACATCATCATTTAATGTGACACTCAGAAAGGAAAAACATGATCCCTTGCCTTATGAGGTACCCTAGATTTTAGGAGACATATCATCATCACCTGAGAT
This sequence comes from Marmota monax, assembly GCF_021218885.2. Classification (NCBI taxonomy): domain Eukaryota; kingdom Metazoa; phylum Chordata; class Mammalia; order Rodentia; family Sciuridae; genus Marmota; species Marmota monax. The sequence goes on along the minus strand of NW_026694542.1, from coordinate 2,540,823 downwards.
GTTAGGCATGTCAATAAAATGTGCATCTGAATGTAGAAGGCATCTGGTGTATACTTGTTAGATATGAGTTGGAGTTAAAGTCTTAGATTGCTTGACTGTTTTGTGACTGTTCAGAGGTCAAGGGTCTAGTGCAATATACATTGAGGAGGAACTCCAGAAGAAGGTTCTTCACTGGCTGGGCATCTGAGTCCAGCTTAAAAAGTGACATTTCAAACTTCTCTCCTTCATTCTAGATGGTCGAGACAACACTGGCTTTGCTGTTCCTTGGCAAGGTGCTCCATTCCTGGGCTGGACTCAGCTGCTCAGGCGGGAAGGGGATATGTCCATTTGGAAAGGTCTTCTTGGACAAGTTTGAGCCACTAAACTCCCAGAGCAACTCCTGCTGTTTCCTTATCCCACCCTGCACCACATGAGTCACAGCTGGAGTCTCTTCCACAGCCTCCCCCTCTGTCTGGAGGCAATAGCTTCCTTAGACTCCTCCTCACTCTTGGCCTGTATCTGCTGCTCTCTTGCCTGTCATCCAGAGCATTTCAAACTTTTCCATTTGGTGGCTCTATCCCAAATCAGCTGGCCCTAAATCTGAAAATGTCTCTCTTAACGTCTTTCTTTGCATTAAATATTTATACCAGTGGTGAATTTCATTTCATGGGTTTTGAATATGGCTCTAGTATTTTCTCCAAAAATCTTTAAGCAAAATGGTCCCAGGAGGAGGGTTTGCTTTGTGTGGCCAGCGCACCATCTACCTGAGGTTACTCAGCCTCCATTTGGAGAATGAGTATTGGAGTAAATGAGTAAGCATGGATAGAAGATCCAGGAGAATTTGGTTCCAACCCTGACTTTTTCCACTGAGGGATCATCTAGTCTTAGAAATTAAACTCTCTAATTCTCAGTTTATCTGTAAAAGGGGAATTAAAAACACCAAACTCACAAGATTATTGTACAAGCAAATAGTATATTTGGATCACCTGTCACAGTTCTGAGGACGTGTGTTTCTTCCCTTTGTAAAGATATTATCGCCCCCTCCCTACCTCTAGCCTTGGGCCTGGAAGAAGAGAACCAGATGGGATGCTGGTACCAAGTATTCAGTCCTCTGGCCTCTGCCAATTCTGCATTTCAAAGCACCCTGAAAGGAGAGCTCTGTGACCTTATCTTAAAAATCCCCAGGCAGGCAGGCTGCCCTCACTTGGCAGTTCATTTCAGCTCACCACATTCGATCTCTTGTCTATTTGTCTATGGCAAGAAACATACATTGGACCTGTACTATGTCAGGCACTGTGCTAAGTCTCAGAAATGCAAAAGGACATTTGATATAATCCTCCTCCTTAAGATGCTTGTAATGTCCTAGGGAAAATCTGAGAATAAACAACTGCAAGGACATACCATGAGTGCTGTGATTTTAAAAAACCCACAAGACGACTCTAGATCACATCAGATGGGCATCTTCCATGGATTTGGGAGGAGGTGAATGGCATGGAAAGAGGGTTAGAAATACCTCCCGGAGAGGGGACACCTGACCTAACACCTGAAAAATGAAGGTGAAAAGGGTTTTTTAACTTTTCATTTCAGGTGAAAATTTCAGAGAGAACACGATTCAGGAAAGCGAAGATTATTAGGTAGGACTCAGTATCATGAGGAATGGTGAAGGGATTGAAGTGGTGGACAATCAGCATGTTGCCCGACTTGTGAAAATGGAGTGAATAAATCAAGACAGAGATGATGATTACAAAAGTTAACTATAGGAATTCCGGGTAAGCTATGTCAGAAGTCCAAGCTAATGGCCAGGGGAAAATGAGAAAATTCAGGTTTAAGAGATTAAAGGGTACGGAACTTCCAAAACAGTGGTGTACAATTTATTGGGTCACACAGGCTCACTTTCCATAGAATCCTAACTTCTACTGCCCGTATCTGTTGGTATTATAACTCTGTCAAGTGATTAAAGAAGGGACCCTGGAAAAAATGACTGGGAAATCTGATGTTTTAAATCTGACAATGACAAAAATAACAATAATCTCCACATTGTGTGTTTCTGTAGCATATAAAAAACATACTATCTATTGTTGAGTTAAATTACAAAAAAAGTATTTGCAATCATTTTATTTTTCAGTTATTCATTTATTCATTCACTCCTTCTATGAAGTCAGTATCTTCAGGCGGGATGGGAGAAAGATGAAAAATAACCATGTGTGTTAAGTGTATGGTAAACTCTAAGATGCTACTACATGCACTTGCTCCTTTTGGTCTTCCAGGGGCCTCTTGAGGTAAATGTTTATCCTCATTTTATAGGGAAGGGAATGAGGCACAGATGCACTATGCCATAGATTGGTCTCAGGTTGTTTCGATTCCAATGCCACCCTGCCTCCCTAGATCACCAGTCATGATCCCAAGACTCCTTCTCCATCTGGGAAGTCGTCCCAGACTGTGGGCCATCGCAGGAATCTACTCGGGGGATGAGGTGTCCATGTTAAGTCTCCCCTTGTGTGCTGTGGATACATCACTTGGCATGCTATTGGTGGGGTGGGGGTTTATTCAGTTTCCCTGGATGCTTCTGTCTTCAAGGATGTTAAGAGGAACCAGCCAATACTAATCTCAAACAGGATATCCTTGAGGGAAAACACTCTACACCAAATACAAACAAGAGATCTCAAACTGAAGAACTGCAGACACAAGAGAATCCCTTTTGTTTAGTTCCTGGCATGTGTGTGTGTGTGTGTGTGTGTGTGTAGGGCGTGGTTAGTTTCTGAGTATCTCTTGACTGTTTGGTGGGGGGGACCACCCACTAGGGACATGTATGCATCTTCTGCTGCCCTGCGTAAATCTCGGTGAATTTATCTCCAGGATTTTCCCTCCTTCAACATTTGCTTATTTGTGCGTGCATTTTTTTTTCTGTGTCTTTCTTTATGCATAATGTCTTTGTCTCTCTTCTTTTGCCCAATCATCTTGCTTCTGGGGTAGTGGGGTCTGTGAGGACACAGAAACAAGAGGAGCCAATGAGCTCATCCACCTAAGCTCAGCCAGGACCACCCACAGTGAGCCATGTGGATCAGGACTGGATTTTCACCGGGGACAAATCTTGCTGTCCTGTGGTTTTAGTGTTTGGTCTCCAATATCTCTTGCCGATGTCAGAACCTACTTCTGCAGTCCTCTTGCTGAGGGTCAGTTAGTGGCCCTGAGAGGAGAGGGAGTGTCATTTTAGTCCCTTAAGCCTCTGCTGCGGCATTTATGTTTGAAAAATGCCTTTCCTGCCTACCAAGTGTTCTTCTGAATACCCCATTGTTACAGTCCAACTCACCACCCTTTCGAGGGATTTAATGGCTAAATCAGATCTTTTTTTTTTTTCATGGCAAGTCTCAAGGCGGACCCCAACCCTTATCTCAGCAACTGATCTTTCCCACTGAAAACCTGGTGCCAGTGTGTCCCAGAAGCCTCTCAGTCCCTAAAAGAGCACTTTAAGAGTAAACAAATTGAAAGATGGAGAGAGGATATTTACAGCCACTGACCAAACTCCCAATTTCCTTGGCTGTCCCTGTAGACAATGCGCTCCCACATGGACCTTCAATTGTACTGTCAGAGATTGATACGGTACCAAGATTGAGAAAATATTATGCTAAGCCAGTCAATAGGTAAGCAAAACATTGCCCACCATTTCTTTGGAGGTCCTGGGACTCAATGTCTGTTTGTTTTCACAACGATATCTTCGATATTTTCTGTCCTCACAAATTCTCAGCCTCTCCTACCTCAACTTTCTCATTTGTTTCCCAGGGACTCCTGGGGATGGCTTCAGGGCAGCTTGTTGGTAGCTCTCCACTTCTGTTTCTCCTGGCAGGGGGCAGGGTCCCACTGTGCAATCTCATCACACTGATGTTCTGAGCGGAAGCATCTCCTATGCTCATTTAAAACCATGAATGCCAAGTGCAATTTGATCAACCAACCGATACGGATAAAATTGAAACCTCGTTCTGAGGCCTGGGAGGGAAAGGCAACTACTGCAGGGTACTTTTCAATTCTGCTTTAGAAGTGGATTCTGTTTTTGAGAATCTAACCATTCAGAATCTACCTTAGTGCTTCAGAATCATGGTCCATCACAGGTCTCATTGAATTCTGCTCATGCCTTCTCCTTTATCACTTACGTTCATTTCCTCCCCAACCCCAGATGGGATTCATCGCTTCATTTCCTTGGTTTGGTTTGTTGAACTCAGAAGGCCTTGCTTATGCATGATGGAAAGGACTCTTCTTTCACCCCCACCTCAGCATGCCCCAAGCCTCCTCCCCTCTCTATTCATTTTTCCTCATCTCTTCTACATTTTTTTTTCTACCACCAACTTTATGATATCCAGTGCTTTCCCATAAGGATGGAAGAACTCAAGTGTGGCCAATGAGGTGCCCAGGTATAAAATGCAAAGAGGCTTTCACCTGCAGGGCTGTGCACATAAGGTCTGAGCCCTGAGCACCTCCCTAAGGCAGACTCCTCCAAATCCTCTCTCAAGAAATACTGTTCTGAATCACCCAGACCTGAGGGCGGAAGTGCTTCTTTTATTCAAACCCTTTTCTCTTGATTTTTCATTTTAAGATCTTAGCTAGTGATGTCTTGCCTGGCAGAAGACAGCTGTATTCTTTGAAACTGTCCCTTCCTTCCCATGTTCTTATGATCGGATCACATTGCGATTTCACAATTTTGGGTTAAATAATCTATGTTTACATTATCGCCATCATTGAGACCTTCTCATAATTGAGTCTGTAGAATATTGCATTTCCATTTCTTTCCTCTATAACTTTGTCTTCTCTTAGAATTAAGGTTTTATTTACCCCGATTTTGGTTTTGCTCAATTTTTCATTTACCAGTCACTTATTGAAATATAATTATTGCCAGGACTACAACACTCCTTTGAGTACAGTCAAAATGCCAGGGAACACACTGCCCGGCTGGCCCTCCTGTAAGTTCCTTGCCATCTCTGGTGCCCAATTCTGCATCTTAGATCCCAGGATTTCTTAATGCTTAGCTGTCTCTGTTCTTTGGCAGAACAAATATTTGAGACCTTGCATGTAAAAAAAAATAAAATAAAATACGGCTTTATCTCTCCAACCAGCTCTGGAGCACATCCCTGGGGGATCCTGCCTTGGTGCTTGGTCTGATGAAGCCAGCTCTTCAGAGACCAGAAAATCAAATTTGGGGCCATTTCTCTGTTCCAAATATTGTGCATAATTTGAGGATTACTTGGAAATAGAATTCTGGGTTGAAAATACTTTTTCCAATGGCTTTGAGAACTGTGTAAGAACAGTTTGATTTCTGATATTCATGTGTGACTTTTTCCTCCACCCTTTCCTTCTCTTTGGAAGCTTTGGGGATCTTCTCTTTATGCAGAGTATTCTGCAATTTTATGATGATATACTTTGGGATAGGTATTTTTTGTTTGGTCACTTGGTACTTTGTTTTTCTTTTGGTTTAAATCTGGAGGTTCGGTTCTGGGAATTTTTCTTGTCTGATTATTTTGAAGATTTCCTTCCTCCTATTGTTTTATTTTTTTCCCCCCTTCTCATCTCTCTTTCTAAAATTCTTATCAGTCAAATGCTGGCGCTTGTTACAGTTAGCTATCGATGCAAACCATCTCAAAATGAAGTGGCTTAACATAATATAAATCATTTATTCTGCTCACAAATCTGGAATTCAGGGAGGGCTCAGAGGGGATGGTTTCATCTCTGCTTCAGGTGGCATCACTGGGTCATCTCTGCTGGTCCAGGGGGATCCACTTTCAACAGGGCTCAGACCCAGCTGGGAAGTTGGTGATGGCTATTGATTGAGGGTCTAGGTATGATTCCACATGAGTCCCTCCACAGGGCTGCCTGAGCTCCCTTAGAGTATGGTGACTGGGTTCATGAGTAGGGTTACAGGATACCTGGATAGAAGAGGCAAGGTTTTTATTTCACGTGGACTTGGAAGTCCCAGAGTTTCAGGTTGATCACGTTCCATTGGTCAAGAAAGTCACTTAAACCAGGTCTCTGTCAAAGGCCTTTAACCAACAACCATTACCTCCTTGCTGCTCACTGAAGAAGTCACTTTGGAAGTGGATTCTCCAGCCCAGCTGAACCCTGAGATGACAACAGCACCCTCTGACATCATGACTAGAACTACCCAATCAAGTCCATGAAGGTACTGTTATTAGGTGTTGATTGTGTGAAAATGCATGAGTCAGAATTCTGTCTCTGTAATGAAATACCTGACACAGCTACTTATGAAGTAAAGAGAAATTTCTTTTGGCTCAGCGTCCTACAGGTTCAAGTCTGAGATCGGGTGGCCTTATTGGTTTCGTGAGGGTAAACATCATGACAGAAGCATGTGTCAAAGCAAGAGGCCAGATTTTAAAGCCAGGAAGCAGAGAGTCAGAGACTAGGGTCCCACAGAGCTCTTTATGGGCATGCCCCAGATGACCTAAGGAAGGATAGCTCACTATGCCTCACCTCTTCACGGTGTATCATGGAATAATATAGGTGTAGAATTCAGTGACTTTAATAACTTTAATGAATAATTCAACCATTATAATGGGTCAATTTAGGAACATGTTTATCTTCTTAATAATATTTCTCATGCATATTTATAATTCACCCCTTTCCCCACCTTTAGCCCTAAGCAACCATTAATCTACGTTCAGCCTCTTTACTTTTGCCTCTTTAGAATAATTCATATAAATAACAAATGGCCATTTTTGAAAAAAATTGCTACAGTTTGTGTGCATCTTTATTTAGCATTTTTTAAAATATGGTGCTGGGGATTGAACACAGTGCCTCATGCATGCTAAGCAAGTGCTCTATCAATTGAGTCACAACCACAGACTACAAATGACCATTTTTGTCTGTTTTTTTTTTTCATAAATTAATTTGAGTTCATCCATGTTGTAATATGTATTGGTAGTTTCACTTTTTCTTTGCTGAATAATATTTCATTATCTATATGATATACTAAATTTTATTTCATTTGTGATGGTACTTGGGTTGTTTACACTTCTTTTGCAGCTATGAATAAAACTGTTCTGAATAGTCATGCACAAGTCTTTGTACGTACATGTTTTCTTTTCTCTTGATGTACAACTAGCAGTGAATTGAATTGAATATGGTGACTTTATGATTAACTCATTGCAGATCTGAGAAACTATTTTTTGCACTAATTATATCATTTTACATTTCCATCAGCAGTGGATGATTGTTACCATTTCTCTACTTTTTGCTAAAATTTATTATTGTCTTTAATTTTTATAGCTATTTTAGTGGGTGTGAAATATTATTCTTATTTTAATTTGCATTTTTCTAATGACTAACAAGGTTGAACATCTTTTAATGTGATCCTTATTCATTGGTACATCATTTTTTGGTGAAATGTCTGTTCATATATTTCATCTATTTTATGACTAGTTTGCCTTATTGAGTTCTAAGTGTTCTTTATAAATTTTTGAAGCAAGTTTTTTTATTTGATAATGTGTTTTATAAATTTCTTTTTTTCATTCTGTTACTTATCTATTCATTTTCTCAATGTTGTCTTTTTAAGGGGACCTAGTAGTGATAGGATCATCAGCCTATCATTTTTAATTTTAACAAGATTCAATTTGAGCTGGGCATGGTGGTCCATGACTGTAATCCCAGTGGCTCAGGAGGCTAAGGCAGGAAGATTGCAAGTTCAAAGGCAGCCTTAGCAGCTTAGCAAGGCCCTAAACAACATGGCTAGACCCTGTTTCAAAATAAAAAATAAAAATAAAAATGGCTGTGGATGTAGCTCAGTGGTTAAGCACCCCCAAGTTCAAACCCCAGTATAAATAATAATAATAAAATTCAATTTGTCTCCCTTTTTTTCCCCTCTTTTTTGGATTGTGCTTTTAGTGTTTTATCGGTGAATTCTTTGCTTAACTTAAGGTCTCGAAATGTTCTGTTCTATCTGCTTTCAACCATTTTATTTAGTTCAACTCATATTTACACACGTGACGTGACCTACTCTGAGTTGACGTTAGTGTATAATATGAGGGCAGACTCTAAGTTCAATTTTTCTGGTACCATTTTTTGAATGAACTATCCTTTCTACAGTGAATCACCTTGCTCTTTTGTCAAAGATCAACTGGTGACAAATCTAAGGATTTATTTCTGATAGAGTATTCTTGATACTTGGAATTTCATAGTAAGTTTTGAAATTGGGAATGTGAAATTCCTCCAACTTTGTTCTGCGTCAGATTGTTTTGTCTAGTCTAGATGTTTTGCATTTCTATTTAAATTTTATGATCTGCTTTCCAAGTGGCTCAATATTTTGATTTGCTAGGAGACCCCAAGCTGGAACTGCTCAGCTAAACCTATTCTGGATCCCTGACCCATAGAAACTATCAGGGAGATAATGAAAAATGTCTGCTTTTATTTTCTGCTGTAAACTCATGGGTAATTTACTTCATAGCAAAATATGATCAATACCACCTGCCTACTTTTATTTAGCATGTCTCTGCATGACATTTGGTGTCTCTAAAAACCATGCTGCTCTAAAATTTGAAGATTGCCTCAATTGAGGAAAGGGAAAAAAATGTGGCAGATGGCAGACGCAGGAGAACTGAGGACAGGAGGGAGGTACAGGAATGGAGTGGAAGAGGATCTAGATTAGTAGCCAGCAAAGTATGACTCTGAGCCAGTTCAAGAATTTAGTTTATGTTTTTAAACTTTTGTGAGTCTTTACAGAAAAATTTTGCTGGTCCCTGGTCTAAACCACTGAGAAAGGGTCTAGACTGAAAAGGGTCATGGCGTTCTTAGTGCCTAGGGAGTAATGGAAGCTATGGTAAGAGATGATATCATATTTGGATCTAAAGCCTGTCTCCCAGGTCTATCACCAATAAGAAGATAAGTTTTTGGCTCCTCTGTGCAAGGTATTAAATACTTCTTTGTTATTAGTCCCCATCCATCCCAGTTGTAAGGGAAACACAAATTCCCAGTAGGCTGATGATCCTATCACTACTAGGTCTCCTTAAGGCTTTGGTTTTGAGGTACAGGATGGGACTTGGGGAGAGCTCCTATAGTTCTTCAAGGTCTAGAGGTTGTGCCTAACAAGTCTGGGGACAAATGACTACTTCCAAGGGATGCCCCCTTCCAGCTGGCTGTGAGCTCTGCCTCCCAACCTCCCCTCCCTTCTAAGGTCTGGGGGTTAAGTCTGCATTCTTCAAAGAGCCTGGGTGTGAGGGGCGGTGGCTTCTAAAGGCATTTGGACATGTTCCTGCAAAGCCCAAGGGTAAGAGAAGACACTCAATTGGGTCTGTATTCACCCATGTTGGCTGCCTGTTCTGAGCCAGATACTGTAATGAAAAGTTCCTAAATGGCCTCTGATAATGCCTATTTGAGTTACTGGACAAGTCCTCAGCACCTGAGGAACCAAGGTTGCGCCATTTTGCCAGATGCTTTGTTCTCTGGTTTCCCACCCCATGAATCCTTCAAAGTGTCACACTCTGGACACCCTGATAGTCTGTGCTCAGCCTTCTCTGCTATATGGTTCACAAATCCCCATAGTTGTTAAGTCAAATGAAATGTTTTCTCTTTCTGCTTTCAGTTAAAGAGAGATCAGCTCTTTTGTTCACATTTAATTTTCAGTTAACAGGACCATGTTCTACTTTGTTCAGCATAAATAAATGAATGGGAAAGATACCCATTTCATGAACTCCTTTGTTCCCAGGGAAAATAGTAAGCATTTTTGCATATATCTCGGATATGGTGGAAGGAGCTCCAGACTTGGGGTCTGTCTTAGTCTGTGCTGCTATAATAAAACATCTTAGGTTGGGTGATTTTACAGAAATTTACTGCTTATAGTTACAGAGGCTAGAAAAGTTCAAGATCAATGCACCATAAAAAAAAATAAAAACAAAAAAAACTAGGTGTCTGATGAGGGTCCTGTTCCTCAAAGCATGGCCCCCTTTAGCTATGTATTCATGGTAGAAGAGGTGAACAAAGTTCTTCATGTCTCTTTTAAAAGGACACCAATCTCATTTGTAAGAATGCAGCCCTTAGGACTTAATTACTTTTCAAAGTCCCCACTTCTGAACACATCACCTTAGAAATGATCTTAACATATGAATTTTGGAAGGAGATGAAAGTTCAGACCAGAGTAAGATCCAAAGAATTGGGTTAAAATTCTGGCTTTTAGTGATCTTGAATATAGTCATTTAGCCTGAGTGAGCTCCAGCTGACTTAATTTGTGCCATGGAGATCATGCTGAAAGTTATATGTGTATGTTATAAAGGCAATTGTACCCTGCAGATTTGTACCCTGCAGATTTCCATGCTTAAGGAAGAGAGTGCCTTTGTTTCAAAGGTGGCAAATACTCTAAGTTTTTGTCTAAGGAAGAGTTATAGTTTCTGTTTACCAGAATTCATATTACAGATTACACGGAGTTAGGGGAGAAATAAACAGAGTCCCTAAATTGAATTTATATATTTCTTCAAGAGAATCTAGTTATATCCAGTTAATTAACTCTTTTCATAAACAGATGTCTCTCTGGAACTGATAAAATGTAGGGATGAACTTGCTGTTCTGTTCCTATTTAAAATGAAGGGGAAAAAAAAGTTAATGAGTTTCACTAAAGCCAAAAAGGAATCAACTCCAGAGAAATATAGCTGTTGGGGTCTTCTTCCCACACACTTCTTTCCCTCTAAAATTAGCTAGCCATATTTTGTTGTTGTTGTTGCTGTTTTTGTTTGGAAAGATTGGTCCCTTGGGAAGAAAATAAATTCTTTACCAGTATTTTTAATAGAGGAAATTCCAACCATCCAAGGTCAAATGCAGTGAGAAAGTAAGTTTGACCTTGTTCAAGAAATAAGCATATTTATTCATTCGTTTCATCATTCCCTTTGAGAAAGTTACAGTCCATTTGAGAAGAGTTCAAACTGACAAAGTCCAATGTCTATTGAATTTCCCTTATCGGACATGGGAATGAGTAGGCCACTTGTGGTCTTGACTGAGATTCTAGGAGTTAGGTGTGGGATAATGAGAGGTGAAAAGATATGGAAAGGGCTTCCGTGGCTCCTTGCCATTTTCATTTGCAAACCTGAACTTTCTTTCTTTTCTTCCTAATGCTATTTAGATGGAAATGTGTCTACATTTCAGATTATCTGTTTCTCACTTGATTCTCTTCTTAGACGGTACATCTGAAAATTGCCATAAGGTCCTTATTCCACAACCATGCTACTTTGCTGGCCCCATGTTTGGGAGCATCCCCAAAAGCTACTCGTCCGTACTTAAAGTTGCCTCCTTTGCATTTAGAGTAAGATCTAATGCACTTGGTACCTAGTATTATCTAAGTAAGGGCATTCCCCCCACCCCACTCCCTCTCCTATTGTAGAATGAGATCACAATACCATGTGTCAACTCCTCTTCCCATCCTTTCTCAGGCTCTAGTTCAGCCTTTAGTCTTCTGAAACGTGAGACTTTCGAGTGTGCCCTGGTGAATTAAAGCTCTTAGATTGGAACCCAGATCCACAGGGCAGCTGGCTTAGTGGTGTGAAGCTTAGACTACAAATTGGACACAAAGGAGTTTCCTTGGAACCATTTGCCCCAGCTACTTTCCTTTGCAGCCCTGCTATTGTTTGCAGACAGAATGGCTAAAGGTTATTTCTGATCCCTCGAGGGATCCTATCAGGATTTATATCAGTAATTAAAAGCACGCTGCGTAAGGCGGCTGAATGTATCCAACAGTACAATTTTTTTTAGGCAGGAAACAGCAAGTTACTCCCATTCACTCCCCAACTCACTCCAGGACTTGCTTGAACACTTTATCTTGGTCCAGCTGCCAGAAAACTTTTCATTCTCTTCCCTTACATGCAGGGAGCCGCCTTTCCTTACTCGGAAATATTTAACATTCTCCCAGGAAATAACTCCATTCAAACCTATTGTTTTTAAGTGCTAGATTGGCTGACTTGAAAGCAGCTTGCGTAAATCAGTGGTGTTGATTACTAAACACAATGGTAATTACTAGGGAGGATAAGGGAAACACAATATAGTTCTATGAGTAATATGAGACAATTGAAAGTAGAACCTATAATGGACTTTTAATATCATTTACTGAAGTTAAAGGAAGAAGGCTGGCAGGTTCATGGCTTGATAATTATGCTCCTGTCCCTACTTTCCCACATGGTAATATATATTATAAGTATATGTATATATACATCCCCAGTACTGCACAAAAATTAAATGTCTGTATAATAAAATTATATATAGTTATATGTTATATAATTATATATTGCAAATATATAATTAAATGTAATAAAATTATATGTATAATTATATATTATATATAATGAAATTACATATAGTAATTTTTTGTGTAGCACTGGCATTCAAACCCAAGCCCTCATGCATGCTAGGCAAGTACTCTGCCTTTGAGTTACATCCCCAGAATCCCCACAAGGCAAAATTATTAAGTAATCTCATTTTTTTTTCCTCATCTGCAGGACCAGTGCTTCAAGTCACCATTATAAACCAATTAGATTCAACCAAAGGAAAAACAGATTTTTCTATCCTAATGATGGAGTATATTTTCATACATTGGAGTTATTTGAGAGGGATGTTTTGTTCACTTCTGTGTTCCTAACAACTAGACCCAGTGTTTGACACGTACTAAGTAAACACTTGGAAAATAGTTGTTAAACCGAACATTTAACAGTACTCAGTCACCAATCACTCTCCAATCAGTCAAGAATTTCCTCAGCTGGTGTGTCTGCATGCACAATGGGATATGGGTGTGTGGGTATGCTGTCATCCTCAGTTCTCAGGGCCTGCGGGTGGTTCAGAAATGGGTAGAACCCCATTAGAACTGACCATAAGCAGCCTCTAATTACCCTGGTGTCTCCTATGTGTGTCAGCATTTTCAGTGTTTCACATGATGGACAGGATTGGGAAAAAGGTAGAAGTACTAGGATAAATCACCCTCTCTGGGAAGCATAGAGATGAAATAACTGATACGATGCTCATCTACATAATAGCTAAATATTTCTTTATGAAGTACTTTAGTCACCTAAGATCTTAGGTGATCACAAACAGAAAGATGTTATTAACTATAGGAAGAAAGTACTAATGTGAACAAACCCTGCTGAGTATTGTTAGGGTTTGGATATGATATGTTCCCCAAAGTCTCCTGTGTCAAAGGCTTGATTCCCAGTGGAGCAAAGTTGAGAGGTGGGGCATTTGCAAAGTGATTGGATCATGAGGGCTCTGATCTCATCAATGGATGAATCCATTGATGGGTTCATAACTGAATGGACTATTGGGAGGAGGTGGAGACTGTAGGTGGGGTATAATTGGAGGAAGGAGGTCACTGGGAGGATG